>NW_026947514.1:23765700-24436533 GCF_034190915.1 Cavia porcellus | reverse complement strand
GAGAGATGAATTCTTTTGTCCCAAGAAGAAACTAAGGTGAGAAGAACTAATCAAACATACAGTCCTGGTGCTACTACTGGAACAGCTAAAGGTTCAGTGCTCCCACTGCAGTGCCCGAACTCACACAGCAGCAACTTACTGAGCCGTCCAAAATTCTGCTGCTTTGAAACACTAGAAATGCAGTTATACTGAGGTCAGGGATTGGCAAGCCGAATGGAGAGCTGAGTTAGGGAGGAGCCTGCATTCACCTGTGGTGAGTGATGGGAATAAAACCCTTCCACAGAGGGAACGGAGGGCTGAGTTGGCAGGGTGCCTACATCAACCTGTGGTGAGTGACAGGAGTGGAGCCATTCCACAGAAAGGGGGGCTCCAACAGATTACATTCTGGGATCAGGCAGGATGGCAAGAACAAGGGGAAGCAGTGACTTCAGTCAGTTGTTCCCTTCCCGAACGGGATTGGTGGAGTGACCTTGGCCTGGGTCACATGACCTGGCTGAGACCCAATGGGCTATCTGAAATCAATTCCCTCCTGTGGCGGTGCACATCAATGCAGTGAAGGCCTCAGCAGGTCGACTGATCCGGAGGGTAGGGGCCAGCATATGCTGCCCCTGTTTGCAGCTCACTAGCACACTGCAGTGGGAAGGGTCCCCTAGCCAGCATGCTTCAGAATTGTAACCAACAAAGAAAGAAATGGGGGCCTTCTGGAAGAAACAAAAAATATGGGAAGAGAAAGCAACAAGAATAAGTCCCCAGGTCCCAACCTTGAGAACACTGACCCAGGAGGGGTAAATATAAAGGAGAATGAGGACACCAAACATGCTATATCAGACACAGCACCAGTGGCCATAAAGAGATATCTTTGGGACCCTATAGATGAGTTCAAAAGGGAAATATTTAGCCAGCTAAAACAAGATATAAGAAGACTAATAAAAGAGATGCTAAGCACCCCTGAAGGAGACACAGATGAAAGAAGGGTGGAACTCAAACAAAGGAGAGAACCACTGGATGAAGAATATAAAGAAAATATAGAATATATGAAGCAGATTCAAAGAGATTACGAGGAAATTAAAAACTCCATTGAAAGATGGCAAATCTGCTTAAAAGAAACTAAGAATAGATTATCCAAACTGAAGGACAAGTTTGCAATGTGGGGTTACGAGAGGAAAAACTTTTAAAAAATAACAAGTAAACAAGCAGCAACAATACAAAGGCTACAAGATGACAAAAGGCTCTATAACTTGAGAATAAAGAATGTGAATGAAGAAGATGGGGTACAAACAAAGGAACTGAAAAGGTTATTCACAGAAATAATTAAGGAAAACTTCCCAAACACAGGAAAAGGAAATGATATTCAGAGCTATGTGGCATACAGAACTCCAGCCACCTACAACCAAAGCAGGGCTACACCAAGGCATATAATAATCAAGATCCCAGGAATTCAATATAAGAACAGAATATTAAAAGCTGTTAGAGGCAAAAGATACATAACCTATAAAGGAAGTCTCATCAGAATAATAGCAGACTTCTCAACACAAACCATCAAGTCAAGAAGAACCTGGAGCGAAATATTCCAAACCCTGAAAGAAAATAACCTCCATCCCACATTGATATACCCTGCTAAACTGTCTCTAGAAATTAATGGAGAAACAACATGCTTCCAAGACAAAGAGGAACTTGGGAAATTCGCAACCACAAATCCAACTCTACAGAAAATACTGAAGGGCATTTTAGAGAGAGAGAAAAGTGCTAGGATTCCAGGAACAGTGGCTGAGAGGCCTCAATGAATGGAGCAGAAAACAGAATGAAGACGAAAAGCAGACAACAGATGGCAAACAAAAGAGCATAACAGAAATGAGGCAGAGAAAGTTGTTTATAATCTTTAATACAGATGGCCTTGATACACTAAGTTTAAAAAAAAGAAACCACACGTGGAGTAGATCAGGAGGCAGGGTCCACCGAGATGCAATTTATAAGAATTATAATTAACATGAAAAAGAGTACATGGACTGAAAATCAAATATGAGAAAACAATGCTCTATGTGACAGAGAACCAGAGAGTAATAAGGGCAACTAGACCAGTATTTGTGGATAGGTTGGAAAGACAGACTTTAATAAGTAAATGAATAGAATTAGAGATCAAGTCCAGGAGAGAGAAGGTTTGGAACCAGTTAGTTAAATAGCAGGTTGCCCCCCACCCCATTTAAAACCAAGGGTCTTGGTCAGACCCAAAAATGTATAATGTAACCTGGGGAAATGAAAGGGAAGGGAGAGTCTTTAAAAAGATGGCAGAAGATATTGTTAATAGTGTATCAGAATTTAAAATCCACATTACTTACACCACTCTGCTTAGATAGATTTTATTCTATCCCAGTTTGTCTACTTGCATTAGATTTGAGGGAATAGTCAGCTATCTCAAAAACGTCAGGATATAGCACAGTAATCATCCTTAATTTCCTATTAACTTAATCTCGAGCCCTGTATGACTTACATTGTTTTATCATGAGTGATCTTAGTTAACTCTGATTTATTTGATTGCTCTTTGGTATCAAAAGATTTTATTCAAAACTGATATGATTGATAGTATCAAGTCTGAGAGCATAGGCAACTACACTGAAGATGACAAGACTCACTACAATACACATTCTGGTTTGATTACTGCCTGTTTTTGAAGTTTTATGCTGTATACGAAGTTGTGTTTTTATCAATACTCTTATGTACTGATATATTCAATTATACTATGTCTGATGATATAGCCAATTTTATTGAAGATAACAAGAGACAACACAAGAACTATGGTAGAACTCCTTGTACAGTGGTGTTATATGTCTTTTTTGTTTCATGTGTTTATAGGAATATGTTTTGGTTTGTCTTGCTTTGTTTTGTTTCTCCCTCTAATATAGAAAAGATAGAAATACATGGTAAGACTCACACATGTGTAGAACCTATAAACAGTTTATGAGAACTGACCTTATGACACAGGATGAAATGAACAAATAGTTTGAAGGAAAAGAGACTCTAAAGTACCCAGTGCTGATCCTGAAGTGTCATAATATGACACCCAGCAATTGTATTATTCTTTGTTCAGAGTGATATTATCCTGCTTGGGTTTGTTCAATCTCAACATAACTGAAGATTATGGATATATAATGGTAACTGCATGTATGTTTAAGTGTATAGGATCGATAACCATATTTCTAAGTTTTTGTTGGATGGTTGAACAGAACTGGTTGCAATCTCACTATTTGAATCCCAATTTATATGCTCCACTTTAGTATCTTGAATTTAGTATCTTGAATTTGTAAGATGACAATCTGTAGTCATGAACTAGTGATTTCTTACTATTTATTTTTTCTTTGAAAGTATTATTATTTCTACCTGTTTTCTGTTTTCTTTAGCCTTTCTTTAAATAAAATTAAAAAAAGACAAAACCCCCCTACAAGACAAGGTGATCTACAATGGTTACTATGATGTCTCTTGTTATCTTCAATAGAATTGTCTATATCATCAGGCATAGTATAATTGAATATAGCAGTACATAGCAATGTTAATAAAAATGAAACATTGTAGGTGTTGTAAAACTTCAAATGCAGGTAATAATCACAGCAGAGTGGGTATCCTAGTGAATCTTGTCATCTTCAGTGTAGTTGCCTATACTCTCAGCCTTGATACTATCAATCATAACAGATTCAAATATAATCAGTGGATACAAAATGGCAATCTAACAAACCAGACTCAAATAAGTCATGATAAGACAGTGTGTGTTATATAGCACTTCAGATTAAGTTAATAGGAAATTAAGGATGATTACTGTACTGTATTCTGATATTTTTGGGTTAGCTATCTGTGCCCTCAAATGTAGTACAAGTAGACAAACTGGAACAGAATATAATCCATTTAAAAGAGTGGTGAGAGTCATGTGGATTTTAAATCCTGATGCACTATTAACAATATCCTCTGCCTTACTTTTTCAGACTATCCCTCCCCTTTCACTCCCACAGGGTGCACTGTGCATTTTGGATCCCACCAACTCCCTCAGTTTTTAGATTGGTGGGGGTAACCTGCTATTTGCTTAAATGGTTCCAAACCTTCTCACTCCTGGACTTGATCTCAAGTTGTATTCCTTTACCTACAGAAGCCTCAAGGTTTTTCTTTGTTATAGCTGAGTAGTTCTCTACTGCATAAAAGTATCATGTCTTTCCAACTGTTATGGTTTGATAACTAGTGTCAACTTAACGCCAGCTGGATTACATCAGCATGCATTGAGAGAAGATGCTCCACCTGAGAAGTGTTGCCAGGATAAATAGGTGGAGAAGAAGAGCGGTGTGGAGAGGGATTGAGGCATTATGGAGGCATTGTTAGTTCTCATACAAGTTGCTGTCTGAGCTGTTGGTTCTCCTGGAGAAACTTTGGTCTTCACATCGAGCATTGCTTCCTGGCTCCGGAGGGGAAGACATGTGCTGCCTGGTCTCCAGGGTGAACTTGTCACGCTGCTTCCTGGCATGTTCCTGACTGTGCTTGTTGTCAGAGGAGCTCGGGGCCTCCGTGTTGCTGAGGACAGTTGTGGTTCCTTTCAGGACAGCCCCGTTCTTTGTTGTGAGTGTGACTTCTCAGCTCCAGTGTAGAACCCTCATCCCACTAGCACAGCTCCTTCATCCTGCTGGCATGGACTTTCTGGCTTCCACCGCTGACCCTTGGGTCTTCCCAGCACATATCCGTAAAAAGAGACTGGCGTGAGTCCTTGTGGGCCCTGGACTTCCAGTTGGACTCGTGGAGGTGTTGTCCTGAGCTCTGGGTTTTTTATCTGGACTCATGTGGGACATTGCCGTGGGGTTTAGGCTCTTGACTTAAATAATCTATGTCTTTGGTGTTGCGGATAGATTTCCTGCATTCTCCTGTGTTAACTTTCAGTGACCATTATAAAAATATTATAAACTCCATGTCCTGACCTGAGTTGTTCTCTGTGTAATAACCCCAGACTACAGCACCAACCTATCTGCATGTGCTGGTTGAGTTGCTCCTATTTTTCTCTGGTTCCCTGTAACATAGAGCATTGTTTTCTCATATTTGATTTTCAGTCCATAAACCCTCTTTCAGGTTAATTATGTTTTTTATATAGAGCATCTCGATGGACTCTACCTCCTGATGTACTCTGCCTGTGTTTCTTTCTTTTTTTTTAGTGTATCAAGGCCATCTCTATTATAGCCAAGATTATAGCCAATCTTCTGTGCCTGATTTCTGCTATGCTCTTTTTCTGCCATTGATTGTCTACTTTTCCCCTTCATTCCACTATCTTCCCCATTCATTGAGGCCTCTCTGCCACTGTTGCTGAAATCCTGGTATTTTTCTCTCTCTAGAATGTCCTTCAATACTTTTTGTAGGGTTGAATTTTTGGTCATGAATTTCCCCAGTTTCTCTTTGTCATGGAAGCATCTTATTTCTCCATTAATTTTGAGAGACAGTTTTGCAGGTACATCAATCTGGGTTGGAGGTTATTTTCTTTTAGGGCTTAGAATACTTCACTCCAAGCTCTTCTTGATTTAATGGTTTGTGTCGAGAAGTCTGTTGTGATTTTGATGGGTTATCCTTTATAGGTGATCTGTTTCTTTTTCTGATGTCTTTTAATATTCTGTTCTTGTGATGAATTTCTGGGATCTTGATTATTATATGTCTGGGTGTAGCTCTGTTTTGGTTGTAGGTGTCTGGAGTTCTGTATGCCTCATACATCTGAATATCATTTCATTTTCCTTTAATTATTTTTGTGAATAGCCTTTGTATTTCCTTTGTGTTTAATCTTGTTTCTTCACTCACTTTTTTATTCAGAAGTTATAGATCCTCTTGTCATCTTCTATCCTTTGTATTGTTACTGCCCATTTCCTTGTTATTTTTAAGAGATCTTTTCTTTCATGATCAGACATTGCAAACCTATCTTCAAGTTTTGTTAATCTATCTCTCAGGGAATTTTTCCAGATTTTGATGGCATTTTAAATTTCCTAGTAATATTTTTGAATCTGTTTCATGTATTGTAGGTTTTCTTTATATTCTTCATTGAACGTGTCTCTCCTTTTTTTGTGTTTCTCCTTTCTTCTGTCTGTGTCTTCTTGAGAGGTGCTTAGCATTTCTTTTATTAATCTTCTTATACCTTGTTTACTTGAATTAGTCTTTTAGTTTTGAACTTGTCTATGATGTCACAAAGATATCTCTTTATGTCCACTGATGTCATGTCAGATATTGCACGTTTGCTGCTCTCAATCTCTCCTGTATTTACCTCTCCTGGATCAATATTCACAGGGTTCTGGGCTGGGGGCTTTTTCTTATTTCTTTATCTTGTCATGTTTTTGGTGTCTTCCATACAGGTGTATAGTGGAGGTCCCAGCCCCTTTCCTTGTTGGTTATGGTTTTTCTGAAGCACTCTGGCTAGGGATTTCTGCCCTCTCCAGTTTGCTGTTGGTCACTGAGGTACAAGCAGGGGCAGTGTATTCTGGCCCTCCCCTTTGAGCCAGTCAACCTGCGGGGCCTTCACCACATTAGTGTGTGCCATGTGTGCTGAGTCAGTTCAGGACAACTTATTGGGTCCCGGCCAGGGGCATAACCCAGGCCAAGCAGTAGGGAGCTGTGGGTAGGGAGCAACCAACTGAAGTCACTGCCATTCCTTGTTCATACCCGGCCTGCCCGATTCCAACATTCATCTAGTTGGTTGCCCCTTTCCTGTGGGAGGATCTAATTCCAAGCACTCACCGTTGGTTAGTGCAGGTCTCTGTTCTGGCTGTTCTCTGTTGGGCTCACTGACCCCTGACTTTAGCATGACTGTGGCTCTGGTGAGTTGCAGTGGCATGAGTTTGGGCAGCTCCAGCAAGAATGGTGTGGCCGCTAATCTTAGCTGCTCCAATGGTACCCCTGGGATTGTGCATTTGACCAACTCCTTTCCCTTTAGTTTCTTCCTGGGTCAAGAGGATCCATCTCCCTATGTCTGGTCCTACCTAGGATGTTTTGTTCCAGCATCTGAACTGTATCTTTCAGGAAGGCCCCGTATTTTGTTGCTCACTGATCCACCATCTTTAGCTCCAATGTACTTCTCTTTCTAAGAGGTTTTCTTCTCTCTTATAACCTCTTATTGCCTCAGAATACCCTGGGAACTCTAGGAGCTTGTTTAGGCAAAGAACAGAATTGGGAGTGAAACTCAGAAATCTTAACCCAAAAATATATCTTCACCTTTATGTCATCCAAGCTAAATGTCTCTCGGTTAAGCCTCAGAGGTTATATACTTGTTTGAAGGGATATTTCTGGCTTAGTCACAGTTCTAAACTGTCAGGTCCAAGTTAGGCATTTGTTACTGGGGTATGATAGCTGGATTTGTTTACTTCAGAATTAACAGCAGGGTGAAAAGGCAAATTTTCTAAAATACAGTCCCTGTAACATTATTTTCCTGTATGTTAATACATATTCTCTGAAAATAAGAGTATAGGAATAAATTTAGTGGTCCATTTTAGCTAGGACACTGCTGAGTTAAATATTTTATTGCAGGTCTTCTTAGGGCTTTTATTATTCATACAGGCATTTTGAATTTTCTACAGAAAAAAGTGGTATACTATAGTCTCAAATTTAATTGAGTATAGGAAACATTTTTTTGGAAGAAGTATCAACAACTTAGTTTGGAAAACATTGCTTGAGTGGAAAACATTTGGACTTGGAGCTGTGTCACTTGGCTTCAAACCTCTGCCTCCACTACAGAATAACTTGCTTCTTTTGATAAGGCTCTTAACTTTTGATGCCTCAGTTTCCTCATCTGGAAAAAAATAGTCATACATAGATATTCCCTCACAAAAGCTAGACATCATCACTTAATCTCATGCTTAATCTAGTCTATTGTTTCCATCACCTAGTTTTGCAAATATTTTATTATTGACATGAAAGTCTTTCCTAATGGACTAAAATTTAAGAGTGGGTGGTATTGTATGACCATTGCATTTTCAGTTCTTTCCCTAATTTCTCACACAGACTGATGATCAATAATTGCAGGTACTTGATAATGAATCAATGAGGAGTGTACATAATGCTTTCAGTGGATGTTAGTTTTCATGTGGCTCTTTCTCTCATCCTTTCTTGGTGGGTAAAAACTGACTTGAAGAGGCACCATGGAGTAATAGTGCCTTTGACCTTGATGATTTGGATAGCTAAAGGATGCATGCAGGTGCATGCTGGGTACATATACTAGTTACCAGTGTGAATATGACACTTGCCTTAGGAACTTGTGCTTATTTATTGGTAACCATTTTCCACAGACTAACATTGATTAGTTTCCATTTGAAATATTCTATTCAACTTGGTTTCTCTAACATCCTTAACCCTCACTCCTTGAAAGCATTACAGTTAGTAAGGGAGTATTCATGAGCTGAAGAGCTCCTCCTGGGAGGGCACTGGGGCAGCAGTAGTGTTTATTAGGTCTCTTCACTCTAAAGTTTACCTTTTTTGTCTTTCTATATTGTACTTTTTGGAAGAAAGTCATTATGTACATGTAATCTACACATGAGGAATGGAAAGCTGTGCTCTGTCTCCTTAAGAGGAATTTTTAGTTTTGTTTGGTTTTTTTTTTTTAGTTTTTTTGAGGTATGGTGTTGTTATGTCATTCAGGATGACCTTGGACTTGCAGTGATCCTCCTGATTCAGCCTCTCGAGTGCTGGGACTACAGGTTTGCACTCCCACAGCTGATGTGGTTGTCAGTTTTAAAAGGAAAATTCACATTTTGGGGCTTTTGCTCACCTTCCCCAAGTCTCCCACAGAGTCTCTGGTACAGTGAATGAGCCTTCTGAGCCCATTCTTGTTTCTGTCAGTGTCAGTCAGTGATCAAGGCTGCAGAGATTTACTTAAGCTAACAAATGAGATTATCCCTCCCTGTAGATGGGCTACCAGGATGCAATTTGCGTATGACTCTTCTCTTTGCTTCTTGAAGGATACTTTTGAGAGAGGGGAGATAAATATGTGTGCAGTAAAGGCAGTGACAGAAAAATCAGGGAGACAATGGATTGGGGGGGCAGTCACGTACCAAAAGTGGGGAAGAGGAGGCTGGTACAGAACTGACGTGGCCTGAAATAAAAAGATATGGTTAAGAGGGAATTAATGGGAAGGTTTGATCTCTGGGCCTGATTAAAATTTCTCAGCCTGTGCTACTCATCAGCATTTTTTTCCTGGATTACTGTGTGTACTGTACTAATTGTGGTGGAGGAAAAATGTTTGTCTTGGGACAGTGGCTGAAAGAAAAGGCTGCTTGGAGAATTCCTGGGCTTTTATTATTTTGCCCAACTTGCTGCCATTATCCTCCAAATCAAACCTTTGCCAGTCTTGTGCTTTCTGTTCATTTTCCCAGAGTTGACTGAGTGTTGGAAGAACTGGTTGTGTGATGTTTGATCTTAGAGTCCTGCCTAACATACCACTGTATTTACATATTTTTTAACAGAGCTATAAGTTTTTATCTTTTTAACATGTGTACAAGATAATAGCTACTTACGCTGTTTAGGAACAAAAAAATAATTGTATTATTACCAAAATGTCAAATTATCAAGTGTAACAAGTGTAACAAGTGTATCATTATCAAGTGTATCAAGTGTTACTTTTGGGAGGCTATTTTCATAGAGCAAAACAATTTTGAAATTATTCTTTCGAAGCCATTGGACAAGCTGGTAGCAATCCTAATGGTCACACAACCTACCACATAACATAGGAAAAAAAGACTGATTTTATGGTGAAAGTGTCTCAAGTACCTTATAATGGAGTTTTTTTTTTCTTTATTTTCCTTTTTTTTTTTTTTTTTTTTTTTTTTTGAGACAAGGTCTCACTATGTAGTGCAGGCTGGCCTTGAACTCATGGCAATCCTCCTGCCTCAGCCTCCCGATTACTGAGTGCTGAGATTACAGGCATGTACCACCACATTCAGTTACATTATAGTCTTTAATGTAGTTTTATAACAGAACAGTCTCTCCTTTTGAGGATCCCTTCATCTCAGAGTCTCCTTACTAATTCTGAAAACTCATTTATAAGGACCATTTCTGGAACTTCATTAGTTAACACTGAAGCAAAAAGCACATTTGATAGTGCACCTCACAACTATCACCACCAGGGTCCCAATCTCTCAAAGCAGCCCAGCTGGACTTTGAATAGTCCAAGTAGAAGAAACTATACCTGAAACTAGGTTAACTATAACTGGTGATTGAAGCCAAGTGATGGGCACACAGGACCCAAGAACTGTCCTCTGTGTTTCTGAAATCTCCATAACAAAAGGCAAAAGTTTCTTTAAAAAAGTAGACTTGTACATTTTGGGTAAAGATTAAGAATTAGAGGCAAAATTAAGAACTAATTAAGAATTTAGAGGCAAAATACACAGCAATGTAGCCTTAATCATCCACATATACAAAGTCACATCTAGAAATAAAGAGGAAGCATCCAATGTAACATTATCCTGGTTTTGGTTTGTTTCTGGGATGTAAAAAAAAATCCACAAATGATAAGATGCAAATTGGACAAAACTTCAGATCATTTAGGCATCCTATCAACAACTTTAATGCTCCCTTCCTGACTCTGTGGAAGGTTCTTTTATCCATCTTCCATCACTGCAGCCCGGTAAGGCCATCCCTTACCAGGATCACGCCTGCTCCACATTTTTGCTCCAATTTTCCTACTAACCTCCCTTTACTGCAACTCTCAGCCAAGAACTCCCTTGAAAAACTTAGACTGAGGTCTAATCTAAGGTAAGGGAAGCTGGGGCAGTGCAGATATAGACCTAATCCTCCTTTCCACCCTCAGGAATGAGGCAAAGGAGGATGCAGACTAGCCTGGGCAGGGGGGCCCAGTACAGTTTGCCCGGATACTGGGAATAACCTGAAGGTCAAGAATAGAGTCCCATGCTGTTTTAGTTACTTTTTACTTGTTGCTGAGACAAAATACCTGATGACCAAGTTGGGAAAGGAAAGGTTTATTTCTTACAGTTTTTGGAGGTTTCAGTCCATACTCAGTTGGCTTCAAGGCAGGGTGGCATGGAGAGGCCACAGTTCATGGTGGCTGCAAACAGCAAGGCAGAAACCCGCAAGAGAGAAAAACATGCCTTGTTCCTGCCATTACATCACATCTTGAGTCCACCTCTATGTGGGTGTAGCACTGACACCATCAGTCCAAGCACTATACAATGAACCAATCACAGATGCATAATGTAAATGTATGAGGCTTGGGGGCCACCCACATTAACCATGATACATGCCCTAAATGCACCTTGGAATCCTCTGTAGTGGAGATAGATGCTTACCCCTGCAGCATCTGAGGGTATAGAGCAAAGGATTGTCAGAATGGGAGACCTAGGAATTTAGTGAAATCTTGTCACACACACACACACACACACACACACACACACACACACACACTTTTTTTTAAAGGGCTGAGGATATAAGTGCATAAGCTTTGGGTTTAGTCCCTACTGCCCCCTGCCACAAAGTATACACCAGTCCACAACACAGTTGCCTTGAATTTTCAATTTCAAAACTATAGAGTAGGTGTGAGGCCCAGAGTCTGAACACAAAATCACTTGGCCTTTTGGTTTTGTTGACTATTTCAGCCTAGTATAACAGTGCGAATAGAGGTCCCCAGCTGAATGTGCTCTATATGTAGAAAACAATGCTTTGTTTCTTCTCTGCCTGAGCCGTGGTACTATTTTAAAAAGTTCAAAAAAATAAAGGAAGAAAGGAAAAGGGTAGAGGGGAAAGGAAGTTGGTAGGAAGAGGAACGAAGACAGAAAATGGAAGGTAGAATGGGAGAATGGTCTGGAAGTCAAGAAAATACCATGGAGAAATGAGATAAAGTCAAATAGCCATCCACAAGTGAGAAACACCTCCTCCACAGTGCTTCCCTTAGGGTACCCTGGTCATATCTTAGAGGAAATTAAGGGAGGTTGACAAAGATATTTAGTTGACAAAGGTGGGGGCCAAGCCCACCCTCGCCTAGAGTCACAGCATGAAGACAGTGAGCATGTTTTCTATACATATCAGCCCTCCCACTAGTCTCAGCCAGTAGGGTCCTGAAATCTGGGGAGGGCAGGTGTGTCTCAGGCACTGGCAGGGTTCTTGAGTCCATAAGCAGTTCCTGAGGTCTTTGTTAATCAGGAAGCCCATGAGGGCCAATAACAACTTAGCTAAAATTGAGAGGTCTTTCAATCACCAGGCATAGCCAGGTATCAAAGGTTCATCAGCAGACACGCCCAGAGGCAAGACACAGGATGGTAGAGAATACATGGCATACTGTCCATCGAAGCCCAGCAGTCACATGCCATTCTGCTGTCTAAAACTGGAGATAAGGTAGGTGGCATCTTAGTTAGTGCTCCCATGCCCGCATGACAATAAATTCTGGCTCATCACATGCATTGGCTTAATCTTGCAGAGGTAACGGTAAAGCTTCCCACAGATAAAGTGCCTGGTCAGCATGACCTTGAAGCCCAGCAAGTCACTGGTCATGAAGCAGCACAGCTTGAGGGTGCTCTGATCCTCCTGAAGAATGACTTGAGAATGTTTATGTCGAACACAAGCAGGGAAGGCCAGAGTCAAAAACAGGGTCCAGGCAATGTACAGAAAGGTAGGACACATCTCAAATGTAAGTGCTTAATATACAAACAGCGGGGTGAGATCAAGTAATATGTAATACTACTGTTAAAAAACAAAAAACAAAACAAAACAAAACAGGAAGACCACAGAAAAACTTTAGCCATATTCTGGTTAAAGTCCAAATAGACTACAGCATATAGAAGCCAAGATGAAGAGAACACAGACAGCCAAGCACACATATAGAGAAGCAGGAACAGGAGGAGGTAGAAGGGAGACTTGGACAGGATCAGTTGGCGCAGGGGTCTCCCCTGGCTACATTGCTGGGCCTGGCCTGCCTTCCTTTGCTTTCTCTCCACAGGTCTTTCACTCAGAAGGTAATACTGCAGAGTTGCTCATTGATTATCTCAACCATCTTGTCAGACTCAATAGCAGTGTGGTTTACAAGCCACCCAGAGAAGTCACCGTTCTCTTCTAGGTTTCCCTGGGTCATGGAGTACAGATGGTGCCCTGGGAGCCGCTGGATCAGAGTAGAACGAGAAACTACCTGATTGGAAGGCCCACATCCCCATTCCCTGATGAGTACCTTATTTTGGATGTAGGGACTAGGGTCAAAGTAGAACTTGATCTTGTAGCCCATCTAGGGAGGCCAAGTTCCTCCACTTCCAAGCCATGCAAAGCCTGCCCCCAGAAGCTGGGGATATTCTTGATGAGGTCATTGTGGTGCCCTACGTAGGGCAGTCGCTGCTGCCCGAACTTGCAGGAGAGCCCGAGGTAGATCACATCCGCCTGCAAAGGCGCTCAAGGCCTCCAGCTTCAGCTGACCTCTCCAGGGTGTCCATGTTGCCTTGGGTCACTGGGGCCCCACCCACAAGGCACCTCCACTGTTTTCCTCTCTTCCCCATCAAGCCAGGAATACTCTCCCCAGCCGCCCCTTTCTTGGGCTGCTCACCAGCGGTGGCCTGAGGCATCCTCCCCGCTGAGCTTCAGCTCTTTTCTGGCACCTTCTTTCCAGAAGGGCCACTCCAGTGGAGGTGCAGGGCCATTTATTGGTCTCATCTCAGTTCCCACGAAGACGGCATCTGTGGCCAGGCGCTCTGAGAAAGACGTGGCCCTGCCTGGCCCGGCTTGGTGGTCCAGGTCTTGTGGGGCATCTTCTCCAGCAGCGTGCGCACTCCTGGCCTTTGCCCCGGCTTTTGGCCTGGGAGGATTTTCTACCTTTACTGTGGCTGCTCATGGCCATAAGCAGACTCTGCTCCAAAGCCAGGCTCTTCCTGGTATTTACCTATCAATTGAATGGGAAAGCAAGGGGCTGATTTACCATCCATCTACTAAAAGCTCTTTTAAGGCCTTTTCAATACTGGAGTTCTAAGATTTTAAAATTAAGGCTTTCACAATTTATTCCATTATTCAATCAATAAATATTTCATGTGCCATGGTGCTAGACAGGTAAATATTGGTGAATAGCATAGACATGGTCTCTACTTTTGAGGAATTTAGAGATTATAAGTGCTTTGATATGTTATACCGAAGTGTGCAGTGTAGGGAAATTGAGATGATCTGATGGTGGGAGGGAAAGAAAGTAGTTAAGCACATTGTTAAAGCTCAGATATATTATCCTAATTAATCTTCACAACCACTTTTTAAATTACATAGCAATCCCAATTTGCAAATGAAAATAGCAGGCAGATAGAGGTAAACTGCTGAATCTCCAGTAACAATCTGTGCTAAAGCTAAACTTTGACCTCTGGTCAGTCTGATGCCAAACACAATCCTTCTAATGCCACACCGTACTCTTGACACCCAACCAATTCTGCTGTTCAGTGAGGACAGAAGCTCCTCAGTGAGAGGAAGAGTCCATGCTCTGAAGAAGGGGAAATGCTGGGGTGGTGGAGTGCTGACCTGGACCTGCTGGAGCCTCTTTCTGAGGATGAGGCTGCTGTCTGGGGCTGAAGTAGCCCAATCAACCTAGCAGGGCAGGGTTCTGCTAGAGTAGTGCTGTCCGGGAGGGCAGCCCAGGGGGTGGATTTCTTCTTGACCCTTTGAATCATTTATCTCACTGTGTTAGCCCCATGTCTTCCTAGGCCTACTCAGGACTTGCAAGGTTACTTGTTTCTTGGTTTCTACCAGATTCTTTAAGCTCTACTTCCTCTGATCCCTCTCACATTGTATAGAGATGGAATGTCCCCTGGAAAGAAGGATGCTATGGGTTGAGTCTTTGTGTCCTAAAATACATGTTGAAACTTCAAGCCCAAAGCCATAACACTAAGGAATGAGGGATTGGGAGGTGATTAGGCCACTAGAGTAGGGTTAGTATTCTTATAATATAGGAGCCTGCTGTGGTGGCACATTCCTGTAATTCCAGCATTCTGGGAGACTGAGGCAGGCGTATCAAAAGTTCCAGCCTGTTTTAGCAAGACCTTTTCTCAGAATAATAAAAGGGGGGCCTTGTGAAAAGGCCTTGTGTTCAATCCCCAGAACCCCTCCCTCTCCACACAGAGGTTGAAGGAATCTTTTTCTGCCTTTCCAATCTTCTTCGTTATAAACGAAGTCTTAGCCCATTTTTGTCCTTACCATGTGAGGGTTACAGCAACAAGGAACCATCTTAGAATCAGAGACCTGACGAGTCTCCCAGCACCTTAATCTTGGAATTCCCAGCCTCCAGAACTGTGAGAAAATAGGTTTCTGTACATAAGTATAAACATAAGTATTATGCTATAATAGCCAAAACAGACAAAATAGCAATTGGTACCAAAAAGTGGTATCAGTTATTGCAATAACAAATAATGATACAGTAAGCAGAAACATTGAAATGACACCTCAGATTTGGAGGCAGATTTATTTATGTCAGTAGGCACTGATTGGGTTTATCCCCAAAATATCAGAATGAGATCTCTGATGGTCTAGGGATTACATGAGAATGGCAAGCAGGAAGCATAGAAGCAGAATGGCTTGTCAGCTGGGGATTGGTCCTTATGATGTATATCGTAGTAACCAGCTATACATCACAGTGACTAGTTGTCTAAGAAATAAAAGTAACAGGAACTATAACCAGAGCTATTACCTAGGAAATTAACAAACTGAAGTATACTGGCTGGGGAGGCATTTTCTGCTACAGTTTTCCCCTCTTTTAGTTTTCCTGGCAAATCTTTGCTAGGCATATTACTTACGATCTTTTGAGACCAGGCCCAACTAGAAGCAGTAACATTATAGAGTTGTCAGTGATCCTAGGTTGGGCTCTGGCCAAGGCCCCCAAGATTGTCTTATTACAGAGTTTTTGTTTTCTAAGTTGCTTTTTGGAAGATACATAATTTAGGCCTATGTGTTCTGTAACGTTACTCTGGCAAGGCAGTGAAGAAGTTAATATGATCTAGGAGATTGTCCAGTGTGCGTTGGACTCTCATTACATGTTGGTCAAGTGTTTGATTTATTGTTATATTCTTTTGGAGCAAACATCCATAAGTTTAAGGCCAAAATCACAATTAGCAGGGGGCAGAGAAGCAAGGAAGTAGCCTGAAAAGACACGAAAATTAAGGGGAATAGGTATGGAGCAATCCTGTCAACCTCATCCTCAGGCTTCAGCCATGTGTGGACTGGCCAGCATCCGGAGTGACTAGAGCAGGGCTTTGGATGTGTCATCTCTTCAGAGTGAGCTGTCTGATCCAAGTAAATTTTCTAACAGATCTAGGGCTAAATTTCTGAAACTTGTAGAGATAGTTAATATGCACCTGTGTTATATGTATATGCAGGAATGTCTACAGTTTACCTGGTAGCAGGACCCTATAAATTCCTACTGTTTTTTCCAATGTAGGTAGGGAATATCTTGGGTAAGCCTGAGTAGTGCAGATGAAGGCTAACAGGTATTTGTAACCCCTGTAAGCTGTTATTTTTATGTAGTCTATCTATATATGTTTAAGTGGGGAGAGTCCACTATATTGCATGAGGTCAGGACCAGTGACACAGATGCTGAAGCCTGAGCTGGCTGCAGGAGTACAACTGCCAGCACTGTGACTTGAGCTTGCAGAATATATGGTGGGTACAGGTCTGGTTCTGATCTTCCAAGAGTACCAAGTAAAGATTTTCTGGCTGGAGTTGTTGTTTTAGTCAATTGGATCCCCAGAGGGGGCTGAGGCCTCTGGATCAAATTATTTAGCATTGGTGCAGGTTTCCAACAGCAGCAGGAAGCAGTAGAAGGAGAGCTTCAGTCAAAGCTCCATTCCTAAAAGAGCTACTTCCATCCATAAATAGGGTATATTCTGCATCTGTCAGAGGGTTTAGTTCACAGTTATTCAGGAGGTCCAGTACAGGATGTGGGACCTGGAAAGTTAGATCTTGGCCTAAGGTGAACTTGTCAGCTTTCTTGATCAGAAGAACAGTGGCTATTAGAGTGCAAAGGCCAAGAGGGGAGGTAGCCCTTAGCGAATGAATCCAACTTTGTACAGGTAGGCCACTGGACATTCCCATGGGCTGAAAGATTAAGTAATCATCATTTTTTTGTGTGTGAACTCAAGGATCTAGATTTTATAGACGCCTGCAACCCCCAACATTTTTTGAGTTTCTTCTTGTAACCAGTTTCTGCCAGACATTGCAGCAAAACTTTTGTGCCTTTTCAGCAGGCAGCTTGGGTGTCATTAATCAGAAGTAAAGTGATCTTCTCCAAAGAGGATAAACAAATTTTGAACTTCTGGGAGGTTGAGTGTAGGTCAGTTGACTTTTGAGTCTAGAACTGAGGTCTTTCCATTTAAAGGTGAAGAGGGACTGGCTGACAGGAGCCAATCAAAGGCAGAAGAAGGCATCCTTTAGGCCCAGGAAGGTGTACAAGCAGGCTGAGGATGGCATAAGACTGAGGCAGTGTATACAGAAGGCAACTGATAGCATTGAATACTCAGAGATCTTGAACTGGCTTTACAGGCAGAGGTAAATTTCAGCAGCCTTTTGTAGTTTTGAAACCTCTGGGGTGATTGAATTTCAAGTCTCTGTGACATCGGATAGTGTTTGATGCAGATGGGGGTTGCCCCAGGATGGAGCTTCCCAATCAGAGGCAGGTGGCCAGTGGCCCATTTTTAGGGCCCAGGGGACTATGATGGAACTGTGGAGCTGGAAGGGACCGAGAAACAGGCTTTCCCAGAGAGAAGGTAGTGGAAACTTGGCCAAATCTGTTGCGAGGGCTTCCCCCAAAATAGTAGATAATTATTACCCACTGTGGCAATTAAGTAACAATCCAAAAAGAGTGTGTAGGTTGAGAGTCACGGAATGTAAGGTGAGGGCTGTATCGTTGATGATACAGAAATCTTGCCCAAGGTGATTAACAGTCTATAAGGCTTATTTGTGGCTCGGTGCCTTTTTGTTTTTCCCATGACATCTGACAGCAATGAGGCAGCATGGCTGATGGCCAGGCCTGTAGGCAAGTCTTTAGCACATACCTCCAGGATGAGAGTTTTCAGAATTTCAGGACTGTGGTTGTCGCTCAGGCTGATGCAGGCATCATCTTCCTCTCAGGGAATAGTTAGAATTGACAGCGCAGGGTTAAATGAGAGGGAGACTGACTGACTTGGCAAAGGAGATGATAGCTTCTAACTTGAAGAAGTGGTCTCTTTGTGGTAGCAGTATTGGCTTAAACAGATGTCCTCTCAGGCTACAAGTTTGTGCCTAGCAGAAGAAGAACAAAAGAAGTGTCCTAGTTGCCCCAGTGATGTAGTATAGGCTCCCAATGTTCCAGCTGAAGAAGGGAGCTTGGTCTGGCCTAGTCTGAGCCCATGAAACCAATGAAAGGATTGTAATCTCAATGGGCATGTAGTTTTATTGTCCAGAGTCCTTCTATTAGGCTTTTGAGTAACAGTAGTAACTTTGGCTTATTGTTGGGCCTTTTGTTACCCTCTTTGATGTCTTTGAGAGGTGCTTAACTGGGTTGCTTCTAGGTGGGGTAAGCTTTGGGAAAGCCCATGGCGATTCATTCATCAGGGATGACAGTCCAGGTTTTCCTCAATCAAAATGTGGAACTCAGAAGGAGCTGCTGACCGTCATCTCAGGTAGGCTCTGGTTGACACCGTCTGACCAGGACAGAAGCAAAGGGCTCTAGAGGGAGGACTTCTGTGGCTGAACTCAGATGGTGGTGCTGGAACCATTTCAGGTGGCTGGAAGTAGATCAGTTGAGAGCAGGGGTGAGGCTATAGGTGTTGGCAGTGACTGCAGTAGCCAAGGGTATCGCTGTGGAATTCTCAGGAACAATCGGCCTCTTCCCTCGACCTTTTTTTTTCTTTGAGATGCAGAGATTGGTTTGGTTTCATTTTTTTTTAAAGAGAAAAAACATAAAAATAACATTCAGAGTTTCACAATAGATTAGTAGGACAGTTGCAATAATTAATACTTTGCATATTGTCTTTGAAGTACTTATCCAGAGTACAAGATATGGGCATTATATCGTGTCTAATCATTATTAGCACAAACCTTTCTTTTTAATGAACTAAGAGAAACTAGCTGTATAACTATCTTAATTATCGTGTATATACATATTTTTTCTTCTTTCTTTTCCTCCTTTCCCCTTTTACTCATCAGTTTATCTTTTAAACAGTTTCTTTCTAGTTCAAAATGTCTATTGTAAATTTTGGACCTTATTTACTGGTGCAGTTTCTCTCACTAGTGAGACAATACGATGTTTACACATATTGGGTCTGTTTTATTTCACTTGTGAGTATGGTCTTGAGTTGCAGCCATCTACCTATAAAAGTCTCCAGTTTATCCTTCTTTATAGCTGAGTAGTACTCCACTGCATTACAAATATCTTTTTTTAATCCATTTCTCAGTTGATGGACATTTGGGTTGTTTCCAAGATGTAAGTTGTGCTGCTATAAATATAGGTGCACAAATATTGCTGTGGTATGATGTTTTTAATTCTTCTGGGAAGATACCCAAAAGAAGAATAGCTGGGTCAAATGAAACCTCTAATTATAGTTTTTAAAGGAATCTCTACACTAATTGTCCCAGTAGTCACAGATCTACATTCATAACAGCAGTGGAGGTTTCCTTTTCCTCACAGCCCCACCAGCAATTGTTATGGATTGATTTCTTGATCATAGCCATTTTTTTTGAGTTGAGATGAAATTTTAGTGTGGTTTTAATTTGCCTCTTTCAAATGACTAATGATGTTGAATTTTTTTCATGTATTTATTTGCCATTTGAATTTCTTCATCTGAGAACTCTTTATTCATCTCAGTTATTCATTTTTGGATTGAGTCTTTGAATTTGGTGAGTCTGATTTTTTTCAGTTCTTTACATGTTCTTGATTTAAGTTCTTTTGTTGCAGAAACGGGACTAAATTGCATAGAAGACACATAGCACCAAGGCACTTGGAAGGCAACAGCTTTATTATGCCAAGAGGCTACTGGGAACTCAGTTCCAAATCATCAGCCCCGATTTGGGGTAAAATAGAAACATATATGTTGCAAGCAGGAAGTACAAAAATCTGCTAATGGATTGCTTTATAATTGGTTGCATATATTTTTCATGTTGTTAGGCAGATTCATTTTAGGCAGGGTTAGTCAGGGGATTTCTTATCATATAGTAGGAAGGTGAGGGGCTTGGGTGAGTAGGTAAAATCAATCATGTCTTTGATTGAGCCAGTCTGTCCCTGGCTGATAAATCCTTGAAACAAGCTAGCATACCAGAATATGTTTACAGACTGGGTAGTGCAGATAGATTATATTTATATTATAATTTGCTGTTGGCATGGTATGTCAAGGCCAACTGAGTCTGACAGTCTAACTGTGAGACATGTGGACCTTAGCATAATGTCAGTCTGTGGGTTTGAAAGTTTCTGCCTCACTTTGTCTGAGGACAAGTGGCTGTATGTTTTTCCTACTCTGTGGGTTGCTTTTTCACTATGTTAGTGATTTCTTTTGTTATGCAAAAGGTTTTTAACAAGGCAAGATCCTATTTGTTGATTCTTTGTAATATTTCCTTTGTAGTCTGGGTTTTTTTCATGAAGTCTCTGCCTACACCTGTGTTTTCAAAATTTGCACCTATTTTCTCTTCCAGAAAATTTAGTTTCTCTATTTTAATATTTAGATCTTTGATCTATTTTGACTTTGTGTGGTGATAGGCATGGATCTAGTTTTAGTCTCTGGCATACGGAAAGCCAGTTTTTCCAGCACCTTTTATTAAAAAGACTATCTTTCTTCCAGTGAACATGCTTGGCTCCATTGTCAAGCATAAGGTATTTTTTTTTTTTTGCTAATATCATACTGATTTTATCACAGCAGCTTTGCAGTATAATTTCAGGTCTGGAATTGTGATGTTCCCTAAGTTGCCTTGTTGCCAAGAATTGCTTTTGCTGTTTAGGTTTCTTTTGGTTTCAAATGAATTTTAGGAGTGTTTCCTCTATATCTGTGAGATATACTAAGGGTATTTTGATTGTGATTGCATTAAACTGTACAGTAGTTTTGGTAGTATGGCCATTTTCACTATGTTGGTTCTTTCTATCGAAAAACAAGGGATATCTTTCTATTTTCTGATATCGTCTTTGATCTCCTTTTTTAGGGTACCATAAATTTCACTGTACAGATCTTTTACATTTTTTGTTAGATTGATTCCTAAGTATTTCATTTTTTTAGGTGCTATTGTGAAGAGTGTGCTGTCCCTAATTTCTCTCTCTGTGAGTTTGCTGATTGTGTACAATAATGCTATTGATTTTTGAGTGTTGACTTTGTATCCCACTACACTACTGAGTTTGGGTATTAAATCTGCAAGTTTTTTAGTGGTGTCTGGAGAGTCTTCTATGTAGAGTATCATGTCATCTGCAAATAATGACAGTTAACCTCTTTTCCAATCTTTGGTTTCATTTTTAATTCTATAAAGGCCCCTTTCCCTACAGTCAGGGACTGTGGATTTTGGCTAATTAATTCTCATCTCTAACTTCCTATGTGTAGTGTACCCTTGAACAATGGCACAACAGAAAAAGATGGGAGCCCCTTTTGCAGATGTCCACCTGGCCACACACCTTGTGAGGATTTAAGTGTAACTAGCTAAGGAGGGTGTGAGGCCTCCATTTTGCCACCCATGGATCGTCATGCAGGCGAGGGCCTAATCAGTCATTGTGACTAGGGCTTTCCAGTCTTGGCTGCACAGATGGAGCAGCCTATTGCTTACCCTATCTAGTCCAGCCACTCAAACATTCATTCAACAGGCACTCAAAGTGAAACATCTCAACCCTCTTCTTTGAGGATGGTCTTGACTAACAAGAGTTGATCAGACTCCTCTTCTGTTCAAGGTGAGCAGGACTGATTGACAGACTAATTAGGATGCCTCTGGGTGTCTCACCAGAAGTTGGCATGCAGGCAGGCAAACAGACAGATTGTGCCTTACTCTCTTTGGGATCCAATGTGAGCCACTTGAGTGGGGAGCCAGGAATCTTCCTCTAGACCTCCAAAAGGATTTGAGAAATATTGAGGGCATGCTTTCCTGGAGGCAGGACCTGGAGAGGTCCTTGCTCCATCTGTGAGGGCCATGACAGGTGACCAAAGAGATCAGCACAGTTGATCTTCCTGGTCAATGCGCCAGACGCTACAGCAAACAGGCACACTGAAACATCACCCAGGATTTGGATGCAGATTTATTTATGTCAGTAAGTACTGATTGTGGCTTATTCTGAAAATATCAGGCCCTGATCTCTGGTGGCCTAGTGCTTATATGGGATATAAACAAGCAGAAAGTACAGAGGCAGAATGGCTTTACAATTTGGGATTGGTTTTTACAGTATGCATCCCAGTGGCAACTATACATCACAGTGACCAGCCATTTCTAAGAAGCAAAAGTAATAGAAACTGTAACCAGGACTATTACCCAGGCAACTAACAAACTGAAGCATACTGACTAGGGAGGGGAGACATCTTCTGCTACAGTAAAAATGTAGAATTGGCTTTGGAACTGTGTAATGGGTAAAGAGTGGCCCATAAAGTGCTATTCTGAGGAAGATTCAGAAAAAGAAAAAGAACTCTATAGCAGGAGTTAAATTTTCTGGAGGTTACTTAAGTAGGTTAAGCTTAAGGTCATAAGGTTACTTATGATCAGAATGTGGGTAGAAATAGGCAGGGTAAAGGCCATTCTGATGATGTTTTACGTAAAAGTGAGAAATGTTTTATTAAAAAATTGAGGAAAGGCCATCTTGTTTTAAAGTGGCAAAGAAGTAATCTGAATTATGCCTGTTGTCTAATAATTTCTTAAAGGCAAGATTTAAGGATCAACTAGGACAATAGTAGTGAACCAATAGCAGCAGTCTGATTCCTGTCATTGAAAACTCTAAAAGGTTTGCCACCACTGAACTAGAATATAGTATTTGGTAGAGAAAATATATAAGCAAATTGTTCAGAATGCTGGATGAATTCTCTTGACTACTTATAGTAAGGAACAAGAAGAGAGAAATGAATTAAATAAAAATTTGTGATTAAAAAAAGGTCCTAAGACTGACCATGTAATGATAAAACACCCATGCGTGGGAGAAAATATCAAGACTGACCAAGTGAACATTTGATGAGATTAGAAGGGATAGAAGGAAGCCAGGTGTGACCCATAAAGACAAAGAATGATCCTGAAGGCATTTTGGTGAACTTTCTGGCTGCTGTACCCATCACAGCCCAAAATGCTTTGGTCTGGAGAGCAGAATGATTTTAAATAAGAACCTCTGAGCCACATATGGGACCTCAGGGCCATCTCAAGTTTTGGCTCCATGCATTTAGGTGCAGTTTTCATGGATTTCTCAACTGTAGCTCACACAGGGCAGGTTTAGCTTGGACTGCTTCTCTGGAAGTCACAAGAAATAAGCATTGGTAGTGTCCACACGGTGTTCATTTGTGGGTGCAAAGACTGCAAAAGCTGAGGAGTCATAGCGGCCTCCATTTAGATTTCATAGAATGTGTCACAAAGTTTTTGGGCCTAGGAAGAGAACTGCCACAGAGCAGGGGCTGACAGAGAGGCCCACGAGGGCAGTGCTTTTGGGAGCCATGAGAGCAGGTAGCCCCTGCTGCCCCAGACCTGTAGAGCCACCAGTGGGCACCACTACCTTTTGAAAGCTGTAGGCAACTGACTCGATTCTCTAAGAGGAAAGTAGTTTGTGTCCAGCAAAGCCATTTGATGAGGCTCTCAGGGCCTTGGGAGACCAAACTCCACCCTAGTGTGTCCCAAAGTTAGAACATGAAGTCAAAAACTGTTGTTCACCTTCAAGATTGACTACTGTTTGCCTCATGTGGTTTTGGACTTGTTTAGGACTTATCACTGACTTTCCCATTTCTTTCTTTGGAATAAGAATGTCTCTCCTGAACCTGTCCCATCATTGTGTTTTTGAAACTCATGGAGAGCAGGTTGCCTCAGGATGAACTATGACTTGGGTATCATCCATGTGCCAGTTAGCTGAGACTTTAGACTTAGACTTTTGAGTTGGTATGGCAGGGACTTAAGATATTGGGGCCACTGGGATACAATGAATGCATTTTGGATGTAAAGATGACTTGGATTTTGAGAGTCATGGGCAGAATAGTATGGTTTATATGTGATTGTCCTTCTAAAATTCCAAAATTCATATATTGGAATTTAGACTTCAAGGTAATAGTTTAGAATATAGAACCTTTGGGGGTGGTTAAGTCATGAGATCTCTGTCCTTGTGAATGGAATTAATGCACCAATAACAGGGATCAGAGAAGTACTTTTTGAACTTTGTCTCTTTATCTGTGTGGTGGATCTGGATGGTACCATTTATGAAAAACAGGTCCTCACCAGACACCAAACCTACTAGTAGTTTGATCTGGGACTTGATAGTCTCCAGAAATGTGAAAAGTATTTATAAATTGCTAAGTGTAAATTATTTTTTAATAGCAGTAGGAAAGAACTCACACAGTATGTTTGAGGAAAAGGAAGGCAAATCTGTGCACAGCAGGGTTGAACTAGACCTAAGCCAAGATTTCTGTCAGGGGTAGTATTGTTTTTTTCTTACCTACATACAGAGCTTTCCGTGAGAATTTTATGATGCAACTCCTGAATCCCCAGATTTCTGTCCATGTAGACTGATGTTCGGTATGTTAAGAGGCCTAAGGGTGAGCATGTTTAAGCTGGATGAACTAAAGAACTCTTCTGGAAAAGAAGTAGAGAAGACAATTCATAAGGTTTCATTGAAATATCTTGTCCTGCCCTGTGATTCTTCCTTGTCTAGACCAGAAATTCTTGCCTCCACTATGACTTTATCTCCCTGTCTAAATTTGGCCTCAGCTAATCCTTTGATTCTCTTTGTAGCATTTCTCTTCCGAAATGATCTTAGTCTTCCTGCTGAAAGAAAGCTCCAGAATGATGGGATCTCATCCACTCCACTACTGTGTGCACCAAGTTCTTTATGTATGGTCTTGGCAAATGCCCAAAAGGTCAGATTGAGTGCTCCCCCAGGACAGGCACTGGCTTTGGAGCTTTTCCTGCAGTGTTTGTTAAGATTTGTTGACCTTGACCTCGATAAATGTGGTCCATGTCAGGCCAACCTCTATTAGAGAACCTTTTGTAATTATTCAGGTCAACACTAGCCTTCTTTCTCTATCTACCACATCATTTTTTCTTGGGGACCCATGTTTCACATGCAGACTATAATTCACCTGCTATTGATTCCCTTTGCATCAATGGTTAAAATTAATTTTTATACCAACTTTACAGCTTGCTTTTAATGTTCATTATGGTAGTTTTGCTGAGAAAAAAAAGTTTCTGAACTGGGCTGCAATGTTCCTGGAAATCTTCTCACTGGCTCATTCTAAATGAGAGATCCTCAATGGCAGGAACATTCAATGATACAAGCAGTCATCTGTGTTCATTGAACATGGACTGTGCCAGATACTGGACAGCGTGCTCTCCAGTATTTAGCAAGCCAGCCCCACCTGAGACCCCATACGCTTGCATTCTAGGGAGTGTTATGGGTTTTTTTTTCACATTTCAAGGTGCCACCATGTGACTGAGCATGCATGCATTTCTTTATTCACCTGTTCACTCATTCACTAGTACTTCTTGAGTTCTGACCAGATTCCAGGCACTCTTGTAGGGATCCAATCACAAATATCACCAGACCCATAACTGCCAGAATGCGTTGTTTGGGGGAAAGATACATATAGTTAAATTCTGCCAGTGTTAATGCATCGCCAGTTTCATGCATGGATTTGATACAATCTAGGGTACCAGGGAGGGCATCTCTGAACAGAAAGTGAGTGGGAATTTTCCAGAGAATGGGAACAGAACTATCCCAAGGTGGAAGGAATCTGTGATGTTTTGAGAACCAAGAAAAAGGCCAGTAATTTGGGAGCCAGTATAGTATACTACCCTGTTAGTGGTATAGTAGCTCCTGCTACTAAGACTGGAAGGGGAAAAATGGTATGGTGGTAATTAAAAGAGGTTATACAAATTATCGTGCTTAAGTTGTGATATGGTAATAAATTTGATGACACCTAGAATTGATGATATACCTGTAAAGTGCAGGGAAAATGTTGTCTGGTCTATGGAGCCTCCTGCACAGGTTAGACAATGGTGTGAGATGGCGATCTAGTCTATTGGTCTATTGGTGTTTAATATTGGATAAATAAAAAATCTAACTATGGCTTTCATCTGAACAAATGCCCTCGCCACCACAGTGTACATCAGTCCTACGTCTGCAGCCCTCAGGAAAGTGAGACAGAGACAGACATGCCAGGAGCCCTTTGAAGCATACCTTTCCACGGCCCAGCTCTGGGTTGGCCTGAGTGCTAACACCGAGTGGCACAGGCATGTAGAATAAATACCACTGAGTAATAGATTTTTATTCACTGCCTGCACTGAATCCCTTCCAGATTGCAGAGGGGAGGCTGTTTGTACAAGTCAAACATTGATTCAGCTGCTGGTGCAAAGGGGCTCGGGTGGGGGAAGGGCTGTAGGAGGAGGGAGAAGAGGGGGGAACACTAGCTGGGAAGGAGAGAGAGAGAGGCCCATTCAGGGGTTAAATACTCCTGCTTGTGTTTCTGCCCCTCTCTGCTCAGATGCTGTATTTATAGACGGGATAATTGCAGAGGCTTTGAAAGCAGCTCTGAAGTGTGGGGCTGGTGGGGGGAGGGTGGGGACCAGGGTCCCACCTGCTCCTGGAAGCAGTCCCTCCCCCACTTTTCCATCCTCCTCCTTAGGCTCCATCCAGTGATGGTGCCTGTGATTAGGAACCTCTGTAGGTACCCGACATCATGTTTAAATTCCACGCTTTCAGTCCTGAAATAACCCAGAGAAATGAGTTCAGCCAGTTTCTGCAGCCACTTCTGGTCATCTTAGCTCAAGTGCCCCCTACATGCAACCCCCACCTTCACTCTCTGGAATGCCATCCTGTTTTATTTTTTTATACTATGATCAAAATCGGAAAATTATCTTGTTTATTTTTTAAATGAGTTTATTTAATGTCTGCTTTGTTCATTTTGTTTGAATACCGGCTTAGAAAATGCATGCAATAAATATTTGTTGACTAAATGAATGCTTATTGAACAAACTGGGAAACTGAAGCTCAGAGGGGGGAAGAAATTCTCAGGGTCCCACAGCAAGTAAATGGAAGAACTGAAATTAGCACCAGGGTGTGTTATTGCTTCAGAGCTGATGTTTCAACACTGGACGAGGAGTATTGAACTCATATACACACAGGACAGGGTGCTAAGGTGAAGGAAGGAGTGTGTGTGTGTGTGTGTGTGTGTGTGTGTGTGTGTGTGTGTGTGTATGCACATGCATGAGTGTGTTCTATGTGTCTGGCAGACAGGGGAGATCTCTGTAAATTTAGGATTTGGAGTTGAGGATGCTGCTTCTGTTGGTGGACTGAACTCCCTTCTGGCCCTGGCTGAAGGACAGATGCTGTTCAGCTGTAGCTAATTGTTACTGGACCTTCTGATTTTTCAAGATGGCAATCGTGATTGTTATGTAAAATTTCCTGGTTTTTAAATGCTGGTAATGCACATTAAAAAAAATTCACCCCAGAGACAAGCCAAGCACAAACATATCCCAGCTGCAGACTAGATAGGGCCATAGTTGCAACCTCTGCCCTCAATTCGTCCACTCTTGAAATGTGATGTGGATAACGTGCCACCCTTGCAGGGATGCTATACTTTGGGGATTCCAAAGCTCTTCCTTACCTAAAATTTATTTTAATATTCACATATTCTGGGAGGGAGTGGGGGAAGGAAAACAGACATGGAGTTTTTAGGTTATCAATCAGAGACTTTGCAAGAGTCCGCAGGAAAGCAGCAAAGCACTTGCTGTCACTCTTGGCTGTTGCTTACCAGCCTGTAGTCATCCTGTCCAGGTCCACTTCTCTCCATGCCTTTCATTTTCATCTTCTACTTGGGAATTCAGAGTTAGATGGGCATGAAGAAATCCCACTGAGTGCCACCCATGAGTTTGGGGTGTCCCAAGAGGGTTTCTTGGCAGCTTGGTGGAGAGCAGCTCATGCTGGTTCTTGTTTGGAGATGTGGTTATCAAAATATTGTCATGCTGTATAACGATAGAGCTCTGTCAACACACTTCAGTTCTACGTATGCTTTAACAGCCCAACAAGGGAAGGGGAATGCTTGGCTAGTCTGATAACTCTTGTGCAGCCCAGTCTTCCCTATTCTAGCCATTCTCTATTACTGGGACTACCCAGTAATACAGAACTGGGAATGGTTTTGCCAAATGAGTGAATGAATGAATTCTTGAGGTCCTGTGGGGTGAAACAACAGGGAAGACATAATAATAATAATAAATAATGTCATAACCATAGCTAACACTTTTGGGGTACACCTATATATTCTGGACACAGTCTTAAGTGTTTTAGGTGATTTTTCAAGGTAATCTCTAAGTCTAGAAAATGAATGCTGTGCTGTAAGTGCTAAGAGCACATCACCTATTTATATTTCATTTAGTCCTCATAGCAATCCTGGGAGAAAGGCATTATTACCCTGTTTTGCTGATAAGGGAACCAAGTCACTGGTTGTTGCCCACGGATCCTAACCAGTGATTGGTGGGTCAGAATTTGAACCAAGGCTGTCTTGACCCAGAATGCATGGTTGCATCAGTCAGGGAAGAGTCCAAGAGGGAGCTTGCTAGAGGAGTGCAATGGACTGGATGTGGTTTGTGCCCCCTGGGTTCATGTATTGGGAGCTTGGTCCTTAGAGTGGTGGTGGTGTCAGGTGGTGTGAAAGATTTACAAAGGGGGGCGTGGTGGGAAGTAATTAAATCATTGAGGGCATTGCCCTTGGGAGAAGTTGATGCAATTCTCACAGAATTTTAGTTTTCATGAGAGCAGAGTTATAAAAGAACAAGCGTGACCCCACCTCAGATGATCTTTTTGGTGTTCTGTCTTGCTATGCGCGTGCTTCCTTTGCCTTGTGATGCCCCCATGATGCAGTTTTCCAGTAGGCCCTTAGCAGAGGCCAAATGGATGGGGCTGCTTTCTACTTTGAAAAATGAACTAAATAAACCTCTTTTCTTTGTCAAGTATCAAGCAGCAAATATTTCATTATAGTAACAGGAAACGGGCTAATACAAAAGGAGACAAAAGAAGTCAGGAAGCAGTCGAAGAGTTAAGAAAGGAAGGATGTATGTGGGACTTGGGCTGAGAAAAAGCAACACTAAGTGCCTCCAGGAGAAGAAGGGCAAGTGTGAGCTAAGCATTGGAACGTAGTTCAGGATACTCCTCCACCTAGGGCTAGTCCCCTGTGAATGTGACGGAAGCTGACAGATTCAGGATTAATATAAAGGTTTCATCTCTCTGGGTTCCCTGGTGGAAGTTTGCTTGAAACCTGGTCAGAGCATGGTTGGTAAGCAGGGCTTGACCTCAGCTAGCAGCTGGCCCTGAACCTCTACATTTCTCCACGGAGGCCAGGGTCCCTGTCAAAACAGGTCACAGGGTTTAAAAATAGGCTAGAAATAAGAAGACCGATCAATTCTTTCTCAGTGAACTTAATGCTCTGTGAAGGAAGTGTGTAATTATATAGACTTTTGCGGAGGGGGAGAGACCATCACTGCCTCTCTCACTACGTATTACCTGTAGGTTGTCTGGGGCATTTGCTGATACACAGCTCTGTACTTCTGGTTTCAGGTAAAGGAGATGAGAAGGCACAGGTGCTTTTAAACTTTTTTCCATAGCCTATAGTAAGAAAAACATTTTCTTTGAAGCATCACACAGTTTACAAATACAGAATAATAGCAGCATCCACAAGCTATGTGGTTACATTAGATCAGGGCTGGGAGCCAGATTTGTTGGAGGATCCAATAGAGACCATATCAGGACTCAGCTCTCATTATCATGGAGCAGCCAGGCCAAGTAAACTGGGGGAGATACTTAAAATGAGGCAAAGTGGTCACTTTTCTTTCCTTGTCTGTTAATCTGTGGTGACCAAGTTTTGGACAAAGAGCTGCAAGGGCAAGACTGTTCACGGCTACTGAAAAAGAGTATTTTTTCCCCCCGATAGTGAGACATATGAAAGGAAAGAAGTATTTCCCTTTTTGGGCAATGTTTTGCATCCGTTGTGTGATGCTTATAATGTGACAGTCATGTTGTAACTATGAGGGAACATGTAGTATAGTAAGGATGGCAGAAGATTGATGGAACTAAGTCCCAAGGACATGACTGTACCTTTGTGCTAGTTAATCTTTTGCTACTGAAACAAAATACCTGACCCTCTAAGTTAGGGGAAGAAAGGTTTATTTAGCTCACAGTTGTAGAGATTTCAGTCCATAATTGGCTGGATCTAAGGCAGGGTGGCATGACAGAGAGGCATTGCAGAGGAGAAACGTTCATGGCGGCAGAAGATAGCAGAAGCAAGCAAGAAACTTAGTGGCTTTTTTCTGCCTCTTTTATACCCTATTTAGGATACTGGGATTGAGGTGGTGGCCCACCAATCAGTGAACTGATTTAGTAATAACACACCCTTAATCCCAGCATCATACACTTTAGGTTTAACCACATCAGAAAAAGCCCTACCCGTGACCACATGAAGCTTTGGGGGGACATCTAAACACAAGCCATAATAGTTCCTATACTTACATTGGGACCACCTACCTCAAATTCTTATCTAGTAATTGAAGATGTTTTTATGATTTCAGCTGTTGTTGGTGGTATTTATATTTATTGCAGAAATAATCTTAACTGAATTAGAGGTATAAGCGTGGGGGCTGGATTCCTGTATTTTAGGGGCCTGGACTTTTTGTACTGGCTCCTAGATCTCTGTGGGCAATTCAGATATGTCAGTTGGTTGGCACCTCCTTTTGTGCGGAGGAAGGAGAGAAGAAAAGAGCTTCTGATTAGGGTAGGAATCTCATAGTTTTGGCTCAAGATTCCTATCCTTCAGTGTGTTCTGTTCTATTTGATTTTTGCTTCTTTTCCTTTTTGTAAGAAAAAAAATATTTCTTTGAAACAAGCTGATATATCCTTGCTGAACTGAAATTATCCTTGTTACCGAATGCCTGACCAAGTGCATTGGAAAATTTCCCCATGCAGAGCCAAGGTCTAAGGCCTAAGATCCATGTCGCAGGGGTGTGGGGACACGGCCCTCCAATCAATAACACTGATTATGCCCCTTGAATGTCACAGATTATTTCATTTCTCTATGTAGCTAACCTTATCACTGCCACCCTGTCTTGGTTTGCTGAAGCTTTGAAGCAGCATTTGAAACAAGGGAAAATAAGTCCTTCAGGCTTTTTAAAGATGCTTTTTGGCTACATTGAATTCTTTGAATTTTCATAAAATTTTAGGATCAGTTTGAATTTTGGCTCAAAAAGAGACCAAGATTTTGTTGGGGATTATATTAAATCTGTAGATTAATTTGGGAGCATTGCCATGTTAAAATTATGCCTTAAGTCTTATGATCCAGGAACTGGGGTATCTTTCTATTTTTCAGACTTTCTTTAATTGATTTTAACAATGTTTTATAGTTTTCAGAGTATAAGCTTTGCATTTTTATTAATTCCTAGGTATTTTATTTTTTGATGTTACTGTAAATGGAATTGCTTTTAAAGTTTCATTTTCAAATTGTTTACTGTGAGTATATCGAAATACAATTGAGTTATGCTTATTTATCAGATATCTTGAAATTTTGCTGGACTCATTAATTTCTTCTAGATAATCCATATATATATAATATATATATATTCTTATTTCTACTTGTTTCAATTTTCCAAGGTTTCTCGGCCAAATTTAACCTTTATAGTTTTTTTTTCTCTTTCCCTTTTTAGTATAGGCAGGCAGAGTATGTACAAAAGCACATACATTTGTTGAAACTGGACCGTCATTCATTTTTTATCGGTTTCACTTTTGCACTGAGTATAGGGTATGGAACAAGATGGGGACTCATCTTAGGTATCTGGGGGAAGGCAAGAAGAAGATGCGTTTACCCAGGGAGTGAGGAGAGAAGGTGGAGAAAGAGTAAAGGAGTGAAACAAGAAAGGCAAAATGCTGGGCACTGTGAAGGGAGGTCTCAGACGTTGTGGGAAAGCAAACCGAGCCTCAGAGCTAAGCGAAGCATGAAAAAGGGGTGAGTGTTCAGTTAGAGGATGTCAGTGTATCTGTGATCGAACCAGGTTGCCTGTGATCAGGGAGCACCAGCAGCCTGCCCAGGATGGGCTCTTCAGTGTTGGTGTGGATGGGAGTGAAGAGCAGGACTGTCACCCAGGTATTGGTACTACATCATTTATCCTGTGTCAGCTATGTATCAGCCAGTGTGCTGGTACTTATATTCATGATCCTTCAGAATGATCCTGGATGGTGGGACCTGGGATTCCCACTTTACAGGCAAGGGAACTGAGTCTCAGAAAGTTTAGAACTTTCCTAGTTAGTGGGTGATAAAGTCAAGCGTGGAGAAATGGCTTTGATGGTGCATCTGTGGTGCTACATGGCCTCCTGTTACTGGGCTGGGGAGGAGTCTCCATATACTCTGCTATCCTTTCCTGCAGAAGCTGTCACTGTGACTGCTTGTGAAAGTCTCTTCTAGCATGTGACGGATGTATGTGGTAGCCCTAAATCCGCCCTGTATCTTCCTTTTGCATGGGATCCTTAACTAGTCACCAGTTTTCTGCCTTATTCATCACTTTGCTAGGTTCAAGGGGAGAGCTGGAAATGTTCCACAGCCAATTCTTGAAGACCGTTGGGAGATGAGCCCTCTTTGTATTTGCATAGATTTGCCTGTTGGATTCAGTTTTGTGAAAATAGGGGAAGCTCATGGCCACTCCACAAAGAACTTGACTGTTAACACTTGGAAAAGCTACTATGACATAATTGGGTTTCAAAAATTACTTATTGAAGTGGGGAGGGAGAGATGTGGAAAGACCGATCAACAGATCCTGCATTGCAACTATATAGAACAAAAAAGTTCTGGTGTGCTGTTGTATGGTAGGATGATAATGGAGGACATTGATGTATAGTACATTTCAAAAAACTAGAAGGGTTCCAGAGCTTTTACCATGAAAATCCTAATACTTGAGGAAGTAGATGTTTGCACTGACTTAAATATTATACAATGCATACATGTATGGAGATCACGTGTTATCCCATTAACATGTACAATTTTTAGTGTTTGCATGTAGCAATTAAAATAAATTTTATTTTACCTTATTTAACTCATTTTTTTTGCCTTTTTGAGACAGGGTCTCATGTGCAGTTCAGGCTGGCTTTGAGCTCACTTTGTAACCCTGGCTGGTCTCGAACTCACAATGATCCTCCTGCCTTAGCCTCTTGAGTGCTGGGATAACAGACGTGAGCCACTACTCCTGGCTAATAAATTTAATTTTAAAAGTTTGTTGGATGTTGGACAGATTCTAGTCTTTGCTCCAGCACCAGCATTTTTAGGGCCGTACTCTACTAGCAGTTTTCAAAGTGTGAGGCAGCTCCAGTTTAGCCTAGACAATGGGATTCCCTGTTGTAACAGATCTTTTCTTAACAAGCTCATCTTTTGAGAGAACAATTAATTATTGCTTTCTGAAGAGGGTCCAGGGACAAATCAGCCCATGAGTCTTTCACTCTGAGATTATAATTCAGAGCAAGAAGCAAACACGAAATAAATAATTACAAGCACACACATCCTGAGCATAGCAGTCTTCTGTCTCCATGTAGCTTTTCACATAGCTGTTTTTTTTTAAACAAAAGATCACTTTCTAGATCCCATCTCCTCTCTCTTTTCTTCTCTCTGCTTTCTATGCTATATTTCTACCTCTTGACACCTTGTCCTGCTATCTCTCACCTAGGCCCTGGATGTCAGCTCCTCCCATAACAGTGGCTTCTGCTGTGGTCCTCTCTGAAAAGCTATAGGCAAACAATTCACACAGGGCTTTTTGAAATCACTATAAATTACTGTGCCCCCAATCACTGTGCTGGGAGCACCCTTGGGTTAAGCAGGGCTCTGCAGAGAACTTTCTGCCATCTGAAGGAACATTCCAGGGAGAGCAGCTGCAAGAAACATCTTTCTGAGTTTAATTCTTTGGGGGTGAATTGTACGTGACCAAGTTTCTGTTTGTGTGTGGGTGGAGAATGCTGCTTATGTTCATTTCTAGCTTTTCTCCCTTCACTGAATGTATCTTTAAGGATACTTAGATGTGGGACTATGGGCTGGAGGTAGGTATAGTGGCCATTCTTATACTTTAGGGGAGTCAGCGTGTACCTGTTAAATGATAGGTCATGTAATCATATGAAATCACAGAATCTCAAAGTTAAAAGGGGACTTATTACTTATTCTAATATTTTTCAAACTACATTGATCCATGAAAAATGTAATTTAAACCATGACCTACTATACATATATACATACATGTTATTCATATGTATGATATGCCCACAAATTTATCTGTCATATAAAAGTTTAAGATATAACTAGTCATAATACGCTTATATTTTCTATTCTATTTCATTTAAAAATTCTGACTTAAATTTCAAATTGAAGCTTGGAAAACATTGTTCTAATTCAACTGTTTGCCTAAATCATGTACTTTCTACCTGTCAAGAACTTGTCTAGTTCTTCCTTGGATTTTTTCCAGTGATGGAGAACTCAGTATCTAACTACAAAGTCAGCTCAGTATTTAGACAATTTGGTCTGTTCCCTTAGAGTGATCCTGAATTTTTTGTCCTCATAAGACGGATTCATTCTTCTTCTAAGTAAAATTCATTCAAATGTTTCAGTGGTCTTCCGTCACTCTTTCTGTCTTCCATCTCTTGGTCTTGTGTAACACAGGGACTCTGGATTAGTAGTGATTTGGCATGCATCAGCTTGTGAAAGTCAACTTCCAAATTTTCAGCAATGTTGGAGCTGATTATTAAAGTCTTTGTTAAAAATTAAGTTCTGTAACTTACAAATTATTTGCAAAGACAAGGATAAAACTCAAAGATCACCACTTACCACATTGCACTATTACCTATACATATTTTTGGGTGCTGGGAATTGAATTCAGGGCCTTCACACTTAGCTATATCCCCACTTCCAGCCCCTATTATGTTTTGAGACTGAGTATTGATAAACTGCTAAACTGTTCAGGTTGTACTCGAGGATGTAATCTTCCTGCTTCAGCCTCCCAGAGTGGTGGAATTTTGGGCATTATCAATGCTTCTAAAACTAAGTCTTTTGTATCTGCATGATAGAAATAACTGTATGATGGTGTGCCACTGCCTGTCTCTGTGTCTTTCCCAATTCTGTGTTCAGTGACATCCCATTGGTAGTTTGAAATTGGTTTGAAAGTAAAAAAAGTATAATAGGGCCCAGCACCTTGGAAATCAGTTGTGCATTTACCAGCACACCATGATTGGAATCAGAGCATTAATTTCTTTGTACAGTGCATGTTCTTCTAGGGTTGCTGTCTTGGTCCATTTTCTGTTGCTATAACTGCATACCTGAGACTGGGTGATTTATAAAGAATAGAGGTTTATTAGGTTTTAAAAATTGTGAATTCCAAAAGCATGGCACAGATAGCTGGTCAACCTCTGATTAGGACCTTTTTGCTGCATCCTAGCACAGTGAAGGCCATCATGCGGTAAGGCAGAGCACACATGGACAGTAAGCTTGATTTAATAACAAAGCAACTTTCATGATAATCCCACTCCATGAGTGGGATATTCAGGTCTGAAGGCAGAGTCACTTCTCAACAAAGCTGCACTGGGGATAGTGTTTCCAACCTGAAATTCGGAGACACCTTCAAACCAGACGATGTGATGTGCTCAGGAAAATATTGGCGTGCGACACCTGTACTGGTGTGAGCTGTCATCTGTACTGACTGTTGCCCGTTTTTTCCATTTCCCTTGGTCAGGTAAGGTGTGGCTATGGCGTATGCTCTACTCATGCTCACCTTAGCTGGCTTCACAATTGACATCCTTATTCATCCTTTTTCCTAAGCCAGATCACAGGTCCACTGACAGCAGTGCTTGGAGGTTGCTTTGCATCCTTGCAAAGCCTTGAGCCTTGAGATGGTCAATTTCATTGTTACAAAAACTTGTCCAAAGCCAGTAAGAACCCAGAACTCCCTGGGAGCCCCTCCCCTGCTCTGGTGTCCTTCTGGTGGAGAGCCCTGGGCTTGGCTGGATGATTCCAGGGTGAATAGGTGTTGTAGTTCAAGCAGCCCTGAGCTGGCTAGCCAACACAGGCAGCCCAGCTGCCACTGGGTAGCTGGCCAATAAATCACTAGGCTTTGCCTCTCTGCAACTTAATAAAGCTGAGATATCAACTGCATCCTGTGTCAGTGAGGAAGTACCTGGCCCCTCCTCTTTTCTCCCTCCCAGCTTGGGACAAGGTCTCCTGGATCTCATTTAGGTGTTGAGTCTTTCTTGCCTACAGCGGCTGTGTAATTTGAAGAAGTTGGGAAGCCTTGCTTGCCTTGAAACAGCTCCTCTGGTGTCTGTATTGTACCATCAGGGATTTAGTCTTTTGGGGTAAACAATATTGTCTCCACCAGGTTCTATTTTAAAATGGCAGTGCCTTAGGAGAGAGGCATAGTATTAAGCTGTTAAACACTTCTGTGAATGAACTCGTCAGAGGCATCACTGCCTGCTCCACTGCCAACCTTCTTAATGTGAATCAACTCTGCAGAAATGCCAGAGACAGCTGGGTAGCGTCAAGTTCCCTGTCATGGCTGCACTTTCAGAATCACCAGAGAGTCTTTAAACTTAATTAGAAATTGTTAATTTGATAACTATGAACCCTGGCTTTCATTCAAGCTAAATGGCTTTCATACAATCTATTTAAAAATATGTTTATGTATTAATAAGAGAAAAAGAGAACCCCCCTTGACATATCCATGTCCATCCTAGGGTGTCTTTAAAATGTACAGATTTCCTGGATCTTTTCCTAATCCTACAGAAATAGAATGTACTAGAATGCAGGCCAGGATCTTTTTTTGTAAAAAAAAAAATCCTCTTCAGGTGACTGCAAATATGCAGACTTGTGGAGTTGTGGACCGGTTTCTCTGTAAATCATTTCTGTACTTCCCAAGCTCCCTGTCCAGGGCGTGGAACATGGCAACCATGTAGTAGGTACTTAGTAAGTAAGTAATGTTTAACTGGCAGAAGACTGGAAGTCAGGAAGACCTAAGCTCTCTGACATACTGTACTGCTCGGCGGCAGAGGGCTTCCTCCTGCTCAGGGAAGTAGAGATAAGGACACCAGAGAAGGTGACAAAGAGCCTGTAGGAGTTCTCTACCCCTCTTCCTAGACTATGGGGGTTGGAGAAGCAGTCAGAGGACAAGGTGAATCCCAGGGACTGTGTTCTGATTATTCAGGGGAAGCTCTTTCTTTTTAAACATTTCTTTTTAATTTTTATTAGTATATGTTTATAGTATATAATATTTACATTCCTTGCATTGGGTTGGTACATACACATAACAATATTTCTTAGTTCCTTTTTTGATTCTAAGCTTCTTTTAAGCATAGACTGCACCCTGGCTCCCATGTATCTGTCCATCTGACAATGTCTACGGGCTGCACACATGAAACCTGGCTGGGCTGGAATTGATCTCTTCTTTTCCTGCTTGTGGCTGGATTGATTAGATTCCTGCTTGATGTCTACAATTAGGAGAGCAACTGAAGCTGCTTCCCAGCTTCACTGTCCTTAGCTCCTGAGGACAGTGGGAGAGGCAGCCTTGGAGAAGGCTGAGTGCCTAGCAGGGAGCTTGCAGGGGGAGGAAGTGAGTATTACTCAGAAGTGTTGTAGAGGGGTGTGGCCTGCTGTCTCAATCTGCAGGATGGAAGTGATGTCCACCTTCAGCATGGTCTTATTTTGTCTTTCTGGCACCTGCTTTCTCTAATCTGTTTCCATCCTGATTCTGATAATGATTTATAATGTGAGTTTTGTAAATATTTTATTGAACAAGGAGACTTTGGAGCACTTAGGGGAAAGGACCACAAAGGCATTGGTTCCTACAGGCCCAGTCAGCATCTTGACTCTGTAGCCTTTTCCATGAGAACATGGCATTTTTGTGTCCTCTAGGCTGGTCTTACTTTAGGGACTTGATTTCTGGCTGAGGTCTGTGGTGTAACCTGGGGTCTCCATTCTTGGCACTGCAAGGAGAGCAGGCTGTGGAGCTCTGCTGCTCTGGTTATTTTGAGGTTCAGCTATTCAAGGTGTTGAGGGTCCCTTTGTTTCCATTTTTCCATCTGTAAAATGGATAACAGTATCTATCAGGGTGTACGGGTCAAAGGAGAATCTAACACATCCTTGGAACATAGTAGCTGCCCAATTAATGGCAGCTATTGTAATTTTCCTTATTTTTCTCCTCTAAGACTTAAGTTGCTTAAGTGTGGGCTGTTGCTTCTTCAGCCCACGCACATTTTAGTATGTCTGAATCATGTATGTCACAGGGACTATGGTCCCCCAACCCACGATATTATTAAACCACAGATAATGCTACTAACTGATTTCTAAGATCTGAGGAAGTATGATATGAGATCACAGAGGTCTATTCCTTAGCTGGGACTACTGCAATTTCTAGATTAGCCAGTAACCTTTTCTTTCATTTTTTTTAAAAGGGAGATTAGCATGTGTTAAAATGCATTAGCAGCTAATTGAGCCAAATTATTAAGACAGAGCTGAAGAGAGGAAGATTTTCAGAAAAGTAGGTAACTGTGCAAAGCATCTCATGTAAGGGAAAATATTTTGGAACTCTCTGATTAGGGATCCCCAGACCCCTGCCTCTAGTCCTATTTGCTTATCTACCTGCCTCTTATGTAGAAGAGTTTCTCTCCTCTTATGGGGATGTCCGTAAGGAGCCCTATTGTAGTCTGCAGTATGAAGGATTTGCCCATTTGTGACTTATGGTATCTTCGATTACCCCCTACCCTATCATACACAGATCAGTCTGTAAAATAAGCTCATTTAGAAACAAGTTTGAGCTTAATTCAATGATCTGGACATCCTTAGTATCTCTTCTCTGTTTCTGTCTGTCTGTCTGTCTGTCTCATTTTGAGCATGTGCTGTTCAACTAAGGAAACTGATAGATATCGATGGGAAAAATCTGTTATTGAAATAATTCCAGGAAATTAATGTTTTGCTTAGTTTCCAGATGCTGGGCTATGAGCAAAACCCTTTCGGGGTATTACCTCTCATTCCCACATCTTTGGTAGAAGGAAAGTGGACTGTTCCTTCCCCTAGAGTGAGATGTTATGGGTAAGGATGGTGTTGTAGTCAGGGTTTACAAGGGAAAAGATTTAATACAAGACTCATAATTTATAGGATTATGTTATAATCACCCAGAGTCAAATGCCAAAGAGTTTGGGAGATCTGGCCACACACTAGAGACCCAAAGAATCCCAGCTGAGGTCTGGCTCTCATGGCTGTGTCTTGCATTAGTCCAGCTTAAAGACCTAGAGCCCATGGCAATGTCCTCCATGAGTCTGGCTGGAGGCCAGAAGCCCATGAAATGTCTCATGTAAGTCTGTATCAAGGATCTGCACTGGGAAGGCTCAATGGTCAGTGGTAGAAGCTAGAAAGTCTGCACCGTAGAGTGAAGGATCTGTGCCAGCAGGCTGAGGGATCTGCACTGGAGCCAGGAAGCAACATTCCAGGTAAGGACCAGAGCTCTCCCAAAGAGAACTGCAGCCATCCTCAGCAATAGTGAGGACCTGAGAACTTGCGATAATCAAAACAGCTGGGTTGTATCAGGAATACCTTTGTGGCAAGCTACTGCAGGAAAATCAACAGCACATCACACCATCTTCTCTTCCAGTTTTCCTTTTTATGCTATTGGTAATGATGCTCGGTTGGGCCTTCCATGCTGACTCAGTTCATCAAGGTGTTATGAGTTTCCCATTAGTTAATCTCTTACAGATAGCCTTATTGCTGATAGCACCACTATTGCTCCTACTAGATGCTAATATTTATTAAGGGCTTGTAGTGTTGGTTCTCAGAATATCCCGCTTAGAGAGATTCTGTTATACTGTTTTGAAAATGAATAAAGCTAATCAGAAAAAACTTGCATTAGGATTCCCAAGTCTATCTGACTCTACATCCCAGAGTTCTGAGCTCTTTGCCAAGATTGCTGATTTTTGGTAACCCTGGAAAAGGGAACAGAAGATGTCGACAGAAGCTCTGGGAGGTTTCCTCTGAGCTCCAGAACTAGATTTACTCATCCAAGTCCAGCTTCTGTCCTCTGAAGCCACTGCCTACAGTTGCCCTGATCTTTATATAACTCAAGGGGTGTCATTCACATCTTGGTCTATGGAGGGCTGAGCAAACTTGTGACCCATAAAATCTGTGACAAGTCCTCAGCTCTGCTGTCACCACATGGAAACAAGCATAGATGATTCATAAACATGGCTATGTTCCAGTAAAACTTTATTCACAAGAGTAGGTGGAAGGCTGAATTTGGCTCACTGGCTATAGCTTGTGGCCCCTGACCTCTGGCGCTAGAAGAGTGTCACTCAGAGACAGCCACATGGAGGGTACCCCGTGGAAGACCAGAGAGAGCCCTATTTTTTAGTGATTGATAAATATCCCTGAGAGATAGCCACCAAATGGGTCAAATGAAGCTCATATATGAGTACCATATGAACTAAATTATGCAGTTTATTAAAATCACCCCAGTTTAATCCTTATTACAGCAAAAACAGACAGTTCAGCTTTGATGGGGAAGCCTGGCAGGTAAGAAAGGTTGATATGCTGCAAGGTGCTCTTTTCCTGAGTTTCAGTTGTCTTTAGGAGAGGGGTCCCCACATCATGATGACCATGGTCACTGACAGCGATTCTATGGGGTGCTGGTCCCTGCTTTAAAGATTGGGCCTCAGTGCAAGTAAATCTTTTTCTTTCCTTTTTAGTGCTGCCAGTAGATACAGAAATGCATGATAAATCTGAGCATTAAGGGGAAATTGATAGGAAAAAGCAATCAGTGTGAGATATAATTATGTCTGCTTTACTATACACAGATTCCTGACCCTGCCAAAGTCAGCTTCTCCCCATGGGTCTCAGGGACTCTTCTCCCATCACCTTCTGATGAAGTCTTGCTGCAGGCCTGAGGATATCCCTGTCCTAGCTAACCAATGGCATGTGGGGTTTTTCATTAGGAATAACTTGAAAGAATATCTCATTCTAAATACACAAAGTGGGTCCAGGACCCTGATGTACCAGACGATTTTAAATAAGTAAAACAGCATAGAAGTAGAAAAAGGAAAATAAAGTATGGATAGAAAGAAAGAAAATAAATTTAGGTTTTAATCTTTCCATTAGGGGTGGCCATGGCATACTCTGATGTGCTGTTTTCTGTGGCCTTTTCTGTAACGTGCTCAGGTCTTTCTTGGACAGCAATTATAAATCTATATAGCAGTAATGACATTGCAGTAACAGAGGGTCATTTGGTCACAGCAGAATAGGCATAGAAAGCTGTTGATGAGGTGCAGGGCAGGTGGCTGTGGCTCCTATTGCTTTCTGGGTGTCTTGCTCTGGGTGCTGAGCCCAGCAGCATTGGCAGAGAGGGGCTGGTCTGGGCACACACAGCTGTCTGAGACGTCCTTGCTCTCCCAGTCTAGGGAGGTGACAACTATTCTGTTTGCAGAGATGGGCTGTGGTTGGGAGCTGGGCCTCCTCCTTTTTTGCAGCTGCCCATCCATCCACTCTGGTCAATGATGCTTGTCCATCACTGCTGAGCTCCAAGTCCAGCCATGTGCAAGGGGAACATCTGCTCCCACGGCTGCAGAGCCCTGCAGTCCTGGAGCCAGAGTGACTGCAGAGCCCAAATGCAAGGCCAGTGGGTGAGTGTAAGTGACGAGGAGGGTAGGAATCTGGTGTCACTAGGGGCACTACCTATTCCCCTCTGTGCAGCTGCCATCAACCTATTGGATGTTCAGGCTACTTGGTCTGTAAAACAGGATATGAAGAGAAAGGGGTAGACTTGAGTCCTTGAGCCCAGGTGTGGGCTGAAAGTGCTTTTCTCTGGGTCTCTACCACACAACACTGGCAGGGTAACAGGCTAGTTTTCTCCTTCCTTAATATGAGAGTTTTTTGAATCTAGTCCCTTAGAACCTCAGAGCCCAGATGTTCAGAGGAGATCCCATTTCTCTCCCTTTGGTTTGTATTATCATTAGATTTGCATGGACAACATGTGTGAGGGTAAGACGGAGTGGGTTCAAATACAAGCTTCACTGTGACTTTGAGCTAAGAGTGAATCATTTTCCACCTTTCTTTTATAATAGCCCCTCCCCTCAAACCTCTCTTATGCCTGTTTCCTCGCTTGAAAATGAGGATAAGGCTGGGCATGGTGGTATATGTCTGTAGTCCCAGCACTTGGGAGGCTGTGGCAGGAGAATCACCATGAATTTGAGGCCAGCCTGGACTATATAGTGCCTATAAGCCCAGCTTGAACTACATAGCAGGATTCTGTCTCAAAAAACCAAACCAAACCAAATAAAATCAAAACAAAAAGCAAACCTGACCTCCAAACAAAGAATCCCAATGAAAATGAAGGCAATACCTGTCTTTGGAAGTATGGGAAGAGTTAGCTGAATATTAATGTACATAAGTTACCAAGCCAGCACCTGTGGCTGTCAGTGGAGGAAGTTCTTGTGTCTTCGTTCTCTCTTAGTTTTGTTCATATCTATAGATGCTATGATTGAGTCACATGGCAGCTACCATTCTGGGAAGGACCAAAGCCTTTAATCTCCCCAGGTGAACTGGCCATCTGGCTATTGCCACTTCTTATTCCTACTTCCCATGTGTGGGTACTGGTAAGTCACATGGATAACAAGTACCTGTTTCCCTGGAACCAGACTTTATTTTATCTAAAATCTCAGCTCCTCAGGTTCCTCTCTCTATTCCTGATGCCATCCGAGAATGCCTGCGCCTCAGGGCCTCTTCATGGCCTGAGGAGTCATGTCAGAGCTGGGCAGCAGGCTCAAGGCTGTATGGCTGTTGCTCTGGATTCCCAGAGCTTGCTGGGCTCTTCCCCTTCCAGGATCCCCCATGGTTTCCCAGTGGACACCACCACCCTTCCTGTTATCTCTTGGCAGGCCCATCTGTCCTTTGTCTGAAGACTTTGAGCCACCATCCTGTTTGCTGTGGTGACGAGGGATGAGTGAAAATGGAGATAAAGGTGGAGAATTGATTTTAAAGTATTTTTGGGATCAAACTCTGATGGGAGGAGGTTTTGCATTTGACTGGATCTCAAAGATTTTCCTGTAAGATGTCATTTTCCACCTTTTTAAAAAAACAACAGTCCCTCCCCTCAGACCTCAGACCTATTTTCTCGGAGGAATGGCTGCACATGCAATCTAATACTTTGTCTGGGTTCATCCTTCCTCCTGACTCTGGGTTTTCTGGGATTGTGAGATGGTCCAGGAAGGTCCTCAGAGTTCTCACAAACAGGCTGTAGCATGGACATCACCAAGATTCCCACCAATCCCAGTACCTAGGCTCAAACAGGGAGACTTCTTGTCCACAGAATCATTTACCACTGGCTTGGAGACCAAAAACAAGTCATTTGGCCTTTTCTCCAAACTAATGCACCCCACTTCCTCATGCTTACGCACTTTGTATTGTTGTTTTGACCCTTTCAAATTTGGCTGATTTTTCTTGATGTGAGGCTTAGGTTGGTCCAGGGGAAAAATCTGAACAGTGCCAATCACATGGGTACCTATACCAAGCCATGCTCATGTTTTGTGTAGTATACGGTCCTCATGGGGAATGTCTCCTGCTTCTGTAGAGTTCTTTGGTTTTCTTGGTGGTCAGCAGAGCTCCAGACCTCCCTTTTCTTCCCAGGCCACATGGTTGTTCCTCTAGCACACCAGTCCTCCTTCAGCAAGCTCTATGACCCACCTTCATCACTCTGAAGGCCAGTGGTTCTCAAAATGGGATCCTGGGACCACCTGACCAAGGTCAACCTGGGGGTCTTGTCAGAATACAGAGTCCTGAGCCCTCTTTGGGACTGGTACCGTCTTATCCATTCAGTGTTCAGCTACTAACACTAGCTGGAAAAACTAGTAAGCTAGTTCTTCAGGGCCCCAAAGAAATATTTTCTTGGGGGAAAAAAAGGAAACATTGGCTACAGTATACAAAAAGAAAATTGTAAAATCAAAATTATTAAGTGTTTAAAAAGATATCTAGAAAATGTAATTTTCCACACGTCAAGCACAAGTCAATTTAATCTCACATAGTTACACATCATTTATATTCAGTGTGGGCTGTAGATGAGTTTTAATATGTTTGGTACGTGGGAGCGGGGTGGTATCCCTCCCAATAAGAGTACCAGCGCTTCCTAATGTCATAGGATGGCTCTATCCAGACCTTCTGAATCTGACTCTGGAGGTGGGACCATGATCTTTGGGTTTGTCAGGTTTTCCAGGTGATTTGCCATTGTCCCTGAAACCTGGTCTCCTGGGATTCCTGAGATTGCTGTGATGCTGATTGGGTAGTGGAGCTGGGGGGAATACTGAGAGATAAGAGCTATACTGTATTGGGTGGCAGTTCCCAGCCCCAGATAATCACTAAAACTGCAAAAGAACTTAAAAATGACAATACAGTTGCCTGGGGCCCTAAAATTTCCTAAAATTCAGGGCTATTAAATGGTTTTATCTGAAGTGGTGCTTAGCAATCTTTCTTTTGACAACATTCTCTAGGGTTTCCTGATGACCAGTTAAAATTAGGAACTTCTGGAATTGAAAAAAGAGCTCCAGACCAGAGTTTCCCAACTTTAATGTACTTAGAGATCATTGGGGGTTCTTGTTCATCTTTGGATTTTGACTCAGCTGGTCTTGGTGGATCCCTGCACTCCGCATTTTTAACAATGCCAACACCTTTGTTCACAAACAAGACTTTTGAGCCCCAATGACCTCCCCTCTGAGCTGCAATCCTATCCAGATACTTGCCAGATAGACAGGCTTGGGAAAGTCTCGTAATATTTGTACTGTGGCTTTTGTGTCCCCCACAAGTGTGTGTTGGAAACCGGACCCCCAGTGCAACAGTGTTGGGAGATGGGGCCTAATGGGAAATGCTTATGACATGGGAGCTCCACACTTATGAATGGAAACTGCCCATTATAAAAGGCCTTCAGTCTTGCGAGTCCCATTACTGGCTCTCTCTTGCCTTTCTGTCCTCTACTACAGAATGAGTAGAGTAGCAGCAAAACCTTTGTCAGCTGTCGACATCTTAATATTGGACTTCCCAAACTCCAGAATTGTGAGAAATAAATTTTTTTATAAATCGCCCAGTCCCAGATATTCTGCCATAGCAGTACAAAATGAGCTAAGACAAGCTAGTAGCTTTAGAAAAGAGATACTAATCACTTTTACCAAAGGTCCTAGAGTTTTAATATAAGCCCAAGGGGCAGGTGAGGCTTGTCTGGCTCAGTTCCCTGTACTTGGCTCACTGACAGACAGAGTGACCTGTGAATTAGAGAGATCTACCCAAGATCAAAGCTGCTTTATGTATTTCCTGGATTTCCCAGATTATAGCGAGGTTCTACTTTACTCAGACAGCAGAATCTGATTTGTGGCTGTTATTTTTCCCCCAGCTTTGTATACTCCTGAGAAACACTCATGGTACAATTAAATATTACTCTTCTGAGACTGGACTCAGAAATTCTGTGAAGTTCCTAGGATTCTTTCATAAATTCCTTTATTTCTTAAGTTCTTTGGGCTGGATTTTGTTATTTGTAGGCAAGAACCTAATTTACATGTGGGTGGAGGGAAACGGTTCAAAACCAGTAAACAGAAATCACAATTCTACCTTCTCATCCACGAAAAGCCAGGAAGCTGAAAATTTCGACTTCTTCTCTGTCCTCCAAATATCTGCAGACTTACTTCTTTATGTTGTGTTCATTTTATCTTGACTATTTGATTGAATGTATCTTTTTAAAAATTAAATTCATGTATAATAATTACAGGCACTGCCCCCCCTTTAAAAGTAATTAATCTTGTTGGTACATTTTAGATGTATATAATGATCACATTCATCTTAGGGATTTTGTATCTATACACAATATATCTCGATTTTTCTTTTTTCCCCATTCCCCTGCTCTCCCTTCAGCCCCCTTTCCCATCCTTATTTACACAAGCTTTATTTCTGTTTTCCCTTTTTTCTCCTTTTCCCTCTTCCTTCCTTTCCCTCTCCTCCCTCCCCAGTGTCCCTTTCCGTTTGAACATTTTCTTTCTATTTCACAATATGTATTATACATTTTGGTTCTTATTTACACTTTTGGTTTCTTATGCCAGAGAAACAATGTGATATTTACATGTGTCTGATTTATTTCACTTAAGAATGTGGTCTCGAGGTGCATCCATTTATATAAAAATGTCTCATTTATCCTTCTTTATAGCTGAGTAGTATTAAAAAAAACTACCTCACGTCATCTTTATCAACTTTCATGGGCATTTGAACTGTTCCCAAGATTTAGCTACTACAAACTGAAAGCTTCTTGAGGGCATGATGAATCTTTACTTATATATTATTTATTTACTCAGTCAATAGATGTCAACCATGTACTGAGTACAAGCTATCTGGTGTTTCATCTGGAGTCACCCCAAAGATGATGATAGGGGAATTATCACGAGAGGCTTCCTCAAACTGTCCTGAGATGGGGCTAGTTGGGATTCCAAAGAAAAAAGCACAAAAAGCCACAGTGGTCCATCCAAAGTGTTTGTGAGAGAGATTTACTTGCAGGTGCTTGTGAAGGACAGTGAGAGAAGAGGCTGTGATGTCCACATGGGTCTATAATGAAAGGGTTAGTGATGGAGTTAATGTAAAGGCTTAAGGCATTTGGCTCAGGGCTGGGGTTAGTTTTTGCCAGTGTTTTAGGTAACAACCTAAACACCTGTTTACATGCCTGGGAATGGTCAAACAGAAGGGTAGCTCATAGAGTGGTGGTTGAGATGTTCTATATTTTTCAAGACAGAAAAAAAGATGGGGGAACCAGACTCACTTCTCACAGGTCAGGAGTGAGGCAAGGGAACCACCAAGCAAGGAGGACAGAGAACCAAAATCAAGATGCACTACTGAGTTAGTTTCGGCTCTGGGCTACTCAGTGACAGACCCCAGGACACTGATGTCAAACCTTTTAGAGCTTTCAATGACAGTAAACAGCTGGCTGTGGCATACATGTCATAGGTTTGCCACCACTGCCATAGGATATGGAGAAGTTAGGCAAAACATACCCCAGAGCCATATGTCCAAAGTGGATGAGGGGAAGCATCATTCCATCCAGTCCTAGATCCCATGTGAGTTGGCTTCCTGTGGCTGCCATATCAAATTACCACAAACTGGGGGGCTTCAAACAGCAGAAACTTATCCTTTCAGCTCCTGGAGGTTAGAAGTCTGGAATCAAGTTATCAACAGGTCTGTGCTCTCTTTGAAGCCTCAGAGGAAATATCTTTCCTTGCCTCTTCCAAGCTTCTGGTGGTGCTGGTATTCCTTGGATTGTGGTTACATTAATTTGTACCTCTGGCCATTTTCTCTGTGTGTCTTCAAATTCCTTTCTCCTTAGAAGGACACTGGATTTAGGAACCACCCTGATGGAGTACGATCTTATCCTAACTTGATTACACCTGCAATGCTTCTTTTTTCATATCAGGTCTCACTCACAAAGTGTGATGATTTAAATATAAGCCCCAAATTTCATGTGCTAGAGTCACATTTCTAAAAGTCACACATTAGTAATATAGGAGAGGTGGGGCATTGATGATTAAGTCATGGGAACGATTGTGAATAGAGTAATCCATTCATGAATCCACAAATTCAAGGATTAATTGGTTAGTGGTTTAATAGTTTATCTCCAGAGTTGGCCTGTTACAACACCCAGTTTGTTTCTGTCTCTTACATATACTCCTCAAACCATGTGATATCCTCTCTGTGGTATGATACTGCAAGAAAGCTCTCACCAAATTTTGGTATCACACTCTTGGAAGCAACCATGAGCTGAATGAGCCTCTGTTCTTTGTAAGTTATTTCCTCTGTATTGTTCAGTTAGAGGGACAGAAAATGGACTGATTCAATAGGTATGAGGGACAGGACATCTAGATATCCTTTTGAAGAGTAAAGTTCTAGCACAACACAGTGACAGAAGGTTCCCCCCAGCATGCTAACTCCACTTCAGTTCAGGTTCACATATGCATAGGCACAAAGACCAAAGGATTTATGCTTAACATGAACAGATATGCCCATGGTGGGAGGTGAGGGCTGCCAGATGTGGACCTAAGATTATCAGGCTCTCTTGCATCTTTGTGAACTTGGCCATGGCTGTGGCTGAAACAAAAACTGAGACTAAAGTAAAGTGACATTTAAGAGGTGTCCAATGTGTATATGGACACTAAAGATGATGATAGCTGGCACTGAATGTTTACTGAGTGCCAGACCTTGTGCTAAGTACATTAGATACATTTTCCCATTTAGTTTTCCTAATCTCATGAAGGAGGACAGTCATCTCCATGTTAGTGGTGAAGAATTGGAGGTTCAAGAGGTGTGGCTGACTTGGAAGCAAATGTCCTCTGCTCTAGAATGTAAACTTTTAGAGGGCAGAGACCTTTTTCTGTGCTGTAAACTCAGCACCTAAAACAGTTGGTGCTTCATAAATGTTTGCTTACTTTTTAAATAATGGTTCTAGCATTTGAACACTGATAGTCCAAAGGTGAGGGCCAGGTGTTGAACATCACTGAGGAACCATGATAGAACAGAGATGCCCTGCCTAACATGAAGCAAACCAGCATTCAAGAGCTAGGCCTAAATGAGTATATATGCCCTTTAACTGACAGTGGGGCCAAGTTGAACATGTCATACATAACAAAGGCACCTCAAACTTCTTAAATATGGAACATCGTAACTTAGAAACACTGCACAGTGTAGAGTATCATTTGTTCCCTTCGTGATCACTTGGCTGGCTGAAAGCCATGGCTTCTTGCCTCTGTCCTCATAAAAGAATGTCCTTCTGCATACTGTGAGCCCAAGAGAAGGTTAAAATTCAATGTAAAGGTTATACTGAGTGCATATTGCTTTCACACTATTGTAAAGTTAGAAAATCATCAACTGAGTTCAGGGACTTCTGCAGTTATGACAGCTCCATCCTGGGTTAGTCCTGGCCTGAATGGTAAGGAGGTAGTAGGTGCTGCATACCCCTTTGATGGGCTGCTGCTGGCCTTGCACACTGGAAGATTTCTAATTTCTCTGCAGTCCCTTACAGTCTGCTCACCCTTATAACCACACTCCGATCTCCTCTGTGAAGGCTAGACTTTGCTTGCCAGATGCGTTTCACGATACTAATAAACATTCATACTACCTGGAGCATTTAGACAGAAAATGGAACTTAAAACTCCATGAAGCAGTGCAATTCCCCTTCTGCAAGCCTGGGGAGCATTAACTAAGAGATACATGCTGTGGAAACGAACAGCGTCATTATTGGAACTGATGTACACTCACTCTGACCAATCTATTTTTATTTGAAGCACTTGCATTGCATAAAACTGAGCATAATAACTACAGTCAAAGAGATGTATTTGTTTTTATTTAAACTCATAAATGTTCTAACACCAATAAATGTTTTTACCCCCTCTAAAAAATAAGACATGTATAAAGGAGATGGAAATTTACACATCCATCATGCCAGAAGGGCCTATTTTCTCAGAAACCGTTTTTTGAAATGCCAGTGATTTATAGTGGCATACCCAGGCTGAATTTGTGAGGTTAGGAGAAGAAGGAAAAAACATACCAACGTGGTTATCTGAAAGAGCAGAGGAGATAGCAAGAGAGAATGGGAGTGTCTTAGTTATTTTTCTCATTTCTGAGACAAAATACCTGGCCCATACAAGTTGAGGAAAAAAGGTTTATTTTGGCTTACAGTTTGTAGAGGTTTCAGTACATTGTTGCTGGTTCCAAGGCAGGGTGGCATGGCACAGGGTCGTCAAAGAAGGGAAATGGGTCCTGGCATGGCAGAAAGAAGATAGCAAAATCAGTGATCAATAGAAGCAGTGACAAAGTAAGCCTCCCTTACCATTTTATCCCATTCAGTTACAAACCTTTTGGGTGGTGCCACCCAAACTCAGGTGGCCTTTCAATTACCCACACCCAGTACTATGCTAATTCCAATTAGTGGATTAGTTTAGTACCACACACCCTTAATTTCAGTATCGTGAACCGTAGATTCAACCATCTCTGAGAAGCCTCACCTATGAATACATAAGGATTTGGGGGACATCTTGATACAAGGCATAACAGGAGGGCAGACATAAGGTGTCTAAGCAAGTATTGGATTCTAGGAATGAGAGGGCAGCTGGATCTGTATAACTCTTATTTGCTGTCCAAGTATGCATTGGGAATTACACCATCAGGTTCAACATCAGGAAAATCTATGGCCTTAGAAGATTTTGGATTTTGCACTATCCAGCCAGGTCACTTTGGGCAGGAGTTGGACTTCCTTCTTTGAAACCAGGACACCTGTATTGACCTTGTTTTGATGATTAAAATCAAAGGTTCTATAGGACCAGACTCTGTGGATTAAAATCCCAACTGTACTTACAACTGTGTGAACTTGAGCAAGTGACTTTATTTCTCTGGGCTTTGATTGTCTTCTTGATTTGTGAAGAGTTGCTAATGGAACATTGCTTACAACCTTTTTTTGAGGCTCAATTGCATAATGTAGAAGGGTCTTAGAATAGGCTCTTGTATACAGTAAGCACTCAATTAGTTCTCACCAGAAGACCTAGAAAGGAAATTAAAATATTGATGTCATGAAAATTGTATTATACCCATAATGTCAAGAAGGAAGTATTCATCCAAAGCCCTTCATTTTATGGATAAGGAATTAGACCCAGAAGGGTCTTGTATCAGTTTCCTGTTGCTTTAAAAAAAACAACAAATTATCATGCATACATGACTTAAAATAACATTCATTCTCTGATGTCAAAAGTCTAAAATGAGTCTAATAGAGCTAGAATAAAGGTAGCAGCAAAGTTGGCTCCTTCTGGAGTTTCCAAGAACATATTTCTTGCCTACCCAGTTGTTAGAGGTTGTCTTTATTCCTTGGCTTATGGATACATTATTCCAATATCTGTCTCTGTTGTCACACTGCTGCTTCTCTGATTTCTGCCTTTCTCTTATAAGGACCTTTGTGATTTCATGAAGCTCATCTGGATAATCCAGTAAATTTCCTCTCTCAGGATCTTTAACTTACTTTCACCTGAAAAGTCCATTGTACCATGTGAGGTAGATGTTCGTGTGTTCAAAAGTTTCAGAGATTCAAGTGTGAACTTCTAAATAACAGGCCAACCTTCAGGCTTCCATGAGTCCTTAGGTCAGATATTTTGTAGCATGGAGTGGTTTTGAACAAGAGATTTCCTTATTCAACTGTTCTTTTCATGTCCTACTGCTGCCATGGCTCTTGAGACGACTAGGTGTCTGTTCTACTGGCCCTTAGCCAGGTAGAGGAGGTAACCTTGAATGTCTCATGCCTCCTCTCTCTGTTATGTGGGCTCACAGCAGGCCAACTACTATACCCCTCAGGAATTATCTGCCTGGTGAGGCCTCAGGACTTCTAAAGCCTCCAGTTTTCTGAGGGTATGTAGCTTTTGGGATCTGTCATACAGGGCCTTAGGGGCATGAGGCTAGAGTGGTTGACCTGTGCCTTGTTGGCTTGGAACTTTCTGAGTATACTCACAGGTTGAAAGGTGGATGGTGGGATGAAAAGGCTTGCTAGCCTGGAACAGCTGGCTCGGAAGGTATGGGTGGGGGTGGTAAGAGGCTTGGGAAGAAAATATAACCTATCCAGTGCTTTAAAGCAATGGTTTCCAGACCTTAGCAGCAAAGAATTTTCTCTAAAGCACACCCATTGGAATGACTAGGATTAAAAGCAGGCAAAAATACAAGGTGTGAGAGTGTGGAAACTCTGGAACCCTGTACACTGGTACTGAGAGTGTAAAATGGTGCAGCCACTGTCAATGATGTGGTGGCTTCTCAAAAAATGAAAAATAGCACTATCAGATGATGTAGTAATTCCAGTGGGTCTATACTCCCAAACAATTGAGAGTAAGGAAAAGAGCAGATATTTGGACTCCCATATTCATAGAAGTGTTTTTCACAGTACCTAATAGGTGAAAGTAACCCATTTACTCATGGGAACATGGATAAAGAAATGTGATGTATACAACAACGAAATACGATTCATTTTTCTAACCATGATATAACATGGATGAACATGGAAAATGTTATGCTAAGTGAAATGAATCAGTTACAGAAGGATAAATGCTGTAGGATTCTACTTACATGAAGCACTTAGAGTAGTCAAATTAATGACTACTATACTAGGGGATGAAGAGAGTGAGGAATGGGAGTTATTGTTTAAGGAGCACAGGGTGTCAGTCTTGCAAACTGAAGAACTGGATGGATTGTAGTGATGTCATAGCACAATGTATATCTAAAAATGATTAAGATAGAAGGAAAAGGAAACAGAAAGGAGGTAGGAAAGAAAAAGAAAAAATGAGAAGGTCTGGGGATTCAGTGGCTCAAGTGCTTGCCTAGTAAGTGCACAGTTGTGAGTTCAATCCCCAGCACCAAGGGGGGGGGCAGATAAAATGGCAACAAAATTTTGTAAGTAAGGAGAGGAAGAGGGTTTGAAGGAAGGGTAAGAGAATGGGGAAAAAATGAACCAAGCTACATCATGTACAGGTACAAATTTCCTATGATAAATTTTATTATTATATATATCTAAATTGTACTAATAAACTTAATAAAAAACAAAACAAAAACATCAACAAATAAAAAACCTCTGGAAACTAGAATGACACCGGCAAGTGAAGTTGCTGAGACTGAGCACATGAGTTCTGATCTTCTTTTTCCTTCCTTTTCTGCAGCCTGGAGCTTACAGCCAGCCCTCAGGAAACACATTCTAAACCCTTGCTAAGCTAGTGGAGTGACAGAGCTTGGCCATCTGTAACTCATATACAATGCATCTTGTTTGTATTACACATTCTGTGGCTTTTTGTCCTAGGATGGGCTCTGAGAGGCAGTGGTGGAGATGACCAAAGAGAGACACAAGAAGCACTGCTCCTTTCTGGAGCGCAGATTTGGGTTTATAAAGTGCCCTGTGCTGACTGTGTCAAGTCATCTAAACGCTACGAGCCTCTGGGCCTTTGCAGGAGGAAGGCAGGCTGAGGAATGCAGAGCAGACACTGCAGATGGGAGCTTTGCAGTTGAACCTGCCCTCTGTGGATTTTGCCCTCGAGAACTTGTTGGCAGACTTAACTTGGAAGCAGCTTGAGATTGAGTAGAGGGAAAGGCCCAGTGAGCAGAGGGATCAGAGTATGTACGCACACATGGCATAGCTCCCAGCCGGCATGTGGCTCTGGCTTCCGGGTCTGAGTGTCCTGTGGCCTCGCCTCATGGCCTTTGTGATAGACTTTCTCTTCCTCTGACTCTCACCTCTCCTTTCTGTCTCCCTCCTCTTACTCTAAACTCTTTTTTCCCCTCCTCCCTCCAGAGGTTCCTGAGGGCAGATAACTGGACCAGACTGCATGTTGGGAGCTGTCCAAAGCTCAGCCAGAGTGGTCTCTGAAAGGGGCGCTTGTGCCAGTAGCTTAGGATGACTGAGTAGTCTCTCCTCCCACCAGTTCTTGTGACTGTCCCAGGAATTGTTCCTTTGACCACAGAATGGGGTATTTCTCTTAGCAAATTGGAAGTTTGGGGGGATGATGTAAAGGGCCTGGTAAATAATCAAGAGTCCCTCCCTTGCATAAAAAGGGTCATAAGTAGCTGTCACAGACAGTGCATGGCAAGATTGATATGAGGGGTACACATCATAGTGTTATAGGTAATGGAGCCAAGAGCCACTGCTATGTCCTAAAAGGCTTTAAGGAAAGGTCAGGGTTTAAAAACAGACTACAGGGAATAAGTGGATGTATTAGCAATATTTTAATTTGGAAGGGGGAAATAAGATGAAGAGGATGTTATAGACAAAAAGTCCAGACATAAACAATCTGAGGCTAAATCTCAGGTGTCAAGCCTATGTCATTAGGAATTTTATGCTCCCCATCTCTTTATTCTGCTATTTCTGCATTGGTTTCTCCCCGCCCCCCTTGTTGACAATATAGCTTCTAGGAGCTCCAGCCTTGTAACTATCTGAGCAAAGGTTTCATTACAGAGATACTTTTGGAGGAATTTAGATAAAAGTTTAAAGACCAGATTGGATTCAGGTATGTTCTTGAATGCTGGGCTAAGTGTTTTAGAAGTTTTTGAATAGGAAAGTGACAGTTAAATCAGTGTCTTGGGTAATGTGGACTGGAGACACGAGAGGGCAAGAACTGAATGATCATGAGACAGATGCTGTAGGACTCTAGAGGTGAGTGGAAGATCTGGGAGGGGGATCTGGAGAGGTTGTCCCACACATGTTGCTGTTGGATCTTGCATAGTTATGGAGAGGAAGAATCCAGAGGCTCAGCCAGGGCCTCAGTGAGCACTAAATCTTGAGTGGGTGGATAGTTACTGGAAGAATGTATGAAGCAATGGATAGAGGAATGATTGATGGATAGATGGATATACCCCAGGTCCTAAATGAGGTCAGGAAAGGGACGGGAGTTGCAATGAGTGAATAAAAACTTGTGAGGAGTCCCAATGAGTACAGTATATAAATGAATAAAGTTACTGTTGAATACAACATAGAAAATATGGTAGCTGTGATCCCAGACAGCCAAAGAACTGCCCATACTTGCTAAATATTACTTCTGACCTCACTGAGAATGCGACTCACAAGTCAGCAGAGAAACACCCCACCTCTAAGCTGTTCCACATCTGGCATCAGGCTATTATTTCTGCTAGTAAATTTTAAGGTGTCTTCCTTTTTCTTGGATAATTTCAGCCTTCATACAATTTGTTGTGTTAAGGGAAGTCAGCACAAAAGACTTTCCTATCCACCACAGGATACTTTATATATTTCAAGAGAGGTTGATTGGTAAAGAACAATACAAAGTTCTTGAAAACAAAGTTATTGAATGGCTACCACATGTTAAATCTTGTGGGAGGTACCAGAACCAAAAGATAAATAAAATGAAGTCATGTTCTTTGTGGTTATTGTGATTTCTAAAACATAAACTGACCCTGATAAATATAATTCAAGTGGGGAAAAATAATAAGACTGGAGTGGTTCTAGAATTAGCAGAAGAGGTTTGTTGGGCCTGCTAATGGTTCCCAGCTGCTCCCTGATCAGGAATCTTTGACAATCCTGGAGAACTTCAACCTCTTTTTAAAAAAATACCTTTAAGTCTTAAATTCCCATTGGAAAATCAAATTGGCTCAGGTTTGGATCAGGTGTCTTTTCTGCAATTCGTAAGTCAGAGGTTAAGGGTTATAGAAGATATAAATTTAGCCTTGGGAAAGGGACCATTCCCAGGGAGAAAGGAAATAAACCAGTATTTTAAGTCAGATGACCACCTAAATTGACATTAACTATAAAAGGTTCTGTTTTAGAAGCCTCCAGGTTTATCTCACTTTTTCTTGGTCTGAGGAAGATAGGGAAAATTCACCTAGTTGCAGTCTTGATACCTCCATTTTCATATGTATATAGTGTGTTGTCACCTTTCTTGGTAAAGGATCATGTTCCAGACAACTGGAGATGCTCTTCCCATCTCCGAGCAAAACAAAGTGCACAGAACCATTTCATTGATTTTCAGGCCACTACAAGGCTGGTATGCTCCATACAGTATTTAGATGCCAAACGGGCTTCATGAGCTTTGTTCACGTTTCTTTAGCAGCTCTCCCACAGGACATTCCATCAGCAGCAGGTGCATCAGCAGCAGGTGCATCAGGAAGCCTTCTCCAACATTCCCTTTTCTTTATAATCAGTTAAATTTGTGGTCATCTATTTTTTCCCTCTTCTGGGCAGTGTTTGCAATTGGTATTTCTGTAAGTGGGTCAGAGCCTAAATAGGTCATGTTGATTTCCTACATGTAGTAATCCTGAAGTGAACTGGGGTGAGTTGGGGGAGGGAAAGGTCCCAAATTGGTGTCAGAAGGCAGAGGAAAGGTGAGATGGGAGATAAAGCATTCCATTTATAGGGATGGGGAAGCCTCTAGCAATTCCAAAGTAAACTGAGGGAGAAATAGCTGTGGACTTTGAACCATGTGGAAGGTGATAATTATGAGAGCAACCCTGCTTTCAACTGACCTGATCTGTGATGATGATAAGAACTGACAAGAATCATGGATCCTTAAGCAGATGCAAACATGGGAAATCTCAGGCAGAAGCAGAAGGAGGAATGAGAGGGGTGTTAAAGGCTCAATTACGCATCCTCAAATTTGTATGTTAAAATCCTAACCCCCTGTAACTCAAATATGGCTGTATTTGAGATAGGATCTTTAAGGAAATGATGAAATTAAAACAAGATCCTTTGGGAGGACCTTATCCAATGTGCCTGATGTGCTTATAAGGAAAGAACATCATCATGGACACATACAATAAAAGGCTATGTGAAGATACAGGGAAAAGACACTTGTCTACAAGCCAAGGAGAGAGACCTAAAAGAAACTAATCATGCCAACCCATTGGTCTTGCACTTCTAGCTCTGGAGTTATGAAAAAAGACATTTTTAATGTTTAAGCTACCCAGTAAGTTAAACTGTTATGGCAGCCTGTTATAGTTTAGATCTAAAATGGCCCCCAAAGCCTCATGTATTTGGAAGGTGATTGGGTTATGAGGGTACTATAGCTGATTTGCTATTAGGAGGTGGGGTCTGGTTAGAAGGGATGGCTCACTGGAAGGCTGTGTCTTTCCCTGGCTCCTCTGTCTCTCTTTCTACTTCCCAGCCTCTATACCATGAACAGCTTTTTTTTGCCCACTCCCGTCAGCTATGTCTTCCTGCGTTAGAGCTCTCCCTAAGCATGGGTTGAAACATGAGCCCAGGTAACCCTCTTCTCCTTGCAAGTATCGTATATTTTGTCCCAGAAACATGGAAGTTGACTAAGACAGACTCTGGTACCAGTAGTGGAGCCATTGCTGTAACACAATCTAGCCACGTGGTTCAGAAGCCTTTGAAAGTGGTTCATAGGAGTTTGGAAAGGTTTGGAGATGCTGGCTGCATAACTGCTTTGATTTACAATATAACAATAAGGAAAGCAACACGCCTGCCTTCCGGGTAAGCAGTGGTGGTGTGAGCAAGCAGCAGTTGAGCCAGGAAGAGAACCAGTCAGTGTCTCCCATGAGCCTACTGGCACTCAGGATGAGAATCAAACATCTCATGCCACCCCCCTTAGTAACTGGGAGCCAGAGGACTGAGCATCTCTTGGGAGGTTGACTGTAGGCAATATAGCAAATATGGGGGATTTCCTTCTAACATCCCTTTGAAGGCAAATATCATTTTTACTGTTTTGCTTTGTTCTGATTAATTGGTTTGCTCCATTCAATATTCTGTTTTGATAAGTTCTATAATGTTCTGTTTTTGATTTGATTTTGCTATACCTGATTGAATGGACAACTATTGTGAAGACAGGGACTATGAAGATAGGTACTATGGTACCTATTATTGTTATCCTGGTATACTGCTGTGAAGTTCTGTACCAGCTTCACTGCATTGTCTAGATTGGCTTTGTTCTGTCTTGCTCTGTTGTACTTTACTACTTAAAAAAAAAAAGAACAATAGGAAAAACGACTTGAGGGCATGTAAGGAACCAGTAAGGTCCCACCCTTCACAGGCTCAATATTGCAAAAGTGACTGCTTTAAGAAGAGAGCCCCATGGTACTATGTTGGAGGCCAACTAGGAAATTTGCTCTCTAAGATTTGTGGTGCTCAGCACTAGGCACTCAGAGGCATCTGCAGCCATGATTCAAGGTTGTCCTAGCTGCTGCTCAAGCTAGTAGCAGTCCTTGGCATCATCTATGTAATACTGGTTTTATGGGCATGCATAATATAAGAATTACGGGGTTGGGGTGGCTTCACCACCAAGATTCAGAGGCCAGGTAGTGTCCCTTTTGAGAGGGCAGTGGGTGAAGCTGTGAAGGCAAGGTTAAAGGGCTATGGTGACCCTTTGGAGTTAGAGAAGCTAAGGACATGGAAAGTCTGAAGAAAGATGCAAGGAATGAACAAAGGCAGCTAGAGAGAGAAAGGGAAAGGGAAAGGAAGAGGGAGAGGGAGAGGGAAGGAGAGAGGGAGGGAGAAACAGAGAGAGACAGAGAGACAGAGAGACAGAGACACAGAGACAGAGACACACAGAGAGATGCAGAGAGATCACAAGGCCTGCAACCACTGGCAAATGCCCTAGAGGCATGATTACCTGGGCCCTTTAGAGTTCACATTTTACCACATCTTTGCCCTGGGTGCTGGACATGGAACTATAGTCTTTAATATTTGTCTTGCTGGTTTCCCACCTCACTCTCATTTGATCTCTTTCTATCCATCTGTCTCTCCCATTTAGAATGGGAATGTTTATCCTATGCCATTTTTACACCACCTGTGTTTAAGTTTCTTTTTGAGTTTCCAGGGGCTCACAGATAACACTTTGCTTTGACTTGCTGAGAAGACTTTGAACTTGGACTTTTCAGCACTGCTGAAACTTAAAACTTTGGAAACTCTTAGGGACAGACAAATAAATTTTGCATAGAGAGATGCATATGACTATTCTGGGGGCCAGGGTAGAATACTATATTTAAATCTAAAATGGTCTCCAAGGCTTCATGTGTTTGGAAGGTGACTGGATTATAGGGACATTATAGCTAATTTCCTGCTAGGAGGTGGATCCTGGTCAGAGAAGTTACCATTTCTGGATCTTTGGGAGAATTTGAACTAATGCAAGTGGTTTTGGGAAGGAATACTACTAGATCTCAGAGCATTGTCTATACTCTACTCCCAACACAGACAACTATAGAAGGCAGGAGAATAAGCAGGAGAAGGGACTTGGTATTGTGACGTATTTTCTGTATTTCTAAAGGTAGGCAGCTTAGTCAGAATAGCTTGGAGGAGGCCTGGCTGGGCCCTTGCTCTTGGGTTGGCCTTGGTAGATTCAGATACATAGATTCTGGCTTTGGGGACTTCAAGCAAAAGTAATATGGCTCATCTGAAACTTGCCACTGGGCTTGATTATTTCAGTTTTTGCTTGGAACAGGACCTCTCATTGAGTAGAAACACCTTTGTGTTTGAATCTCTTTGAGAACTGACTGAACCTTGTATGCTCTTTGAGGTAGAGTGTGTATCTTATTTTCTAATTACCTTGTGAAAATTAATTTTTTTCAGTAGGTAATATACAGTAGCCCCTTCCATCCATTGGAGGGTGTGTCCCAAGGAACCCAATGGATGCCTGAAACCATAAAAGCTACTAAATCCTATATACTGTGTTTTATCTTATATATACATGCCTATGCTATAGTTTAATTTATAAATTAGGTATACTAAGATATTAACAGAGAAGATCCAATAGAACAATTACAATGACATACCATTATAAAATTGCCAAAATCATTACTCCTGTACTTTGGGATCATTAGTAACTAAAATCCTGTATTTTGGGACCATTAGTAACTAAAACGCAAGCACTGTGATGCTGTCTGCTGATCTGATGACTGAGATGGCTACTAAGTGACTAATAGGCAAGTAGTAGACAGAGTGAATACATTGGAGAAAGGGATAACTCACATCCTGTGTGGGAAGTGTTGGGGTGGCACGAAATTTAATCATATTACTCAGAATGATGCACAGTGTAAAAATTAGGAATTATTTATGTCTAGAATGTTTGGACCATGGTTGACCATGGATAGCCAAAACCTTGGAAAACAAAACTGTGTATGAAGAGGTACTACTGTATTTATGTGGCCCCAAATCTTTTTACCCTGCCCTCATCTACTCTTGACTTTAATTCCATCCCAGGCACTTCTGTCATTAGTTTCTTAGGTAAACTTCCTGGATTTCTTTAGGTTTTTGCAAGTAAACATGAATAAGATCATTGCATTCATTATTACACTTTGCTTCATAGTCAAAATTATTACACACTACCCAGTTTTCAGCTTGTTCTTCTCAAAATGTGCCTCGGGGATACTTTCATCTGTGTGTAGATAGCAGCTTCATTCTTTAATAGTTTCATAGCATTCTCTAGTGTGAGTACAGCATAATTCATTTAACCAATCCTTATCAATGGTTATTTGGGTTGTTTCCAATCTGTCCTTGTTATAGTAATTCACTGTTGCTTGAATTGATAACCTTTACATAAATTATTTTGCAAATATGTAAGTATATTTTTAGAGAAGATTCCTGCAAATGAAATCACAGCATCATATGGCTTACCCATTTATATTGATAGATTTTTACTCAATTTTTCCTCCAGCAGGGTAGTCTGAGTTTATATTATCATCAGGAATGAAGGAGAATAATGGCTTTTCTACAGCTTCATCAACAAAATATACAAGCAGATTGTTGGAGTTGTATCAAATTTATGGGTGAAAATGGTACTGAGAGTATTTTAATTTGCATTTTCTTGTTACAATAGAAATCGAGCAGCTTTTAATATGCTTAAGAATTGTTGCTTTTCTTCTACCCATGAACACTAAAATTTTTTTCCTTTTTAAAATGGACCCTATTTCTAACTATTCTGGTTGGTTTTTTTTCTTACAGATTCTGATAGTTCTTTATATGTTAAGAAGATAAAGTCTTTGTAAGAGTAAATTTTTTGCTGTTTGTTATTTATCTTTTGACTCTACTCACTGTCCCTTTTTCCATGAAGTTTATTTTATTTAAAATTTTTATGTATTCACAGAATTTAAAATTTAAAATTTTATGTATTTTATGTCTTCAAACCCTTGCTGGTCTTTCAAACATAGTTAGAAAAGACATCTTCCACTCTTATAGGCTTAACATAGTACTAGGAACAGTTTGGCTTTCTAAATGAATGCCATAATTAATAGGCCACTGAGGCCCCTCTTCTGAGTGCCTTTGTTCTAAAATCTTTGCTTCCCTCTCCCAACAACAGATTAAATAGTTTGATCAGGCAAGTAACAGTAATTCACACTCAGGTGTGACTAACTGGTAGAATTAACTTTTGCAAAACGCATTTCCATTTTAAATAAGAAGCCAGGCCAAATGACATGACTTTGAAATTGATGGAAAGTTAGGATATATGGGAAATCTGTCAAGGGTGTTGCAGTAAGGGTTATCCTGGGCTTCTGCTTCTTTATCTCACCAGTCTAGAGTACTGGACAAAATCAGCGTGGGAAGAGAAAAGATGTCTCCATCTTGGTATCCATTTCTGATGATAGTAGCTGTGATGCTTATAGCAGCTGGTATCTGATAGGAAAATAGAGAGCATAGGCAACACTGGGCCAAGTGTTGATTCAACCAAATTTGTCTTTTCTAGCTATTGCTATCTGCCATCTTCTCTTCCCTCCTTGCATCCTCATCCTGTCTCCTAGATGAAGGACCTAATGGGGGATACCAGATGAGAGGTGCTAGGCTGTAAGATAATTCTGTGGAGTTCTACTAGAGAAGGGACTTTTATATTCCCAAAGGCCATCATTAATGTCTCTGTGTGTGCGTAAGTAGCTGATCTCTGCATTCATCTCCTCACTTGTGAAATGAGAGGACTGGACTCATTAAAGACCCTGAAACTTTAGATTGACAAGTCAGGCAGATCAGGTGTTTGGCTCTTTCAGGTAAGGAAGGGCAAGAAGAGAGATAAAAGCCCTTCAGGATGCGTCATGCTTTTATTACTGCAAACTTCCCCCTTATGATCCCAGACTGTTGATTAACTTCTCTCCCACCTTTTACCCCAGCTCTTCCCAGCCCTAGGAGCCAGATAGTCATTTACTAAATGAACAGTTTAGGCAGTTTATTGCAGTGTTAGTCAGCTTTGTGTCATTGTGACAAAATATCTGAGATAAACAGCTTAAAAGGAGGAGCTGGTTCATCCCATGGTTGGTTGGGTCTGTTTTTGAACCTGTGGCAAAGAAGAACATCCTAGTGGGAGTGTCTGGTATAGTAAAGATCCTTACTTCATGGCTCCTGGAAAATGGTCCTCAAAGGCATGCCCTCACTGATATAACTTCCTTCAATTAGGTCCCCCAATTCTATTGTTCCTACCACCTCCCAACAGTGTTGTAGGTTTGTGATCAGTCTTTAAAACATTGCCACTAGGGGACATTTAAGATCCAAACTAACTTAACCCAGCCATTTCCCCTTCTTGATATCTTCCTGAAAGAATGAAAAGCATCATATCATGGCAACATATGCATGCCCATGTTTATAGCAGCATAGTCTATAATAGCCAAATCTTGGAAACAGCCCAAATGCACATCAGCTGGTGAATGGATAAAGATGTGGCTTTAAAAAATACAGTAGAATACTACTCTGCCATAAACAGGAATAAATTCAAGATATTTCTCGGTACATAGATGGACATACATTTGTAAATAGCACATTGTTTCTCTAGTGTGAGAAACTGTAAGGACCAAAATATATAATATGAAAAAGGAAGAAAATGTTGAAATGGGGAAGAGAACACGGAAAGAGAAAGGGGATAGGAGAGAAGGGAAAAGTAAAAAAAAAATAAGAAAAGAAGGAAAAATGGAAGCAAAGGTTTTGCAGATGGGGAGGGGATTAGGAGTTGAAGGGAGGGTAAGGAAATGGGATAAAAGAAACAAGTTATATCATACATAGGTACAAATTCTCCGTGATGAATGAGGTCATTATATGTACCTACAATGTACCAATAAAATCTGATTGGGGAAAAAAATCCAAACCCTAACCATTGTATTTATTAATTTGTAATTTCATTGGGCTACAATTAGAGAATTAGTGTTAATAGGGCAAGTAATTCCACTAGTCTTAGTTACTTTTTTCATTATTGAAAATACCCCTTGACCAAAGTTAAAGAAGGAAAGGTTTATTTAGCTCATGGTTTGTGGTCATTCCAGTTCATAGCTGGCTCTGAGGCAGGGTGGCATGGCAGAGGGCCATCACAGAAGACAAAGAGTTCGTGGCATGGCAGGCAGGAAGCAGGAAATGGAAACAGGACACAGGCAGGAAGCAGGAAATGGAAACAGGACACAGGCAGGAAGCAGGAAATGGAAATAGGACCCAGGAAGTAGTGAGCAGCAGCAGCAACAGTCCAGCTGCCTTCCCTCTCTCCTTTTATATTCTACCCAGGTATTAAACCTATTGATTGAGGCCACTCACACCCAGGGCGGGGCTCCTATTATCTGCACCCCAAACTATGCTAATTCCAATCAATGGACTAATTTGTACCACACACCCTTAATCCCAGTACCACATGCTCTAGAGTCAGCCAGTTATAAAGAGCCACAAATGCACGAGGCTTTGTGGGGAGGGGACACATCTAGATATACGCATAACAATACTTTTTGCTTGAATATTTAGAATCTTATATTAAAAATAGTTCTATGGGATCTCGGCTACCAGTGTCTATCCTCTAATGCTGCTGATGCTGTAGCTTTGTTACAAGGCATTTTTCATAACATCAGGCTGCATAAATAAAGCACATTGTAAGTGTTTCACTTTGTTGCTACATCCACTCCTGATTTCATGGAAGGCCATGAAGGCAATGTTCCTGCAATGCTATGTGACTTTTTCCCATAAAGGGCATGAGAGCTAGTCTCCATTCTGACTTAAAGGTTATTGATGTTATGAATTATTATTATTATTTGGTACTGGGGGTCGAACTCACAACCTTGCATTTACCAGGTAGGCACCTAAGCCACTGACCTAAACTTCTGACCTCGATATTATGAAGAGGAGAACAAAAGTTGGGCTTGCCCACTCTCTATCCTTGCTAGTGTAGAAAACTTTCAATGTTAGGATTAAGATAGAAGAAAAATTATTTCTCCAATTTCATTGGGCCAATCAGGAGTCCTGGTTTTGTTCTTAAGCCCACAAAATTTTAGCCTTCAGTGAATTCCTGAAGGCTAGGGTTAGGTCCTGCAAGGGTTAGGTCCTGTAGGAGACATCTGTTGCAAGTCTCTGTGGTACCAGATCACTTTGTTTTGCCTCTCTAGAACAGAGACCTTGCTGTGGGGTCATTTGTCAGATCTTGGTCAAGGGAGAGAATACCTTGATGGTCTCTCTTCTTCCCTGAAAAAGAGGGAGGAGAAGATGCACCTAAGAAGCAAGACTTAGGTCTAAGCAATAACAAGTCCCTTTATGGACAGAAGAGAATTATTGCCATGAGGATGGGATGTGGCTAGTGTTCAGCAGCTGAAAAGTTACAAATCACATTGGGAATAGGAAAGATTTACCTCCCAGCAAGCCTGGTGTGTAGCACCTGTGACAAAGATGTGCAGGGATGCTGGGCAAATAGTCTCTCATTGCTGAGTCTATACCTGCTTCCTGGATCTTCTTCAAACTTTTGCTGGAGACAGGTGTTGGTGGGCTGCAGGCTTGTGAATCTCTGGGATGCTTCTGGAAGTATTCTGGGTAGAGAGTAACAGAGGTTTTTGGAGGACTGGAGTGCTAGATTTTTTCTACCTCTAATGGGCAAATGCCTAAGTATTCTTGGTTATGTCTACTAAGTAGATTTAACCTAAGAGTTTAGAAGTTGATGGGTTCCCTGACTCTTATTGACAAGTACCTCAAGATCCTTAGATAAATCCTATTGGTGGGTGTATGGATGCATACTAATTGTCTCCTGATTCTAAATCTGCTTACCCTGCTGGGGTAAGCAGATTTAAACAATACTACACAACATTGAAACAGGACTTTTCAGAGCCTTTTCTAGCAGGGCAGTAAACTCAGAAAGTATGCAGTATTCTCCAAACCTACTTGACCTTGACCATATCATTTATTCTTTTAAGGAGCATCACAAAAACCACATTTTGAGAACACAGTCTTGTCAATTTGCTATGAACTAATGGTAGTATCAGTTTCCTTCTCTGTGAACTTTTTACTTCATTTTTTTTACTCCAAATGTAGTTCATGGGCTAGTAGCAGGGCATCCCTTGGAAGCCTGTAAAAGATGCAGAATCTCAGATTCACCCTGGACCTAACAAGTATAAATCTATCCAGTAACAAGATCCTGGGTGTAGGTGTGCACAACAAAGACTGATACTGAATGCCTTACCCTATACTTCACCACTGGCTTTCTGTTTCTGAGTCTTCCAGCCCCTAGACTTAGGAGAGCGTGGGGGCAGCGATGACAGCTTTGCTACCTCTGGACTTGGATAAGGAAGGTTTTTAGGCCTCTGGTTCTATTGGAATGTTTGCTTTTTGGCTTCCAAGTGGAATAGCAATCTATAGTAAGGAGAAAGGCTAGTTCTACAAAAGAACTCCAAGGTAACAGAAGGGAATAGTGAGACCATAGGTGGAGGGAGCGACACACAGAGTGATTTAATAGACCCAGAAAGAAGAGGTCTGTGGTGGCTTAGCATGGACAGAATGAGAAGCAATGCTAGAGAAGTCCACACCAAAGGCTGTGATGTGTTGAGGTGGTGGTGTAATGCTCCAAGTCCCCTGGCCCTTCCCCTTGTGAAGGAAACTGGGAGAGGAGCTCAAAAAACATCTTTTTTCAGCTGAATGTGAGAAGTCCCTGCCAGATCAGATGTTCAACTTTAAAACAAATGGAGGAAAAACAATCAAATGCAGTCAACTAGAAAAATCCACTTTTCCTATTTCATAAAAAGCAAGAGCCCATATGATAATCCCTCCCTTGGCACATGTTAGAGATTTCTTTATTGTTTCTTTGCTTGTGGCCAATTCTGCCACACCCGGCTGGGGGCCTGGGCGATGCTGACTCTGTTTGCACCAGGTCAGCATGTTGGTTCCAAGTCAGTACATCTAGAGCTGAATCTGAGCAGTTTTCCAGGAGCAGGATGTGCCTGCCTTTGTGAAAGGGAAGCTGAGGAGGAGGGTAGGTAGTGAATGGGGGACACATAGTCCTTGCCCTCCCCAGAGTGCAGAGGTGTGCACTTCCCAGGGTGGACAGTGGAAGGGACTGGGTCTTAAGGGCAGGACATACAGTATCCATCTACGGTGTGCACACCTACACCCAAGATCTTGTTACTTGTGCAGATTTAGATTTTGTAGGTGTAGGGTGAGCCTGAGACTCTGAATCTTTCGCAGGCTTCCAAGGAGTGCCCCTGTTGCTAGACCATGAACCACACGTTGAGAAGCAAAAAATAAAGGAAAAAGCCCATGGATTAGGAAACCCTGATGTTACCATTAATTCACAGTAAATTGGCAAGACAAATGCTTTGCCATAGATATGAACACAGGGCCTAATATTTACCCTACAGATGCTCAATAATTATTTGTTGAGTGAACTCTGATAAAACCCAAAGCATGGAGGTAGCTGTAGGATAATGTGTTCGGGAGAACTGGGTTTCGGGACCGAATGTTGCTTTTTAATTGTGTGAGCCTGGATGAACTCCTGAATATTTGTTTACAAAGTGATGATTGTGTTGTTTACCACCTGCAGGTGTGGAGTGGATTAAATGAGGTCCCATGTGAACAGCTTATAACTGATTGGAAAAATTTAATTCCAAAGGGGGAATTCCTGTCCTCCTGAACATTGTTATCCCCACAACATCCCCAAATTCACACATCTTAAGAGAAAATAACAAAAGTGAAGAATAAAAGATCACTTAGATTTCACGGGACTTAGATTTAAGACTCCATGGGGTGAGGAGCTCAGAGCATGGGTGTGGATGACATTGGAAAAGATCTTTCTCTTCTCCCCTTCACATTTGGCCTGTCCTGACTCATGACCTCTGCGACCAGCTGGATGCAAGCCCTGCTTGTATTTCACCTGGGTCCCTGAAGTTACCTCCTTACGAACTGGCCAACTCTGCCACACCTATAACTGGCCTCTTCATCTTTTGTACCATCTGAGTTTATTTTCAACGTCACAGCCAGAATAATCCTGACCAAACACAAATCTCTTTGTGTCAGCTCTCTTCCTAGAAAACTTCGGTCATTTTCTCTCATTCAGAACAAAGTCAAACTTCCCACCATAGCTTTAGACCTCCCCACCTCTTGACTTCTCTGGACTTATCTATTGCTTCTTGTTCATTCTGCCCTGGCTTTGGTGGCCTTTATTAGACATGTTAATGCCTCAGGACATTTGCACATACTGGCTATTTTTTCTGCTTGAAAACATTTGCTCCATTGTTCCCTAAATATCTTCATGTCTTTGCTCATTGGCATCTTCATATATTTTATCTGAACCTCCTGTGGAAAGCCAAACACTTTCTCTCATCCTGTAATTCCTAATGCCTTTCTACTTCATTTCTCTCTGTTGTACTTAGGACCATATAAAATATTTTATATTTTACTTATTGCCTATCTCCCACAAATAATTGCTCATTGCTGTATTTTTATCTTGTAGCACCTTGCCTAGTGCAGTAGTTGAAATACTGTTCAAAGAAATGAATTATTCAGGTTTTGCCCACATAGAATCTTGTTGTGAGTCTTAGCATGGAGTGCAAAGATCCCTAGACTTACTTGGGCAATGTGATGCTAGCAACCTGAACGAAGCAGCTCCGTAAGATGATGTTGAGTAGGGACCGGAGTTCTGCTTTCCTGGATTGCCCCAGGGGTCTGGGGTGAGGAATGTGCCGCTGGGTAGAATTTATTAACTTGCCTTAGCAGCTGCTTTTGAACTTCTAATTTCCTGCAAGCTTCCTAATTTTCCCATTTCCTTGTTGCTCTCAGTTACCACAGCAGCCTTTTGCTTTTACCTCTTCTTCCTCCTTGTGTCCATTCATCCTTTACTGAATTTCTTGTCTGCATGCATCATTTACTGAGCTTCTCTATGCCGGTACATCATCTACCATCCAGGCTCCTGAACTGAGAACTGGAGTGGATTCCTACTGACTTGATTTTCAAAGTACTGACCATACAAGCTCCTGTGTTGTACCACACTGAACTCTACCTACAGTTCTGGGGATCCCCATCGTGATGCCCCAGGAGGCTCCACTGTGAGTGCTTCAGTCTTTGTGGTTTAAACAAAGAACAGCTCTTGCCAATACCAGTGTTACCTCTTTCTAACTTCTAGTTGAGAAGGGAGCTGCTATCCCATAGCTTCAGGTTTGAGTCTTGAATGTTGCTTGCTGGCTTTGCATCTTCAGTGTGTTGTCTTATCTCTTCTAGGTGCTCTGAGCCTCATCCTGGCACCTGATGTAAAATAAGAGCAATACCACTGACCTCATGTGTTTGCCATGAAGATCAAGCAAGATCATGAATGTTAACACTTCACATAGGCTAGAACCTGGCATGTAATCAATACTCAGTAACGTTATTGGCATTATGATGTTATTGTCACCAATATAATAAACTCTCTGACTTAATTTTCCAAGGAGACAGGGCCCATATGTGGTGAGGTGTTGATGGTGGTCATGTGTGTGAGTGTGTGTAGGTCGGTGTGGAAAAATTTATAAGTTATCATTGAAAACTCATCAAGAAATGAATAGGGTATTTATAGCTTCAGGCAAATAATTCTTCAGCTTTTCTCAGGATTATTTTAGTGCCAGAAAAAAGACACTCCTATAATGGATTATAATCTTTAGGCATTTAGAGTATAAAGCAGCTCCTTGAGCTCCCCATTGCATTCTGAGAAAGCAGTAACAGTTTAAGATGTTTCCTGTAAACAGGCCTCTGGATGGGGCTGGCTCTCTAGCTGTTGGGCTGTGATGTCTTTCAATGAAAACTTTGTGGAACAGATCTTCTTAACTTCCCACAGTGTCACAGGAAGAGAAGACAATCTAAATGCTGGGGCCAAATTTGACAATGTTGGCCATAAACACTTTCAAATTGGATGAGAATAGTCCCTCCCTTCCCTCACCTGGAAAATTCACATTTGGCCTTTGAGATCCAGACCCAGTGGCCCGCCCACCGAGACAGCCCACCACCCAGCTCCATCCTCAGTAGCACTGGGCTCATTGATGCCTCTCTCACCATGGGTCTGACTTCAAGTTGCAATCCTGTTCCCATATCTTCATCCAGCCCTGAAGGCAGGGATATCCTTGAGGACAGGAATGAGGTGTTAGGGCAACTTCACATGTCCAGGGCCCCATGCAAAGTCTTGTGTGTGCCAGCAGGAGGGAGGAAGTGATGTTACTTGATTTTCTATTACAGTGTTTAGAACTTGGCTTGTATTATGTTACGTAATTCTCACCACCACCCAATTCTCTTAGAGAGCTTGTCCTTTCCTATAGAGGGGTAACTAAGGCTCAGAAATTTTGTGCAACTTGTGTCACATTAGTAATAAGTGGCAGAGCTGGGATTCAAGCTCCTAAGTCACTACACATCTTTTACTGCTTGCTTTCTTCCTTTCCATCTCTTGTTTTTCCTCTATCTTTGTTTCCTGCTAGTGGAGTTTGTGGGATTCTCAGCTCAGTGTTATTATACACATTCTGTGTGACTTTGGTTATGTTATGTAGCTTCTCTGTGTCAGTTTTTTTGTCTCTCAGGTTGAATAATAATTGTATGTTCCTGTAGGGATGTAGTTTAAATCAGATAATATATGCAAAAAAATTAAAGGTCTCAGAACACTGCTTGGTAGGATACAAATATTTGCTGTTACTACTATAATTTTCCTTCTCAAGTCATATGTGCCTTTTCTTGCTGCCCATTACACTTTCTATGCTGCCTCTGATGTTGAGTGAATGAATTAGGGTAAGAGCTGAATGTGTGTGGCAGACAGCCAGGCTACTTCTAGATGGGACAGCCGGTGGTGGCCTTGGATTCAGAATCAAGTGACACATCAACCTGTGTCTTTGGTTTTACCTGACTTCAGAGGGCTGTTGAGAACGGTTATTGCAAAGCTCTGGGAGGTTAGGCTGAGCATGGACATATAGCCTCAGTGTGATTCTCTAAAACATCACCCAAACCTTCACCATCCAGTTGCAGTGTTGCAAGAGACAATTTGCACAGTGGTTTCCAGCAAGGCCACTGGAACTTGACCTCCTGGGTATGAATCTCATCTCTGCTACTTGGCAGCCATGTCACCATGGACAGTTTATTGAATTAGTCTGAACCTCTGTTTTCTCATCTGTAAAATGGAGATAATAATAGACCTCATAGAAAATTATTGTGAGAATCAAATCAATTAATACCTTTAAAATGCTTGAAAGAGTAACTGGCATATTATAAGAGCTCTGTAGATCTTTATTTTTATTATTATGATTGAGAGAGAACCTAGTAAATTTTCTGTATGGATAAGCTGTTTAGAAGTTAGGGGTCTCTACAAATGGGAGAGAGTGGAAATGGTGAAGCAGATTCAATTCCTTCTCCAGTATCTATTGATCAGTTAAGTCTCTCATGTGGCAGGAAGGAGCACGGAGTGGGGACAGAGACAAAGGCCATGAGTATTCTGCTGTACAGGAATTGAGTACATTGGGACTGGGTACCCTAAACATCTGTCATACATCTGGTGCTGCGCCTGGCACAAAGAAATGTGTGCCATCCTTCCCTTCTCTCACAGAGCTTGCATACCCTGCAAAGTTACTGTTGCTTCAAATTATTATTACACAAAGTATAAATTACTCTGGCTTCTGAACAATTTAAAGCTAATGTGTATCTTGACCTAGGTAGGATAACTGAACTGTGGAAAGCCTGGTTTGTGGTCATCTGCCTGTCTTGAATGTATCATGGTTATTTTCATTCTTTACAGATCAGTTTTTAATGATAAAGAGCCCCAGGGATGTTAGAGAGGCCTAAAGCAGATAGGTTTGGATCATTATCTCAAAAGACATAATCTTGAATGTCGAAGTCCCAAAAGATCAAAATCCTGAAAGCACAATCCTGGAAAAAAATTTATAAGAGATTTACTTACACTTTTACTCGCCCCATGCCCCTATGGGGCTACGTTTCTTTTTTTTAAAAAATGGGATTTGTTGAGAAGTATATAAAAATATGATAGGCGGTTTCATATGGCCACTTTCTGCAAGGAAATATGCAAAAGCATATATATGCTATTACATGTACATTTTTGCAGCCCTAAATGCTAAGATCTAATAATGATAGTCATAAAGGTATAACAGTTATGAGCGATGCTCAACAATTGTGAACTATATTCATAAAGAAGAGGTACAAAAAGCAAAACATATAAACACATATCCCAGTATGGTTGGAAATTTTGTGCACTCAGCTTTATAATTGGTCATCTGAAACACTGTGATGGACAGTCTTTTGATGACATGGATCAAAAACTGGATGGTTGTCTTGGTTACTTTTCTCTTGTTGCTGAGACAAAATATTTGACACCCAAAATGAAGGAAGGAAAGGTTTATTTAGCTTATAGTGTTTGGAGGTTTCAGTCTATACTCAGTGGTTCTGAGTCAGACTAGTGTGGCTAAGGGGAAACTGTTCATGGCCATTGCAAATGAAAAGGCCAAAAAAGGCAAAAGGGAAAAGCATGCCTCTTTTATATTGCATGCCCCTGGGCATGTGCAGCACTCACGCCACCAATCTCAGCTCTGGACAACAAAATAATCACAATGCTAGACTCAGCTACCTCCACGACTATATGAGGCTTTGAGGGGGGCATCCAGACACAAACCATAATAATACTTAGTTTCCCAAAGAGCTGAGAACCTTGAGAAATTTTATCTTTTACAAGTGTAGATAGTCAAGAGAGACATCTCTTCGTGTATTGAGGAAGTTTCAACATTTTAAATGCACATACAGATTGCTTAAAAAGTCAACATTGTGATCATGCACTTTCACAGAGTCAGATTTATGAAAGAAAAAATCAGAACTTTAAAAAGTCTTTATGCAATGTATGCTTACAGTAGTGGAAATGAAACAAAAGACAAAATTCATAACATAGGAATTCTAAAAAAACCAAAAGCTGACATGACTTCTCCGATGCAAAATGTACACTGAACTCAACATTTTGAATAACACTATTGTGTAAGAATCTACTTATCCTACCATGCACATAATTTATTTTTGAGTCAGTCAGTAACTTTGCTGGCTTGTTCATGCAAATATAACTTTAATTCATTAAAAGCCTTCTGGAATTTTCTCAGCTGGAAGGTGCATTTTTAAACTGAAATTTTCATCGTTTCTATATTGCATGGCTGATTCACTCATCTGAATTTTCTGCCAAATGCATGGGGCTAAATGGAAAAAACAAACTTTTTGGTAACACTTGAATCTCACTTTTAGAAGCTTTAATTGCAACTAATGCCAAATCTGTCATTATGGGTTGGGGATTCACTGGAAATCCATTTTCTTCTGGAAAGTCCACCAAATCTTTAAATAGGCATTTATAAAGTACTTTGCTTTTTATAGTCATTAATACATAAAAGGGGGATAGTATTTTCAGATCCAACAGGGACATGAGTCATAAGTATTTGATGAAATCAGTGGGGACCATTTTGCAAATTGTTTTTCTTAGCCAGAGTGAAGCATGCACTAGTTTTTGCATGTTAGACTTAGTGGTAAATACGTATTCTTTGAGAAAAATAGTTCACAGTTTAACATTTATTTTGTAAGCCTGGAGCAACCCCTATATTGGCACATGCCTTTGGTTCAGAAGGTCACCAAGCTTGTAGGATTCTTTCTATTCTCTGATGAAGAACATTTTTGAAGGCAAGCATGATGCTAAGTGTGGAGAGGCACAAGCAGTACAATGAATGACTTGGCAACTATGCTGTTTACAACTCAAAATGCACTAATCTCTTCCCTAGAATTTAGCTTCCTAGCCCTCTTATATACTTGCATTCTTTTTTCTCCCAATGAGAATGTAGACATTGGTATTTGGCTTTCAGGATTTCCAAAATTCAAGGTTTGAGCATTTAGAGACTGTCATTTTGAGATTTCGATCTTTAAGGATTTTAGACTTTAGGAAATTTGATCGTTTAGATTTTAGCATTTAAGATTGTGGCATTCAGGGTTATTCTGAGATTATGATCCCAGTGGCAGACACTAGCATAAAAAGCTTCAAATGCAAGCAGAGATGACATGGCATAGAACTGGTCCCTCTTCCTGGCCCTATGTGAATTTCTATGTAGGGAAAGAAGGACTATGGTTTGCTATATCGAGGCCAACTGTGAAGGGTATTTCTCTCTTATAGAGGGGTAAAGGAAGCTCAGGAGGGGGAGCTTTGAGATTCAGAGCTCCTGTTCAAGGTCACTGAGCCAGCTGGTCCTGGAGTTCGGATTAAATCTGGGTCTGTCTGATGCCAAAGCCACACCCTTTCTACTGTCACTTTCTCCTTGTTTATGACATATTTCCCCAAGGATCCTTGTGCTATTTTAAGAAATGAGGTGACAGTGTTGGTTGCAGTAATCAAGTAGGCAACCAATTTTGTTGTTCTTATTGGCCTAAATGAAAATATGTAGAGTAAAACTAGGCCAAATTCACCCTAGGAGAAGCAAGTGTGACTCTACAATATGTTGTGTGAGGAAGAGCCCACCGTCCCATGCTGTGCCAGGTATGTGTGCAGTGTCATGGGTGGCCCAGTAACAGAGATGTTTGTAGGAATGATGACCAGGGACCAGCTGAGCTCTAGGGTGCTGATTGCATTGGAGGTGTGATATACAACTAATATGAGGCCACACTGTACTGGTGGCTCTCCCTAGACAGAATACACATAGATGCGGGCACATCACAGTGGCCCTTGGAAGGCTCTTAGGCTTGATCTGGGCCATTCACAGTGATTGGGAACCTGATTAAAGTATCAACCATATTCAAACCACTTCTCTTGGAGCTGTGTGTTGTGGGTAGCATTGTCTGCATTCCTCACTAACTTGGGAGCTTTTGACAGAAGAGTGATTCTAAACCTGCTGGTGGAAGTGATGCAACCTGAATTTAAATCATCATTTCCAGGCCTTAGTAAATTGGTTTTCTTAACACTCAGAGGACTGATACAGGAGAGCTGCTGTGAATTCAAGGCATCTGAGCTATATACTGAGACCCTGTCTCAAAAACAAAAACAAGAAAAGAAAAAAAAGACAAGGATGAAGAAAATTGTTCTCAAACTTTGTGTCCCAAAACATCTAGGAAGCATGTTAAAATTCAGATGTCTAGGCTCCATGTTGAGAGAGTCTAGATGAACCTAGGATTCTGCATGTAATGGGCATATGTAGTTCTGGTATGGCTACTTCATGAGCTGCTTTGAGATCAGTGGTTCAAGGTCTGAGAACGGTCAGTATCAAAATCCTAGAGGGCTAAACCTTTGAGATGGGAGCAGCCAGTCCAAATGGTCCTAAAGCAGTAGTGTAGTCAGTGGTCTTAGAATTCCAGACTGGAGTTTCCTACAGGGCCTCAGTCCCCAGGGGTAAAGTAGAGCTGAAAGGAGGAGCCAGGGCAGAAGGCCAGACAAGCAGGATTCAATACGGAAGATTTAGCCCACAGCTTTTGGGGACCTGCTAAGGCCAAATTCATCTCTAGTACATTGAACTTGGAACAGATCAGTGGGATCAGTTAATACAAATGGGAAGTTGTTGTCACCATGGAGTTAATGACAAGAGGCCAAATGAACAGGGTTTGGGATGAGATGCTGTAGTTGATTTAAAATCTGTACATAGATTTCCATCACACGGAACATGTCTGCCTGCAGTTCCGCCTGCTAATTATATGCTAGCAAAACTTTGAAGAACATAGTTCTTTAAAGATTCCAAGGTCTCAGCCTATAAAGGCCTTCCCAAGTCTATTCACTTTACTTCATCCCCTTCACCCACTAGATATATCTTATTAGATAGATGGTCAAGAGCTAAAGGTGTCTTCTGTATATCCTCCTATCTGTTTATTCCTAATACCTTCAAAAGCAACTAAGGGAAGCACAAGTCTATCCAGTAACCTGGGCCCTGCAACCCTTGCCAGGATCTGAATTTGTTCCTCTTCTGGCCTTCTCATCTGTTCCTACACACGGGGGTTAGGGGTACAATAGATAAGAAGGCATAGAGTCCAAGTAAACTGTAACAGTCTTGGGAATAGTGGAAAAGCAGAGGCCAGTGTGCTCTCCCTAAAGAATCAGAAGTGTTGGGTTGAATAAATACAGCCCTAGTTGCACTGTGGTCCTAAGTCCAGCAAAGGCCTGGAGTTAGAAGTGGGGTAGAAAGGGTTGCGGGTATTCCTGGTGTCTACCAGCAAGTACCTTCACCTTCTTATATATAAACCTGTATTTATGTCTCTTGGTGTATGTGTCCAGCCATGCATGTGTGTGAATGAATGTGTGTGTGAAATATATGCAACCTACAGTGAGTTGAGATAGCTCAGGAAATTTGCCCATGAGCGTTGGCAGTGTCTTAGGGTTCCCAGCAGGTTGGAGAACACACAGGCAGGGTCTCCTCGTGGTCACTTGATTCAGTTACTTATCCAATGGCGGCACCATCTATTGGATCAGCCAGATCTGTGATGGAGAGGCATCCGTATTCACGTCACCTGTTTTTTTTTTTTTTAATGCTTGTATAAGGGATAGACACAAACAAGGTGTCTGAGTGAGTGTCATCTTTTTTGGAGGAGTGGCTTCTGCTTTGTCTTTCTGTCCTATAAATTCTCAGACCTATCTCTGCCTTCCTTGCCACCCATGCAACTCATGAATCATTCTTCAGCTGTCTATTCAGAATTCACTGTTCCAGAAATGGCTTTCTGACCTCCTGCTGTAAAGGAGGTCACCTACTAATCCTCGCCCTATTCTTATATTGACTAATTCTCCTGGCCTTTATTACATTGATGGATATTACTTTAGTTATAGTGTTTATATATTAGTCATCTCTCTTCCTCATTAGCCTGTAAATGCCATGAAAGGATGATCAATCCTACCTTGTTCACCCCTTCCCTCCCAATGCTTTGGAAAAGGTGCTGTGTTTCTCCATGACTTCTTGATGAATGAGAAAATAGATGAACCAAGAGTCAGTAGAGCCTTGATGGAAGAGAGTCAGCAAGTCATTAAAGATAAAGGAAATAATACAAGTAAAATTAGAGAAAGGAGAAGTGATGCCTGACATCTTTAGGATCTTTTGGGTAAACCTACTGGTTAGCACACACGACTTGGGTAAGGGCAGAGTGGAAGATCTGAATTTGAGTTTGAATTCTGAGATTAATGAGATTTCTTTCATTAGTGTTGGCAAGTCCCTGAAGGCTTCTGGGAAAGAGAATGATGCTAGCAGTGGAAAGACCATTGCATGGTGGTCTCCTAAAGAAGAATCCAGAGGTTAGAAAAACAAGAAGAGGATGCAGTAGCTCGGGGAGGAAGTGATGGATTGCTGAAACTGAGTAGTGACAGTGGGAGGCAAGAGAGAGAAACAGATGTGAGGGGTGTGGGGAAGGAAGAAATGGTAGACTTTAGTGGCTGATTAGATGCGGGGGCGAGGGAGTTTCTCAGTCATTCAAAGGAAAAATGTTACCTCCCTCCTTCTGCTAACTTCAGCTCGATGGCAGGAGTGTATCAGTGACAAAGAGCCGGCATGATCTGAGCCTGGAAGCATCTATAGAAAGAAACAAAGTACAGGCAGCTGAATGTGAATGGGGAAAAATTTGTATCACTAGACAGTTCTATTGCAAAATGTGGAAGGAAACAAGCACTTATTTAAAAAAAATGTCTATTGGGAACACAGTGCCCCATTCCTTCCAGTGGCTGAATTGCTCTAGAAGAATCCACTCCTACCCACTGTCATGTGGGCTGTATGTCCTTGAAAAGAGGACTGAAATAATGGCCAGAAACAGCCTTCCTCGAAGCTCTTTGGTCCTCAGATCAGGCTGAACTTTAGTTATGCCTGAGATGGGACATGCTGTCCTGTTAAAATATGTAGAATTTTAGAGAGATTTAAAAAATACATCAGTTAAAGCTGCAGTTAGCCAACTCCGTGGCAGTGTCCCCACTGTATATACCTCTGCAAGTCACTTGATTGTCCAAGTTTGCCTCTCAGTTGTGCAGATTAGGATCTGGAGGAGAAGTGATTCTGCATCCCCGAGGGAACCTACTTGAGTTGGCTCTAGCTGCAACGGAGGAAGAGGAACTTACAGACTCTGTTGAGGTGCCAAATACCTGGAGTCAAAACTTGCAAGGGAGCATCTTCTTTTCCTCCACTGAGCTCCAGTATTAAACAGCATCCCTGCTCTGTGACTTCTCTATTAAGTAGAGACATTCACTGACAGATTTGCTTCTTTTTAGGCTGAGGTTATTTTATCCTCATCTTCTACCCAGTTATATGTAGGGTTAATGTTATTTTGAATGATATTTATATCCTATCAGGAAAGCAAGAAAGCATCATGGTTAGGAAGCCAGAGAAGGGGAATCCAGAAGATGTAGGTCAAGGGCTGGAGTTTCCATTATGCAAAATGTGTTAAGTGCTCTGGAGGTTTAATATATAACATGGAAGCTATAGATAAGAATATTGTATTGTACATGAAAAAGATGATGAGGAGGCAGATCGTAAGTGTACTCACCACATACTCACACAACTAACTGCCTAAGGTGATATATGTTAATTAACTTGGTTGTGGTGGTCATTTCACAGTATACTTATATATCAAAGTATCATATCATTTATAGTCAATTATATACCCCAACAGAGCTTAAAGAAAACAACAAAAGAACCCAGGAGTGAATGAAGCAGGAAGGAAGGAAGTGTGAAGTTTGGATTTGAAACCAGAAATTCTGGCTCTGCGTTCCCTGCCCAATATACTTCTTTTTGCCAGTCTCTTTTCATTAGTCTTCTAGGGTCACCATAACAATATACTACAAACTGGGTGCCTTATCCAACACAAACTTATCTTGTCATAGCTCCTGGCTGAAAGCCCAAGATCAAGGTTTTGTCTGGTTTGATTTCTCCCAAGACCTCTCCTAAGGCTTCTTTCTTTGGCTTGTAGATGATGCTTTCTTGCTGTCTTTTTACATGGCCTTTCTTCTGTGTATATGAGTCTTTGGTATCTCTTCCTCTCGTCCCAAGGACACCAGTCCTGTGAAATCAGAGGCATGCCCTTACGATTTCATTTAACCTTAATCACCTCCTCAAAGACTATCTCCAACTAGCATCACATTGGGATTTCCTAAGATTTTGAAGTTCAGACTACCCTTGATCCTTATATCACAAGCCTCTAATTGTTATAGCTATTGAAAAAGTTACCCTAGTATAAGTCACAGAACTAAAGTCTTGTCTTATCAGCCTTTTTAGGAGAGGGTCATTTGGGTTACCACTTACCCTGACGTATTTCATCTCCATGTGGATCCCTGCTCAGGCTCAAGGATCACGCTGTCCACACTTGAGAGTATTCTACAAAGTTTACTATCCACTTTCCCTAGGGTGATATTATAGATATTTAACAACCAATATAATGATGACACTGAGCACTCTGCTGGAAACAGCTGGTTCAGCTGAACTAATATGTTTTGGCTGACAGTCCTCTTATGGTTTAGATTTAAAATGTACCCTCAGCGAGCAGGCAGAGACAGCAAGACCAGTCCCTGTGTGCCTGCCACCATTGGAAGGCTTGCCTCCCACGGGAAGCCAGTGTGAACAGGAGAAACAGCCAGACCAGCCCCTGTGTGCCTGCTGCCATCAGATGCTTACTTCCCTCAGGTAACCAGTGTGGACAGGGAGAAACAGCCAGGTATGCTCTGTGTGCCTGCAGGCTATCAGAGGCCATTGCTTCCCATGGGCAGCCATGCAGGCTGGGAGAATCATATGGACACACCTCTGTGCACCTGCCACCATTGGAAGGGGGAGAGGTTCTAGTGTAGCCACACAGGCTGAGAGAAGAAGCAGCCCTGCTGCTGCCCATGGACATTAGGGAAGCCTTGGTATAGCCACAGAGGTCATACCCCACCACCTCCTTGGAAGCCTAGGTTCAGAAAAACCCAGGTGTCTGGCCCATTCCCCTACACTGACGAGGGGCAGCCAATATGGGAAGTGCCTGGGAACTGGCTTGTTGGGAAGAACCTAGGAAAATGTCAAGATGAGGAAGCAAAAGGCAATCTCAGACACACAGCCCACACAGAACAAGTTTGGGAGATAGAGACACAGAATAAAATGGAAGTCACACACTTGAAATCTCTGGAAGGATAGCAACTGAAGTAAAGAAACAAAAGGCTGTTTATGAGGCTGTAAACAAGATCAAATTAGAAATAATATCTCAGGTAAAAGAAGAAATCACAAACATAATGAAAGAATTGCTGGGCATATCTAAAGACGACATAGATAGAAAAGAAGAGCATAGGAAAATGATGGAAACCTGAATGAACAATGCAGGAAGGAATTACAAAGCATGAAACAGATTCAAAGAGATATTCAGTAAATTACAAACTCCATCAAAAACTGGAAAAGCTACTTGAAAGAGACTTAAGATACAGTTTCAGACCTTGAAGACAGGATTGCAGCTTGCAATTATAAAAGCAGAGATCTCTTAAAAATAACAAGAAACCAGGAAATAATTCAATGGCTGAAAGACAACAAAATGAAAAATAATTTGAGTGATAGTTGTCAGTTAAAAATCAGTAGTCAAAACAAATGCCATAAAGAGATTATTTACAGAAATAATAGCAGAGAATTTCCCAGGCATGAGAAAAGGAACTTACACACAGATAAGTGAGGCATATAGAACTCTAAATAGCCATAATCAAAATAAATCTACACTCAGATACTTAATAATCAAGATCCCAGAAGTTCAGCAGAAGAACAGAAATATTAAAGGCTGTTGGACAAAAGAAACAGATCACCTAAATGGAAAACCCATCAGAATCATGGAACACTTCTCAGCACAAACCATCAGGTCAAGAAGAGCTTGGAGTGAAATGTTTCAAATCCTGAAAGAAAAAACTTCCAACCCATATTTATATACCCTGAAAAACTATCTTTCAAAATTAATGGAAAAATAATATACTTCCATGATAAAGAACAACTGAAGCAATTATAACCACCAAACCAACACTAAAAAGAGCACTGAAAGATAGTCTACAGAGATAAAGATGATATGGTTCCAGGAATAGCAGTAGAGGGGGACTGCCAAACAGGGCAGGCAACTGAAGGATATGGAAACGTGGAGGACCAATAGCAGGAGGATAGCATGGCAGAGACAAGCCAACACACGACGGTTGTAAAGATTAATATAGATGGCCTCAATTCACCAGAAGAAGAAGAAGAAGAAGAAGAAGAAGAAGAAGAAGAAGAAGAAGAAGAAGAAGAAGAAGAAGAAAAAGAAACAGAGTGGATAAAGAAGCAAGATCCATTAATATGATGTGTACATGAAACACATTTAACTGGAAAAGAAATTCATTGACTGAAAGTCAAAGGAGAGAAGACAATGTCCCATGTGACAGGAAACAAGAAAAGAGCCCATCAACTGCAGAATGGATAAGAAAGATACGGTGTTTTCATACAATGGAAAACTACTCAGCTGTAAAGAAGGATAATCTTGAGGCTTTTGTAGATAAATGAATGATTCATGGGTGAAATGGTTCAGGCTCATGTGGGTGAACATTGTGTTATCTCCTAGTGTAAAAAAACTGGAGGAGTTAGTGGGATCCTAAAATGCATAGATAGTATGAAAATGATAGGGGAGGAAATGTCTAAAAAGGGAAGGTAGTAACCATCGCTAATTTCTTATTACCTTATTTTGAGTTCCTGTATTGTTTTCTTGGGTTTGGTTTTATTCTACCTTGTTCTGTTTGATTTTAACTGTGTCTGATGGTATGAGAAGCTATTTTGAAGGTAACAGAATGGTAGCCATTATTGATTTTCAATTATCTTGTTTTGAAGTCCCATAATGGTTTCATTCTTTTGTTTTTGATTGGTTTTGTTTTGATTTTTATTATGTCTGACAGTATGGACAGCTGTTTCAAAGAAAACAAGAGATATTTTGGTATCTATTGTTGATTTCCTATTTTGTTTTGAAGTCCTGTATCATTTTCATTATTCTGTTCTGATTAGCTTTATTCCGTTTTGTTTTGCTTGGTTTTATTCTCTTTAAACTAAAAACAAAACAAAACAAAACGTTCCCCCAAAGTGTCATGTGCTCAGAGGTGGGGGTTTTGGGAGGTAATTGGATTGAGAGAGTACTATACTCATCAGTGGATTAATTCATTCATGGATTTGTAGTTGAATGTGCTATTAGGAGGTGAGGCCTTTTTATAGGTGGGCCATTGGGGATTAACCTGGAAAGGTATATTTGGTCCTCATCTCCTGCCTTTATTCCTCTCTGCTTCCTGGCTGACATGGATTGAACAGCTTTCATCTGTCATGCTCTTCTTCTATGATGTTTGTGCCTTGGAACCAATCATCTATGAACTGAATCCTCTGACACCATAAACCAAAATAAACCTTTCCTCATTTAAATCGTGGGTGTTGATATTTTGTACCAGTGCTCAGAAAGTAACTAATACAGCTCCCTTCCTAATGCATTCCTAATAATGTATTTATATAGTATATCCTCTGTGTGACAAGTGAAGTGCCTGAACTTACATGCCCATCAGCCTTCAGACCTCTGCCTGTAGCATCTTATCCTTTTCCTACAACATATTCTACTTTCTTCATTACAGCCGGAGTTCTTTTTTGTTTCTTGGAACCAATAGCCATCAACTGTACTCATTCATTCAATGAGTATTTACAAAAAACGTTTTGTGTATCAGATGTTGTACTGGATCGTGGGGGTAGGGAAAGGAGCAAGCAGACACATTTGAGAATTTACATTTGAGAATATTCCAGTATTTCTACTCTTTCTTCATAAAGTACACTAGTGAGTTACAAATGTATTGTATCACTGGGGACTGGAATGAAGGAGGAACAAAAGCTGTGGTAAGTGGCAGAGTCTCCTGCTTAACTTTTGCCAGCCTCAATTTATCACTTTGAGAGGTGGGACCTTTTCTCTTGCACTTGTCAGTTTACCTGGATCCTTCTCCTAAATAGATTACTCCCAACCATGTCTGACTGCATATTTTGCTGTACCATGGAAGTTCTTACTCTACATACTCTGTGGCTCAGTGCATATATGTAACATTAGACTTTTCAAGGTCTTTTGGACAATGAACTAAAATGTCTCTCCCAAATTCTGCCTTTCTTTTTACCTTCTTGGCAGAATGTCAAGTCTCAGCAGGCCTCTTGGTGGAATTGTTCCATGGGCCTCCTGACTTTCCTTCTACTACAAAAGACATCCTGTTACACCAGTAGAATCAAGTGTGCTCCATCTTGAACATATTGATATGGAATTCTGTCAGATCTCTTCCCCCCAGGCTTGTACTGCTTTTTTTCCCTGCTAATTAATTTGCTTTTGGTAATTTTGTGTCATAAATCATGACTGAATCTGGTATGCATTCTCATTTGGCCCCTTATATTTTCCATTTAATACTCACTACAATATTGCAGTTAAATAATTTTGGTTGCAATAATGGAAAACCCAATCTAGATAGGGTAAACCTGGAAGTGAAGGTCTATTTGCTTTGAAACTAGTTTGGACAAGGCTTTAATTAGGGCACAAATGAAGTGATAGGAACCTGACTTTTTTTCTTCTATCCTGTGGCTATTATTCCTTAATATGGGTTCCATTGTTGAGGAGACCTTTTCTTGTGTATGAATATGACTGCTAATGTCTTCCCTGGTAGTTTCCTCATTCATATAGTGAGGAGTATTGATTGGCTTGATATTAACCACATGTCTTTTTCTCAACCAATTGCAGTGGCCAAGACAAATGAGTTAGAGTGGCATAGGCCAATTAGGACTGAAGTCTTATTGCTACTAGTAGAGCTGATCTTAACTTCATTGCCTGGGTTGAATGTCAGCATGATGTTAGGAAAAGGCAAAGTGGGAATAGGTGCTGGCGTAGTGACAGATGTGCCATACATCAAACAATTTGACCATTCTTAAGTTTATATAGCTTTCAGCATCGTTTCTTTGATAGAAATTTTGTGAATGTCTGTCAAAGTTCCTCAAATTATCCCTCACACCCTTCTTGGGTACCTTCTTGGGAGTATGGTCTCAGAGATGTTATGCCATCTTTCTTGATCCCATACCAAGTCATAACAATAGCTTAAATATACTTTTTCCTACAACAGAAAGGGGGAAATTTATGGCACAAAGTAAATGTAGGGTGATAGTGACAGATACTTTGAATATAAGTAAAAATAATCCAAGTTTTTAGGTATTGGGGGTAATTTTATGGATTTTCTTGGCTTAATATCTCTAATATTTATTAAAGTTTATGGTTCCTTAAATTTCAGTTGTATCCTAATAAATTTTCAGAGTCATTAACTTGAATAAGCCTTACTAGTAGTCTAATCCAACACTCTAAATTTATTAAAAAATTTTTTTTGTACTGGGAATTGAACTCATGATCTTGTGCTTGCCAGTCAGGTGCTTATGCCAGTGAGTTAAATGCCTGGCCCCACCATGTCTCTAAATTTATTAAAATTAGAAAATAGGTCCAAAGAGGTTATGTGCACTGCCCATGTTTCCTGATCTCAATCTAGTGCTTTCATTGTCCTTGTGGATAGAGATGGTGGTAGGGCTACGTATCAAATGCCAGTGGACCACATGACTGAGTGTTCTCACCACAGTTTCTGTCTGGTACTTACATTTTCACTGGAGCAGCTAAGGCTCTCATTACAAAATTATGTGCATTATGCTTCCTTTAAAAAGAAGAGAATTTTATTTTTAAAATTAATGAAGTTGAACACCATATTTTTCTAGAATATCATAAAAGAAATAGAAGCCAGAAGTACACTTATGTACTCCCTTATCATTTATCAGTTGTGACTTATAAATAGTCATTATAACTATCTTTACAAACTTTGACTAAAGTTTTCCTGATGAGCGAATATAAAAACTCCCCCATGAAATTGATAAGGTTCTTTGGACTATCAGTCCTGTTAGACATCAATAGTGCTTGCAACTGCTTTTGGTTGATAGCATCCATTGATTCCACAGTGGTCAGTTGAGTCCTTCAGACTAGAAAGTCATTCATATGATGCTTTAGTTTTCAGTTACTGACACTGGGGAACTGGTTTTTCTTTTCTTAGTCTTCCATCTGTGTGATTATAGTTATCACAGTAACAATGATATACATACATGTGTAAATAAATGCATATATGTACAAATATAAACAAATACCCTTACTTATATTAGTTCAATTAATGTTTATAACATCTTTACTAGTAAGCATCACTATTGCTACATATACATTTTACTACTGAATTTACATCACTCACCCAGAGTTATACATCTGGTAAGCAGTTGACCTAGGATTCAAACTCTGGCATCTGGCTCCATGTCCCAAACTTCTACAGACAGTGAAACCCCTAAATAGCGACCATATGTCTGAAATTGAAAGCTTATTTATTTATCATTTTGTTTATTTATTTATTTATTTTGGTGCTAGGGATCAAATCCAGGACCTTGTGCGTGCTAGACAAGTGCTATATCACTAAGCTACATCCTCAGTCCTTGAATTTGTCTTTTAATTTTTCTCAAATAAGAAGAAGATACTTTTCTGTTTTCTTTTAAATAATAATATCAACAATGCTATTTCCAGATTATTCTAAAAAGATCACTAAAATAATCTTACAAATGTTTGTTTGCAACTTTTGGTTATCTGGGTCCATGATCTGTTTTCTCCCGTTAAGGGCTTATTTATAAGAGAAAGGACTATTTTAGTAAAGTTTTCAAATAAGTCTCTACTCAGATAAGTAGGTTTTCTGAGAAAGGTTGTTTGCTGAGCTGTTCCAACCTTGACTCTTTAGGCAGGCAACATGGAGTGACAGTAAGAGCACTGGGATCGCAGCACTGAAGTCTCAGCTTCATGACCTGAGACTCTTCTCCAGTTAGCTCTTTGGTTTCTTCAGTTGTTAAAAGAAGCACTTCAATTAGATGATTACTCTCTCAGTTACTATTTTTTTTTATCACTGAGACAATACCCCACACTCACAAGTTAAAGGAGAAAAGGTTTATTTTAGCTGACAGTCCATAGCATGATAGGCAGGAAGCAGGAAGCAGGAAGCAGGAAGCAGGAAGCAGGAAGCATCCCTTCTTTTATCCTTTTTAAATTTCATTTAGGCTAGGAGCTTACTGATTAGTGCTACTCACACGCAGGTGGGTCTTCTGTCTACAGTAAATCCACTCAGACACACCTAGAGCTACGCTGATCAAATTAGTAGACTAATTTGATTATTACACGCATAATCCATATTCATGCACCCTAGATCCAGACACCTCTGAAAAGCCCCATCTGTGAACACATGAGGCCTTTGGATAATGGGCAAGCTATAACAACAGCTCAACCCTAAATACTCTTCATCTTTGTTATTTTTTAATGCACCCCCAAACTATATTGTATCTTTGAAAACTCTTGCATAATAAGTAACAGAACTCTTGATAACAATAGATTAAATAAAGTGGGATGTTCTTTTTTATACCTGAGAATCTCAAAACTGGTGAAAGTGTGTTCATGACTGTATAAATGCTCATAAATACCATCTGACACCACAGTGTCTTTTATTATTTTGCTTTGTCAGTCATAGTACAGTATGTGACTTTAATCCTCATGATACAAGATGGTTGTGTACCTCTGGGAGTATGATCTTGTTCCCAGTGTGGGAGGAGGAGGAGAAGGAAAAGAAAGTGACAGGAAGCTGCAAATGGAAGCTTTCCTCAGTCTTCCCCTCTCCTCTGTTGACTGCGGCTTCGATCTCATTGGCCAGAACTGGGCCACTTGACTTCTCCTATCTGTGAGGAAGTCAGGGAAAGTGAATATTTTCAGTTGAGAATATCATAGTCAACATTGCTGGAGATTTCTAGTGAGAAGAAAGTGGAGACTAGGAAGAAGGAATAGCCAATAGCTCTCATGTATAGCATTATTATTTGCTTCTTTTAAATTTAAAAGCAAAAAGTAGATGATCAAATGAACTTAATTCCCTGTTTTTTTTCCTTTACTAGTCTGTTGCTAGAATTCCTACTTGATTGACTTCTATTATTGTTAAAAATAATGAATTATTAATAATGTATAGTTAGTAAAGTTATTAATTTATGTAAAAAGTCATAGACAATTAAACTAAGGATTTCTTGATTCCCCTGTGATATCCCCTGTGAGGGGGATGAACCTGATTTCTCTAAGTAAGTGGAAGGACAAGCCTGGAGGGGCAACATAGGCTGGTTGGACAAAGAATTTGGGTTCTAATTTCATTTAGTGTATCCATTGGGAAGTAAAATTTCATGTATAAATCACAGTTTATCCTATTTGTTGTATATAGGTAAGTAAAATGATGGACTACATCATTTATATTCTTTGGAAATCAGCTTTTTAAAAAAGTAAATGTGAGATAAATATATATTCATTAATATAGATCACACTGGGGAAATATTAATTTGGAATTTGTCATAATTCTGGCAGAAGTCAGATTTCAGAGGGATTCTTTCATCTCCTTAAGAGAATACACTATTTATAGCCATTATAACAGTATTTTTTATTTTATAAAAATAAAAGGAATGATAAATAGAATTTTTCTTAGCTGTTCTGGATTTTTTCATGGCAATACATTGTTTATCTTAGGTCTAGTTTTACTTTTTTCTGAAAAGTGAAAAATGTATTTCTTTAAAAATATTTTATGATTCAGACTTTTAAATGAATTTATATAGATATCTGTATTTACATATTTCAGTGCATTCTTGCTGCATTATCCCAATAGAAAAATCCATCTCAGTGCTGTCTTAGGATTCATTTTTTGTGAGCAGGGAGAATCATGACCATCTGGGAACAGTGATCTTTATTTCCTTCCCTTTTAGAAAACATCTTGGCAAGGCACACAAGTTCATCTCAGTAGACCAAAGAGCTGCTGAATTACTTCCCTCACTGCCTGTGCTTTAAAATGACATATATAATTGGCCTGTCATTAAGCATGGCATGTATACTGGTGTTCAGTAGATGGGAGCCATAGTTGTTAAAGGCCTATAATATATGATTAGGGAAGCAGAACCTGAAGTCAGACATCCTGGACCTGGAATTCCATTGCTGACACTTAGAACTTGCTTCTCTGTCACTTTCATTTTCTTGTCTGTTTATTATGTAGATTAAATGAGACATGATGGGTAAGATATCACACAGACTCTGACGCATACTGAGTCTTCAATAAATGACAAGTACTGGTATTTTTGTTTTTGTTACCAGTGTAGGTAGATGTCTCACCTAGACTCGCCAGTGTTACCAGTGTAGGTATGTGTTTCTCCTGAATTTACATGAACTGAATCAGACCCATATAACATAGGATATTCTCCTGTGTACTTCCTAAATTAGATTGGGATGCTTGATGTCAAGAAGTTTAATGCAGAGTCTGCTGTCACTGTAGTGGATATTGGAAAACTCTGAGCAGAGGGCCATTTGGGAAAAGGTTCATTCACCCTCTATGAAAGTCAGAGAGAAAGGGGTGTGGGGAGAGAGAGAGAGAGAGAGAGAGAGAGAGAGAGAGAGAGAGAGAGAGAGAGAGACAGAGAGAGACAGAGAGAGACAGAGAGAGACAGAGAGAGAGAGAGAGAGAAAGAAACTTTGGCTGTCAACTTTCTAACACCAGGTGGCTCAGTTGTCTATAAGAAATCATGATGTGCATTTTGTAAAAGTGTCCAATAGAGACTTTTGCTTGCTCTGTGGCCTCTGTCCTCTCTGTCTAGATTTTGTTGCATTCTATCTCTTGAACATAAAGGGCATCCATTCACTTGTAAGATTCTTTACACAGTTTTGATCAAAGACATTGCGAGTGTTTGCACATGCTGCTAAGGGAGGAACACTGTAATACCACCCTGGGGAAGACTTATAGATCTACTATTGATTGTTCACATTTTCCCTTCCATAGTAGGCAGATGGCTAGGTGAGCACCACTCCCAGTATGATTGGTGTTTAACACTGGTATCGTACTTTGTGTTTTTAAAAAGCTTCAAAAATCAATTCCTCATTAACCTGATTGAAGGAGAAGTTATGCCTCCTCTGCCATGTTCTGAACAGGACATAGATCACTGCAGATGCTCAATAAATATTAAACGTTTAATCTCCACCATTTCTCCCACCCGAGTAGGTCACTAGAAGCCATTTTTTTTGAATGAGAATCTTCACTTCTAAACCAACATTGCTTTCTCTAATGTACAGGAGAGGTGTCTTTCAGAGGTGTGGAACCAGCTTAGCGGTACTAGATTTGGAGTTAGACATGGAGTTCTGTTTTGCTCTCAGTGCTCTTGCTGATAATCTCTGACAGGAAGGAGACCAAGCCATGGAGTTACTTGAAATTACAAAGCACGTATTCCTAGAGTTGAGTAGCGTCTCTCCCACAGGAAAGAAGCTATATGATAGCACATATAGACATAGAAATTTGAGGCCATGTATCACAATGCCGCTGTTAAGATTTTCACACACACACACACACACACACACACACACACACACACACAAATTACATAGACACATTCTATCTAGACAGAATGATATTTTGAACTTTGGAATGCTAACTTACATAAGGAACTGTGGCATTCATTTTATTTCTTAGAATTTTCCACAATGGGTTCACTCAGTTTGGAACATCTCCTTGCTCACCCTCTTGGAGAATTTCACTGCAGAATGTGGATACATGTATGCAGGAGTCCTGGAGGGCACAGCTCAATCATCCTTTTTGGTTTCCAGTGTTCATTTCTCAGAAGTAGGTTAAGGGAGTAAGTGAGCCAGTGATGAGACTCAATCTGGAGGGGGAAGATTCACCTGGATGAGATGCCTGATAAAGCTTGATTTCTCCAGAGAAATGCAACAGCTGAGATGTGGAAGTATTTTCATGCAGCCTCTGTGGTTCAGCTGAGGCAGCACATGATAGGGAATAAGTGCTGCTTGGTTACAGAAAGAACACTGATTAGTGGCTGCCATCAAGTTCAGACCATGGAGAAACCAACAGACTAGAGCTTCAAGCAACCAGCTTAGAATTTGCCATTGAGTGGGGACACTTTCATGATCTGGTTTAGTGCAGTTTGGACAAAGTGTGAATTCAATGAATGATGTGTTCGAATTTTTTTTTAGTCCTTAACTATTTCTTTGTTTGCCAACTGGATTTACCCACCTGTACAAAAAGATCTACAAAAGAAACTATAATTCTTTATTACAGGAACTAAGAGTATTCTAGATTTTGTCAGTAGTACTGTTTCACACTGCAGTGATGTTTCTCATGAGAGATTTTTGGAATACTTGCAGAATGATAATTAAACTACAATATCCACATATGCTCAGAATTTCCTTTTTCTTCCTTCTTTCCTTCCTCCTTCTCCCCTCCTTCTTTATCTCCTTCTCCAAGAGTTGTGTTACCTCCTTCTTTCTCTCTGACTCCACATCTGTCACTATCACTGTCTTTTTGTGTCTGTCTGTCTGTCTCTCACCAGGGGAAAAGAAAGGACTAGTTAAGGGTCACCAGGGCAGGTAGTGGTGCTGGATGTGTAGAGATGACTTGGGACCATGCCTCAGGACCTAGGTGTCTTTGGGAGCATCCTAGAATAACCTCCTTTGATAGCCACTCATCTCGTTGCAATCCTTGTTGATGGTGATCTTCCTTTTTTATTTTTTACAATCTAATTGTTTTATTTATTTTTTAAAACAAAAGGAATAAAAACAATGATACAGAATCTCAAAACCAAAATAATAGAAGATTAACAATGGATAATATATTGAGTGTTATTTTCAAAGTAGTTGCTCAGATTACAAGACATAGGCATGAAAAAATGATCAGACCGTGAAAGTAAAAATCATAGTTTTTGGTGGAACAACAGACATTAGTAGTATAAATTATCTATCATATATATAATATGACACATATGATAATCATCTATCATATATATGTATCATCTATAAGATATAATATTAAATATATACAATATTTTCCCTTCTTCTTTCCTTTTCCCCATGCCAGTTATCCTTTCCTTCCAAACAGTCTCCTTTTCCTTACTCTTACAGTATCTATTGTACATTTTGAAACTTATTTACTCTTTTAGCTTTTTACACGAGAGACAATACAATATTTGCACATGAGAATTGGGTTTATTTCACTTACGAGTGTAGTCTCAAGTTGTATTCATTTTCTTATAAAAGTCTCAAGTTTATCCTTCTTCATAGTTGAGTCGTGTGCCATTGTATAAAAATACCACACCTTTTTTTCATCCATTCCTTGGTTGATGAGCATTTGGGTTATTTCCAAGATTTAGCTATTACAAATTGTGCAGTTATAAACATGGGGGAGGGGGAATATATGTCGCTGTGGCATGATGTCTTTAATTCTTCTGGGAAAATATCCAGAAGAGGAGTAGCTGGATTGAATGGAACCTTCAATCCTAGGTTTTTGAGAAATCACTACATTGATTTCCATGAACAAAACTTGTTCCAAGAACAAAACTTGAATTTTACACTCCTACCAATGGTGAATAAGTGTTCCCTTTTCCCCATAACCCTACCAACATTTGTTATCAGTTGATTTCTTGATGGCAGCCATTCTTTCAGGAGTGAGATGTAATCTCAATGTTGTTTTAATTTACATTTCTCAAATGACCAGTGCTGTTGAACAGTTTTTCATATATTTGCCATTTGTATTAATCACCAACAGAGTGAAAAGACAGCTTACAGAATGGGAAAAATATTTAGTCAACTATTCCTCCGACAAAGGATATCTATCTGGAACATATAAGGAATAGAAAATACCAGGTCCCCCAAATTTAAAGACCCAATCCAAATATGGGCATCTGAGATGAATACACACTTCTCAGATGATGTAATCTTTCCATGCTGTGGTATATGAGACTGTCAATTGTATCTAGGTAGGACTGAGGAACTGGTTTGATAAATAACTCATATGTCTCTTGTTCTTCTCCTACCTCTATTGCCTGGGAATTCATTCTGGGAAATAATGTGCAGTCAAATGGCCATGAACCCTGCATTTTGTACAAGTTTCAGGTCTTCTGTAGTTTGGTGATTGATCCTTTAGCTGTTATGATGCGGCTGAACCTTTGTTCCTGGTCACACCACTCTCTCTGACTTAAACACTCTTATATTTCTTCTCTGTTTTTTAAATGCATTACATTTATACAGCTTTAGTGTCTATTTCCTTTGTGAAACACAGGCCCCTGGCTTATATTACTCAGGCACTACATTTGTCCATTACCATCTTCTCTCTGGTGCTGTCATTTTCTATTACTTGATTATAAGACAGAGTGATTTTAACATGGGCTTTATAGGGACATAAGGAGGTTGATTTATATGAAAGTGATTGTAAGCTGCCATACTTTCAAATATGTAGAAGATAAAGTATAACATTTTTAAAGTACTCATTTTTTGATGAGTAAGTCCATATCCCCATTACTGATGAGAACGTTACCAAAGGCGGAATCTCTTTTACACTTGATTGCCTTCAGAGTCTAGTACTCTGTCTCCAAAGAACATATGTTCAGAAACTGTTGGCTGGTTGATCATTTTCTGTATTTAAAGTTCTGCCATCTGCTGAACTATTACCAGGCATATCCCATGATGCTTTCCTGGTTTTTAGATAGACAGGTTGCCCAGTGAAGTGTGGATGAATTCTTTCTAAAAGGTTAGGTGGTGATTGACTGATTAGCTTCTTCTCAAGGAAAGCAGTTTTCTCTTACATCATTACAGATGCATGGTTGTGCTTTTCAGGAGTCTGTTTTTGAGAGGTGCGGGTCAGTTTAAAGATGTTTCACAGTAGGAAGGCTTTTATTGCCACAGAGAACACCTCATAGCTTCAGGGCTCCATCAGGGCTCCTGATACCTGGACCAGTTAGAAAGAGAGTTCTCATGGATCATTCTGCAACATCTGTCATCACTACAAAGCCCAAGAAGCCCAGAGTGGGCTTCTTCCATATACTTTTCACTTCAGTAACAGGAGGAGGTTGCATGGGGAGAATGAGCATTTCTTCATTCTCTGCATTTATGTTGCTTCTCTTTTAAAGTCAGGTTACTTGTGAAATAGCTTACATACAGGTACACAGCACAACACCTATTTAGGCCTCAGACCTTCCTAGCTAAAGCTTAAGAGATGACAGTTCCAGGTGGCCATAGTTTCCCTTCCTCTGGGTCAATTCTTTGCCCGACAATTTTCACTGGAATCTTATACTTTTTTTTATAGATTAAAAACAATTAAATTGAAAGATGCAGTACAGTTATTCTTGTTATACTCCTCCTGCCTCAGATCCTCCTTGATCTGAGGTGTATCTAGGTTACATCATAGAGTAGAGAGATACCCTTACAAGCAATTTGATGAAAACATGTCTGAAACTCATCATAATCATCTTTTTCTTTCCCTTTTCTTTTTTTCTCTCAGCAGTTTACAAAGCTTGTTGTAGTTATTGAATGTTCTGGACTATTCCACTTCAGGAAGACTGGAAGAGATGATGTCATGAATTGGGCAAATACGAGGCATTAAGGAACAGAACATTTGGTTCCTGCGAAAAGAAAAGTGATTTGCTGGAAATTTTAAGGACTCATTTCAGGAATCCAAGTGTTCCATTTTCTTTATTGCAAGAGCCTTACCCTTTTCTTGTTGGGGTGGCCTCACATTGCTATATTTCCTCCACCAGCCTACTCACTGTTAAGTGTCGATGGTGATCTCATAAGGTAGTTTGGGCTGGGGACCAGTTGGTCTCTGAAAAAGGAGCAAACGGTCCCATTTGCTTATAACACCTGAAACATCTGGTAATATAAATGGGTGTCTTGCCATTATAGCCACAGTTACTGCTATTGTTGTTTCTTGCCATTAATTTCTTGCCATTCTCTGAATGTCTTGTGATAGAGAACCCAAGAAATTACATTTCAGATGGGGTCATGCCTTTTCCTCTTTTCCTTTAGAAAGGTTTCTTGCGTGTGGAGTGAGGTTTTTCAAAGGTAATTCACTGGGGCCTTGCTCTGGAATGTGACCCAATGTAGTGGAATGGCGTTTGGCACAATGCAAGCCTGTCTTGGGTTGTGTCCATTGGGGTTAGTGACCGCACATACTGAAAGGTCTTCATTACAATGCTTAGTTGCCACTGGCACAGATGGAATGACATTATACAATGTGGCCCTGAGTTAATGGAGGGTGATTTTTTGAAAAAACAAACATAATAGAAGTTGTACATCTAAATGAGGGTTGTGCCCTTCAAAAGTTGTAGTGTGGGAGCAGTGCATTCAATCCATTGATGCTTTCTTAAGCCAAGTGTTGCTGTAAGTTCTGATCTGAAGTTTCCTTCAGGGTCTGTGGCATATTAAAACTATATTTATAAAACATTTATTGTGCTTTATTTTGATTAAAAGAGTTACATAGGGTTCTTGAAGAAGTTTGGAAAGTATAAGAAAATGCAATTAAAAAAGAAATTAACCATAATCTTAATATCTTAAAATGGCCTCTGTCAAAACTGCTATATCACTTCTTGGTAAGTCTTTATACACTAGCAAAAATAGATACATGTCTATACACACTAATATGTGCATTCCTACTAATTTAATTGTGGCAATAGTTTTATTCTGTTATTTAGGTTGCCTGATAGTGGTTCTTTGTGGTCCAAATACTTTTCTTTAAGGGAGTGTACTTTTATTTTTGGAAATAGCTGAAATTATAAAGAACAAAGCCATAGTATCTTCAATATCAAAATGTCTGATATGTTTTGGGAAAACACACCAACTCATGTAACTAAAGAATAATAAATTTGGTTTTTTTTTAAGTGGATCCTTCTGACTTAATGTTATATCCAAGAGCAGAGCTCCATGAATGTTTTAAGCCATGATAAATCATTGGCTTTAGTATGGATTGTAAAAATGAAATATTTGAAGGACAAGCTACTCTTTTAGATATAAAATACTATGTTAAAAAAACATGTAACCACAATATAGCAGAGCAGGACATTTTCTCCCAGTCGTGGGGCTTCTCTGTTTGAAGTTGTTTGGTGATTAGGTAGCCTACTTTTTTGAAAGTCGTCTTTTGCAGGGTCCTGAAGATGTCTTAGTGTGCTCAGGACATAGTCTTTTAAAAGTGCTCCTTATTTCACACATGCTAGTGAGGGAACACTTTCTTCTATTTTATGTGCATATCTGGTACTCTTTCTCTGGGGAAGTCAAAAGGTTGAGCTGAGGAAGGCTGCATTTTTTTTTTTTTTTTTTTGGTACCAGGGATCAAACTCATGACCTTGTGCTTGCCAGGCAAGTACTTATGCCACTGAGCTAAATCCCTAGACCGTAAGGCTGAAGTTTTAAAAATAGCACTTGTTATATACATTATCATCTAGTAATAATAAAATAAATTTGTATTGCCATAATAAAGTAAATGTATATTAATATACATTATAATTACACATTACTAGGATTGCTTTGTAAAAGAAGACAGTGTCTATCAAACAGGATCACGGAATTAATTTTCTTGTCACCAGGATCTGTTCTACAAATGATGATCTCTTTGCTGGTCTCCTGTATGGTTATTGAGATCCTAGCAGGCTGAACAGAACTTTATTAATGCAAACTGGCAGCTTCTCACACATCAAAAGTAGCAAATCAACACCATAAATTAATATTTTGGTCCACAACCTTGCCAATCTCTGTTTTATCTCCAACGGATTATGCATATGCAGATATAGAAACAGAAATAGATGGAGATGGAGGTGTTCGGGGAAAGTGGGAGTCAGGAGACGGCCTGGCTCTGGCATCTTCTAGTCCAAGATGACAAATTACCCTTTCCCAGTTTAGTTCTTAAGTTTTCTATAGACTCTTTCAACAAATCCTCCAATTCTGAAACTTCTCTTTTTTTCCTGGGCTCATACTCTGTGGGCATCCAGATTCAACTAACATATATGAAACTCCTGGTATGTAGCAGAGAAAGCCAAAGGCCACTTCATGAGTATTCCCATTTTTATTCCCACAGAATTTCAATTTGCCAGTAACAGAATTGGGGTGCAGAGGGTGTTAGAAGCCGGATCAGCATCATGCCATTGATCAACGGTGGAGGTGAGGTTTGAATCTCAATATTGGGGCTTCACAGTCAGCGTGCATTTCACATCACTTCGCCTTGCATCATGCATCTCTCATTCAATCAGTCAGTAATTTTATTCCTTTGTTTACTTATTTATTGTTTTTCTCCTAGTGAAATATATGCTCCTTTGAGGCAGAAAGTTTGCTTTGGTCACCCTGTATTTCTATCAGAATTATGCTTTATAAGGAGTAGTTTCTCAATAATGGTTTTGTGTAGTTAATTGGAAACAAACCATTTGTGTGGAAATCTTGGGTTAGCCTCTCTGTAGCTGTGTGACTCAGGACAAGTGACTTAATCTCTCTGTATATCTGTGTGTGTGTGTGTGTGTGTGTTATGGCATTAAGACAGAACTTGTTTCAGGCACAGTGCTTAGTAAGTGTTAACTTACTAAGTGTAAGTAACTTACTAAGCTTAGTAAGTGTTAACTATTCTTATGTGCTGAATGAATGTAGCGTTTGTGTGCAAACTGTATGCTATGTTTGGGAATAAATGTTTAACAAAACCTTCACTGTCCTAATCCTTATGGACCTGCCAGCCTAGAGAAGGGCAGGGTTGAACAGGGGTAAGTTCTGTGGGGGTGGGGCACACAGGACTCTAAGGAGCACGCAGGGCAGGGTTATGGAGGGCTGCCTGGAGGAGATCCTGAATGCACTGAGGTTCAGCAAACTCTATCCAGGTGGAGAGGCAGGTGGGGAGGGAAAGGGGCCCAGAGGAAAGAAAAGCACATGCAAAGGACCTGGTGGTAAGTTCAACATAGCACGTCTACCCATCATCAGAGTGCTTTCAGTTGTCAGAGGTGTAGGGCCCACATAAAAGTAGTTTTAACAATACAGAAAATATCACGTCATTTTCAATTACAAAAAGTACAATTACAGGTATTCCAGGGCTGATTAATTACATGGCTCAAACCTGTCTCCCAATTCTTCCTTTCATTCCATCCTGCCATCCACTGTGTCTTGGCTTATCTGCTTAGAATTGTTTCTCATGTTCCTAAGATGGTTCCAAGATGGTCCCACGTGAAGACAGCCACATTCCACATGCCTGTTTTGGAGAGGGAAGAAAATGTTTCTCAGAGATCCAGGTTTCCCCCTCAGTTATTATTCAGTGTGGCATCACATGGCCTCTCTTTAATCAGTCACTAACAAGGGTCATGAATTTCCTTACTGGATTGGACTGATTAGCATTCATTCTCTGGGATTGGAAGCTGTCTCCCATAAAGCTGTGGTTGCTTAATACTGAAATAAACTGATCTCATTTTGGGGAAGGACACAATGTAGGAATGTTACCGGGCAGATAAGTAAGAAGATCCCTCCCCCAGGCCCCATTGTGTGCTGAGTTTCAGAACTCGTATGTCACCCAAGGAACCCTCCTGCAGTCATGGAGATGCTGGCCATTTTGTCTTGTGCCCCAGAGAGAATGTAGGAACATTGTGATGTTCCTACACACACAATCCTGTTAAGATAAAAGCCTCTGGATCTACCTTTTGAACCATGCAGTTCTTTTTGATAGATTACTTCTTTGTATTTTAGTGGAATTGGAATTGTACATGCATTTGAAGTATTTTCCTTCTATTATCCAACTGGTTTCTCTTACTGACTTGATAATAGAGTGGTTGAAGGTGAGATGTGTGTGCGTCGGGGTCAGGTTGGAGAAGAATGGGCAGGAGGAAGGGAAATGTTATAGAGTCATGAAATTTTGCATTTGCACATAAGGTAACCCCTCTCTGATGTAGCAGTCTTCTCCACCCAGAGGTTTCTTGATCACTACCTTGAATGGGGAACTCAGTACTGCACAGAGCAGCCTTCTATTGGAAGTTTACATTTCTAACACTTTACTATCATTTCTCTGAGCTTCTAATAAGAAAAGCTCCATGATGTCACATATGCTCCATCTTTTCTCTCCTCTGTCTACTATCTATTAATTCTTTAATTCCTTGGATTGCTGCCCAATCCCAGAACCCTAGGCTGGCTCCATTTGGTCACAAATGCCTGCTGGAGTAATTCCACCTGATCTGACCAAGAGTTGGAAGAGATGATTGGCAGTGAGTAGGATTAATATCTGTGGGAGCTAGGCTACAGCCTTGTAATCTGCTTCTGTTGTCAAACTTTACATGTCCCCCTACCTGGATTCCACACCTCCCCTGTTCTAGGCTCTCCTCACTCTTCTCCAACTGTACATTCCTGGCCTCAGCTTGTTTTGACCAGACCTCTAGGACTCCAAGACCCATTTTCTCTTTTCTGCTGCCTCCCAGTCCCTGAGTAAAGTGTGAAAGGGTTCAGGCGAGCTTGCATGTCTCCAGATGCCCAATCCCTTCTTCATGAGGGAGGACTGTAAGTATATGGCTGCATTGCTCAGTCATTCTTTTATCGGCCATGGTCCTGGAGTTGTGTTGCTGGCCTTCCCTTAGTCCTAGGTCACTGAGCACTTCAGACTGCGCCATGCCTGGACTTGGAGGCAGAGATATGGTGGTGCACCCCCGCTCTGGGATCACTCAGTGAATCCTCGATGTGTCTGCCATAGTGTCCAGTACTGTGCGCTTCAGAGGTGAGGAATAAGGTGACAAGTACAGATAGATGGGTTCACAAAACATAGCCAAGCTCCCTGGTCTGTGCAGTCACTTGAACCTACCGTCTCATCTCCGTATCCTCCAGAAATAAAATGCACCCCTTTACTCCATGCACTGTCCTTGGGAACTTCCAGCATGCAGCGCAGTGGTGAAGCATGACTGTGTTACCCGCTAAGCAGCGGGGAAGGAGCTCTCCTGTCACAGACTGGCTCTGTGCCTTGTTTACAGTGTATTTTTATCTCATTTTCAATTTTACTTTTTCTCTCTTTTTTCTTTCACTTCTGAAATTTAAATATTTGATGTCAGTTCAGTTATTTTTATGACAATCCTCTTTCCCTTCCAGAAACAGAAAGCAAGAGAGATACAAAACCCACTGGGGCATCTGTCTCCCACTTTTTAATTAGTCCCCTTTCCTCTTGCGTGACAGTAGCAGTAGTAACTGCAGGGTGCTCTGTTCTAACCCCCCGGGCCAGCTTCTCTCCATGATTCCCGCTCTTGTCCCCAGGGGTCTCCATGTTCCCAGCCACCCCCATATGGTCCTGCTGAGCTATAGCCATGGACAAGGTTTTGAGGAGGTTCTTGAGCCCTTCTGCTCTGAACCTGGCAGGACAAAACAATCTTGCATCACAAATTGTATTTTGTGTTAATCCATTATAGCAGCCCCATCTAATGAATAGCTTCCCTTAAAGGAAACCACTTTTAGATATTCAACTTGAAGTCCTGGGTCCTAAACAGGGAGGCTGGACAGAGGGTAGTGCCAGCTAGGTCCAGCCTGGTGCCACCTCCTGCTTGAGATAAGCTGGCTGTGCCCAACTAATGCACTGAGGGGAGGGAGCAGTAGAGATGGGTGATGGGGGAAGAGCACTGTGCTTCCTGGTGGAAGGGAAGGTTATGCACACTGGAAAGACTCTTTTGATCGTGCTCTCTTCCTCCTCTGTTCTACCCCTTCTCCAAGTAAGTAAAAAGTCATCGAGTGTCTTTTGTCATAATCTGGCTCCCCTGGTCCTGTCTTGGTTTGTGAGTTACCCCTCTGCCCTGTCGCTGATCAGCCTCAAGTACTACTTCCGGGTCAGTAGGTCCGAGAGCCCCCCTGGAGGAGGGGACTTGTGTCTGGGTGGGGATGGTACACTCATTTTTCCAGCATTCCAAACAACCTGCTTTACCTTGTTTTATCCTCATCACAACTTGCAAAACAAGAAGGACATCTCTCTTCCTCCATCACTCCCTTTGTTTCTTTCTTTCCTTTCTCCTCTCCTCATTTTTGCAGTACTGAAGATTGACATTCCCCAGCCCTCTTTTTTTTTTTAACCTCACCCCCTTATTCCTCCTATCCTTTCTTTTTTCCATTTCTTTTTTATTTTGAGACAGGTCTCACCAAGTTACTAAGTTGCCCAGGTTGGCTTGAACTTACGATCCTCCTGCCCCAGCCTCCCAGACTGCCCGTGTAATGGGCATGTGCCACTACGCCTGGCCACAGTTGCTATTTTCGCAGAAAGTATAAATGAGGTTCTGAGAGGTGAAGTAATATGCTCCAGTTAATGCCTCTAGTTAGCAGCCAAACTGTAGAAGAACCCAGGACTCCTGACTTGTGGTCTAGGCCTCTTCCCATGTGTCCTACTGGCTAAAGGGCCTGGAGTTCCAATCAGTGACCTTTTTGCTTCTTGTTTTATCTTGCACTGCCTGACCTTTTCACGTCCTATCCTTTGGTTGATCACCCAAGTTCTGTGTCCCGTAGTGGACAAGGTAGGGGGCGCTGTGGAGGTGAACTCCCAGTTGTGTGCGTGAGGAGAGAGGTGTGAGTTGGCTGTGGGTGGAGGGTGGCTGAGGAACACATGGTCCATATTAATCTTTATTTCAATGAAGTTGTTTGAGTTCATGCTTTATTGCGGTGCTTTAAAATAATGTGTTTCTAACGGTGCCCCCGGGGGTAACACTTGCACTTTTGAGATCCTATTGCTGGAGTGGCTCACGAGACCAGCCACAATAATAGAAAATGAGGCACCCCCTGGTGCACCATCTGAATTTATAATAGCAATTTCTACGATGCCCTGAGGCCAGCTCTGTTTGTATTTGAGAACATGCAAGAGAGCTTGGCAGTGAGGGGGTGGCTTCTCCATCTCTGCTTTGATCGAGTGCCCCTTTAACCTGGGGAAAGGTCCTTCCTTGGCCTCTTGTGTGCGGCTGTAGTATTTAAGTCTCAAAGGACAAGATTCTTTCTCCATGCTGTGGCTTTGGTGTAGGCAGCAAGGTTGATGAAGGGGGCGTGGCCTTCTCCTGTCTATCAGCCACAGCTCTCTGTCCTCCTGCAGCCTCTCAGCGCTGGGTGTGCGAAGCATAAAGTCCCTCGGAGGCCTCCTGTGCCGTCACCGTCAAAGCGGTGAAATATGAAATGACAACATAATGAAATGGACTTGGTCTCATTAAGATTCCAAGTGGCTGTCTGGGATTTTTTTTACTTTCCAATTCAGTCAGAGACCCACACCATGGTGCAGAAGGCAGAAGTGGGTCAGTGCTACACGGTGGCAGAGGGGGCCTAGCAGGAGAAGGGGCTAACATGGTCCAGGTAAGGGACAGCCACCGGGGGCAAACCAGGCAGCAGCGAAGAGCTATATCATCTGTCAGCATTCCTGGAGACAGCACACAGGGTCTGCCATGTGCCTCTGAGAACTCACCCACACAGAAAGCTTTTCTGGACTCAGAAAGGGGATGGGGTGTGGTGGTTACAAGAATACAAGAACTCCCCATCTCCATGCAAACTGCTTAGTGATTTTGAGGTGACTGCCCTGGAAACATTTGATATGAAAAATGAACAACAGCACCCCCTTCCATCATCCAACAAAAATGAATACTGTTTACAGATGTGTGAGATGCATTTGTACACTTGTTACATTCTCCACGGGATCATGAGTTTTATTTGGCCTTGTGACAGAAGCATCATTCATTCATTCATTCATTCGCTCATTTGTCAGGCATTACTGAACCCCTGCTCTGTGTCAGACACTGTGGGAGCTTTTGGAGAGCCAAAAAGGAAGATGACATTGTGTCTGTCCTTTGTGTGTGTGCCCATGACCAAGTCCTTACCTGCTTGCTGTCTTCCTTAATTCAGATAGAGAGCTGAATGGGTCAGTTTACGGATGATCTACTCTCACACCTGGAGAGGCCTTAAGTCACTGCCTATTTGCTGGCTGCAGTGTCTAACCCAGTGGTTCTCACTTGGCACATTTGACTAAAAACCTGCAGATGCCTAAGCCCATGGTGACACTGCACATGGTTGGTGTTGGTACACACAGGGGTGGTGTGCCAGCCAGCATCCATCTCACTGGTTGGCATTCATGCTTTACTGGTCAGTAGAGATTTTAACCATTATCCTTGGCCTTTCCCAAAGTAATACAATTTTAAAAATTAAAATTTCTAGTGATGAAGGATTAGGCTTAGGTCTTTTAAAAGCTTCTTGAGGATTCCTGTGTGCAGCCAGTGGTGACTTTATGAGGAACACCTATGTGCAGCATAGGTATCTTCAAGGCCTGGATGCCACTGAAGCCCCATGTGCCAGTGCTGCTGACAGATAAGCCACTCAGATGTCCCCCCCGCGGGTCCTTGGTGGTGAGGTGACATCATTGCCAAAGGGGTCAGTGAGTGTGGAGCTATAACTTAACAGGAGGTAAAAGAAGGAAAAGCTTTCAAACTTTCAACTTTGAACATTTAGAGGTTTGGGAAATTTAAGAGTTTGGTCTCGTTCCCTCCTCTAACATGGGGCTCAGGCCACGGTGCCCCCATGATGTCTGTGTGTAATGACTTGATACTTTCCACGAGGCTAAGACAGCTTCAGTAAGGACACAATAATGTGACACAAGGACATTCTTAAGATGGGGTTTCTAGCAAGGGCCTCATCAGGGCTGTTACTGGCCCAGAGAAAGTCTTACACCTTTATAATTAGGCTAAGTTATGAATTATGATACATTTAAAAATATCCCTCAACAAAATAATTTTGCTGATGTGGCTTGCCTGTGTTAAGGCCGACAAAATTTTGTTCCCATGGCATGGTATCTCTGAAAAGCCGCCAGAGGGGCAATCTCTGTCATCAGCACTGTTGCCTCTATGTCTGGCATCTACAGACTCTCCAGCTGGCTCTGTGGTGCCTGTCCTCTGTGAATTTCAGACATCTGATCTCATGAGGTCAACCTGAACTCATTTATCTCTGGTAGACTTTGCGTACCTACCTGGCCTCTGCCTAACCTGCTTGTCTGTGCTCCCTTGTTAGAGGCGCCAGTTTGCCTTGTGCTGCCTGCTCATGGCACCAAGATTTCCCAAGACCTGAGCCTCTCACCCCTCCATCCATTCCCCCAGTGGCCCTCTGCTGCCCCCACCTGCCGCAAGGCCACACTGGCTACAGAGGTGTTACCGCAGGGGGCTCAGAAAAGAGTGTACTATTTCCATCAGCTCCTCAGCATTGTCACGTATGTCATTGGTGAAGCTGTAATAGTCTTGGTTAAACAGTTTCTGTTGAGGAAGCTAAGACCCCAAATAGGTAAGGTTTAGAACTTGAAGAAACACATCATCCAAACTAAGTGTAATGCTACATGTTGGCTGTTTCTCTTAACCCTTTTGGATGTGGCAAGAAGAGAAGCTATAGGGAAAAGAATGGATCACGGTCTGCAAGACGTGGGATTGGAAGTGAGTTTTGAGAAGGGATTGTGGAGATGCTCAGTGGTCTTTAGGGCTGCAGGGCTGCTGTATCTAGGAGAGTGTGATGCTACTCTTTGCTTTTCTTCCCTCTCACCTCAAGTGCTCTGCATGCTCCTCATCTTGTCAAGAGTGTGGGTGGCAGAAATAAAGACAAAGACAGAATCCATTGGAAGCTCAAGAGTCGGGAATCAGATAAGTGAAAGTAAAGAAAAACATCGTACCACAGCGATACATGTGCACTTATATTTATGGAAGAACAATTTTTAAATAGCTAAGTCTTGGAAACAACTCAGATATCCATCCACCGAGGAATGGATAAAAAAGATGTGGTGCTTTAGGAGCCAGGGATTTAGCTCAGCAACATAAGCTCCTGGCTGGTAAGCACTAGGTCATGAGTTCGATATCTTATCTGTATCTATCTGTATCTTGTACACTGAGTAACTGACTTAAAGAAAACAATATACACTATATTAACCATTGCTACCCTCCTATTATCTTGTTTTGAAACTTTGTTTTTTTCTCTTTAAAATGAAAAAGCAAAGCACATAGACTCCAGTGGGCTGAGCAGGTGAGAAGGTCCTAGTCTATCCAACTTCAGCCAAAGAACTTGAAAGGAAATGAACAAGCTGGGGTGAGGGAGAAAAAGTGAAGAAGAGGCGTGAAGTTGAGAAGCTGGAGAACAGGCGCTAGCACCAGCCTCTTCCAGAGAATCCCAGTAATCAGGATGCGTCCAAGGCTCAGCGGCCTTCACTTCCTCCTCCTGTCGGTCAGACTGAATCTTAAAAGTGACAGAAGTGGAGCAAGTTTGGGGAATTGATAATTGTTCCCAAACAGAAAATTCATGAGGGAAACAATGGAAGCATTCCTCTAGCATCAAATTTACTAGTACTTTTCCATGAAGAATTGAGGAGTGTGGTTCATAGTAGAAGTATGCACTATCTTTTGTATAATGGTACACAGTGATGCTCTGAGTGTCATAATTGTAAACACACATCACACACACATATTACTTTGGGTGATACCAATGTACAAAGCTGAATTGAGGATTCATTACCAGATGCTCAGTAAGGCAATAGAAAGATGAAAGTTAAGGGCGGAGATTCTGGAGGGGAAATTAAGCCTTGTAAAACCAGAGAGAGGGATGCTAACTTTTGGAAGGCAGGAAGTCTAGCTCAGATAAGCTTAGTAGGGGAGGAGGTATCAAATAAGAAATCAAAGTCAAAATGAGTTCAGAATCTGGACGTCATCTTGACAGATGCCACCAGTGGTGCAAGTGAGAGACGCTGAGGTGTGCTGTGATCTTAAGGCAGAGCTTCGTCCTGTTCAGTGTGGGATTGCGGCCTTAGGCTTAGCTGGTGGCACTTGAGGCTTCACATCAGTGCTTTTTTTTCTGTCTCCCAGTTGTTAAACAGGTGGGAAAAATTAGGATCTGAAAAGACTTGTCCTTTTCCAGTTACTTTTAATTTAAGATATCAGTAAAAGATGGCAGGGAAAGATTTTGTGATTAGTATTTTTTTTGGGGGGGGGGAGGAGTACCGGGAATCACACTCAGGACTTTGTGCCTGCTAGGCAAGCATTGTGTCACTGAACTATATCCCTGGTCCATGACTGATCTTTTATATTGTTAAATTTTGTTCATGATTGTCATTTACTAAAAATGCATAATGATGTGCCTATGATGAGCAAGAAACTATGCAATATGGTGCTGTGTATAAAAAGATTAAAAAAAAGAACTTGCTTTCAAGGAGTTTACAGTCTGGAAAGGGATGGAAGTGTGCAAACAAATACCTTTAATGTGTATGAAAGTAGCTCACTGGAGAACAAAGGAAAACAAATTAATAATTATTATATAGAGAGGTTTATGAACAACATCATGGAGGAGGTGGTCTTTGATCTGAGCCTTGAGGCATGAATATGGTTTTACTTGGGGAGAAGGGGAGGAGAAAAAGGTCAGGAGGGAATTTGGGGATGAAGGAATAGCATGAGTAAAAGCATGGAGGTGTGAAAGTGTGAGAAAAGACAATTAATTCAGTGGCTAGCATTTGCAGGTTGCCGAGGTTATATGACCGGAAATACTTAGTATCTCCATAGACAAGTATCCAGATAATTACATAGCCACTTAAGTTGGCTGATAGGTCAAGACCTAAAAGAGGAATCAGGTTTAGAAATGATACTTTAAGCAAACATAGTTGTTTCAACGCATTTTTGCTTTCTGCTTCCACTTGAAGTCATACAACCTTATTATTTATGAGAGTGTGCACACTTGTTCTGTGTTTGCAAGCTCACACTCTGCTTTCCTTACCTACATGGTCTAAGACCTTCCTGAACAGTCGTATCCCACAGCCTGACCTACGATGTGTGTCTCTCCTCCGTGGAGTAAGCAGTAGGCTGAGTGACTATTAAACAAATATTATTGAGCTTGGTAAGAGGACACAAAAATGAATTGCAAATCAGTTACAAAATGATGCCTATTCTGTGAGTCGGCTAGAATAATTTCAGACCCTGGACCTCCTGCTACAGTGAAAAATATGTTTATTGGAAAGAAGCTTAGACTTAATCCTGTAGGAGAACAGTAAAGTGAATTTTTTCGTGGATCTGTTGTGATGGTGCTTCCTCCCATTTCTGTCACTTCTTATTACTGTAATGAGTTCTGTTCTCCAAAATGGATAAAGTCACCATTCAGATAAGATCAGTTTTGTCTGGTGCAGCCAAGTTGATCTGATCACAGTTTAGATTGCAGCTTTTGAATTCACCTTGGGCATTTAACTTCTGGGGGTGAAAGAGAAGGAGAGATGCTGAACTGGCAGAAAAGTAGCCGCAATCATTAGTTAGCTGTCTCTACCAGGCCCTCTCTTTCCAGTCTATGGCAGGATAGTAGATTCTCTGGACATTCTTTGGCCTTTGGTACTTTTATTGGCCTCGGCGTTTGAATTGCAATAAAGATGGATTCATGAGGGTTCATCAGTGTGCAGTCAGGATGACACTGTGAAAGATGCTAGGTCTCTCGCACCTGCAGAGGCACGATGTGCGCTCTCCACGGTGCTGAACAAAATCGAGGTGGATCTGCGGAGAAGGCAGCATTGGGAGCTCTCCATGGTTCTGGAGGCTATACATAGCTACAGGAAATTGGAGGGGAAATGGTGCACAAGAGCTCTGAGAATCATTTTTGCCCCATAGGAGGGCTGAGGTGAAACCAGAATAACAAGCTGTAGAAGTACACTGGATGGATGTCCACACTGCAAATGAAGAACTATTTTCACATTTACTCTCATTCCGTGATACCAACGGATAGTTTTAGAATGCTTCATTTGTTTAGTTTTCTTCTATGTGGTGAGGAAGTGACAGTAGATGCATAGATTAGTTAAAAGAAGTATATTATTGCCCATTTGTAGTCCAAACATAAGGAAGGGCCAAAATTCATTTATTTCACACAAACATTTATCCCTCACCATTAATATGTTAGACACTGATCCTTGGGTGAATTTATAGCTCACACAGGAGCCAGATGAATTGTGATTCTGCTTTTTGCCCTGATGAGTACTGGTATCTGGTGACTGAGAAGTCTGGACTTCAGGTAGTATTTCTAGCCCAAAAGAGATCTGGGGAGAAATCTTGAGAATGCTAGAATTTCATTTATGACTTCTCTAAACCATGTGAGTGTACAGAAGACCATGTGTGATTCAAAAGGATTCTAAAGGAAGCAGTTTTCTATGGCTCCACATGAGTTAAATCTCTCTATTTACATTTTTAAAGTCTCTTCAATTGAAGACATAAAACCATCTTCCTTCTGAGGTCTGGTTCCCTCAGTCTGCACAGGGGTTGGTTGCTCTGTGCTGACAATTGTGTGGTTGTTGGGGAAAGGGGGCTACACCTAGAAATGAAGATGGTGGTTCTTGTACAACATTTACTATATTCTGTGATTTGTGCTTTATATATTAAATTATTTAGTTATCACAACAACATTTGGAGGCACATACTTTTATTATACTAGCTATTTTATGATCATGGAGATGAGGCTCAGAGATGTTATTTAATTTGCCTAAGGTCACACATCTGGTAAGTGGTGAATCCATTCTTACTAGTTCTCTTCCAGAGTTCATTCTTTTAAACACTATGCTACAAAAAGGTGAAGATTACAACTTCCTTGGGAGTGTGCAGAGTTCCTTCCTTCATGTGCTCTCTGAGGCTGAAGGAGTAAGTATTCTATGGTTTGTTTTTCTCCTTTCCCTATGTCCTCTCTACTGTAAGTGTCCCTCACCTCCTTTTGCAGATTGGTTTCTAGGAGTGACACAACTTAATGCCATTTATGAAAGATTATTTGCTTTCTAGCTGAAATTTTACCAAGTAGTATTTGCCCCACTAGCCTGAAAAAATATGCATAATACATTTCTATTTATCATTCAAAATTCAGATAATTCTTTCTTTTTCAGAGAGACTTTCCTCTACTATACTGTGGAAAGAGCTCTTTTTTTCCCCTATCCACTTTTCATCACACCTCTGGTATTGTTTTCTTCACAGTAAATATTACTATTTGGAAGTGTCTCATTTGCTTATGTGTCCTATTTTTCTATCCATTATTCTTACTAGAATATAAGATATATGAGGCTAGGAGATTTGTATCATTTGTGTTGTCTGCTGTTTTTCTTTTGATTATGACTGGTTTTGATCAATAAGTGAATATATCTCCAAGAATAATTTGATGAACTTGTAGAGGAAAATCCAGAGGCTGGAAGAGCTAATGAAGTCCTTTGGATCAAAGGAGATTTGGAAGAGCAGGTATAAAAGGGGGAAAACTAAGCACCATTTATGAAGAGCATTGTGATGGGGGGCCACTTCAATCAGCAACAGCCAAAGTCATGAGATGTTAGCAGCTATATTTGTGGACCTGGTATTTTTTCACCCTTCCACCAGAGTTGTTCTGCATGTTACCTCACACTTGAGATTGACCTGAAGGAAGATAGCATGAGAGTAGGACAGTTCTCCTGGTCCTATGAACTTGTCATCCATTCTTCTTGATTTCTCCAGGAAGTAAAAGGAGCACCTTGCATCTTTTGGAAATCACCATCATACAGACCTCACACATCTACAAGAGCATGTTCTGCACATACCTAAAGTCTGAGCAGCAATCTAAGAAGAGATGGGATCAGCAATGTTCAAAGTGATCCACACTTGATACCTGAATTAGAAGATAAATTGGAGAAAATGTGATGGGATATAGAGGAAAAAATCAAAGAGAGTTAGTATTTTTAAAACTAAGGATGTGAAGCTGATGGTACATTTGGATTATTCAAGATGAGTTAGCCACATTTGGATGGGTTTTTTTTTCTGACTTCCAGTTACTTTTCTTCCAGTTTTTGGCATTGGTGTCCACTTATTCCTTTACCAGCAGCTGCAAAGTGGAGAGAAGACTGGAACCAGTTAACTCAGACTTAGAGAGCAGATGCCTCAGCTCATTTGGTGGGGAAGAGGTTGATTCCCTGGTACCCATAGTTACATGCCAGATTTTTATATTTTGAGGTTTCCTTAGTCAACAATCGCCTAAAATCTATTTTCACTACCAGTGTGCAGAGTGCATTAATCACTGAAATCTGTTTCTTCTAGTTATTCTTCACACAGGATTCTGGTTTGCTTCCAAAGCAGGCTTTGGTGCAAAACTTCTGTCTGCTGATGTCTGCATTTACCCCAACAGCAGTGGCGATGGATGGGGTAAATGCATCCCACCAAAGGATGGGAAAGGAGAGATAAATCACGGGGTTGGGGACATAAAAAGAATGGTTGGAGAAGAGGAGGACTAATAACAAGGAAAAGGGAAAAAAGACAAAGGGAAATGAAACCCATCTGTATTGAAAGAAATTTCAGGGTACAGACATAGGTGGGAGCCTTTGAACAGATATGTTTGGATAATGGGAGAGAAAAGGAAGTATACAAGTTTGGAGTTTGAAAAGCCCTAGTTCTGAATTCCTTCTTCAAACCTCTCTTCCCAGTTGCATATAATTCTTCTAAGTGTTAAATGAGATAATATGTGTGAAATGCATAATACAGAATAGATTCCAAACAAATAGAAATTATTTATAGGCTTCATAAGTGACCAAACATTTTCTTTAAAGAGTTATTTTTTACATGTTAATTGAGGGCTTTTAGGTGCTGAGCATGGTGATAAAGCGGTGAACTCTTCTGTCTTTTAGTGCAGGCTTCTGTAGTGGGGAATGGAGTGTCAGTCATCTTTAGCTTACTGCAATGTTGTAGTGATCTGAAACTTATCACTGTACTTATGCGGTACCAACCATGTACACATCTTTTCCTTACTGTGCAGAAAAGGAGCATTCTTGTAGGGAGAGGCGCAAATCGGTTTAAGGGATGGTATTTCCGAATATGAGTGACTAAGCTGAGACAGAAAAAGGGCAGAGAAAGTCTCATTGATTTATCCAGCGAACAAATATAGCCTGTGGGCAGAATAGTAACCTCGACAATGACTCTGGAGGAATTTCTGGGCTTGACACGAGACTGCATGAGCACACTGGGGAACATAAGCACGTAAACTCTAGGAGGTGTGGACTGAGGAGGTGAAGATGGGATGAATGAAGACTGTAGGAAGGGGAGAAAAAAAGAGTCACAAGTTGCAGGGAGAGCGGTTCAGGCAGTGGGTTAGGAAACCGAGCACAGAGCTGGGGGCGGCAGAGTGGTATCAGGAAAGCAGATGGTGATCCTTGAGAAGGAGGGTGCAGATGGCAGTGGTGGCGAGGAGGCAGCGTGGGGTGAAGAACAGTCCCAGCTTGGCCACTCCAGGAGGGGAGAGGCTGGAACTCAAAACTCCCCACGCTGGGTGAGCTCTGTGACTCATCTGGCCCCCAATGTGGCATCTGACGAGAGTACCAGGAAGGAGATGGGACTGTGAGTCTCTCTATAGACATGGGGCTTAGTTATGAGCCTCAGGCATCCAGGAATTCCCAGAGAAAAGAGAAATGTCTCCTATCAAGAAAAGAACAGACAAACTGCTATATTCAACTCTCCCAGGTTACAGTCCCCCTGCCTATTTGATCTTGGGCAAATCATTTGATTGCTCTTGTGCATGGTTTCCTTATCTACTAAGCAAAAGGGATAGGCTATCTTCCAAAAAGTGTCTTCAAACTACTTTTAAAGTCTAAAATTGTGTGATTCTGTGAAATATTTGAAGGTCTGGATCATACTGGAGTGGGCAGACTTCTAAGGTTACTATGGACAGAGTCTTACGTGAACAGTAATCATGAGAAATAGTGATTGGTTCCCCATGCACACTGGCATTGAAGGTAGATTTTAGGCAATTAAAATTTGTTGCCAAAAATTCTGGAAGAGAGTGATCTTGGCTTAATGTAATAATGTTTCTAAATCCTGAAGCTAGTCTGATATGAATTGGATCACTTTTTTAAAATCGGTACTGGGGATCAAACTCACGACCACACGCTTGTAAGGCAGGCACTTATGCCACTGAGCTAAATCCCTAGCTCCTGGATCACTTTTTAAGGTAATGAGCTTCCCGTCACCAGAAGTAATCTATCACAGATTTCATTTGGGGTGGGTGGCATAAAAGAAATTCTTCTCCCAGACTCCAACTCCTTTCTTTAAGAAACATGCTTTTCTCTAGACTGGTTTAGCGTATGATTATTAAGTGGTAAACAGTAGTGAATCCCAATGTACATTTCTTAGATAACCACATCTTGTGGTGTTTTACTTAATGTAAATAGATTTCTGGTGAGGAAAGAAAAAAGAATTTTGTGATAACAATAACTTTGGAAAACACTGGATTAAATAACTTTCTTTACTGTAGAACTTCTCAGTGATTTAAATATATTAATTTAACATTACAATTCATAATATGTGTTTTCTAAATAAATTTGACAATAGACTATTTCTCACAGAGCATCTGATAAGAGTAGTGATCTACTGACCATACTTTGAAAAATATTGCTTTAATCAGTAGTCTTATATTCCTAGTCCTTTGTCCCTGGGGAAAATAGTATCACAAGTTCTGTTTTCTTGTCTAGGGCTGCCAGGGAGGCCTGATTTGGGGCCTAAAGAGGCCAACACCCCTGGTGTCATACTCTGGATAACACCATTAGATCCAAATCAGTGATGACCCACGATGAGTCTGCTTCATGCCTCAGTTTCCTCATATGCCAAAGGGGGAGAGACAGTTTCAGTTTAACCCTTTTAGGACTGACTAGGGTTTTATTGATAAAGTCTAACATATGTGGGGATAGAATTTGAACTTGAGTCACCTGGGGATCTTGTCACTATACAGATTCAGAGTCAGTGGAGCCTCCAAGGTGGGGCTGAGATTCTGGAGGGCCAACACACTCCTAGGTGGTGCTGGTGCTGCTACAGCCACACTGAGTTCCAAAGGACTCGGAAGCCACACGGTGTCAGCCTTATCAGAAGCATCTCTGCACACAGAGAAGCCGAGTTTCCAGGTGCTGCTCCTTTCCCTGGAGATCTGGTCTGTGCTTTCAAAAGGTATTATTCATGTGGGAAAATAAACAGAAGATCTCTTCTGAGTCCCTGGGTGAGGTTTGCCTGGGGCCCTCCTAAGGGAATCCCTCTTCCTGTTCCCCACCCCCACTGCCTACGGCTCCCCAGTTAGTTAAGCTATTTTTTGAGTTTGAGTTAAAACCATTTTTAACTACGTCCTGTTCAAAAAGCTGTTAGCATTTGGCAATCATTCCATCTTCAGCTTGAATCCTGGAGAGGATTTTTCCCCCCACAACCGGGCAAAGTATATCATTTAAAAATAGTTCTAGTGCGTGGGTCAGAAAGAGTGGCTGGTGGGGATGGGCATGAGGATGGGTGATGCTTTGGATTCTGCACCCCGCGCACCCCCACCCCAGCTCCAGCCCCAGCCGTGGGGCAGGTTTCCTGTCTGAACCTTGGGCTCAGTGCAACACTGTGTCCTAAGTAGGGATAGTGTGAGCGCTGTCCAGTAGAGGGGGAGACAGAGACAGTAGGAAGGAGCCTGTCAGAAAGGTGGAATGAAAGGCATGGGCACGGGGCCTGGAATGACAGCAAGAGTTGACATCTTTCCCGCCCACAATTGATCCTGAGATGTGCTAAAAGCAGCTCGTCCCCATGATCATTATTAGGAAGCATTTACAATGGGTCTCCTGAGAGTAGAGTCCGTGAGAATTTCTTTTTTGACACTTACCTAGCCTTTACACCATGACATCAACTGTTTCAGCACTTTACAAATGTTAACTCTTTAGTCCTTACAACAATCGTATGAGCTCAGCGCTGTCATTATCTCCTTGCATAGAAGGGGAAAGCTGGGGTACAGCATGCTCAAGGAACTGGCCTGAGATCCTGCAACTGATCCATGGTAGAGTCAGATCCCAGTCTTCAGAGTGAGGCAGTGGTGTGTGCGCCCGTCACCACCACACTTTGCAGTTTCTCCCAGAGGTAGGTACTGTCTTCACAGCACTCAAGCTTAGATTGGATATGCTGAGCCAGTCTGATCTTAGCTGCTTAGTGGCAAGAATGAAGCTTAAAAACAGACAAGAACTTCCATCATATGCTACAAAAATGACTTTTTTTTTGAAGGCAACCATCAAGTATTAATGGGTAACTTTCTGCCACTCAAACATTCAAAATCATTAAATACTCTGAATATACTTAGACCATGTTAAAATTTGATCACTGAGCAGGAAATTTTAGAATTGCTTTCTGCAAATTATTACAGTAAGAAGAAATAGTTTCTTCCTTGTTGAGCTTGTATGTGTGTGTGTGTGTGTGTGTGTGTGGCCATTTGTTGAGATAACTTTCTTGCTCCTGGGTGCTGGAGAGAAGTAGATGGTCATAAGGCAGGCATTCCCCAGCCTGGCCTGTCTCCTAAGGCTGGAGTTGGCAGTCCTTTGACAAGGGCTGGTTCCTTTTAGCTGGTGAAAGGATGCTGAATTCAGGGGCATGGCTGGGAGGCTTCTGATGGCTACAAGCCCCTGAGATTGTTTTATTTTCATGGAATAAGTAGTATGCTTGGAGTGAGAAGCATTTCCTGGGAGCTGACCTCCTCAAGGCCTGCATGCTCAGGCTTCCCTTGGGGCTTGTACCCTCTTGTAGGCAAATCTCACGCTCACTTGTTCTTCCTGTTGATGCCAGCACGGTTGTCCGGATTAGGCACCTGCCATGTAGGATTTTGGAAACACTGTTGTTGTCTCCTTGTGACTGGCTTCTGGCCCCACATTCTCTTATTGGGCCCCAGAGACAACTGTTTTTTTAAAATACAAATCCGCTCCTTGAAGAATGCCAGGTTTCCCTGTGGCACTCTCTGCAATGCATGCCACATGTCTAATAATACTAATAAGCAGTCACTTATTAATGGCACTGGGCCATCATTGTATAGGACACATGAAACCAAATAAACTTCAACACACCAGTGAAACAGCCAGGTTCTTGGGAGATGACAGGAGAGAAAAGCGCAAGAAATATTTGCAGTGGACTTTGAACAAAATGCTTGGGGACAGTAGCCTTAGAGATTGAATTTGAAATCTGCTCAAGAATGGGGCATGTGGGGATATTAGTGACTTAGAAAACAACATAGTAGGGTGTATGGGAGACTGGAGAACTTGACTCAACTGAAGTCTTGGCTGAGAACTTAGCAGAACTGTCCAATTCCCAGTTTCTAGTGACTTGCCGATTTAGAAATTTTGATATTCCTGGGGTTGAATGAGGTGGAGGTGTGGAAACCCGGAAATAAACACCCATTTAATGAATGGAGAAACTGAGGGGACTGACCATCATCATTGTCTTCCAAAGATGATTGGAAGAATCAGGAAGTAAAAGAAAGAAGCTGTCTAATGAAACTAACAATCTCCCAGAAAAACCAACCCCTAAAATTCACATACCCAGAGTTATTAGAGTGACAGGAATGGTTATGTCAAGTCTATTTATCTGGCACCTTGATTTTATAGGCAGTCTTGTTTATAAATGTGCAGTTGCATGTATTTCAGTAAATAACTTAATAAAACCAACTTGCTGTGAGGAATTAAGTGGGATAATGCATCAGTGCATGCCAAAGTCTCACACAGTAATAATGCTAGTGATCAAGCCTAATAGCTGCTATGCCTTGGGAGGGGCTAAACCAGTTGCTTGTGACTTGCTTCCAGTCTGATCAGTTACTGTTGGGTCACCTCAGATGTTAACGATTTTAAATTCCACTCTGGTATTAACAATTAAACTCTTTATTGTATACTTTCCATATGACATTTGCTATTGTAGGTGCTTTTCTCTGGGGCGGGGGAATGAACACAGGATCTTGTGCATGATAGGCGAGCACTACACTGCCGAGCTACATCTCCACTCAGCTTGTAGTTGCTTCTGATATACTTTTTACAGGCAGTGTTTGAAGTATCACGATTGTTCCCATTTCACATGAGTAAACTGAGGATTGAGATGTTAATAACTTGGCCAAGGTCTCACAACCTGCAAATTGTAGAGCTGAAATTAGAATCAAGATATCCTGTTTATTGAGCTCGGCATCTTAACCATGATGTTTCTAAGTAGAGGGCCAGCAAGGGTGACTTGTGGTAGGTGGTAAATGTTCTTATTATTGTTGTGAATACCATTATAATACTGTTTTCCCAGAATATTATGAACAACTCATCCTTTGACAGGTAATGATTTTTTGGGTTGTTGTTACTTGCTGAAAACACTGGCCTTGTGCATTGGAAAAGTCTGAAGGGGTCCCTGCCTGTTCTGCTCCACCCAGGAACTGAGTGAGAGTGGCAGTCACATAGCCTAATGCTGTTTTGACCAAGGCCTCCACAGTCTAGGACAGAAATGACAACAGAGAAGGTCCAGGGTCTCTGAGGATATATTATTTGCCTCCATATTAGCCTTTAAAAAAACAGTGTCATGACTAATGTGACACCATCATGTGGGTAAACACCTGATATCAGTTTTTGCTTACATGTCTGCAAAGAGACCCAGCCCATTCTCTTTGATGTTGTCTTTCTGTGCTATTTTGTACATATCCATTCTTGTAAATTTTTAGCCATCTGGGGGAATGCTGGATCACTAGAATGAGCAGAGTGGTATTTAGTTAGAATAATATGGAGGAATCAGGGAAAATGAGCCTAGAGATTTTATGATAAAAGGCAGACTAAAAAGATACACCAGAATCATTGAAAGGTAAGTAGCGCTTAAGAAGGCTGAGCAACTACCAGATGAAATAAAATAATAGCAATTATATTCAAAATCACAAGGTAAAATAGGACAGAAAGCAAATGGGCTAAAAACAAGTAAATGATAGTAGCTACATTGACACTGTAGTGAATTAAAATATTCAAAGTGATGTCATGAGCCTGAAATAAAGGAATGCTAACTATAGGGGGCAGTCCACAGTTAGTAATCCAGTGCAGGGGCAAATGCGGAACTTGGGCTAAGATATGGAACACTGGTTAAGTTCTGTGGGGTAGGTTCTGCATGTATGTCACCTAATTCTCACTGCTCTCCTATGAAGGAATATAGATCCATTTTATGGATGAGGACGCTGAAGCTTGGAGAGGGTAATGAAAATTATGCAGATCACATGGAATTTAGGTGGCCCAGCTGGGACTGGAACCCAGGCATGTCTCAATCTTGGGGCTGCCTTCGGTCATGAAGCAGACTGGTTGCTGGGATGTCCTGGCCAGGCTGGTGTTTGCCAGAGGATTCTCACAGGAGCTGACATCTGCAGAGCCCTGGCTCCCTTGGGTCATTTGGGTCTCTTACTGATGATTCCAAAGGTGAATTTACAGTTGCCCTGGATGTTCCCCTGTGCTTTCTGGGATGCTCTCTCACATCCTGAGAATAAAAAGATGCCCAGACTTCAAGAAGGGTGGGTGAGGTTAGGAGGATCTAGATGTGGCGCTGGGGCAATTCAGGTCTAACATATGGGAAATCGGATGCCATTTATGAAATTAATCCACTCGGTATATTTGTTTATATTCCTGTGGATGCTGAGTCCACAGAGGTATTGAAGATTGGGGAAAAAATAAGAAACTGAGAGTATGATCTGAAAGGTAAAACAGACTAAAAAGTACATTAGTAATGTGGGACTTGTCTGTGTCCATTCAGGCCCAGCCCACATTGCCATGATTGCAGCAAGTTTGCCTTAATATACCCTACTTCTGTAACAAAATAATCACTTCTTTATATTGCCCTCTTGACTGTCACATTACCTTACTTTATGGGAACAGACTTTGTCATCACCCATAGGGTAGTGAACTCTTTGATGCAAGGACTTCGATAGATTCACCTGTGTCTCGTGAACACAATGCATAGGGCATGCACCATTAAAGTTTGCTGGGTTGGGATGGTGTTAGGGATGCTGGGAGAATGTCTGATAAGGAGCAGAAGGGTACAGAAGGCAACTTAGCACTAGCCCAGCAGGTAGGCTTCAGTGTTGGGTAGACCCGAGTTCCAAGTTGTTCTCAGAAATCTCCAATTCTGTGACCTTGGAGAATCTTTCTATTGTTTCTATTACTCAGCTGTAAAATGGACCTCAAGTAGCACCAACCTCAGTGATGCTATTCAACCTTGATGAATGAGGTGACTCACATGTTGACTCTAGTAAGAACTTGATAGCTTTCAGGGGCTGTTCCTGCCATTGGTGCTGACCCGCGGGAGGAAGGATGCATCAGTTCAGGCCATAGAAAGGGGAGGCAGGGGAAGAATGGAAGGGACTTGGGGCTCTTCTCCCACAGTGGGCAGCAGGGCCTGATGCTGAACAGAACCTTTCTGTTTGGTGCCTCTGACTCTCTCTCTGGTTTAGGTTTGGCTGCAGAAAGGCTTCCCGACACATGGACTAGTTCATCAAGGCTGGCAATAGATTTTTCAAGGGTTTGGGAAAACAGAGGAAATGCCAAGGCCCTGAGCTCTGGTTTGAGCCACAAAGGTGAGCCATCCTCCTGATCCAGCAGGTACTTGAGCCCTGCCTCTGTCTATTTTAGCTTGTAGTCCTCTTGGGGTAGCCTTGATTTTCCCTGGGTCTGTCTCCGCTGCTGGAGACCCTGGGAAGGGCAGCCTATTTGTCACTTTCTATGTCCTCAGCCCCTTGCTTGTGCCTCATTCTCAGACAGCATTCAAAGTGCTTGTTAAACGAGTGAATTAGTGTCCTACTTACAATGCTGACCTCCGCCACATGCTCAAGGCTTGCCCTGATTTTGCACAGGGAAGCAACAATTCAGGGAAACTGAGGCACGCTTGTAGGTCACCATTCTTCTGATCCCCTCAGTTTCAGTGAGGCTGCTGCACCCTCAGCAGGAGAGTGGTGGTTTAATATGCTGGAGCAGTCAGTGAGGATTTTGTCTTCATTTGAATTCCTGTTCCAACTCTAGGGAACAGCTCTCCCCTTGGACTCCAGTGAGGGGAAAACTGAGCTTCGTCTCCTCTTAGTTATAGGGGGCTGCGGGGTGCCCCTCCTTGATTATGTCTTCTCAGCTGTTTGCAAAACAGCCAGAGAAGAGGTGAAGCCCTGAGCCAGGCAGCCTGGCTGTCTCTTTAAATGCCGGGGTCTGTGTGGGAGAGGGAGGGGCCAACTCTGGAGTGCGTGAAATTCCTGGGCTCCTCCGGCAGTCTCAGGCTTAGAGCTCAGCCCTACACATCTCTCGCATGCAACTCACTGAGAGGGAGAGACAGCGTGTCCTCCCCTCTCGCAGCAGCCGCTGGCATCTCCAGCCACCGGGGACCTGCTCTCGCACCTCCGACACCCTCCCATCTTCCCCACCACTGCCTCCCAGTGAGAAAGAGAAAAAGAAAAGGAGAGAGAAAGATTCTGGAATTTGAACCTTTCCAGAAAGGAAACACCCTGCAAAGTCAGTTGATTAAACATCAAACAAACAGATTCCAACTCTTCTATTCAACGGGGAAGGTAAGATTTGGGAGGGCTGGGGAGGAAGGCAGGAAGGATGCGAAACAACTCAAGGCTCTCCTGTGTTCTGGGAAGAGGCTGTTCCTGAGAGGGTAGAAGTTTTCAGTTGGGAGCGACCAACCTAGATTTTTTTTCTTTTTTAATTCTGGGTCCAAGAGCCCGGGCTGACCACGGGAATGGTTTTCCTCCTGCTTTGCTTCTCCTTCAGTTTCTTCCAAAAGTTGGGTCCTTTTGCTCCAGTTGTTGGAAAAGTCAGAACATGTTATGGATTTATTATTTTCTTTTTTGTCTTTCTTCTGTTGACTTGGATTGTTAGTCTAAAATGATGCGTGCCCATCACTTCATCTTGGGAGGTACTTTTTTGACATTTTGATCTCTCTCTCTCTCTCTCTCTCTCTCTCTCTCTCTCTCTCTCTTCCTTGGGGGGTGGTTAGAAAGAGAAAGGATCACAAGAAGACAAAACTGGGATTGGGGTTTCCCTAGTTGTTGAGTAAGTGATGTGAGCGAGTGTGTGTGAGATTTTATTTTATTTCATTTTTGGAGGGGGTGTGAGGAGATTGTTCTTGGCTCTAAACATTTAGGTTGGACTCCTGTAAGGTGGGCATACTCCGAGAAGGTGAAAAGGGAGTGTGTGCGTGAGTGTGTGTGTGTGTGTGTGCGTGCGTGTGCGCTCCTGTTTGGATCCGTTACAAGGGAATCTTCCTCCTCTGCCTTCCATTTGTTTATATTAATGATTTAGTAGCAGGCTTGCCTGAAAACTTCCACTCTGTGTAAGCACTGTGGCTTTTGCAAGCTCTCAGTGACCTTAAAGCCTGGTTCGATGTATTGTTTTTTCAAGGCATTGTGCTATACCCAGAGTTTCAGCTCTTTCCCTCTTGCTTTTTTAACCACAAAACTTAACTGCTTTGGGAACAGCATCCTGATGACAAGGGAAAAATAATCTATCCCCCCACCCCCATCTCTTCCTAGGCCAGTGATGTAATACCAACCTATGGGCTCGGCTGCTTTGCAGGTGACTTACCCTGTGATTACTTGTTAAAAAAATAAATTTCTCCCTTCGTCCATTAAATACCTATCTCTTTTGATTTGATTGCAGAAGTATCGTCATGCAATTAGAAAATTGTATTTTTTTGCGAACCATTATTAGGGTTTAGGCAAAGTAGGTTTCCTCTGTCCTGGTCTTTATTTTTATCTGTTTATTTTTAAAATGTAAAAGTCAGAGATCATTGAGAGGTAGCCTAGGATGGGGCAAGTCCACTCAGACCAAATAAGACGGCTGACAGAACGGGAGCAGCCTTGTCCCCGCTTCCTCAGTTATTCCCGCTTTGGAGAGATAGCGTTTCTTTTGCTACCATAAGCCACCCCAACATTCTTAATTTATTTACTGCCCAGGGTCCTGAAGGTGGTCCTGGGAGGGGAGCGACACTCCTTGTCACACCTGGACAATGGTGTAGATTCAGGGTCAGATGACCATTTGCCTTTGTGATGAAGGTTCTAATGGAAATTTGAACTCCCAGCATACTGGGTGACTTGGTTCCTGGGATAATATATCTGGGGGCACTTGGAGGTTAGTCTGGGGAGCCTGAAGAACCCTTTCTGAATTTGCTGTTCTGGGTAGAGCTTTGCTTCCTCCTTCAAGAGCTTCTGCGTCGCCTTTCAAGTTACAATGGTCCCGCTGGTTATGATGGGCAAGTTTACCTAAGGGCTGCTGGGTACGTGTCGGGAGGATGGTAGGGAGAGAGATGAGCAGAGCTGGTATTTTTTTTTTTTAATCTTCAGGCTTAATCTGCCTAAGTCATATTGGGGTAAACGATATTTCAGACGGGTGCTGGTTGTGCAGAGATAGTCCTATTGTTTGGTTTGTTGTTGTTGTTGGGGAGTGGAGTAAGGGGTCTTGGCCCATTTTCTGCAGCCCTGGGTTTGTCCTAGGAGCCGGTCTTCCTTCTGAAAGACAGGAAAAGGCTGAACATGGAAGTTCGCTATTAAAGTGAGCAACAGGGCTGGATTAATATATTTTTTTTAAATAACTGGACTGTGCGAATGCCCTTTTCTGGAGCTTTCCAGCCCTTCCTAGTGAAATGATAATTTAAGAAAATTGCTTCTTAAGAAGAGGGGCCAGAAATCAAAGGGATTCTAGATTTTGAAAGACAACTACGTCTTTGCTTCTCTGGTAGCTCCCTGTTATTAATTTTGGGGGGTTTGATGGGGGTCTGGCCTCTGTTTTGTTAATTTCTTTTCACTGCTGCGTTTCTACTGACTATGTTGATGATTTGCTGCTTATATAAGGGAAGGGATGTATCGAGGTGGATTGATGCTTGGGGTTTTGAGATCGGCTACTGAGATTGGGTGGTGGTTGATGTGTTTGTCGATGTGCATGGTAGGAAGGTCTTTTCTTTTGGGTGGTGGGGGACAAGGGAATGGTTGGAGAATGGTAGATGAGATGCTCCAGCGAATGGGGACATGAGGGGACAAGGAGGTGAGATTGGAAGTCACCGGTTTGCAGAATTTCTGTCCTGCATCCCCCCTTCCTCTCGCTCCTTGAAAAAAAAATCCATTATCTCTAAAAACACATTATTCTTCAATTGGCCTTTTAGAGGAAAAAAAGAGAGAGAGAGGGGAGGGGTTAATTTGGTGAGGGGGCTTGGTTGTAATTAGCCCACTGCTGCAAAACTGAGATACAGAAATTCATCGGCACCAGCTTTGGGGCACAGCGAGGCAGCGGAGGGATGGGGGACCAGTTGTCAGTCCTGGATGCACTGTGCAGCGGTGGTGTTGGCGTTGGGGTATTGTGTGTGTTTGTGTCTCTGTGTGCGTGCAATTCTTTCCACCCCACCACCCATTTCCCCCTCCATCGTCCCCCAGTGCTGCCATGATCTTGCCTTGTATTTCCATGTACTGCTCCCCTCCCCTACACACCCCTCCCCCTTTCTCCAGCCCTTTCCATCTCGATGAGAAAATTCTGATTCTGATGGCTCTGCGGCTCTTTTTTTTTTTCTCCAACACAACAGTGGTGCGATGGCCTTTCCTACATGCCACACGGATGCAGCCTCCTGATAGGAGGGCTGTGTCGGCACATCCACACACGCAGTGGCACACACTCTTGCACACACACTCTCCCCCACACACAGGCAACCAAGGCTTTCATTTCTTGCCCCTGGCCCCCTTTCCCCACCTCTACCTCCATCCACCATGGTTCCTTTCCCTCGTCTTCATACGGGGTTGCAGTAATGCTCTAGCCTCATCTTCTCCCCGCAATCGCTCTCCTCTTTCCTCGCCATTATTCTTTCCCGAAAAGCTGTGGTGTGTCGCAGTTCATAGGATTAGCATGTTGGAGAGTCTTTGGGGGAGGGGACCTCATGAGGAGGGGATTGGAATGGGGGTAGATGACACTAATGATTTTTATTTTGGCCAAATAAGCACCCGGTGATAATGATCCAATTTAACCATCCATGAAATCTATGTTCGCGGCACACTGGAGAAGGTTACAGGGGGAAGGCTGTCTGGACTGGGTTACCTCTGGGGAGGTCTGATGCCTGGAGAGTAGACACAGCCCCCTCCCCCATGCACATGGCGCACATTCTCACACACACCAACACACACAGCCCTGATCAGTGGGCTGTGGCAAACCAGAGGGCACTGCAGAATATCCCTGGGACTTGTCATGGTTCGTCGGGAGGATGGAGAGATGTCTTTGTCCTACCCAGCCCTCTGCTCGGTGGATGATACTAAGTCTTGAAATTCCTGGTGGCCTTTGTGTTACCTTTTGGGTGGAGGCCAGAAGGGTGTTTGTATTTGGTTAAACGGCAGTGTGCCTCCTTTGGGGTGAGGTGGGATTGTCGACCCTGCGTGTGTGGTCAGGCAGGAGCCTGCCTGCCTTTTTGGGCTCTGTGGCTGTGTGTGTTACATGGATGTATGAATGGATCTAGAGAGGTGTGCTAGTGACAGGGAAGGAAGGCAGAAAGCAGGGGCGTTCTGTGGGGGAGAGAAGGGAATAAAGTCCTCAAGGTAGCTGAGAAGAGTGTAAAGGGGGAAGCTGCTCTGTCTCCAGCAGGAAGCCTCGAGTGAGAGCCCCATGTCCACCAAGCAGCCTGTGGGTGGGTGAGCCTAGGGATGACGGGTGGGCGGATGCAGGCTGAAGGGGCAGAAGGGACAAGGTGGGTGAAATTGAGGGTTTTTCCTGCCACCTCCTCAGAGCTAGGCTGAGCTCTGGAGGGTGGCCCTGTGGGCCCAGTGGTGTCAGCCACCTCTAGGGCAGCATGGCCTTGCTGGAGGCTGCAGCCTGAAGCCCAGTTCACCCTCGGCACCAAAGCAGCCCAAGCCCCTGTGTTCTCCTGGGCTCTGGCTGCCTTAACTACCTGACGCCATCTTCCTTTCTCCTTCAGATAGAGGTGTGTCCTTCTTTATTAGCAATTATATGTGAAATTGAAAAACATTTTGCCTAGAAGAAAAAAAGAAAAAACTCTCAGAGCAAAATGCTGATTCTCTCACCTTTCTGGCCGTTCCTCTCCCTTCCTGGGGCTGACCTTGATGAGTTAGGGAGAAAGGGTTACGTCATTGCTACAGAAAGGGGAGAAATGGGGGAGGTGGACACCTCAGGGGTGAGTTGTTGTGCCACGCCCAGAGAAGAGCTTGCTCTTGGGATCGATCCCCCAGCCAGGTTTTCCTTACAAGACCCTTTGAATATGGATGGCAGACTTACAAAAGAAGTGCCCCTTCCACAGCTTGCTGCCTGGAAATGTACCAGCCAAGTGCGTCCGCTCCTGCTCTGGTCAGACCCAGTGTCCCCCCAGAATGCATCTCCTGGGAAAGAAGCGTGGCACAGCAGCTCTGACCTCTGTGACCCAGCTCGGGCACTCTGCACAAGGCTGTGTGAAGCGATGTGGCTGGGGCAGCCGCAGGTACCTGTGCGTGCACGTGGAGGAGCTCTTCAGGGGGCCTAGCCTGGCCTCTTCCCGCAGTTCCCCAAATGACACTTTCCTGACCTGCTTTCTAAAACAGTCCCCTCACCCTATCTCTTTCCTACCCATCATTCTGTCTTTTTAATCGGCTAATCACTACTGCATATTTTATTATATATTGACAGATCTTATCTATTTCCCCTTCTTGAATGCAGACTCTCTGAGGTCAAGGATTTTGTTTTTATTCATGACAGTGTTCCCGGTGCCTAGGATCTTTCTTGGCACATTGCAGGTGCTTAATAAATGTTTGCTGGCTGGAGGAAAGAACCACATGGATTTGGCACTGGAGTTTTCTTTTCCTGTAGCACCTTGGAGCCCGTCTGCTGGGAAGGCCAAACTTTGCTTCTGATTGTCTTAGCTCTGCTTGCAAGTCCAGATCTGCTCAAGGAATGGCAAAGTGGTAAATTTCCTGAGTTAGTAGCAAGGTCTTCTTTATCCCTGGCTCCGAGTACTATGCTTCTCACATAGTCTTACAGTATTAGAAACTGTCATCGTATTTGTCATCGTCATCATCATCATCATCTATCATCTTATACTTCTTCAAGGTAGTAGAAATGGAAGTGATAAGAGTACTTGCCATGTACAGTACCAAGGCCTTTTTATTAACATGTATTATCTCATTTAATTTCCCAAACAACTCAGTGTAGTATATAACTATTACTTACTTTGTTGACAGAGGGAAAGACTGAGATGTAGATAGAGTAACCTGATAAAATGACAGACTAGACATGAAATCAGATCTGATTTATTACAGAGCCTGTACCCAATAGTCCTTATATTAAGCTGTTAGAGATAAAAAGGATGTAGGCCATCGCACTCAAATGCAGAGGGTGAAACCGAGGCCCAGAGAGGAAGAATGACTTGTCTAAAGTTGGTCTTCATGATATAGAGACAAGCTAGGCTCCAGGCTTCCCTGGGTGCCCTTGTAGTGGCTGCCCAAGGTTCTCTGTTAGTTTCCATCTTTCATGGTCAGAAGGCAGTGAAGCCTTGTGGGGTGGGGCTGGCAGGTGTCTCTGAGAAGGATAGATGTAATTCCTACAGAGCTGGAGGGATTCCACACGAAGATGCTTCCAGGTTTTATGGCTAGAAGGGTCCTGGTGGGTACATCCCAGAGTAACCAGACTACTAAGAGATGGCCAAGGTCACTCTCTGAAGGTGTTGAAAGCCAGGACTCCAGTGTGTTGGGGAATGTCAGGATTCTTGATCCCATGTTCTCTTGGGCATCACAGGTGCAGTCAGGTGAAGCAGGCCTTCCATTGAGAGATGCAAGCTGGGGTCTAGGTCCCTGCTGCCTGGGAGCTGGGATATGTCCTCCACCGTGGCTCAGCGTTGTTTCTCGGGGGAGGCACGGGCCAGACACCATGCCTGGTGTGTTTTGTTTCTATTTCAGAGGCTGGCTGGAGTGAATAATGCTATGATGTGAGTGCAGACCTTCTGCCAGACCTTGCATGGGGAAGGGTTAGACATTCCATCCAAGCTGTGAGTGTAGGGAGGGGGCAGAGCAAAGCGGAGTCTTCAAACCAGGCAAGCCTTGCCTTTTGCCAGGACCTTGAATCAGGACTTGAAACCATTTCTGTGTGACCTTGGGGTGGTGTAACCAGATGCCCTGGTTTATGGACAATTCGTTTTCAGGCCTGTATCCTAGCATAATTATTAATCATCAAACGGTGCCCTGGTTTGAATGATAAACTATATAGTCATCCTTCTTTGAGATGACAATACCCACTTTCTCTTAATGGGACAGAGAGAAGAAGGAGGCATAATAGAGAGAGATCCAATTTCAGAAGATAGACGGTAGGGATTAGAACCTTCCCCAGTGATCTTTCTACTTGCCCCTTATTTAGGAAAGAATAAGAATTGGATCATCTAACTGTTTCTACTACCAACATGACTGTTACTGTAGTTAATGCTACCAGCTAATATTTGAGTCCTGACTAGGTTCCAGATAGTAGGCCCAGCACCCGATCTGTCATATCTCACTTAATCCCTATGAAGAAAGTAGTTATTCTTTTTTTTTGGTACCAGGTATTGAACTCAGACTTCGGGTTTCCCAGGCAGGTACTGTGCTGCTGCTGATCTATATACCTGACCCTATTCATCTGCTTTACAAAAAAACAAAAACAAAACAAAACCAAAAACCGAGGCCAAAAGAGGTGGAGTAACATGTCCAAGGTTACTTCGGTAGGAAGTGAAAGGCCTGGCTTTCAAGCTTCTGGTCTTAGCCACTGCGCACACTCTGTGAACTTGTCTTCTGCTTCTCCAGCTCTGGGAGCAGATTCTGAAAGGTGGTCCATTCAGCAGGTGATCAGACTCACAACTCTGAGACTGCTCAGTGCACTGACTCAGAAGTAGGCTGACGGGTTGACTCTGATGCCTCCTTTAGAAATTTGTCTTCTGTTGTAGTCACCTTTGTCTGTACTGTGGGTAGCTGTCTGAGGCGTAGTTTAGGTAGTTTGGGATGCTGGTGGCTGGGAATGAGGTATAGAACCTGAAACCTATCTAGGTCTGCTTTGCTTTGTGCTCCTGGGCCTTGCGGGCCTCACTGTCCTTTACAAGGGGGCCTGGCCCTTAGTGCGGGATGCCACTGAAGGGGCAGTTATCCAGCACCTGCTGATGGCAGAGTGTTATGCTCTGCTATTTTGTTTAGAAGGACAGTATCCTCATTTGATGAGGAAGCTGGTGGATATGGGGTTAAGTAGCCTGATTAGGATCACTGGTGAGAAATGGCACATCTTGAGTGTGAAGCCAGAGAGCTTAACTGAACAAGGAAAAAGAGGGGGCACAGGATGAAGCATTTATACTGGGAACTACAAGAGGAAATACTCTGAGGGAGGTCTTGAGATCACCTCCCGAGGTCTGAGGGTGGAACAGACCTTTGGGGTCATCATCATGGTCAGCTACCCCTGGGTTGCCTCCCCTCTCCCAGCCAGAATAAGACAGCTGCTGACCTTGGATGCGGTTGTTATTTCTGGACTGGAAGGAAGAAGGAAATAGGATTGTGCATAGTTACACCAATGGGGTGTCCAGGAATTGCCTCTTTCTCCATGGAATAGTAATACTTGTAGTGGCAATAAATTTATCCTCCATCCCCCTGCATCACAGAACAAAGAAGAGATGGGAGTCACTGCCTGGGAACGGGAAGACAGGAGCTGAAAGGAAGAAGTTGGCTTGCTCAGGCTGGAAGGCTCCAGGGAGACAGAGGGAACTTTTTCGTGGCTGAGAGGCAGAGGACAGGAGGAGGTTCTTTTGCTGACCGAGGGGCTGGTCTTTAGCCCCCAAGCTGAGCTGCATTAGCTTCATTGCAGTCCCATTGAAGACTTTGTTTATTTTTCCAATAATGTGTTAATTAAACATCGATTTCCGGGTGGAGGAAAGGGAATTGGATTGCCAGAGCTAAATGGAGTGAGGCAGATGGGGAGCAGTGAGAGGGGACCCAAGCTGGAGTCAGCATTTTTCAGGATTACCCCAGAAGAGTGGAGGGGAGCTGGGGCTGCCTCTTCCCCTGGCTGCTGATTTGGGAACTGTCAACTCCCTAAGAGCTTTCCAGAGGCATCTTTGCTCCCCTTTGAACCTGGATCCCAGGAAGAGCAATTGTTCATCACCTTCCCAGTGCCTCCACTTCCCCATGTGAGCGTGTGCCAGGCCTTATGCCCGGTGTTCTACAAGTGTTAGCCCAATGCTTCCTTAAGGGAGCTTTGTAATTCCACTTCAGAGGTGAGAAAACTGAGTCTCAGAGAAGTAGCAAGCTCAAGGTCAAAGAGTTTCCAAAGCTTGCTAAGAAAAGGGGTATTAAGAGAGTTGAAGGTGTCTCAGGTTGGACAATTGGCCACTGAAGGTTTAAACCTCTTTAAAGGAAAAATCAAAAAGAATGAAGCATCTACCAGTATGAAAAAGAACCATTTGCTATTTCTCATTGGCTAGAATAGACTGAGCTCTTACTAGGTACCAGCAACAGAGTTAAGTGCTTTGCACATACAATTGTAAGGATATAGAGAATACGTAATAGGTAATATTCCCATTTTACAGATGAGGGATGTGGCGCTTAGGGAGGTTTGTTCCTGAGGTTGCAGAGTTGGTAAACGGTGGAGCCAGGAATGAAACTTTGATAGAGATGATTTTGGGATTACAGCTGTATTTTACTTCCAGCATACTGAGTACATGGATCCTGGCTTAGCAAGTTGGCTACAACTTTTTAGGAAATAAAGACTCGGGAATCTTAGGATGGGCCCTTGGCCAGATTCTGGGCCCCAGAAATCTCAGGGTCTTGCAGTATGGACTCCACTTCTGAGCCCCTGGCAGCCCTGGGGTGTTCTCAGTGATTGGAGCTCAGTGCTCAGGCTAAGTTAATGCTGTTGTCCTCACACTGTGCTGTGTGCAGTGACTCAGTGTCATTAAGTGTCACCATGCTTAAACCCAAACCTAAACTGTAGTTCATACTAACTAAATCAGAATGTTTAGGGGTGAGACCAAAGGGTCATTGCATTTAAGGCTTCCCAGGTGTGTCAGTAGTAGTTTGGAAGAGGCTTTTCTGCAAAAAGGTAGCAGGAAGTTGGATCAGCTTCTCATTCCCAGTGAGGTGAGAAGCATTCAGCTAACTGGCTACATATGCCCCACGTCCAGTGGGATGATGCTTGGATTCATTCGTTTTCTTCTCAGGAGAATAATCACTAAAAACTTGTGTGTCAAAATTATAAAGAGTGTTGGCGAATGCATTTCTTCAGGCCCCATCTGCAAATCTGACTTCAGAGTTCTGGGGAGAGGTCCAGGAATCTGCAGGTGCTTTCTGTGGCTGCTGAGGTCATGATATCCAGGGCCAGCCCACGCTCCCTAGGTTCTAGGCAATTTTGAAGTCCTCTCTCATTTGTGGAGTGCTAGATGTGAGGATGAGGATTGCTGTGGCCACCTGTTGCATGGTGAGTTTCTGGCTGCTTTGCCTGATTGGCTTGTCCATTGCTGCTGCAGGAAGGGCCTTGCTCCTCTCTGGGTTGCAGTGCCTTGGGAAGTGGAAGCACTGAGGGGGGAAAGGGGAGGGTGTGCTCATCCTGGAAATTCAATAGACTCTCTTCTCAGTTTTTTTTTTTAATCAGAGTAAATCTCTGCACAACTTGAGTGTTGAGAAGCCTGTCAGCAGCAACTATCCCGGGCTTTCCCCTGGGATCTGCAAAACAGCTTCTCTGGGGCTCATTTTAAGCTTTTCTTCCCAAACTGTCAAAAATAGAGCATAGTTGGAGCCTCTCAGAGCTGGAAGGGACCTTGGCAATCATCTGTGCCAATGCTGATATTCTATTCATTTTTTCATTCGTTTATTCATCCAGCAGATATTTATTAAACACCTACTATATCCAGGCAGTATACCAGGTTCTGGGAATGCAGCCACAATCATGAGAGACATTTGGTTTATTCTCCATAGAATTTAAGTTTGGGTGGAAGGACAAATAGATAATACAAGTACATAATTTCACATTAGGATGAGGATTCTGTAAGAAAGCATGGGACGGCTCTGTGAATTATGAACTCCTCATGTAGCAGGATGGGCTTGGGAGAAGGATAGCTTAGATTTATCCAGTTCTTCCTAATGGCAGACCTTGCTTAGGGCTTCCCACGTAACACCCCATTTGATCCTCACTCTGCTCTTGGAGAGAGGTACTGTTATTATTGGTGTCTTATTACAGAAGAGGAAGCCGAGGGACAGAGAGGCACCCAGGATGGGACTAGAACTGAGGCTATTTTCTCCTGTCTTTTCAACTTTCCATTTCATCAGGGAAAGGAGACTTTCAGCTGAAGGCGAAGGAGGGGCGAGGGTAAGAAAAAAGCAGAGATGCTGGGGCAGGGGTGAGGGTTGGGCAGGGTGGTCACGGCACACACAGTTGCAGTCAGGGAAGAGGAGTCATTTTAAGAGATCCACCGTGCAGCAGGGAGACTATAGCTACTGATACACGTTGTATGAAATATGCCGAGAGGGGGTTTTGGGGGTTTCTGCCACAGAATGACAGCCTATGAAGCAATTGTTATGTTAATTAGCTCAGCTGAATCATTCCACACTGTAGATACACTTCCAAACACTGTAGGGTAAATATGTATAGTTTTATTTGTCAATTATGAATAATAAATAAATTTGGGAAATTAAATGCAGAGAAGTTAAAATGGTCGTCTAGGTAAACCTGGTCTTCTAGGCAGCTCTTAGAGGCTGGTGTGGTCTTTGCCAAAAGTATCTCCCCAAGTCCCCTCAATGGCTGGAAAAAAGAGCGAGGTTGTGGAAAGTTCCGTGCTTTGCTGAGGGAAGCAGCCTGGTGTGGCAGAGCCCTCTGGTGCCAGGGTCTCTGATTTCTGGGCTTTCAGGTGACCTTATTGTCCAGATATGGCCTTCTGGGTCCTGTCCTGCCTGGGTCTCACCTGCTGGCTGGTGCTGATCATGGAAGTATGGGAGGCAGGTGGAATTCTACCAAGGGAAGCACAGATCTGCTTGTTCTGGGTCTTGGGGAGCCCAGAGGAAGCATAATGCAAAGACTGTTTAGGGTCTGCTGCCTCTCTGTGCTGTGAGGAGTCTCTCTTTTCCTTCCCTGTTGCAAGAACCATGAGGCATGACTTCCTCTAGGTTTGTTGGTCTGTGAGCCCATCACCAGTGAGTTTCGCAGCTGCTATCTTCTCTCTTCCCACCTGTCATTGCCACCTGTTGCTAACTTGTCCCATGCAATTCTGCCCTCCTTGTCCTCTGTGTGGTTCCCAGCTGAACAGCCTTCCCACATGTCCCCCTGAAGTCTCCTGGCCCCCCTTGCACTGACCTTCGCTAAGCAGAGCTGAGTCGGGATGGGAAGAAGAAAGCCTCAGGTTATGGCCTTTGCCTAGTACCACAAGAAAGAGGCCGGCAGACGTAGAAAGAGAACGGAGCTGTGCTAACAGGGCATTGATGTGCTATCAGATTCCTGAAAGGTGTGCCAGGACATGGGAGTGTGTTCAGTTGCTTGGCACTGTTGACATGCAGGGGAGCCAGTTGGCCTCATGGGTTGGAGGCTCTGCTGTGTCCTGGGTGGATTCTCATTCAGGGTCCAAGGAACATTTCTGGCAAGGGCATGCTGGAAGTGGGCAGGCTGGCTTTCTGGCTGGTGCTCTCCAGGTCTTGGGGGAGTGGGGGCTGCCTCTGTACTGGGCTCTGAGTCTGATGAGCTTGACTCTGCATGATCTTAAAACACGATGGGGGAGTGGGTAGGGAGCTGTCTCCAAGGAGGGGCAGGTGAGTGGTAGGAAGAAGATTGTTCATGTGTGGGTTGTAAAGTTTAGATGATAGTCATTTTTTTCTTTTCTTGTTTGTTTGTGTGGTTATTATTATTTTTATAACAATTAACTCCTTATAGGTGAACTTAGTAATTTTCTTACTTTAAGATAATATAGGTGTCTTATAGAACATTTAGAAAATATCACTACCACCTATCAGCAGAAAAAGACAAAATTAAAAGTCATCTGGAAATCATTCTTCCAGAGATAACCCCATGGGAGGATTCGGGTATTTATCTTTCCAACCTAATTTCTAAGGATGCACCATCCAGGCTGTGTTATTTTGCTTTTAAAGAAGTTCATTCACTCATTTAACAAGTACTAATTGAGTGCCCACTCTATGCCAGGCACTGAAATCACATTTTGGAAGCTGTCACACTAGCCTGATTTTTCACTTAAAGATGCATCACAAACACTTTCCCACAACAGCTACTCATGTCTTTGAGCTTCCAGATTTAGATTTTGGGTGTAATGAGGCAGTCAGTAAACGTTGGCATCTCAGGTCTTCTGTCTTAAGAAGGAAGGGAAGACTGCAGCGCTCGCTCTCTTTGGCGCCCAAAGAGTTCCGTGTCAGATCTCTTGAGAGAAAATGTGTCCTTTTACCCAGGAAACAAGGAAGGGACAAAAGAAGATTTTGAGAGTTGGAAAAACTCTTGGTGTTTATTAAGAACTAGGATCTGGGATTTTTCCAAATGAGAGATTTGGCAAGGTAGCTCCTCTGTGGAGTCCCAGCACATTGCTAGTCCACCTGCTTCAGTGCAGAGATGCAGGCCAGGAACACGTAGGTGATTTGTCCAAGAATGCACAGGTGGTTGGTGGCAGAGCTACACCTGGAGCCTGGGCTTAGTGAGGGAGAGTTGCAAGGAAAGTTGGGATGAGTTTGGCCAAAGTGGTGCAGCTCTTGCTGGTTGGTCAGGGAGAGCACTGGCCTTTTGGAGTTTGGATGCTGTGCTTAAAAAAAGAGGTTTGAGATGCAGACTTAATTCCATCATTTCTTAGATGCACATGTGCCATTCCTCAGAGATATTGGAGGTGAGAAAAAGGAGAGAGAGGGAGAGAGAAAGAGAGAGAGAAGAGAAGAAGTGGAGAGAGAGACAGACTGATGGAGACGGAGAGAGAGACAGAGAGACAGAGAGAGACAGAGAGAGAGACAGACAGAGAGAGACAGAGAGAGACAGAGAAAAGATAGAAGAAATGGAGAGAGACAGAGAGAGAGACAGTGAGAGAGACAGAGAGAAACAGAGAGAGACAGAAAAGATAGAAGAGATGGAGAGAGAGAAAGGGAGAGAGAGAGAGACAGAGAGACAGAGAGAGAGACAGAGAAAAGTTAGAAGAGATGGAGAGAGAGAAAGGGAGAGACAGAGAGAAAGAGAGAGAGAGAGAGAGCGAGCCTCTGTAAAGCCATTGCTACTCGTGGATGGAGCTGGTACAATGTGGGTTTTCACAAGTTTAGTGCTCTGTGCATGTACTGGTGTTTGCACAGGGCTTTGTGTTTATTCTTAGGGATCCAGTGAAGAGCACCTCTGAGCTGAAGGGCAGCGTGAATGCATATAATCATTGAAGGAGCCTTGCAGCCAGGAGAGAAAGAACACAGGGATTTCAATGGGAGGGAACAACAGGCCAAGCATATAGCATCAGGAAAGGGAAAAAAATGTTAAGTGGCCTCCAATACTCAGGGTTTAAACTTTATAGCTCATGGGTAGAGGATTGAGGAAGGGAGGGGGCAGGTATGTCTAAAAACAGTTATACGGGTTAGTGCAGACCCAATCAGGTTACCAACAGCATACTTTACAGATCTAGCAAAAAAATCCTAAAATTCATATGGAACCACAAGAGAACAAGGATGGTAAAAGCAATTTGGATCAACAAGAGCAAAGCAGGAGGCATAGCAATACCTGACTTCTCTATACTACAGAGCAGTAGTAAAAATGGCATGGTACTGGAACAAAAACAGGTATGTAGATCAATGGAACAGAAGTGAGGATACAGAAGTTTCCCCAGACACATTCAGCTATTTGATCTTTGACAAAGGGGACAAAAGCATATGTTGGGAGAAAGATAGCCTATTCAACAATGGCACTGGGAAAACTGGTTATCTGTATGTAGATGATTAAAATTGGACCCTTATTTCTCACCATATACTAAATTAAAATCAAAGTGGATCAAAGATCTAAACATTAAAACAGAAACATTAAACCTACTGGAAGATCGAACAGGTGAAACACTTGAAGACATAGGTGTTGGAAAAGATGATTTTCTAAACATACACTGCACAAGAAATAACAGCAAAAATCAACAAATGGGGTTGTATGAGACTGGAAAGCTTCGGTACAGCAAAAGAATCAGTAGAGTGAAGACACAACTACAGAATGGGAAGGATTTTTTTGCTAGCTATTCTCCACATAGAGGACTAATATCTATAATATACAACTAAAAATAATAACCTAAAATTAAAGATTCAGTTAAAGAATGGGAAAGAGAAATAAACAGATACTTCACAGAGGAAGAAACATGAATGGCCAACAAACATAAAAAAATACTCAATATCCCTGGCCATTAGAGAAATGGAAATTTAAATAATGCTAAGATTCCATCTTATTCCAGAATGAATGGAAATCATTAAGAAATTGAACAATAACAAATGCTGGCAAGGCTATGGAGGGAAAGGACCCCTCCTTCATTGTTGGTGGGACTGTATTATGGACATAATGATTTCCACAATTATGGAAATATCTCAAATATCTCAGTATGGCAATATCTCAAAGGACTAAATTAGAAATTCCGTGTGACCCAGCAATCCCCCTGCTAAGTATCTTCCCCCAAAAGCTTAAGACACCATACTACAGTGATACATGTATACTAGTGTTGATAGCAACACAATTCATAATAGCTAAATCCTAGAAGCAGATTATTGCATAAAGAAAATATGATATCTGTATATAATGAAATACTACTTTGCTGTAAAGAATGATAGATTTCAGACATTTGTAGGAAAATATAAAGTTGAGTGAAATAAACTAGACCTGCAAGCTTAAATACTAGATGGTGTTTTATTTGAGTGAGGCAAAATATCAAGACAGTAATAAAGGATGGTTAAAAGGGGACAAAGAAGTGTGTCTCTTGCAAAAGGGAAGTGATCCAAAGGGAACAAGCATGGTGAGGGGTAAGGAGGAGGGGAAGGAGAAATAAGAATAAATATGTGCTCTGTGCAGGACCCTAATAACCTCAATGAATGTAAACATTATATGGCAGAATATGAGCTGAGATTGATAATACCAACAAGAATGAAAAATAGGATAAAAGAAACAAACTGTGATATATGTATGTAACCATTCCCCAAGATGACTATAAACAGGATGAACTGCATACATGTACTGATAAAATAAAAAAAATTTAAAAGGTGGGGCAGGAAAGGCTTTGAAGATCCTGAAAGCATAGGTGTTTCTATCAGGATGGTCCCAATCACAGGAATCTGAACTCAGTCTGCCTTTACCATAGAGGGATAATGGAAAGATGCATCCACATAATTACAATTGCGGAGAAAGGACTTGAGTTTTAGTTCAGTCTAGAGGTGTCCACTATGCCAGGTTGTTTCTATTTATCAGGGTACAATGGCTCTGCTGTCCTAGGATTCTGTAGTACTCCTTTCCATCCAGACCTACAGAGAATGTCCTTTCCCCAGTCACTGAGCAAAAGTCTTGAGCTTTATTTTGAATGAACTATCTTAGGTCACATGTCCCTCTCTTAACCAATCATAGCAGGATGCCACTGGAACTGGGGGCTGAAGCACACCCATCCCAACTTCCTGGTTGCTACTCTATGGATATTTCTGAGAGGACACTGGCAAGAGATGCAGAGAGCATGCTGGGTAAATAGCTTGTCAGGTCCCTGTTATAGCTAATGGGTGGTGAGTTCAACTTTGTTATAGGAATAGAACTCTAGAAGTGAAATGGTCACTGAATTTGGAAAAGTCAGGTGGCTGTGAGGACATTGCCTGCCTGACATTGATTATACCTTCAGTAGAAGCCACCAAACTGGGCCACTGAGCTGAGCCCAGAATACGATCCCCGTGGGTGTGTCTGACTCATTCTGGCTCAACGTGGTTAGGAAGGAGGAAGGCAGAGCAGGAGAGGAATTACAAAGAATCAAATCAGGCTGGTCTGTTGATATTGTTCTTCTGTAGCTTTTATCACTGCTTAAAGAAGAGGGACTAAGATTCTTTTCAGAAACTGAGGAAGTTGATGCTGTCTGCAGAAGACCTCTGCAGGTGCTGGTGGTTTCCCAAGCAGAGCCTGAGGTGCAGGAACCTGAGTTCATGCTTTGTGGACTTGAGCTTTTTATTCTTTTTGCAGTAAGTATACACACAGCTCCTCTAGGATGGGCTTTGATGGATGGGTGTCTTTGAAACAGTACTATGTCCTTGGGGGTTTGATGTCTTCAGAATTGCTGCGCTGGTTTCTGTCTGGATTTAGCTGGTCCTTGCTGGGCCATTATGTGCTATGGTCTGTGTTTGGAGAATTGATTTGCTTTATTCCTCAAAGGCAGTAGGGAGCTTTTTGTTTCTGCCCCTTGAAATGGAGGTAGTAGTCTTTTTAGTAAGGGAGTCCCACAGTGTGTTGGCATGAGAGTTTTTCTGCCCCAATAATTCCCCCCTTATGTTGTGTACTTATTGAAGTTGGGGAAAATTAAGTAGGGGTCACAGGATGAAGGTGGAAGGTCGGTTGTGCAAACAGGATGCTCTCTGACTTTAGATGATCAGGCTGCTCTCCGCTGCATTGTGGGTGAGCCTTAGACTTTGGGATACTAGCAAAAGATGTATGTTTAAATATTAGGTTTGTCATTCATCAGCTCTATGACTTTGGGCACATGGCTTGTAAATTTCATAAAACAGTCACAGATGACCTACTGCATGATAGGATTGCCTTGGACACATTCATGTTTCCTACACTGAAGTAGCCTTAGGTGGCAGTGAGAGTGAAGCTCCTAGTTCCTGGGGGCTGCTTTCTGTCTGCCCGAGCTCTCCATGTGCTATCCACAGCCTCATGATAGCGCAGGAGGGAGGAACTTGGGTTCTTCCTTTATAGACGAGAAGAACAGAAGCTCAGAGAGGTTTGTTAATTTTTCCAAGGTGTCTCAGCAAGTAAATGAGATGTAAATCCAAGAATTCTAGACCTCAAACCATGGAGTCCTCTGGGTTTCAAGATGTGGATGCAAAAACATGAGTTCTGGGATCCCTCAGGCAGATTTGGTGGTAGTTCCCTGCCTTTTATTTACCAGTTACATTGTTATTCCATTGTTATTCCTAGGTTTGCCTGTCATTCTCTATAAATTAGAAGCAGTTCCACAATCTCTGTAGTTGAGGATGGCTTAGAATCAAGTGCCTTGTCTGAGGTCCTCTAGCTGTAATCAGTGCAGCCAGGATCGGAACTCAGAGTCTGTATTCTGCACTCAAATTAGAATTTGTGTGTGTTTCCTATGAGCTTGTAGTTCTGTCTGATGTCCAGGAGCCAAGGCCATGATACTAATGATGGTAGCAATCAAAATTTTGTGTTGTTACTAGGAAACTTCTGCTTGTAGTGATGGATGAAACAGGCATGGAGGTTTTCTTTATATCCCTTTCTTTCCTAGTATCTCTGTATAGTTTCCTTGAGAGTAGTGGTTGAAGAAGAAAGAATAGGGCTAAGCAGAAATTCAAGCTGTTAGGATTTCAGGTTTTGAGAAGCATGTAATGTAGACTAGACAAGAGGTACGAGGTATCCTTGGCAAGCTGAGTAGAATCCATTAGCACCTTCCCTGTGTGCTGTGGAGGAAGTCGAGTTCTTAGGTGCATCGAGGGAACTCGGGCTCCAGTTATCCCGCCACTACCAGCTTACTATGCACATTTGGTCCTTTTAAAATGAGTACTCAGTAAATTAGCAGATAGTGAGCACTCATTTGGCCCATGACTGTATACTCTTACAAGGGTGATATTGTCACTCTCATTCTAGAGATGGAGGAACAAATCAGAGAGATCAGATTGCTCATGAATCCACAGATACTAAGCATCAGACTGAGTTTTAAAACAAGATGGCAGGATTTTATATTATAAACATCCCCGTTAAGTAGCACTTGCCCTTTCTAACCTGGTCCACAAGCTCTTAAAGGATTCTAGTCTAACTTTTGACAGTTGGGGAAATTGAGGCTCAGGAGCCAAATCACTTGACCAAGTTTCCACAATGGGAGGAGACTTCAAGATCACGGTTACAGGGTCTCCAGGCCTAAGGTTACTATCCAGTTTGGAGCAGATACCTGGAGTGTGACTGAAAATAAAAAAAGCAGGAGCTGGAAAATGAGGGATTCACACTGCAAGGCTGTGTTCAGAACTGATTTCAGGCCCATTGGGAGATTGGGGGGCCGATCAAGAAACCAAGGCAGAAGGCAGGCAAAAGATTTATATAGTCACTTTAGAGGCGGATACCCTGGAATAGACAAATTACAGATTTCATCAGTAGATGGACTCTGGTTACTGATCAGGGAAGATGCAGGCTGCTATGCTCATGGAGTTCTTGGGCACTTGGTCATTATAATCTAGATTTCTTAAAGCCTAAGATGTGGGCTGTATAATCATAACAGGTATACATGCAGGTGAGTCTGTTCTGTATAAAAAAACCTTGGGCAAGTTATGTCCTCTCTCCAAACCTCAGATCTGTCAGTTAGAAAATAGAAATACAGTTATAACTGCCTGACAGATTTGTTGGGGATATTTAATGAATAATTATAGATAAACTTTAGTACTTATAGAGTTATGTCTGGCATGGACCTTCCCTGAACTCACATTTGTGTGTCCACCTGCTTGTCCATCATCTTTGTTTGTCTAGTTCTCATTCAACTCAAATTTTACATTCTTTACTATCTTGAGATTTTATTTCCTGCCCTGCCCTGCTTCTCTCAATCTCCCTTAGTTTAGAAATAGACACCTCTGCCATCCTTGTTGCTTATATCCTGCAGACCTAGCTCATTTTCTACTCCTTTCTTGCTCTACATCCCATAGTCAAAGTCAGAACAAATCTTGTTGGCTTCTCTTAAGAATAAACCCAGTTTATGACACTAGTTCTTACCTCTATAATCTAAAGCTTTCCTACCCCTGTTACTTGGCTGATAGCAGTGACCTCTCACTGGTCACCAGCTTCTAATAGACTCCTGGATTTTTTTTCCTCTCATAGGACAGGCTGGGCTGATTCTTGAATATGAATGTCAGGTGTATTACTCTGATCGAAACTCCAGGGGATTCTATTCAACTTCAGGGAGCCCCAGGGTCTTTATGAATACCTGCGAGGTCCTGCCAGGCCTGGCCACAGCAATCCTTTCTACTCTCCTCCTCTTTCAATGTCCCTGCTTTCTCTGCTTCATTCTTTCTGGCCTCCTGGGTAGTCTTTGAACTCCCTCAGCCAGTTGAGCCTGTAGCCTTTTTGATCCTGGCTGTTTCCTATCACTCTCCTAGAATGTGCAAGAAAGAGCCTCACTGGAGCCAGGTTTGGTGACATACATCTGTATTTTCAGTGCTCTGTAAGGCTGAGGCAGGAGGATCACATGTTCTAGCTCACCTTGAGCAACTGAACAACTTTGAGAGATTGAGGGAGGCAGTAAACCTTACTGCACAGGTTTCCTCCAAATCCCCTTTCTAGAACAGCACTTCTTCATCAACAGTCTCTCTGCCTTACCTTACTGAATTTCCAGAGCCCCTCATCTCTAATGTCTGAGAGCCGCTAATGTCTGATAGGTCACATGTATATTCACTTTGCTCATTGATAGTTTCTTCTCTTTGAATAGGAACTCATGCCCCCCTCCCCAGGGCTGGCTGGGACTGTTTTTTGTTCACAAACAGTACCTGTAGGTGGTGTGCACTGTGGGAACATCTGCAGAATGAGTGCCGCCTCTTTCCTTCCACAGCTCAGGCAGCTGTTGTTACATCGACCTCTTTCTGCTGGTCCTTGAGGGTCAAATCAGAATTTATCACATGCTCCTTTCTCTGTCTTGAACCACCTTCCAGAGGCAAGGACTGTGAAACTGCTCTACATGCTGTCTCATTTTTAAAGAAATTACAGGCGGCTTGTATGTTGAAAAACAATGCAAGAAACTAAAACAGTAAAATAGAGAAAAGAGAAATTCATAAAAATGAAAATGAAAACTGGAAATTTTGCCTCCCAGAAAGAACCACTGTTCCCATCTCCATACCCACTTTCAGGCTTTCCTTAAGTCACAGGTTTCTGCTCAGGGTGGGGTGAGAGACAGATCTCGGAAGAAGCATTATGCAAATGAAGCATATTAGTGTGAACTGTTTGAATGTCATCTGTAGAAAGTGGTGGGACAGGGAATTAGGAGAATCAGCCTCCATCCATGACTCTTTTTCATGTATGAAGAGAAGTCAGTCTGTTTCCAGGAAGGTGAGGATCTCCTGTAAGGGAAGACAATGAGCCATTTCAGGAAATTTACAAGAGAAATTTACAATTCGTTTTCCCTTGTTTTAATTATCTTCAAAAGCATTTTCTTGAATGAAACTTTCTTAAAGATCAGGGAACTGTGAGTTTTAGTGCAAGCAGATTTATCTTGGGTGTGAGGCTGGCACAGGAGGATGGCAGCTGTAGATGGACTTACTGAGAGTGCCTAGAGGTTTACACCTAGTGTAGGTGTTTCCCTTATCCTTGGATACCCCAGTGGATGCTCAAAATCGCAGATTATATCAAACTTATGTACACTGTTTTTTCCTATACATACCTACTTAAGATAAAGTTTAACTTGTAGATTAGTCACCGTAAGAGGTTAACTAGCAGTAACTAATGATAACATAGAACAATTATAACAATATGCCATAATAAAATTGCTGGCATTACAACTCTTGCTCTTTGGGGACCATTATTAAGCAAAATAAAGTGACTTGAACATAAGGCCAAAGCAGCAGGAAGTGAAACTGTGGGTGTAGGGGCCTTCTGTAATTAGTTCTTTGGCTAGCCAAGGCAACATTGAGTGATGGACATTGGGAATCACATTTTATAAACTGGGCATGAGGCCTGGAGATGTGTATGGCTGCTCTAGTTCTGTTCCTTCAGGAGCGGTGTGTGATTTGAACCCATGCTGACTGCACACCTGATATTCATGACCATGCCAACATAATTATGGAGCAGTGTTAATGGAGGGTAGGTGGGCCATCAGTAGAGTATACTTGATAAGCTACCAGAGGAAGTCACGCTTTCCAGAGAGACTCTGCTGAATCTCCTCTCCCAGATTGCTCTGTTGCGTAGCCAGATAAAGCAGGAGAGCCTGGCTCTATTTCTCTAGATGGGAAGTTTTCTTTCAGTCCTGGTGTGGAGGTGTTGGGAGTTTGGAGTTGGTGTCACTAATCTGCAACTATGAGGAAAATCTTGAGATGGAGATGGTGGGAAACCAAACAGCTACCTTAATTACTTCCTCATCTGAGGCCTATTGCTGCCAGGTCCTGCTACAGATAGAGAGTTCTAGAAACTCTCATTGGATAATCAGAGGTGTTACATCAGTTTTCCTCTTCGAGCTGTGTGCCAACAGGTGGGTATCTGGCTCTGGGAGATGGGGGAGGATGATCCCAGGTTCTAACTCTTGTTGTTCTTATGTGGAGATGTCATAAGCCCCAGTGGAGACAGCTGAGTCATAATTCTGATCCTTCTGCTCCAGCATAAGGTGTATGTGTGTGTGCACTTGTGTGTGTAAGCAAGTGTATGAGTGTAGCATGTGGTTGGGATATTTTTATATTGCTTAAGGGCAAGAAATGGTAAGTATTAATACTACTTAGATGTTCAATAGGTTCTTACCTTTATCCATAGAGTGGAGAGATGCCTGTGGTTTCATTGTTACTCCTCAATTTGGAGACTTGAGCAAAAAGAAAAATGAGAGTACTCTTAACTAGGTGGTAGCATGGGACCTGAGGTAAGGCACTCATTCATGCCTTCACTGGGTAGAAAACCCACTATTACCCTACAAAAACAACAACTTTCTTGGTTCTGTTTCCTAGGGAAAAAGAAGTCATCTTGAATTTCATTCAATTCAACAAGTCTTTATTGAGTATCTTCTGGGTCCAGATAGAGTAAGGGCAGTGTTATGGGTGGCAGCTGGTGGAGTGGAGGCATTTTGGTGGTACCGTTCTGCAGAGCTGATGATGGATTGAATTTAGGAACAAGGGGAGAAAGGTATTGATGTGAATATCTTTCAGAGATGACACCAAAATTCCTCTTCCACAGAGGATGGACCAGTTCCAGGTCACTTGTACAGGCATCACGTATTTCAAAAAGGACATGGAGAAGTATCAGGAGGTGTCAGCCACTGAGCATGAACTTTTGCATTTCTATCTTATGAGAAGCTATCACTTAGCAATATGATTTCTCCTCAATTTGCCCATATCATCTTCCAAATGGAATAAGAATATGTGGGGGAGAAATTTGCTGTATAGTCCATTTATCAAGTCAAGAGAAACTTCCAACACTGTCCAGTTTGGAATCCAACAATACAAATAAGTCCAGGTTCAGTTCTCATATGGTTGATGTCATTGACTTAGACAATTCCAGTTCTAAGCATTTTCTTTCAGTTATGGAATATTAGTGCTAAATGAAGCTTTGGAGCTTGACCAATTTAAATTTCTCATTCTAGAGATACACAAACAGGCTCAGAGATGTTAAGTATTGTATAAAGTCATATGGCAGTTCGCTTTGGCTTGACATCTGGATATAATATTACTTAATAACTCTGTAATTCTCCTGGGTAGGGAAGCACAGAAAAGCATGAGTGACAGGATTCAGAGTGTTAAGGTAGGGCTACTTAGGAAGTGCAGACTAGCTCAGGAGTCAGATGGAGTGGAGGGTAAAGATCTAGGCATTCTACACACAGAACCAGCTCCCTCCTTCAGTATGAGCCTTGAATATCCAGTGAAAGTGGACCGGTCTGAAGGGATCAAGGTTAAATCTGAATTGACCAGAAGACCAGTTCAAGGTCCTCTGTCAATCTCTCCCCCGGTGCTGGAGCACTGGCGGGTGGTGGTCTGTGCCTTATTCTCCTTGCCTTGCCCACCTGCCTTGACGGACTTGGTACCCTAGTGCCCATCATATGCAGCTGGATGCTGGGATTTGCTGTCTCCTCTGTCTCTGACATTTGGCCCACAGGTATCTAAAGGAGACTCCAGGCATGCACCAGTCCAGTGGGTATGGTGCCAACTGGGTTTGGAACAGAGGTTTGATCTCCCTTTAGTCCCACCCACCCAATGTGATGAGTTTTCTGTGTGCAGTGGGTTGGACATGATGTCCGGAATCTGCAGACTACTCCCACTGTAGCCTTAATTTGGTGCTTTGATAGGCAGTACGGTATGTGAGTGTAGGGAACTCCAGGGTATTTTTTGACATCTATGGTGGAGGTTCACCTCTGACATTTTTCAGGTCATATCCAGTAGAGCTGGGAGAAGGTCAGGGCTGTGAAATCTGGCAGACACCTTGAGGTTATGCTCAGCACACTGTTACAGGGGAAAACAATGTGACAGCACCTGCATTAGCCTTTTGACTTCTGATGTGCTACTTTTATGAGTGTCAGGACAACTTGTGCTAGGTGACTACCACTGTAGATTTCTAGAATGTGTGGATGTAATGAGGTTATTTTCACCTTGGTCCGCTGGTAGTCAGGGGTTGGCCTGGGATAGTTTTGTGCATCCAGCTGGGGAAGAGAGAGTAGAACCCTACTGTGTTGGCTTACTTGGACATACTGTCAGTAGAAGAGCTACTCTAGCTGTGATAGTTGGGGGTTAAAAGGGGGACAGTGTGTGCTGTGCCAGAGCGAGTTCCAGGACTCTGGAGATGGAAGGCTGAGGGGAGAAGCAGTGGTTGCAGAGGGTAACAAGATGCTTCAGGTCCTGGAGTGGAAATCTCAGTCCTTATTCCGGTCCATGCCTGGCTGGGCCTGCACTTCAGCCTTGAGCCCTCACAGGGGCCCAGCCAGCAATCTCCATCCCAGCTGGCGCTGACCCCTTGGCACTGGTTTGAACGCCATTTGTCTTTGTGTCTAATCTGCAACGTGTGCAGACGCAGAAGTGGCTCAATTGATGACCTGTCTTCCGGAGCACTCAGGGGATCCTGGGAGGCTCTGTTGCTCAGACATTTCAGAGGTGTTAAGAAGCCCTCAGTGGAGATCTGCATGGTGAGGTTAATTATGACTGTCCCCCCAGCCTGCTCTTTTTTTTGTCTGGTAACCTTGGCTCAATTTAAGTAAGTTTTAAATTTCAAGCTGAGATAATGTTTAAGGACTGTGTAGTTCTTGAAACATTGTTTGGGAGGAGTTCTCAGAGAAAGCAAGAAAAATGAGCACAAAGAATCTACTGTGATCCAGGCACTGTGCTAGGCATCATGCTTTGGGTTACCCATCTCATTCTTCACAATGTTCTTGTAGGATATTTGTTCATTCATTCGTTCACTTTTTCATTTATTCTTTGTTTGTTGAGCACATTCATGGTAGCATTCTAGGCTCTGAGCTAAGAGTTTAATGATCAGAGGGAAAGAACCGCAGGAGAGCTGGGGCCAGGGCAGCACCTCATGACAGCACGTGTTGTCCTGGGGAGAGTGAACTAGGCCAGAGTGAAAAAGAGCTGTCTTGTTTTTTCTGTTTCCCAGCTGAGAAATTGAACCACAGAACCCAGCCTTTCCACTAGTGCCATGCAAAGTAGTAGAAATCATTATTAGGGCAAATCTAGGGTCTTCTGACTTGCTCCGCTCAGTTATAACAAAGTGCCTCTTTTGCATCATCTTATTCAGTTCTTGTAAACCATTCTCAGGCTGATTTTGAGAAACCGAACCCAGATCAAGTACCTTTTCCAAGATCACATGGCTAAAGATCAGAGGTGGGATCCAAACACAGGTCTTTGTGACTAATGTGCAGTATCTGATCACCACATCATAGGATGATAGATTTGTTGTTTGTGGGCCAAAGGATGCTTCCTCTTCTTTAGGGATGTAATATTGCTCCAGGGGAGCTTCGTGCCTTCCTGAATCACCCAGCTAGAAAGTGTTAGGTGGGAGAAGCTCTCAGGCGTCCCTCCTCCTGATGGATCTCTTATGCCACATCTGCCTCTGTCCGTGACAGATAGCCATGAGGCACAGTGTGGCCATGTCTCCAGGACAAATTCCCAGTCTTAGGTATGAGCCCCTTAAGAAGGTAAGTTATCAGAAAATAGACACTGCATACCTGTTGTAAGTTAGAGATTATGCTATGAACTGTGAAAGAACAGAATGAGGCCAGTTATTTTATTTATCTTGGGGATGGAAAATTAGTTTTTTAAGGGTGCCAGAAACACTTGGGCCCATCATCCTTCACATAACTGTGAGGAAAGGCCAGTTAGACTATATTTTCTCTAAGGAATCCCGCAGTCTAGTTGGCAAGAAATAGAAATGCACATGGATGAAGTGGGTGCAGTAAATCTCCTTCACTTGGTCGCTATCTGTTGAGTTTCTTACAGATGAGATACTATGGAAGGTGTAAGGGATATTGTAGTTAAAAGGGCAGATAAGATCTCCATCCTTAGGAAGATTACCTTTGGGGGATTTGGGAGGAGTGAGTAGAGTACTGAAAATGTGAGCATAAATGGAGATAAAAAAGTGAAGGAGAGGTTCAGGGAGTTACGTGCCCAATGGCAGGTCCATGTTGTTTCAGTTGGAGAAGGCTTCCTACCACAGGAAATGCTTTGGTCTTGTGGAGGTGGAGTGTGCAATAGGGAGCATCATCAAGGATCACCTTACCCCATCCCATTTGGGAGTCTCAGTTAGGCTTCTGCTAGAGGGAGAAGTCAAGTCTACTTGGTAAGCGAGTAGCTGCAATTCAGGGCTAGAGGGTGTCAAGGGCAGTGGAAGCTGCTTGTCATTTCAGTTATCACATGGCTTGCTTGTCAGAGGCCCTCTTCCTCCCCTCTGGGAGCTGCAGAAGTGTGGCAGTTTGCTTCTGTCTTGAACTTCTGTTCTCTACCTCTTTCCTTTGAACTCTGCCCATGGCTCTGTGAATACCACTGCCAGCATATAAATTATCCAGGGGGCCTCAGCCCTAACCAGCCAGCCTGTTCGCTCAGTAGCATGCATGCATAATCAATACAGGAGGCTGCCACTGCTTTTAGCTGGGGCACTGGAGGAGAACTTGGGCTTTCAGAGCTCGGCCTAATGCTGGCATTTATCATACCGTCTTCTCTCCCTCTTCCTTCCTTCTGGCTCCACTTAACTCTGCAAACCTACATGGCAGGATACTGCAGATGGGCCACAGTTCTTGTTTTTGTCCTAAACCCTTATGCCCAGCATTTGGGGAAGTGCTTGGTTATGCACTTGCTTTGGGAGAACTGAAAAGCCACTGACATGCTGGGCCTCTCCCTCTGCTCTTCCTCCTACTGCTCTTGACACTGCCAGGACTTCTGACCATTTCCAAAGTACTCAACTCTTGGAAGACAGGCTGAAAAGACAGGCTGAAAAGACAGGATATGAGCTCCTTCTTTCTTTTTTTTTTTTTTTTTTATTTAAGAGGAAAAAGAGAAAAACACAAAACAAACCAAAGCGGCGTAAGGGTACACGCAATACAGAACTACAAAACAAAACAAAACAAAACAAAACAAAACAAAACAAAACAAAACACCATAACAGTAAGAAATTACCTGCTAGTAGATTACACACTATTTTCTTGAAAATAGTTCCTCAAATCACAGTATCAAAGAACACAAGGTGGACATTCAAACAGGGAGACTGCAAACAGCTGTGTTCAATGTTCCAAAAACATTGATAAAGTCAGCTATTTAACACCCCCAAACACACTTGCTGTTATATCCGTTAGAGCTCTTTTTCTTTTTTTTTTTCCCCTCTCTTTTTTACAACAAAATTTACACATCTTGGATTTTATTACTCCTTAGTGCTTATTACTTTCTTTGGGGGGGGGGGGAAGAATACAGTCAAATATGGCAAAACAAAGCTGTCAGTCAATACCAAGGATAGACATAGCACATGGTGTAGAACAGAGTACAAGTTTATCAACAATGGTTATCAACGTTGTCCCTTGTTTCCTTAAAAAGAATTGTCTATCTTATTAGATATTATAAAGTTGGACAAAACAGTAGAGAACAAGACCAATAAAACTTAGGCATTGTAAACATTACAGGACTTCCAAAGGAGACAATAGTCAAACCAGAATGGGTATCTTAGTGAATCTTATTGTCTTCAAAGTAGTTGCCTATGTCTTCAAACTTGATACTATCATATAGAATGGAACAGAGTCTAATCAGTCAAAACAAGATCGTGGGAGTACTACAGGACTTCAAAACAAGTTAATAGGAAATCGAAAAGAGTTACTATTTATATATCCTAATTTTTTTGAATTTTTTCTTTAATTAAGACAAACATAAGAAATGACTAAATAATTTTTTTTTGAAACAATAAGGGGGAGATTGAGATAAAACAGGACATAACAATATAACGAGCTCCTTCTTTCATTCCTGGCCAGAAGGAAGGAAATCGTGGAAGACTGATAGGTTTAGCTCCCTGTCTCTTGATCAGAAGAGCTGACACACACCTGCCTGTGGTATCCATAGCAAAGTGTTATTCTCTTTGAGATTTTATGAGGGTCATTTCCTTCCCATCTTTCTCTTCTGTTGTCCAGGTCAGAGGAGAGGATGGATGACTTCTGGAACCCCTTCAGGGTAGTGTAGTCCATGGGGATGTAGTTGGCTCCTGATTCCTTCTGTTGTCTTTCCTTGCTATCACCCATTCCAGAACATCAATGGAGCTCCACCTGTACATAGACCAAGTGAAGCATCACACAACCCCTGGAACCCAGAGACAGGAATCAGTTGGAGGTGTTTTCACTTGAGCAATGAATATGATTCCGAATGGATATATTCCCACTTTGGAAAGCTCAGGGATCAACCCTGCTTTTCAGTGTCCTGTGGCTGCTGTTTCCCTGCCTGCTGTCTTGGGTACTGCAGAGTGCTTGGCTGGCGGGCAACAGCCTGGCACAGGAGTTTGATGTTCCCTTTTGTGTCTTTCCGTGCTCAGGCATACTTTTCTGACAGAAGCTGGTACTGCTGTCATCCCTGCTGGATGGACAGTGTACCTGTTTTTACTGTGTGTCCCTTGCCACCAGTGCTTCCCCGTGTGCCATCCTGGGGCTGCTCAGCCACATTCTGGTTGGCAGTTTTTAGCTTAAAAAGGATGGATCCGCCTGATAGTTCTGGTCTCTCAGGAGACTAGAACTGGGAAACCAAGCTGATAGTGAGCTCATAGATGGTGATAAGGATTTGGCCTTACCTGAGATTAGGAGATAGTGAGTGACCAGTCAAGAAAAACAAAAAGAAAGGGTGTGTTAATGGCTGGGGATTTAGCTCAGCAGGCACAAATAAAGCACAAGGTTGTGAGTTTGATCCCCAGGTACCCCCCTCCCCTGCAGAAAAGGAGGAAGTGAGCACAATAGGAAGCAATGCAGAAAGAAAAACAGCAGAGCCCTCCAGAAAGGGAACACAGAAGAGAGCAAGCTTTCTCCTTTGCTGATAGTTTTGTGGTCCTAGGTTGTTTTACTCTTCCTATTCTCACAAGCCCTTATCCTAACAAATCAAAATTTCGTTCATAGTCCAAGTCCTCTCAGATGTGTGGCTAGTGCTTAGGTGAGACCAGCAGAACAAGAAGTGGCTGAATGGATGGGCTGGAAGTAGGTTTGGAGTTACATTGCCTCCCAGGTAGCCTCCAGCCAATTTCAGATGTCAACTTGTTTCCTATGGCTTGAGAAAATTTTCTAGAAGTTTCCTTAGCTTAGTTCATAGCTGGTGGATTCCTTTCAGGGACAGTAATAGATATGCCTCAGTCATATAGTGACAGAGAACAAAACCTAACTGATCCCTGGCAAGGAAAACAGGGCTCTTGGATTCAAGGAAAGTTCTAGTGATGCCAGAAATGGCAAAAGGCCTTTTGTCAGAGCCCATGCTATGGCTTAAAGTGGGCATTAATGAGCAGCCAGAATAAGACAGATACCTAGGAAACATCCAGCAAGGCCTCACTGAAGGGGAGCAAGTGAAGCATGCAGAGACCACAGGAGGATCTTGGCCAGAGGTTCTGGGGTTGGAGGAGGAGGGAGTGGGCACCCTGTGTGTTTACCATTCAGTTTGTCTCCAGGAGTCCTGCTGGAATTTGAGACCTCCTTCCTAGGGCAGTTCAAGCCAGTTGGAGCATTCTGGTTTTCCTTGATAGTAATGATGATAAGATACCTAATATTTATGATGTACTTATTAGTGTGGCAGGTACTTTGCTAAATATTTCCCATATATCTCTTTCATTAATTCTGGACAGGACATAAGGAAGGGACACCCATCACAGAGGAATAAAGTGAGTTTTGGAGAGCTTCGCTCACCTTCCCAAGGCCATGCACCTAGCTTGCGGTGGCTGGGGCGTGTAAATCCTGGCTTCTCTAATCGCATGGCCATATTCTTAATGAGCTCACTCTGCGGCTTTATTAGCAGCAGACCCTTACTGTAACCATGTTGAAAGGTGCCTCACTTGGGGTTCAGTTTGTTCACTTGGGCCAAGTCCTGGTGAACAGCTTCTTCTCCCTGGAGGTTTGTTGAGCCCTGCAGGCTGTTGTGCCTCGAGACACCTGTCCATGGGAGCAGCTGCCTTGCCTTTCTCTGAGGTGGAAGCAATCCAACCTGCTGGGAGCCAGGGAGAGGCCCACTAAATTATTTAAGAGTGGCTGTCCTCCTGGCGCCAATGTTGTGGACTTTTGTACCTGAGGTAAGTGAGTCCCAGCTGCTTTGGAAATGAAACAAAGTTCTGGAAGTTAAGGAGGGATGGAAAAGATGAAGGATGTGTGCTGCTTTGGGGTTTGCTTCTCCCTTCCCAGATAGAGACAGCTCCAGGGGTTCAGTGATCCCTGGCAAAGATGGTGTAATGAGGTGCATGTCAGGAGCAATCAGCTGTCAGAACGGTGATAGGGAAATCCTCTCGGGTTCATCTGCTTTTTTCTGGAGGAACATGGAACAGCACAATGGCAGGCAATCTTGGGAAAGGGGCCCACTCAAATTCTGAACTGTGTGATAACAGTGTAATCTACACTGTAGTGCTGGTGAGTCACCTTACTTGAGCAGAATTGTCAGCTCAGGTCAGATCAGGTTGCAGCAGTGGGGAGCCTGACCAACTGTGTATAGGGCAAAAATGTACAACTTTGGGGGTAGAGCTGGTGGCCACAGAGGTGGCAGTGTCAGTTTTAGTGAACTCAAATGCAGCCTTCTCAAAGTGAGGCCACAGAGTTACTTGGAAACGTGTGTGAAATACTGATTCTTGAACCCTAACCCAGACTTCCTGAATCTGACATTATAAATGGTTTAAAACTGTGTCTAAAAGAGCCATTCGGGTGATTCTGATGCCCAGTATCATGGCTGTAGTGTAAGCAAGGGTAAATGATGCTGAGGTGTCCTGGGAAGATTCTGCAGTTCTCAGAGGGAGAAAACAAAACTCCCAGTATGGCTGGCTGCAAATTGTAAAATAAGTGAAAAATACATATCAAATACATCCGTTTTGGATTTGATATGACTAATCCCAGTGGTTCTTCAGTGATTCAGGCAAAATTCCCCATGGCACAGCCACTTTACATATACTTGTTACATGGAAACATTTCACTGGACCTTACTGGGAGAGACATATGTTTGGTAGTGGGTGTTTGTGGGCACTTCTTGAGGTTCTGTGGCATAGTTAAGAAAGAATCTGGGCTTGGGTTCTAGCCCTATCATGTCTTGTGAGCCACTATGTATCTCTTTCAGGCTCTAGGATTCAGCTTCTTCATCTGTGGAAAGAGGACACCCCAGTGTCCTTGGGGTGACTCTGGTTTTCAGAGATGTTCCAAGGAAAAACCATGGTTACATCACACTAGAGACAGAAGTGTCACCACCGTCATATTTTAAATATTAATATTGCAATCGACAGCCTGCTGACCATCTGGAAGAATCTCCCAGGGCAACAAAGGCTCTGGACTCTGATTTGAGAATTGCATTTTGGGACAGGTGCTTCATTAATGGAAATGGCTTCCCAAGACTGTGGCCAAATAGGCTCTCTCTCTTTGTGCAGACTAAATTCTCCACCCTGTCAAGGCCTTTTAACACAGAGGTCAGAGTACACAGCTGGGTGGTTCCTTAGTCCCTTTAATTCCTCTAGGACATGCAGGTCTGATGGCTTCTGCTGAGCAACTTGAAGGCATGTGTGTGCCCAGGTCTGGAGTCATGGCAGGAAGGCAGTGGAAAGCACCTGGCCTTTGGGCATTCTGTCCTTCCTTGGAAGAAGCCTCTGTTCAGGCTGGAGTGATGGTGGAGGTGTAAGAGGCTGGGTTAGAAGCAGGGGAGCCTTCCTCAAGGACTGGTTGTGTTGCCTTTGCTTCCTGGGACTTTTTCATCAGGGTGAGAGATCATGCACAGATCTGCGGCAGCTGACCTTTTAAACCAAACCAACCTGTATGTTTGCTAAATAAAGGAGCTGCTGTCAGGTGTTGGGCTGGAGACAGAGGGTGGCTAAGAAAAGAGAGATATGAATTCAGTAGCCTGGTGAGAGTTGGGGGCAGTGGCCTCCATCGTCTCAGATGACTGGCTTCTCAAGTGTGTCTTGGGGGCCAAAAAAATGCGCCATTGAGTATGCAGTGTTTCAAACTTCTCTTTGGGTGAGGTCATGGGACAGAAATGGGTTACAAGATGACTCTTGTAAAGTCTCTCTCAGGCCAGGACCTCACTTTGGGGACAGAATGTGTGGCTGGCTCAGGTGTGTGTGCGTCCTGTTCCTTTTTCTTTATGCCTTTATGTCTTTCTCTCACACTTGTGAACAGAAGGTTTTCTGCAGGGGCGAATCCCTGGGCCCAGGGTGGTTTCTGACAGGGTCAGCCTCCAAGTGTGCCTGTAAGGTCTGGGCTACAAGGAGACCTTTTCTTCACTGACACATCCACCCCCTGCTCTGGATGAAAGAAGGTTTCCAGGGTCAGGAAGGAGGCTGTGAATTTTGACTGTTGGTATTTCAGAGTCAGAGAAAGGGTCATTCCAGTGTTTTTTTTCACAGTTAGACAAAGACAGGTCTGGAACTGGCTTGGCCTGAGTCTGAAGTGCTCCTTTGGTCCTAATCCTCCTCGCTTGCTTGGCTCACTTTAGAAACACAGCAGGTCACAGGCTCATTCTCTAGTTGTTACTTCTTTTCCTTCTTGGATGCAACCAAAGGTGGTCAGGTAGAAAAAGAAGGGACAGTGAATTAGACTGACCTGCCTCAGAATTTGGAGAATGAGTTAATTTTGTTTTATTTCCTTTACTAGTCTGCTGATTGTTCTGTTGCCACCATTAGTACACAATGTGTAAGAAAAACAAAACACAATAAACACTGAAAACTTAGAAAACTCATAAAAGCACAGTGGCAAAAGCAACACTTACTATTGTCCTGCACATATTAAAGTTTACATTTGGTATAGATCCTTTTTTATTTTCTATAGGAACACACTGTACATGGCCTGTCCCTTCGCCCTGCTTTTATTGTGAACATCTTACCACATCAATAAGTATTCTTTAACCTTTTATTTTAAAGGTCAAAAATATATGAAGTATTCCATTACATAACTGAGTAATTTCCTCTATCCCTTATGGGTGGATATTTAGATTCTATTTTTTTTAATAATTAGAAATAGTACTGTTTCTCTCATGTAAGGTTATTCCATGATACCATCCCACCTGCAGTGTAAAATAACAAACATTTCCCATTGCCCTTACAATATATTTTTTGTTTAATTTTGTCTATTTGATGGACTAGAAAAAGTTATTTCTTTGTTTCAAACTTGAGCCGGGCTAAGATACTTTATGAACGTGTATAGATAGCTTTCTTTGGTACTATAAGGAAAAGAGATGTTACTCGTCTCAGTTTGTTTTTCTGCATTTGCCTCTTTTGACTTTTACTTTGTCAGGGTAATAAAAAAGTACTAGATCTCTACTCCAAGAAATAAAGATGTATAAAGCAGCTTTAAAGACTGTTTCTCACGTTTTTACTTTTGAGAACCAAAAAAGTTGAAATAGCCTTCTTAAAATAGGAAATTAATTAATAGTGGTAATGGAATAATGTAATGACAGAGGGAAATATGGCTATAAAATATGTACACTATGATTTCAATTAAATAGTATGTGCATTAAAAACACTGTAAGTGTTAAAGTTAATCATTGCCAAATGATGAAATTATACTTCCTCTGTATTTTGAAGTTCCTCTCAGGTACATATATTACTGTTGTAATCACACACAAGGCAAATGTTAGCAAGTTAATTCTAAAATATTAAAAGTGGCAATGACTCTAAGTAACTGGATTCAGATCACTTAGATTCTGTTAAGGACTTTGTGTGTTACGTCTTTTCACATTCTTTGAGGTTTGTGGAGCTCTTTGTGAGTTTACAAGGCAATTTTATAAGGGAGACTTCTAATGAGGCTGGAAGCAAAGGAGGTCAAGGGTAGCTTCCCAACTGCTCTTTTGCAATTTGTGTTGATGGTTACAGGTATCTATGGAAGTAACCACTGACCCAGGCCCCAGGGCATGTTGGACATGCCACCCAAGGCACCAACGGATCATGTGTTCTTTGGAGTCATTGTTGGAGACTGAAAGGTAGGAATGCCAGGGAGTTGAGTTCGTGTCTAAATGTCAGCTGGGGGAGACTGATTTGATTGTGTTTGAGTATTTCATACAATGGCAGAAATAGTAGGGATAGAAATTTATGCCAGTCCTGTCTTGTGCTCAAATCAATGTCATTGCTGTTTTTTCTATCAGGGTGTCCCACTGAGGTGGTACAGTATATCATATGTTGGGTATGTCTGGCGGGTGACAGCACATTTGGATGGTTTTGAATACTTTAAGTTGTTTGTGAAGAGTTTGGATGAAAGAGGATCATTTAATTGAGAGATAGAATTGGAAGAGGGAGGTAATTGTTGGTATTTTCTCCTTACATTATGGTAGTTATTCAATGTGTACAAGAGGAAATACTGAACTTTGTAATAGAAGGAGATAAATTAAAGCATCTGGCAGAGACATGAGTCAATGGTGGAATGGATTATTTTCCCTGGACCTGGGTTTTTACGTGGTATGTCTTATTTTCTGACATTGATGACCTAAAGCCCCATGCTGTGTTAACATGCTTGTCTTTGGATATCATTGTTGTGAGGATAAAGATATTAAATTCACTTTGGGAATCATTCTGGGGTTGAGGATCTGTCTAGAAGACACAGTGGTTAGAGTGTGTGTGTGTGTGTGTGTGTGTGTGTGTGTGTGTGTGAGAGAGAGAGAGAGAGAGAGAGAGAGAAAGAGAGAGAGAGAGAGAGAGAGAGAGAGAGAGAGAGAGAGAGAGAGAGAAAGTTCTTAAAACAAGTGATGTGTACAGTAGAAGAAAAGGTAACAGAGAATGAGAAGAGCATGACAGCTGCCTTGGAATGTGTGAAGGGCTGTCAGAAGGAAGAAGCAATCAAGTTGTTTTGAAGGACTTCTGAGGACAGAGCTGTGACTGATGAAGGGGCTGCTACAGGGAGAATCATTTCAGCTCAGGATAAAGAAGACCTTCCTGAAAATCAGAACCCATGTCTGTTCCACAAACTAATAGCACTATCCAGCAAAGCCTCCAGATGTTTGTCACAAGAGATTCCCTCACTGGGTGACCACAAAGGGCTATTCCAAGTCTGGGCTTCTAAAATTCTGTGTCAGCTTGCGTATATGGTTGTAAGTCATTCTAGGGCTTGAATAAATAATGGTAGACAAAATACATATGGTACTTGGTCTTACAGACAACTGAAGGAGATATTAAGATATTAATTCATCAGATATTAAGATATTAGTTCATCAGAAAACCATCCAGCCTAACTTGGAGTAGAGTATGAAGGCTTCTTAGAAGAAGGGAAGTCAAAGGCCTAAGAAATTGGCATGACTTGGCTGGAATGTTCTCTGCAAAGGTGTAGGAATGGCATAGTGCATTAGAGACATAGATTGTGAATGAAGAACTGAGTGATGACAGGCCTCACCTAAGGAGGTGGGTGGTCAGTCCATGAAGGCCCTTGTTTTCCAGGACAGAGGTTGTGCTCCAAGTTGACAGCAACAGAGGCATTGAAACTCTTTAAGGAAACTCTTTAAGGAAACTCTTTAAGGAAAGACCACCTTGGCTCTGGTATAGGAATAAACTAGAGAAGATTGGATGCAGGGGAGAAATTAGGGCTCTGGTTTAGCAATGAAGGTGAGTATGGTGGGAGAATTAATCTATTGTGGTGGTGGTGAGGATAGAGAGGTGGGACGGCAGAAAGGGACAGCTCATATGGAGCAATTGGGGAATTTGTGGTACCGTTTATTGAAACTGAGAAACGAGTCCATTGAACTGATTGAGTGCTGCAAGAAGGATGATGAGTCTGCATTGGGACATAATGTGTTTGAAGTCTCTGTGAGATATAAACATGGACATGGCCTGTCTTCCTGTTTTGTAAAGTACTTGAGAGTGGTTTCTTTTTGTTTTCTGACACTATGGAGAAGTTTCTGTATATGAAAGGGGAGTTTTCTTCCAAAGCCCTTTCATAACTATAACTTCCAGGTCTTTCCAACATCCTGCAAAACAGAGGGGGGGCTGTTTTTCTCAATGCAGTGTTCAGACTCAGCATCTAACATGGTATCCATGTTTTCTTAGAATACAGACACTCAGGTTGCTTTCCTTCTTTCTGGTTGGTCACTCATATCCCAGGAGTGCAGTGTTTCCCTCCTCGTGTCTGAAGAGAGTGACCAGGTTGTGGAATTCCATATTTTTGCTTTGTGAAGAATGACCCTCTTTCTCTAAGTAGAGAGGGACAAAGGCCCAAAGGGGATAAGAGAGAAAAAGAAAACAGCAGGTAAAAGACAGAGATAAGTTGCTTTCATTTCCTGGCCCCTGATTGATTTGGCAGTAGATTTCTGCCTGGACACCTTGGCTAGGGTCACTGCCCTGGGTGTTCCCAGGTTGGTTTAGTAGACCCCATTCTGAAGTTACTTATTGTCTTGCTGTTAACCTGTTTCACAGGTTAATGACTGGCAAGGACACTGGAGATGAGTAAATCCAAATTATAGCTTGCAGACTTGTAGAGAGAGACTTGTTCCAAGTCATACTATGAGTTGGCTTCTTGACTTCTTTTCCTATTTCATAACATTGGACTTTTTAAGAATCTTAGTCACAGGTCTATGATGTATGTTTGTTGCTTGGAGGCTATAAAAACCCATTCCTCCTTTTGATTTATTTCTTCTATATAATTCCTAAGTGTCTATGTTCTCCAGTAGCTGGCTACCCACCCTCTTCCCTTACACTTGACCTTCTCTCTCTATGTGATCTTTCCTAGTCCTGTGCTTTTCACTGTGACCCAAGGGTTGATGGCTCTCCAGTTGATGCTTCTGACCATGAACTCCTTTGTATGGCTGTCTTAGTCACTTTGTGCTCGTCACTGAGACAAAATACCTGAAGCCCAAGGCTGGGAAAGGAAAGGTTTATTTCTTACAGTTTTTGGAGGTTTCAGTCCACACTCAGTTGTCTCCAAGACAGGCAGGCATGGCTGGGCTGCAGTTCATGGCGGCCGGCAACAGCAAACTCAAACCAGCAAAGAGAAAGACATACCTTCTTCCTGCCATTACATCACATCCTGGCTCCACCCCTATGTGGGTGGAGCACTGACACCATCAATCCAAGCACTATACAATGAACCATCACAAATGAACAATGCAAACTTATGAGGCCTGGGGGACACAAACATAAACCATGACAATGGCTTAATTTACCCGCCTCATTCTCTTAGTCACTTTGCTCATTGCTGAGACAAAATAATTGACACCCAAAGTGAAAGAGGGAAAGGCTTATTTAGCTCACGGTTTGTAGAGGTTTCAGTTCAAAATTGGCTGGCTTGAAAGTAGGTAGCTTTACAGAGGGTTATTACAGAGGAGAACCAATTCATGGCAGGCAGAAGTCAAGAAAAGCAAGCAAGCAAGGGACCTGAACAGCATCTTTCTGCCCCTTTTATATTGTATCTAGGTTATTGGGATTAGTGTGGGGCCAAACCAATCAGTGGGCTGATTTAGTAGTCACACAGTCTAAATCTAATGACCCCTGAAAAAAGCCTCACCTATGACTGCATGAGGCTTTGGGTGACATCTAAACATCAAGCTATAACATTCCTGGTCCTTTCTTCCCACAGGCACATCAGAATAAACTGCTATAAAATCAACAGTGCTTGTTTCAGACCTATTAGAGAAATACCTGCTGGTTTTTGTAATACGGTCCCCATTCAATGAACCTGAGTGCTTTTCTCATCCTTTCCTGCATGTCTATGTGGGGAGCATCCCCCAAGATCCTGATCTGGAAAGGCAGGAATCAGCTTCCATAGCCCTTTCCTCCCATCACATGAGTCATCACACCTTTCTGATTCCACCCTTTAAATATCTTGGACGTTTGCTTCTCTGTCTCTTGTGCCAATGGGCCTGTCTCAGCTCTGAACTGAACACTGTGGTGCCTTCTCCAGTGGTCTTTCTCAAATACAGAGTGGACTTTCTCATATACTGAGTTAAGAATCCTAAGGGGGGAAAATCTGAGCCCACTACCCTTCTGTCAAATGCTATTCCATCTGTGAAACCTTTTTAGTGTAGCACAGATAAAGTTAAGGACCTCTACTCTACTCTGGAACCGACCACCTGGGTTCAAATTCCCTTTACTAGATAAGCTATTTTGAGTAAGTTGCTTCACCTTTCTCTACTTCAATTTTCTCACATATAGTGAATGGGTGATTGTAATAATACCTACTTCAGAGGGTCACTAGAGAGATTAAATGAGTCAATATTTATAATGCACTTAAACAGTTCTTAGGACATAGTAAATTCTGCTTGGTTAAATAAGGGTAAAACTCTTTAGCTCAACACAGAGGCTTTTCAAAATTGGACACCACTGACTTGTCCAAACTCAAGTGTTCAATCCCCCTGACCTTGGTACTGTGCCATCAGCAATCTACCACTTTTCATACCATTATGCTTTTGTCCCTTCTTTCTTGTTCACCTGTTTCCCTAAATGATAGGCCTAGAATGAGAAAAATATAGTGCTATGCATACCAAGACCTGATGACAATTTCAAGTATATGACAAGCTCACAGCAAGCACCATATTGTTCTAATGATCTCCACTAATCAGACATCACACACTAACTTATGTGTGCATCTCCATGAGGGCTGGGGCCCTGTTTTCTTCAATGTGATGACCTCAGCATCACCTCTAGTAGACCATCACTAATACCAATGGTCATCTAAACTCCTGGGTCTAGACACAGATCATATCACTGGGATGCAGTCAGTGTCTTGACCGTGCAGATCTCTGAAGCATTGTTCCCAAGAGGTTGTTTTATTTTCTTGATGAAAGGATGTGAGCCTTCATCTAGGAGGTGACACTCTGTTCTAAACTGAGCAGGTGGTGTGAAGCAAGGTGTGAAGGATTGCCTGGTGAGTGAGGGTGTGCAGGGAAGGGAAGGGTAAAAGGGTGACCAGAAAAAGTCCTGGAGACCTGCTAGTTTTGGGAAGAAGGGGCAGACAGGCATGGAGATCTGAAGAGTTGACACAAGGGAGGTAGCAGCCAGCATGAAGCTGTGGGTGGAGGCAACTTTGGTGTGGAAGATGTGGGGAGGCCAAGAAAGGAAATGGAGGGTGGGCTTCCCATTCTAGAGATAATATGACCCTCTTGCCCTCAAACTCCTTCCTGGTTTACTGTTTTTTTTTTTTTTAAAGAGTACTTGTCATCATTAGGCATAGTACTTATAATACATATTTTCTCATTGTCTATCTCTCTCCACTGATATTTAAGACCCAAAAGGCTAGAGCTTTACTGTTTTACACTAGTGTGTCACCTACACCAAAGACATTCTCTGACCCATCAATTCTTGTAGAAATTTGTTGAATGAGTGAATCCTACCACCCAAGGAGAGCAGTCATTCATATTTTTGTGTTCTGCCATTTGATAAGTAGGTTATTTAAAAGTGTGTTTAAAGTTAGGTGCAATAGAGTGTATCTATTTTAAGCATGCAGTTCAATGAATATTGGCAAATGTATAACTTTTATAATGAATGCCATCATCAAGATGTATAACATTCCCATGACCCCAGAAAAGGTCTTCTTGTGTCTCTTGGTGGTCTCCTGGCCCTAGAAAACCACTGATGCAATTTTTGTCATTATTTATTTATGGATTTATTTTCTTCTAGAATTTTATATAAATGGAATAGTTCTCATGTCCTGTTTTGCCGGACATAATATTTTTGAGATTTATTTACATTGAGCATAACTATGGTTCATTTGATTTTATTACCAAGTTGTGGCAAATAATTTTGTATCTTGCTTTGTGATATTTTGTGATCAGGAATGAGCTGGATTCTGGAAACAACCTGCCTGGCTGAAGTTTTGACTCTTGTTTCTTAGCATCTGTGGGGCTCTGGGCAACTTTGTGTTCCTTTTGTCTCGGGTTTGTCATCTGTTAAATGGGGTTATATTCATACCTATCTTACAGGATTGCAGGGAAGATTCAGAGAGTTAAATTAAACATATAAGGCACTGAGAATAGACTCTGGTACAATGTAGGTAATTGTCAGTTACTTTATTTCTGTTTTACAAAGGAAGGAAAAAAAATCACTAAGGCACTAAGTCATTCTCCCTGTGTTTTTTGGATTTCAGGACAGATTGGCATCAAAGTCTGTCTGATTTAATTCTGTGTTCTACCACCTCCCAGATTCTGGTCCTTTCTCTTTGGACCAGGCTCTTCTGTGTGGCAGGCACACAGACAGAGGGACATTAAAGGAAGAGTGGCTGCTCAGTTTTGGGGGGGTGGGAATGGCTGCCTTCTCTCTATTCACCATCCCTACCTCTATGGAGAGAGTCTCACCCCCTCCTTTGATCTTCTGTGGGGTGTAGTTGGGGATTCTTGCCCTTTGCTCCTCTCCTGGGCCCTCTTGGACAGCTGAGCCTTACATCAGGAACCCCTCTTGCAATCACACAGCATCAGCCCTGCAAGAAGCTAATTTGATAAACCCCACTCCAAAGCTCATTGAACCTGTCTATAACGATGCTTAATTAAAGTGCAGAAACTTTGAAGAGATAGCAAGTTACTGCTTAATGCAATACCAGAGTGCCACTATTCCACCATCTGCCTCCCTCTTTGCAGTAATTGCTTCCTGACATTTGTTTATTTTAATTAGGAGAGCAGTCTTGATCAAGAGGGAGGGCAGGCAGGGTCAGAACTGTTGAGGAGGAGGGAGAAAGTAAAAAGTAGGGGATATGATGTAGTAACAGTGTCCTAAAAAGGAACTGTTATTGTCTTTTTGGTGATTCCCCTGGTGTCTTTCATTCTCCCTACAGTGAAATCATAGTGCTTACTCTAGGATCACAGTCTCAGGTCTTGGGAGTGTCCTTTAGGGAGTTTGGGAGCTTCTTGGTTATCAGATAAAGGGTTCTACCTTGTCAGGAGGGAAGGAGATAGAAAATGGGGCTGACAGATCTCAGGGTGATGGTAGAAGTAACAAGCTTGCTGTGATAGAGCGGAGACACTTCCCCTCTCAGCAGGGTCTTAAAGTAGAGGAAAGAGCAGTGCGTTCACATCTATTAGTTCCACTGGTTCACACTGATGGTGCCATAGAGTGCTTGGTTATCTCTGATTGTGTGTTGGTCATTAAATTATTTGTGAGTATAAATTACAGCCTGAAACTTTTGTCTTCCAGAGACAAAATTTATTCTTTTGTGTGTGTGCGTGCATGCGTGTGTGTGTGTGTGTGTGTGTGTGTGTGTGTGTGTATCGGACAGTACTGTATATTAGGCTTGAGGCTCCCTCAACAGCATAAGTTGTTCAAATTCAATCTTCAGGCACTCTTGTGGACTAGTCTCCTTATGTGTCTCACCCGCAGGGTCCTGCCTTACTGTAAAAAGGTCTGTTTTTGTTCTCTTTGACTTCTGAAGGTTCTGGGAGTGAATTTCTGCCTCCTGCAGCCTGCTAAGCTGTCAATACAAAGTTTAGATTTGCCCAACTCAGAAAATGTCCTCAAGGCAAAAGTGATTTCCATTTCTTTCCAGGTTCCTGTTTCCTTTCAGGAACTGGGCTTTTTTTTTTTTTTTTTTTTTTTTTTTTTTTTTTTTTTTTGTCTTTCTCTCTCTCCTTACAATCAGATCAGCATTTTGGTGACTTTAAGAAGACACAATATGTATTTTGCCCAGATTCCTAGTTGTTTTTTAATGGTAGTAGCCTGCCATTACCAGACAGTCTCTGATAGTAGTTTTAAAATTACATTTATTTTTACTTGTGCTAGCATAACTCTTTTTTTTTTGGTCAAAGAAATCTCACATAGGATCTCAGTATAAAAAAATAAAGCAAAGGAAACAAAAAAGATAAAAATGAAGCTCTTCTAGTTCAGGGCTAGGGACTGGCTGCTAGACCTCCCCCTTATGAGGCCCCTGAGAGTGTTTCTGAGGACCTGAGTTTGTGTCATGGTTTAGGAAACCTATTTTTTACAGAGCTGTTTGGTTTGACTGATCTTGAGGAACCACAGCTTTGGCAAAGCTCATCTAGTGCTTTCCTTGGAAACAAATGGTTCTTGATATTTTAGGATCTAGGCTGGAAGCCTAGATCTTGGGCAGGGTGCTTATGAGAAATGACAGGATGTGCTGCTCTAGTCCCAGAGAATCCTGTGAAAGCAGGGCCAGGCAAGTTGTGTGGGGGTCTTCTTAATCCTTTTAGGAAGATTGGTCTGGGGCAGGGAGAAGAGAATGGAAGGGGAATGAGGATGGATCCTCCAAGAGGCAGATATCAAAGCAGGATTTGATGGTCTTATTGGGGAAAGTGCTTGTGAAGGATTAAAAGCAGGAGGGTGAAAGGGGGGCGGTGTTCAGACCTCCTTGCTGATCTGACCTTGTGAAAGAAGGGAGGAAGGAAGGATTGTGTGGGAAGACTCACATTACACAGCTCTGAACACACTTCAGCCAAGCTGATGGGTAGTTCCCAAGCAAAAACTGGCTGTTACAGGAATCCTATCCTGGTTAGGAATGGGTGGCCAACAGCATTCTTCACATGCTTAGCATTGACTGGGACCAATTGTGAGAGAGTGGTCTCTGTGAATGAATGATACATGCAAAGAGTGGCACCTTGGGGCTATTGGTCACCTCTGCTCCTTGCAGCAGGCTCTCTTGAAGGAGCTCTAAGTAGCACACCTCTCTGGCTACTCTCAGAGCAGTGGAACACCCCAAGAGCACCAAGATGTTTGCTGAAATAAGGTGGGAAGGAAAGTAGGGCTACTTTTCTAGACAAAGAAATTAGCTGCACTGAACTCCTGCCCATGCATTCCCTAGAAACTGTGTCCAAGCCAATGAGGAGTTCTGCTTAGTTTGCCTGAGCATGCTTTCTGAGTTCCTTGAGGCAGGCCTGCAGAACCAGATTCCTGCAAGGACTCTTATGTATCCGCTCACATCATTCCCTCCTCTAACCTCCCATTGGTGTCAGCTGCTCTCAGCATAAAGACCACGCCCTTTATCCCACCCTTGTGGCCTTGCCTAAGCCCTGCCTCCCTTACCATCCTTACTGCTTCCTGTCTTTTCCTGCTCATCTCTATTCCAGGACCCCAGGTCTTTCAGTCTTTTGTACTTGTTTTGCTCATTTCCACCACAAGGCCTTTCTCCATGCTGTTCCCTCTGCCTGAAATACAAATGTCACTTCTCCAAAGAGAGCTGAAGCCTCTTTTTGTGTTTGTCAGGTCCATGTTCACGTCTGGGACCCCATGCCATGAAGGAATTTATCACAGGCACAATTTTTTTTTTTCTTTTTTGAGACAGGGTCTTACTATGCAGTTCAGGCTGGCCTTGAGCTCACTTTGTAGCCCAGGCTGGTCTCGAACTTGCAACCATCCTCCCACCTCAGCCTCCCTAGTGCTGGGATTACAGGCATGAGCCACCACACCCGGCAATCACAGGCACAATCTTATATTGTGCTGGCTAATTGCTGTTCAGTTCCTGACTCTCCTACTGAATGAAAAGTTCCATAAGGGCAGGGACTACATCTGTCTTCGCTAGTCATGATACCACAGTGCCTGGCTTCATGGAAATACGTTGTCCTAGTGAATAAGCCAAAGTATGGAGGAATTTGGATATCCAATAAGTAAAGCTAAAATAAACACATAAACTCAATGAAAGCAGGGTGAGATGTATTTCTCCAGAGCTGTGGGTGACTTTCAAGGTCTTTGTCAGCCTAGCTTCTGTGTCTGCAGTTGCCCCTAGGGAGGTGGGTTGACTTCTTTGTGCTCCCACAATTGGTAGGAGCCAGAGCTGGAAATGACACCTTTGTCTGGTTTCTCTTGTGTCATCCCATGGATGCAAGCTGAAAGGTGATGCTTGGGGTCCATATGGCCTCTGCTCTCCCTGTTTACCTAATTTTGAGTAACCCATTAACCTGCTTGATGCTGTTTCTTCATCTGTGAAGTAGGAATGATAATGCATGTTTTAAATGGAAACCCTGAAAATGAAATGAGTATGTGAAAGAGTTCTTTCTCTAAACTCTACAGTGTGTTATAAATATTATTATTGTGTCATGTTTTATTTATGTTTGGTCCAAGAACCTAAAACCACTGAGGATGTGGATGGGAGATGGGGCTACCACCTAGTCTCTGGGACTGATTTTGCTTTTGAGCCCACCCTGGCTTCCTCTCTTTACTGTGAAGAGTATATTTTTAATACATTTCTGGAAAGCAACTGAAAAATTTTGGAATGTCATCTTTCTGAAAGAGTAAAGAAGCCTAAGGGATGGTTTGGACCAGGGCCTTATCCTCTGGGTCCAAATTCTTTCATTGAGGAAGGAGCAATGCTACCTTGTGTCCTTTTGGTAGGAAGCACTGTAAATCCTTACGAATGGGAAGGAATCAAATAGGGACAGGGAGGCCATTGCCAGACAGACTCCCACACAGGGCACAGAGCAGGAGGAGACTGGTGTGACCTCCAGCTTGAGAGATTTATTTGATCCCAATAGGGATGTACAGAACTAAGAGTAGGTACTCTTAGTTTACCTACTCTTACTAAGAGTAGGTAAATGCTGGGAATGGAGGCGATAACTTGGTTTGTGGAAATTGCTTTCTAAAGGTCATTGCAAAGACAAACACCACCCAATGTAGCCTTTGGGAAATGTGGAAGTAGACGAGGAAGCTCACCCTGCAGATGGAGAACTGGGGCTGAACATTTCCTTGTGCACACTCTTATGCGTTGGGCACAGATGTTTCCTGGCGTTGCCATGTTTGTGCTGGTGGTGTGCATATCTGAGTGGATGTTGTCAGGGCCTCTCACCTCATCTGTGTTTTGTACTTCAGCTTCTTGTCTGCTTCTTTCTCTTAAGGTGTGTTTCTGCAGGACATTGGTCCTGACTCTACAGCTCCTGACAGGAAAAATGAAGCACATGGCCTGATAAACTGCTGTAGGTTCAAGGATAACATGGGGAAACTTTTGTCAAGATGACCCATTAAAGAGGAAACAGGGGAGCAAGTCTGATTAAACGTTTTTTAGGGAGCATGATGTAAAAACTTTAATAGGTTTTATTTTTGCTGTCATTTTCAGCGTGTGTCTGTCTCCCTCATTTTTAATTCCCTTGAGACTGGATAGAGTTTTCCCAAGCAAATAATTACATTCGACGATAAATGTTTTGTCTTCCTAAAGGCGTTGAATTAATTGTCATTTTTCTGGGATTAGTTGTCTTTTCTTTGGTCCAGGTGTGAAATGATAGCTGGGGGCCGGTGATAGTTTGCATTTATGTCTTTCTTTTCTTTTTTTTAAAGTGGTAGCAAAGTTTATTTGAAAAAGTAAAAATAAAGAGTGAGGGAGAAACTGGCTTTGTAGATTGAGCTTGGGTCGAGTGAAAGGATAAAAAGCAATGAAAGGACACCTTGCAGAGAGCAGGATGGCCTGTGTGAGCAAAGCCACCGTAGCCTGTATTTTTCATTTGTATCATCTGATTTTTGCCCTCCAGATGGCCCTGTGTCTAGTAATTATCTTCCGTGGCTTAGATGAGCAAACTGAGACCCAATTTTGCAAAGTTTACAGGACTATTGACAGCCCCTGTATGAGCCCTGCTCATTCATGCCCTGTTGTAACCTCCCCTATCCCAGATAGACAGTGGGCCAGACGGTGGGGACTTCAGGTCTACTTGGCCAGACCCTATTAGCCTTACAGTGCTAACAAGAGGAAGGTCATTAGAAATGAAGTCTTTCCTAGTGAGAATAGAATAAAGACCTTCCCAGAAATGCATGTTTGAGAAGATGACTAGTCTCTGTTTATCTTCAGTCTCACAGGACAGCTAGAAGTGTAACTAACTGGTAGCTGTAGAAATCGAATTATCATAGATACAGAGTGTAAAGTCCAAAACCAAGGTCCTGGTGTGGTCTTTGCTTTCTGAAGGTTCTGCAGAAGGGTTCCTCCTTGTGTTTTCCTGGCTTCTGGGATCATCAGCAGTCCTTGGTGTCCCTTGTCTTATTGACATCATTTTAGTCCCTATCTTCATCAACCCATGGGCTTTCGGTGTCCAAATATTTCTGTCTTTCTAAGAATATCAGTCAATAGACTTTGGGATAACTCACCAGGAGGACCGCATCTTCCCTGACTGACATCTGCAAAGATCCTATTGCCAAATCAGGCCACATCGACAGGTAGCAGGGACTAGGACATTAACATCTATTTTCCAGGAATACAATTCAGCCTTTACCATCTAATTTTAGTGTGTCGTTTGTCTGATTTGAAAAATGCTTTGTTTTAAAATGAAGTTATGTTTACTATAGATGGTAGTTTTTATTTATAAATTTATAAGATTTGGGAAAATACAACCCCTCACATTCCTGTATATCATTCAAATGAACGGTTGACAGATATTTCTTCCAGTAATTCTTTTGAAGCATGAAAACATTGCAAATATAGACATAACAATTACTGTTAAGCATCTCATTAGTACATTACCCTTTTTCTTAATCAAGGAAATTTTGGAGGTACTACTGTCATTAGTGGGTAGATGTTGTTAAATATCCTAATGCATATGATAACTGAACATCAAAGATTTATATGGTCCCAAATGTTAATATTTTTCAGGTTAGAAACCTTGTTTTACAGAGAATTATAATGATCTTGACTTGTACCCTTCAAGAAATATTTTTCATACTTTTATATACATTTATAAATCTGAATAAACAACATGTGGTATTGTGTTGCTATGCATGAATATCTTTAAATTTATATAAATAGTATCATAACATATTATGCATCTTCATTTTTCCCCTTCAACATTTTTAGATCTGTTCATGTTGATATATATGCATGTATATAATATACATATATAATTTCTTTTAACTGATATATAGTTTGTTGTGTTAAAAAATATCCTTGCTAGGTACAGTGGCATGTACCTGTAGACCTAGTTGCTCAAAAATCAGGCAGGAGGATCAGTTGAGCCCAGGAGCTTGAGAAAAGCCTGGGAAACATAGATCCCTTAATCAATCAAGCAATTAATTAAATTTAAAAAATATTTAGAAGTTTTTACTTGATGAAATACAAAATATCTCGTGTTAGGTATAGTCTCTTTTGGATGGGATCACATTTTGTTTCCTTATAATAGCTACTAAATCTGGAAACATAAGACTAGATGTTACAAAGGTGGGCCCCCAATCCTGGTTGGAAAACCATCTCATTTCTGGTGTGGTAATTCTCTTTAAGAACTCAATGCTTATTGAGTATAGTATGTGAGAGGCCCCAGGAGTCCTCTATCAGATGGTAGGGATAATGGCATTGCATCACTACTCTTATTTGCCCACAAAGCAAATGGTTACTTTTCTTGTTGCTAGGACAAAATACCCAACATCCAAAATTAAAGAAAGAAAGGTTTATTTAGCTCACAGTTTGTAAAGGTTTTAGTCCATAATTGGATGACTCCAAGGCAGAATAGTGTGGCAGACAGACATCACAGAAGAAACAGCTCATGACAGGCAGAAGGTAACAAAAACAACAACAGACCTTCACAGCATGTTTCTGCCCCTCTTATCTTATCCAGTCTGCTAAGAGTGGGTAACATTCACTCCCTTAGTCCTAATGCCCTTGATCCTAGCATGGCACCATGAATCAGTTCCATTATCACACATTCTGGATGCAGCCACTTCTGAAAATATCCCCCCTATGACTGCATGAGGCTCTGGGGTGACATCTAGACACAAGCCATAACAAGGCTGCCTTTAACTCTTCAAATTCTCTAGCTTCTTTTCCTTGCCATTGGGACTAGAAGTGTCAGAAGTACCAGGACACCTAGACTAGAAGCATTTACATCAGTGTTGAGGTTCTTAAAGAGCTTGCTCTGTAATAATTGCCTTGGGCTGCCATAGAAAACTACCATAATTCAGGGTACATAAACAACAGAAATTTAAAATTTTCTCATGGTTCTAGGGGCAGAAAATCCAAGATAAATGTGTTGGCAGGATTGGTCTCCTCTAATGGGTTTCTCCTTGGCTTGCAAATGACTGCATTTCAACTATGCCTGCCTATCATCCTTTTTCTGTGCTAATCTATGCCCACATATCCCATTTTTACAAAGACACCAGTCAGATTGGATTAGGGACAATCTTCATGTGACCTTGCTTTCACTTCATTACTTCTTTAAAGAATCTACTTCCAAATACAACTAGGGTTAGGAATCTAACATAATATTTGAAAGAACACAATGCGTAATAAGTTCTCTCTAATGTATAGGGTGAATATTTCCAGCCAATGATAGAGTCACATGAAATTTTATGTGATATCTGATCCTGAGAACTATATAATGTTTAGCCTGGAAGTTTATTAACCCTACATTAAACTTAAAGTTAGCAGGATCAGAAAAGTCAGGACTCAAGTGAAAACCAACTCAGATTCTATTTTCCAGAAGAAATTGAAAAGCTTGAAAAATTTGGAAAAAGGAGGCTGCTTTTGAGGAGCAATATTGAACATACATAGACTACCATGTGTCCAAAGTGCACATGATTAAAGGTTAATCCACAATGGACCCAAAAGAAAGCACCTTGATCTGAATTAGAAGGCTTCGTTTTGATCATGGCTATGCTTCCTACCCCTGTGACATTGAACAACTGTCTTAACCTTGAAGTATCAGTCTCTAAAATGGAGGTTGTAATGGATCAGTGGATTTGTGCAAGAATAAGATGAGAACAGTGCTTAGTATCTGGTGAGTTTTTAAAAAATGATTTCTTTCTGGAATATGAATCTAAAGAGATTGGACTCTTTCCTATTTGCAGCAAGGAGCTTCTTTAGAAGCATGCGAGTGATCTGTTTAAATGTGGGTTTCAGAAAGTTAATTCTGGCTTGGAAGCAGTGCAGAAGGAGCGGTGGGAGTGGGGAGGAATTGGAAGATCAGTTATTAGGCCTTTGAAAGAATCCAAGTGAGAGAGGCCTGTATGGACTTGGTGAGTGAGGTGAGTGAACTGGGGGAAAGATGTAGAAAGAAGAAAGGAGAGAGAGCTGGAAATGAGGGATGTGTAAGAGATAGCACTGGGATTTAAGAAGAACTGGATGTGGAACTGTGCAAAAGAAGAGAAGAGGTTGTGATGCTGCCAGGTTGCTTGCTGGGCCTTTTGAAAGCAGGAAGATATTAAGGAAGATAACAAATTCAAAAGGAATAGATCAGAGAGTGCATGGAGGAAGGAAACAGTGAGGTTGATTTTAATCAACTGAAATCTGAATTGTTTGAAGGACATTGAGGACCATGAATGTCAGGGAGAGTGGGTCATTTGTCTAGGTATCTGTGGGACATTGACACCCAGATAGTGGGAAGAGAAGAGAAGAGGAGCAACTGGAAGTGACTCTCCAGGACACCTAGAGAAGGAGGAGGAGCACAGGAAAGTGCCAGGAAAGGGGCCCAGGTGGGAAACCCCAGGTCGGGGGCTGGTACTGAGGAGAGGCTGGCTGAGCATTTCAGAAGCCATGGTAACTTTGGGAGACCTCTGTGAACTGGGGACATGTTGGATGCAAAAGCCAGAATTCAGAGGGGCAGGATAGAAAGGAAGGCTTAGAGATTGTGAATTTTGATAGAGAAACAGATTACAAAGAATATCTTAAAGATGAGGGAAGAGGAAAGATTCTTGTTTCCTTTTAAGGTTACTGGCATGCTGCTGAGCAGTGGGTGGGGTGGGAATACAGTCAGAGGAGCCCATAGCAGGAGTTCAGGGAACTAGTGATAGAAATAGTGGGAAACAGTGATAGAATAAAGTCCCAGAGAGATGGGAGAGCTTGGAGCAAGAGCCCCTAGGAAAGTGTCTTAAATGAAGGACCTTTTTTTCTTTTTTTTAACTGAGAAGAGAAAGGGATCTGTGGATGGATAAAGAGCAGGTAGTTGAAAAGGAAAGATGTAAATGCTTTCGTACCTGTACTTTTCCAGTAAAATGGGACCCCTGTAACACCTGCTCAGTAATCAAGGTAGAAAGAGTTTCAAAGAGCTGAAGAAGGGAGCAGACTGGGGAAAGTTTAAGGATTGTTCAGCAACTGAAGTTGCAAGGGACGAAGTTATAGTTACACACACTGGCACAGATGGGCTGCTGGTTTCTGGTTCTGACTCATTGCTCAGGGACAGGGGAGGTGGGTGCTTAGATTCCTCCAAGTGAAAGACTGGCAGGGTGGTGGGAGTCCAGGAGATGGAGGAATGATGAAGTCCTTTTAGGTGAGAAGGGAAGATAATAGATCAAGGAAGGAGAGGAATATAGAAATGACGAGATTGGGGTGCTATGGCTTTGTTGAAGCTAGAGAGGAGGACTAGCAATAAAATATTTCTGAGATAGATGTTTGGAGGAGAAGTACTTTTAGGTAAAAAATCTATATGGTATTAGGAAATGGGGATGAAAGTGCAGATTGCCTGAGTGAGGGAGAAAGGTGCCACAAAGGCAGAGCATCGAGCACACAGGCTTTGCACACAAGGATGAAAGCCAGGGTACAGAAAGAAACTGTTAGCCAGTTAAATATCTCAGTAGAAGAGTGCTCTTGAGATGATGAACCAGTCAGCTATTACTATCATATAGATACCCACAAAAGTTTTGGTGGCATGACACAGTAAGCGTTGATTAGCTCCATGTGTGTGGGCATTCAGTGTAGACTAGACTCACCTGGGTAAATGTGCTGACTTTGCACTTGCAGGTTGAATGATGTTTGGCTAACTTAGCATGGTTGTATTTGGGGTGACTAGGTGGGATAGCTCTGATCCTTCACCTGTGGATAGCTCAGGCATGCTTTTCTTATAGTGATGGCAGAACTCTAAGAGAGTGAACACTTTTCAAATCCTTTGGCATGACATACTGGCTAATGGCTCTTTGACAAGAGAACATTTTGGCTGAGCTCAAAGTCAAGGTTTGAGGAAGTATGCTATACTCATGCATTTGGGTGGGCGTGTTAAGTGAGTATTTTTGAACAGTAATCTAGTCAACCACAGGTAAGTGCTAGGAGGATGGAGTGAGGTAGGGTTGTAAATGGCATTGGACCCTTAAGTGACGGTGACATAGGTACAAAGGTAGGAAGAATGGATGCTGTCTACTCTGTTCCCTTCCTGTGATACAAGTGGCCCCAACTGAGAGTATTTGGCAAAAAATCATTTTATTAGAAGGGACACAGGATTTTTTGTGTTGTGAGGAGTCGAACAGACAGCAGGAATTGTAGTGGGCACAGAGGAGGAGATCAAAGGAAGCATCATGAGGCACTGAGGTCAGAGAATAGCTGCCCAAGTGCGGAATTCTAGCCTTTAGGAAGAAGACTGCCAGAACACACACACACACACACACACACACACACACACACACACACTCCACACGGAGCTGTTAGAGAGCTTGGGCTGATCCAAGAGAAATTCCATGGATGGATGTTTTATTGTTGGGGAAGTCATTATGAAGACCAGCCATCCCTCTGCTTTAGAGGGGGCTTGAAGTACTGAACTCTTCCTAACTGAGGAAAGCAGATGCTTCCCAAGGAGGAGACGATGTTTCCAGGGGGAGGTAATCACAGCTCCACACTATACTTGGGATTTCACAATTGCTTTTACTCTGACTGTTTTTTTTTTTTTTTTTTTTGGCACTACAAATAAGGAAGTGAGAGGGTGGGTGTGGGAAGGAAAGTATTTAAATGGAGATGCAGTAATAGAAATAACATCCATCCTTGGAAAGAGTGACTGTAGAAGAAAGATGGATGGGGGTGGAACACCTCAAACTTTGATTTTCTCTCTGTGGCGTCTCCTACTACCTTCCAGTGTTCCTGACCTTCTCTCCCCAAGTAGCCTCAAAACTCCTTGCAGGCAAAGTCTGGCTTGTTCTAATCACAGCTGTCTCCGCAGTGATGTGGCACTGATCTTACTAGGTGCTCATCATACATGCTTGATTGGATGAATGAATGAATGAATGAATGATGGAAAATGAAAAAAAAAAAACTAGTACATTCATCCTCACTTAAAGGAATTCCAGACTTCCATTTGGTAATGTCACTTAATAAAAATTTAGAGACCTCCTGAATTTTAAGCACGATGACTAGGCATTTACAGAGAATGAGACATAGTCCTTGCCAGATGGTTGCCTGTCTTTGCTTGCAGCTTTGGGAACAGCAGCTAACAATACAGAGTCACGTTGAAGTGTTTCAAGCCTCAGTTTGTCCACCTGCTCAAGGGGGAGGCTGAAGCACATGCTTTCAGATTTCTTTCCTACAATGCTCTTTGATGCATTTGATAGTCTGTTGCTCACTGTGATTTCTAAAACAGGGAGAACAGTTAGATTTTTCTGAAACACATTTGACTTGTTTTTTGGTTCCTTTTTTTTTTTTTTTTAAACCATCTTGTGGAATGCATTTAAGGACCATATTTTGGAGAGTGCGGATTTAGATTAATGTTGGGGGAACCAATCCTTGTATAGATTTTTATCTGACGGTCATCTCCATACACTTGAATCAAATATAGATGTACTTTTGAAATTTCCCTATGCTTTTTGACACTATGCCTTTCAGAGAACTCCCTAGAGTCATCCATCTGGGAGACTGTGTCTTGATGGTGTTAGAAGCAGTCGGTCAAGTTCTAGAACTGAGTTGTAATTGTAGGACTTTCACTTTTGTTTACTTTCTCCAGTTAGATCTGAGGCATCAAGAACACCTGTCTGCCCCAGGGAAGGGGAGGATGAGTGGATTAGGTTGTACAGGATTTTGTTCAGAGATTGGGAGTACTGGATATGACATGGGACAGAGTTAGGATCTCTGAAAATCAGGCCATTCCAAGGTAAGACTCTAAGTCTAGAAAAGAGCTGCTTAATCCCCCTTGGATTATGTATATGGATGGAATGTGGCCTCAGGTATTGCATTAACCTGGCTCCTCAGGTATACGGAATAGGGATTAAAGAATAGGACTTTCGTATACTTTCCCTGCATAAGAGTCATGGCCTAACCAGTCCCTTTATATACTCATTTATTCCCTTCAAAACCATTTCTCAGCTAAGGCATGGTAGAACATACCTGTAATCCCAGCTACTTGGAGACTGAACACGAGGACCATAAATTTGAAGCTTCCTGGTCAATTTAGGGAGAGCCTCTCTTAAACAAAAAAGGCTCGGGATATAGCTCAGTGTCTCCTAGATTCCATCCCAGTACCAGTATCACAATAAATGAACAAACAAACACACAATAAAAACAAAAACAAAACGAGGTCCCAATGCATATGAAGCACAGACTTTGTCCCATGACTTCGTCTCTTTAATGGCCTTCCAGACCTCTTTAGCTTGACTCCCGGGACCCTTGGAACTTTACTTTCAACATGGCTTTTCAGTTTCACATTCCATACTCTTCTTTCCTACCTCATGTACACTCCAGCCAGGTGGAATTTCTTATTGTTTCCTGACCTCCCATGATCTTTTTCATCTCTCTCTGTCTTTACTCATGACTTTTTCTCTGGTGAAACACCTTCTTGGTGGCCTAGTTCAGCCATATACTCATTTTCTATGCACCCACCAACTGCTGTTATGACTGTTGTTTACACTTCTATTTTTGCTCATCCAGTAAGCTCTGAGTGAGATCTTTGGGACTTAGAGACTTAACAGGCAAGTAGCAGATATTTATTGGAAAGTTTTTGAATGAAGTAGTATGAGTTTTCCCCCTCAAATAGGTACTCATCTTTCCATACATGCAAAAATGTATCTAATCTGAAGTAATAGATTTTCACCTTGGTCTAGCAAAGAGGGGGAGTTATAGGGATATTTTTAAAAAGAGAAGTAGTTTTGTTACCTTTCAAGCATGACGTATTTTTCAAAGCTAAGCTGCAAACAGGTGTTAATAAGTAAAGTGGGAAAATTAATGCAGAATTATCAGTTTATATTAGTCCTGATTGCATAATAGAATATCATAAAAAAAGGATATTAAACATTCCAGAATTACCATTGGAGCCCCAAAGTGCAAGCTATACTGATAGAATCACTAACTTTTTGAGCCTTGGGTTTGAAAAAGATACTGATTTTCTATTCAAAAATTCAAAAAATACTTTTACTGTTAAGTAAAACCTAAAACTTTGTAGACAAAGATGTAATTAGAACTTTTTACCTTTAGAGGATAATGGAAACTGCACCTGCATTATTACAATTCTGGATTAGTAGCCTTATATGAGGTGTGTTGTTCCATAGTAATTCACTATTACAGGCAGAATCTGGCATAGGTGGGTCCCCTGTGTGTCATCCAGATGAATTTAATTACTGCAAGATGAGCCCATACATTTTATTTTCTATGCTAGTTGCAATTCATGTTGTACCTGTGGTATTGCTTAGGTTGTTGAGTTCAAAAGGATTCAGAGGCTTTATCAGAGCTCAGGAGTAAGGTGCCATGATTGATTAGTGAAGTGTGCTGTGGGGATGGGAAGGAAAAGTTTGTGTGTTTACATGTTTTATCTAATATATCCCAGAAACTGATAGAATTCTAATCAATGTGATATAAAATTAGAAACAAGGGAGTTATTGTTCATGTGTTTGAATTTAAGACTCAGTTGCATGACTCACTGGTTCTATAACCCTGAGCAGAACCATATTTTGTTTCTGAGCTCCACTTTCTCTGTAGGTAAAAAAAAAAGGTGGTGGTGGGGGGGATAAACAGTTAGTTGTTATGAAGGTCTGATGAGTGGGTGTTCTATAAATGCTAAAGTATTCCACATAAATGTTTACTATTTGTAAATGGGGCTACAAGATTGTTGCTGTGTGTACTTAGAACCTACTTGTTCACTCTGTGTGTTATATGTGTATTGCCTGTTTTACGCTCTTGGGTCACAGCACACAGAAGCCATGCTGATTCTTGAGTGTAGGGCATACATGCCACAGCAGGCTGTATCACTGAAAGCTCTAAAGAGTTTGTCATCACTGGCCTAGGCCTTTCCCCATGGTCCCGCCATTCTGGTTCTTCAGGCAGTTATATTGAAGCATGTGCATAGTTGGGCTTACAGGCTTAGAAGTTCCATTCCTCTTAATTTACTATGTTAAGTACTCATGGTAAATTGGAACTAAGGACTTAGATTTTCTTTTTTAAGGTGTCCAGGATTGGGAATCTGAAACTTCATACAACTTCAGCTTTGGCCAAGATCACTAGGATGCATCTCATCCTCTCAGTGGTGAACGGAGGCATGTTCTTGTGAGAAAAGAGCAATGGAGAGTGTGTTAGTCACCTCTGTTGCAGGAATAAAACACCTCATGAGCAGAATTTACAGGAGGAAAGGTTTATTTTGGTCATGTCTAAGAGGCTTTAGTCCATGGTTGGATGACTCCAAGACAGATACCTTAAGGAAGAGAGTAATGGTAGAGGATAGCTGGCTTACCTCATGGCAGCCAGGAAGCAGAGAGATAAAGAGCCAAAGAGACAGGGACCAGGGACCAGATATAGTTTCCAATGTCACACCCTGTTGACCTACTTCCTTAAAGTAAACCCTGACTCTTGTTTTCATTAATTCCCGATAGTGCTATCAAATTTTGTTCTCATCAATGGTCCACCAATGAAGTTAGAGCCCCTATGATCAAATCACTTTTTTCTGAGAGCTCATGAGTCTTTTGGGGGACATTTTATACCTTAACCGTAACAGTGAGCAAGCAGAAAATACAAAGTATTTATCAAATCTCTGATTATGTTATTTTTGCTAACATCTCATTCAGCTGAAGCAAGTTCTATGTTTAAGCTTAGTATCAAGGAAAGGATGTAAATAGGTATCTGGAGATGGGGAGAGGTGAAGAATTTAGGCATGAATACAACAGAAACACTACAGAGCATTATAGAAGAAAGCTTGAAAGTCATAGTGTGAATAAAGTGAACAAAATAGTGATGACGATGATGATGATGATGATGATAATGACTAACATCTGTTGAACACAAACCATAGGCTCTTATCTATGCTTGGAGCCTCACTTGTATTTTTTCTGCATCAAGTCCTCACATTACCTCTTTGGTATAAGTACCAATATTACCTTGCCCGCATTCCAAGAAGGATGCTGAGATTCGGGGAGATTGAATACAGTCATGTATCACCGAACAATGGAGATACATCATGAGAAATATTAAGTCACTTTATTGGTATGCAAAATGTCAGAGACTGTACTTATACAAATTAAAACAGTATGATGTCACCAGATGATATGGGGCCATTAATGTATATGAGATCCATTATTGACCAAAAGTCGGTGCTGCACATTACTGAAATTGCCAATTTGCACACCCAAGTGGTGGAGCTCTGGGAAAAGAATCCAGTTTTGTCTGTCTTTAGAGCCTAGCTCTTAACCAAATCCCCGAATACCAGAACCTGGGGCAAGGACACTCAAACTCACTGGAGAGAAATGCAGTATAAAGAATGGGCAGTCCCATTTCCTGGAAAGGTTAGTTACTACAGGGAATATGTCCCTTTTGTGTGTGTGTTTATTCATGGCCTCATGTCAGAACCTAAGAGAAATCCTTAGATGTTAACAGCAGGTGCAGGACTCTTATCTCAAGCTAGTACAAGTGAAAAGGCAAGTCTCAAGAGGGGTTTTGTCGTTTGTGCCTTTTTGAGGAGAAATTAGGAAATTTTAGGGTTAGCTTCTTAAACGTTGTGGTTGGTAAGGTGCAGAGGTTTTGAAACTATATTCTTTGGGTTTCTAGAATTTTGTACGATAAAATTTCAGTATGGCAGTTAGCAAGGGCAGAGGATGAGATTCTACCTCCCATTTCTACAAAGCAGCTCTACTTTTAAACTCTTGTGTTGTAAGGTTTGTTGCTTCATTCATTCATTCATTCATTCACTTACTGTTTCTCCTTTTGGAAGGAAGTGAGAAATAGGGTCTTAGTATATTGAGAAGGGAATGGTAGTCTCCTAAAGGAGGAAAGCTTGGTCAAAGCATGTTGACTCCTTGGTTCTTCTGTTGCTTCCTCCACTACCCAACTCTGTGATCTTGAATGCTTATTTTCTGTTCTAAGTCCCTGGGACCCTCCCTTCATCATCTATGCAAGGTGAAGATGGAGATGACCTCTTCAGTTCTCATGCTTTTTTTCTCCTAGGGGGGTAGCTGTGCCCTGTTACACTGTCAGGGGTAGAGTTCTAGACCTGGTCTGCCAGTTGTCTGACTCGGATGTATCTCTGGAATCCTGTGAACTTCCACCAATTTCTTCTCACTAGCAGATATTTATTTATGAATGATTCTGTGCCAACCCCCACCATTCTTCAAAGTTCTTCAAGTTGCTAATGCATGTCTGGGTGTAGGGGGAGTCCTTAGAAACATCCCCCACCACACTGTGTCTTTTCTTTACCACTATCTTCATTTTTGTCTCACATGCTTTGTCTCTCTGCAGGACAGAACATGAGTTGTTGACAGTGTACTCTAGGGGTTGGCACTGGGGATGATCAACGAGGACCTGGGGCTGTGATAATAGGTGAGATCATCAGTCATTGTGCCTCACCAGCCTTCCTTAGATGCTAATAGGGATTCTAAGTTTCTCTGACTGAAGTGTTTTTGTGATTCAAGTTCTTTTCCTTTAGTCACTTATCTCAGGTGGTGACTTCTGGAGTGAAATGTAGGCTGTCATATGGTTATTTGGTGCAAAGTTTTGTGTTTTCCCTGCTCATTTCTTAGGCAACAGATAGGATGGGGAACTTCAGAGGGATACAACTTTCCTTCAAAATTATGAAGCAGAAAAACTTGGACCATGATAACCGGTGCCCAAAGCTATTTTAGATGAGGAAACAATAGAGTGGAGACTTAGAAGAGAGACAGTGGGCGTGGGAAGTTTTGGGGAGGAATATTCCAGGCAGTGGGAGCAGCAAGCACAAAGACTTTGAGGTTGGACTAATGTATCTAGGCCACAGTAAAGAAGAGGAAGAGAAAGAGGAGATGAGATACATGGCTATAGGCAGACCATGACAGCATGGAGAACCTTGGATTTCATTCTGAGCACAGTGAAAATCAATGATGATTTCTGAGTAAGATAGCAATGACTTCCATTTTGAAAGGTCACTCTCACTGAAGTGTAGAGAATAATGCATAAAGGGCAAAGGTGTACATAGGGAGACCTGTTAGAGGTCTAGTGCCTAGTTTAGGGGAAAAAAAGGAACACTCAGGTAGCTGAACTGATCAGGGTGTAGCCAAAGCTTTCTATGTGAGGTCCTGAGTCATGGGTTAGCTATAGTATGAAAGGGTTAAGAAACCCTGGAGAACCTAGAGGTAGACAAGAGGAAATGGAAGACTGAGTGGAGACCTGGCCTAGACTGTAGAGCCAGATTTAGTTCTCCTGTTCATCCAGTTACTCATTCATTCTTCATTCATTCACTTTTTATTTCAAAGTATAATTTTAATTTTACTTTCTCCCAGAATTTAGTTTTAATTCAGTCCTTTGGAGTTGGCTTCTTGCATGGGCACTACAGAAGTCTTGGGGCAATATCTTGTCTCTAAACCGGAGTGAGAGTGTTTGGTCCTTCCGTGCCTCATGAGGACAATTACCAATGACCTTACTATGAATAACACCACCCATGTAGAAACGTGGTGTCACATATAGCTTGGGAAGCACATAGGTGTCAAAGACATTCTTTTCAGTAATGTCCTTGATGGCTATAGCCTCTACTTCATTTTGAATGAAGAACTTCTTTATAGTCTTGTCTTTGAACACAAATAGGACAAAATCTGTGCAGCAAATAGACTGCCTCTGGCTGAGGCCTTTTTTGGCATCAATAATTGTTATGGCTTGTGTTTAGATGACCCTCCTGAAGCCTCATGTGATCATAGGTGGGGGCTTTTTCAAGAGTGGCTAGATCTAAAGTGTTTAATGCTGCAATTGATTCATGGTGCAGTGCTAGGCTAAAGGGCACTAGGATTAAAGGGATGAGTGCTACCTGTCCTAAGTAGTCTGGACAAGATAAAAGTGGGAGAAAGGGGGCTATTAGTTAAAGACCTCGGTTGCTTTGCTATCTTGTGCCCTCCATGAACTGTTTTGCCTGTGTGATACCTGTCTGCTATGACACCCTACCTTACAGACAGTCAGTTATGGACTGAAACTCCTACAAACCATGAGCTAGACAAAAATTTCCTCCTTTAACTTTGGGTGTTAGGTATTTGTCTCAGCAACAATAAAAGTAACTAAGACATAATTTGATAACATGAGTGGGGTTGTTGCTATGACTGTACATGACCATGTGGTTTAGAAGCCTTTGGAGCTGGCTTTTAGAAAGGGGAAGAGTTAGGAAAAGTTTGGAGATGTCAACTGAAAAAAGTATATCTGGACATCTTAGATTGTACTTAATGGGAAATTCTGGTCAGAGCTCAGAAAACCAGAAGGTATCAGAAATCTTTCCAGTAAAGACAAGGCTCAGGATGTTTCTTCTGGGAAGAAGAGATGCATTGAATGTTGGATTCCTGATTATGTATGTTATACCTTGGTAGAAAGTTTGTTCGCACTTTGCTCATGTCCAGAGAGTTTGCCTGAGACTGTGATTAAGGGTCGTGGCCTAACTAACCTGGCAGAAGAAATTTCAAGACAGCTTAATGTTGGAACAGTGGTATATCTACTGCTAGGGGTTTTTATCCAGATTTATGTTGAAAATTAAGAGCAAAGAGCCCAGAAGAATGATTTTAAACATTTTGAGTTTGATCAGAAAGGAAGCTCCAGTAAAGTGGGCTTGCAAAGACGGGAAAGGAGAAATTGGTTACCAAAAAGAGTAGAAAGAAAAAGCCAAGTATTTCAGAAGAAGACAACAGAAAAGATGGACTGAGAAATCACAAGAACCAGAAGAACTCCAGCCTTTGCTGCCTCAGAGTTGCAAAGGTGAAAGACTTTGCTTTGATAAGAGAGTTCTAGAGAACCATTTTCTAGAGTAATGGTGTTCCTAGGGAAGTTATTCCTCAGGATTCGGTTCATAGACACACAACCCCTACACCAAAGAGAGAAAGAAGCCTGGCTACTACTTCATTTGGCAGGAGACCTTGGTATCATCTGCATGGTTTTAAGTACATGCAGAATGCAAGAGTTGTGAGGTCAAGAAGGCTTAAATCAAGATATCATAAGGCCTGGGAGGCTAGGCAAAATGCCCCTGAGAGGGCAGCTTGTGAAGTATGAATCTGAAGGTACAGTGGAAGCCTCAGGAGTTTGAAGAAGGCAGGAATGTGTGTCATTGAGGAAAACTTCAAGGAAGGAACAGAGCTGGCCCAAGAAGGAGCAATGGGAGCTACAACCACTGGCAGTGCACAAGAGCCACCCAAGCTTTTTGGGGTTCACAACTTACCACAGATTTCTGGGGATGCTGGAATTGGCCCCATGTTATTTAATGTTTGCCCTGCTGGATTTTGGTCTTGCTTTGTTCCCATTTCTTGCTATGCCCCTGTTTGCAACTTTTGAAATGGAAATGTCTATCTTGTGCCATTGAATGTTGGAAGTGTTTACCTTTATTTTCATTTGTACAGGGATTTGCAGCTAAGACTTTGCCTTAAATCTCAGAGAAAATTTTGAACATGGATTTTCAGCAGTGCTGAAACTGTTGGACTTTGGCAACTCTTGGAGATGGACAAAATTCCTTTTGCATAAAGGAATATTCATGAGGCTTTAGAAGTCAGGGGCAGAATTTTATGGCTTGTATTTAGAGGTCCCTCCTAAATCCTCATGTCATCAGAGGTGGGGGGTTTTCAGAGGTGGTTGGATCTAGAGTGTGTGATAATGCAATTGGTTCATGGTTCAATGTTAGACTCAAGGGCACTAGGATTAAAGGGGCAAGTTTTACCTGTCCTAAGTAGTCTGGATAAGATAAAGAGGGGAAAGAGGCAGTTAAGGTCTCTGGTTGCTTTGCTATCTTCTGTCCTCCATGAATTGTTTCTTCTCTGTGATTGATGCCTATCTGCCATGATACCCTACTTTTGAAACAGCTGATTATGGACTGAAACTTTTACAAACTGTGAGCTAGACAAAACTTTCCTCATTTAATTTTGAGTATTAGTTAGTTTGTCTCAGAAACAAGAAAATTAACTAAGACAATGATGTTCTTTTCATTTTCTTCTTGGAAGTAAGGGCCTGAGAGCTATCTCTTGTAGCTGTGTGACTTTGGGGCCATTATTTTATCTCTCCAAGGGCCCTTAGTTTACTTGCCCCTAAAATAGGGAATCATAATAATCCCTGTTTCACAGAGTTTTGGTGAGTATTAGGTGACTTCAGATTAACATAGGTGAACAGAGTTAGTGTCATAGGAGATTTGCTATAGTTTTCATTGACATGGTCTTGAATGCTGAACCGCACTGCTCCTAAGTCAGCAGCTGTTTGTGCTTGCTTCTAGGTCCTGGGATTATCTCTTGTGTCTATTATAAGCCTTAATGGAGGTGGCATTTGTGGATATGGCCCTGAGTTGCATCCTGTCTCAGTGTGTCTCTTGTGTCCCCATCTCTAGCCACCACAATGCCTTGTTTATAGCTTGTTCTCTACCTCACACCTCCTAGTTGCACGCACAGGTGGGCTGTGCCAGGCCTCCATCTGTCCAGGAGTGAAGCTATAGGTTTCTGGCTTGGATCCACACTGTTTGAGTCTGTCCAGAGTCTCTGCTAGTCCCTTGTGCTCTCTCTTTGCTAGCACTGGCACCTCTTGCTTTGTTAATGGAGAATTTGTCAAGTAATGGGAATAATTAGCACAGTAGGAGCTTTACTGTGTCCTGGAAAGAGAACAGAGAGCTCCCCCCTGCCAGGAGGGGGCAGCTTCACACATAATTGCGGGCAGACTTATTTTCTCTTGTCTGTGTCTCTCTCCCCTTCTCTTGCATGTGTTTGATTTTTTTCTCTCTTTTTGTATAGAGAGACTTGGCTAGGAGAAAAGACCTGTAAATTGCACTCTTGCTGGGCTGATGCTGTGAAAGCTGGGTAAGATTATCTTCTAGGGTTGAATAATTTCCCTCTCTCCTATACTATTTGAGGGGCAAGATCAGCTAAGCACCTAGCTTATCTGCCCCTCTTTTTGCTTTCCCATTTCCTCTTTTTCTTCCCCTCTCCCCCTCCTCTTTTCCATCCCTTCATGTAAAGAACTTACTAGCTCTCAATTGAATCTTTTTTAATGGTCCCAAGAGGCGAGGATCTTGAAGGGCGATTATCTTCATTATAAATTATTAACTCTCTAAGCAGCCAGATGGTTTTCCAACCCATGGCTGGGAACTCGGCTAGGGAGGCCCACTGGTAGGCAGAGGAGAGGACAAAAGAAGGGAGGAGGCTGGCTTGTGAGTGACCACATCTTCTTGGCATCTTGGCTACACGGGGGAAACTGGAGAAACTGGCAGCACCTTGTAGGGCCTGAGTTCTGTGGTCTGCAGGAAGAAGTTTATTGTTGCTGCATTTTTTGCCATTTCATAACTCAGGGTTCTTTTAGGGATGGATTAGAGATGGCAGGTGGACAAAAGACTAATGCCATGAGTTGTTTTTGTGTAAACCTTAGAAGATTGTTAAGGCATAGTAAGAAGAAATGATCATTACCTAACTTTGTGTGGACTCAGTGTTATCAACGTCATGGAAAGGGTAGGTACTATTATCCTTAGTTTATGGGAGAAATGACCATTAGGCTTCAGAGCTTTCCTTATGGTTGCTTGGCCAATAATTAGAAAAAACTGGGCTTTGATTCCCAGTCCAGTGCTCCATTCCCAAACCAGACTTCTTCCTAGATGCGTTTCCCTGCTCATCTTTCAGGTTCCCATGCACATTCTCTCTCCTCTGACCACATCAGTCTAGGGCCACCTCTTGTTCCTCTACTGTTTCCCATGCATGGACCTATTCAGTACTGGCCACATGAGCCCAGGTGTCTAACTTCCTCTGGGGCTTGGAGAATGCGTTTATCTAGAGGTCGTGTGTTGTCTGCTTGTGAGATCAAGACATAAATACTCTTAGGATTTCTGTTCACTAGGAAGAAGTCTACCCAAAAAGCAACAGAGAATCCCTGGGGCTTTCCAGTTGGACACTGCTTCAGATTCCTAAACATACTGCTCAGGTGACTGCTGAGTTGCTGTAATCACCAAACCCTGGTATTTCCAAAGGCGTTTTATATAAACAGACTCAGGTATGACTCTTCACACTGCCCATGATATTGGGAAGGCATGCTAAAGAAGTCCATCTGTCCTAATCACTTTCTTTGAGCTGACCGGGTAAAATGGTAACATTGGCTGGACTGAATGGAAGCATCAAGGGCAATAGTTCATTGTAGCAGAAGCAGCTAAACATTACTTGTTAGTATTCAGGTACTTATCTGTCCTTAGTACTGTGGATTTGAATTTATAGTAAGTGGTTCACTGTGTTTCCTCACTGTTATCATTCACCATCAATAGATGAAGCAACTGACTTCTACAAGTTCATACAGGCAGCAAGTCCGAGATCTGAGATTTTAACTCAAGAAGGCAGGCTCCAGAGTCCCTGGCTTTCACCACAATACCATATTATCTCTATGAAAGGGACATTTGTCATGCACTGGTGTTCTACTTTGGACCCTGGAGGCTGCCCCTGCCACAACCAGCCTACTTTGGCAGTGTCTGCCTCTTACCTTTAGTCTACTGACTTGCTTCATTTAGACTCATGTCTTTCTTCTCTATAAATGCCTTGCAGGGTTTGAAGTATGTTTTTATTTGTCTCTATATCTAGGACAAGTGTTTCACAGTTAAACAGAAATAATGAAAGACTTCTTATTTACTACCCTTCATCTTATCTATATCCATGTGAAAGAGTGGTGCTTAGAGTAAAATCCCATTAATAAGCATTGGATTGACACACAGTCATCTCCTTTTCCTGTTTAAGTTCATGCAGTCTAAGTTTGCATTTGGTTATTTAAAAGCCATGAGACCCTAAAAATGATATGCATGTATACATATAAATGTATATATATATAAATAATAGATGAACATATATCATGTGTCAGGGAGTGTGTTAAATGTGTTTTTTGAAGTGTATACATAGAAAAATACACACATCATAAATGTGCAGCTCAGCCAGTGCATGCTCACATCCTGAGCACATTGCACATCACCTAGATCACGAAATGAGTTCTCTTACCTCTTTTGCTCTCTTTGCGATCAGTAACCATTGGGCTGACATTTAAAAGAACAGAATAAATTATTTTTTCTCTTTTTATGCTTTGTACAAATGGCATATATGGAGTATGTGATCTTGTGTGTCTTATTTTGCTCAACATTATGCTTGTGAAGGTTAGCCATGCTTCTGTTTAGGCATAAAAACCCATCATTTTCGGAGTTGAATATTTTACACGAACAAACTGTAATGTACCCATTCTACTGTAGATGGGAATTTAGTGATCCTTTGGATTTCACTATTATGGGTAGTGCTGCTGTGAACACTCTTACATATGTCTTTGGCTGGACTTTCATAAGCATTTCTGCTGGTGGAGAGCTAGGAGGGCTAAAAATGTCTAGCCTTAGGAGGTCCTACCAATTTAATGTCCAGGGAAGAGTCGTACCTCTTTACATTTTTACATTTAATATTTAAAATTGCCCCATAAAATGGATGTTATCTTTCTGGATGAATAAACAAAAGCCTAAGGGAACTGTCCAAGGTTAAATAGCTATAGAAATGAGCCAGCTCCATGAGACTGCAGAGACTTCACCTCTCTGCACAGCTTTAATACCTAGAGAGACTCATGTTTTGACCTCCCTCACTGTACCTTGGCTATGCATTGACTTCGAAGGCACTGAATATGGTGTCAAGGGGATGTGGTTTATTTGCAGGAGCAAATTTCTGAGGTTGTTGGATGAGAACAGGCCTCCATCTTCCTCCGAAGAACAGAAGGACAGAAGAAGCATGCCTGTGTTGTATGCTTTGCATCTGTGGGCAAGTGAGGATGCAGAGATGGGGTGGGTAGTATGTGAGCCTCAGACTGTAGGGGGTTCTTCCAGGTGTGGATATGACCATATGAGATGGAAGCTTCTGTTGATCTGTCAGTGATGGTGCATTTGATGGCATAATATTAGGAGTATATCAATTAGGACTTTTGGTCACAACCCAATTGCAAGTTGCTTTAAAAAATTTTTGGTTTATATAAAGAAATTCTCAAGATTACCCAAGCTTCAGGCCTGGGTAGACGTAGGTTTTATAACCACACCACTAGAAACTTGTCTCTCTTACTTCTTTTCATTTTGGATAAGAAGAGTGTCTGCAATCGTAACAATGGTGTTTGAGTTTGGATACTCTTTTAATAGTTCAGTGCCATGATAAAAGAGATAAGACTGATTCTCCTAATAATTTCTGTCAGTCTCAGCATTAATTTATCTAATTTGACTAAGTGTGAATGACAGACTCATCCTCTAATGAATCACTGTGACCAGGAGAGTGAAATGCTAAAGTGGGTCATGTGATCTGTATTTGGGTTGAACTCCACCTGCATGACATGGGCTGAAATTGGTGGTGAGAATCATTTACCTGCAAAGTGGGATGAAGCGTGCACTGAATGAGGGAAAACTCAACAGAGAACCATTAAGGGGCTTTTCCAGGTCTGGGGGCATTGATAGAGGGAACCTAATGAGAGGATGTAGAGAAAAACCTGGCAAACCTGGGCTGTGGACTGTGGCATGCCTGAGTATGATCATCATCATACCTTCCCAGCACTGACTCTGGACATGGTCTTGACCTTTTTTTGAGTCCTTTTCATGCTAAATAAAACTCTGGCAGGCGGAAGAGGGAGCAAAGGAACTGGGAGTGAGGGTGGGGAGGGCAAATGGCAGCCGGATCTGTCCAAGTGGCCCACATGTCAGAGTTGTGTGAGGTCTGCCTGCTTCCTAAGCAGCCGGATTGGGAGGCATTTGTAAAGATGTTCACCCCACAGAAAAGTGTGCCGCTCGATAATTATGTAAATTAGCTGGCAATTAGATAATGTCACTCACTTTCCTTCTCCTGCTTGAGTCCCACACAACAGACAAGTGTTTTGAGCTTTGGCACCAGCCAGGGCCCTCCATGTGGGATCTAGGGAAGGCTGTTTGTCTCCATGGCTATTTGTGCTCAAGGGAGGGTGGCAGTTGGCTGACTGAGTGAAGAGACTTCCGTTGTCCCATTTCTGTAGTTTGGCATGTCTAAATCCAGTTAAAGAAGGCTAAAGGAGGCTAAAGAAGGCTGAAGGGTAAATGCTGAGAGAAGTGCAGTAGAGGTCTGTGATTGTTAATGTAAGGTCATCTTTAGCTTTTGGCCATTTTAGAAAATCCTAGAGGCCATGGTAGTGTCCATAATCCAAGAACAAAATTCCAAGAACAAGGGCTTTTGGAGAGAAAGTGGATAGACCATAAGATGTCAAGTCTAGGGAAATCCAGTTCTTATGTCAACACTCTCAAGAGTGGATCTTCTTGACAGCCATGGGAAAGAAAGTTTGGTTTCCCTCAATCTACATTTTGATCCTTCAAGATGCTAGGTAGGGGGACATTGACATCTCCAATACTGGTCTGACCTTGGGAGGTTGGATGGGAGTCTAAGGGAAGGCTTGGAAAGGAAGGATAGGGTGCCCACCATAAAGCAGGCTGGGAAAATTCCCATTTTCCTCTCTCATAGAAGAGTATTCCTGGACAGCCAGGTTCTTAATTCATGGCTTTTCCCAGGCCAGTGAGCAGATGCTCTTTAGCCCTTTTGGGTCATCCAAGATTGGCATCTAACAAAGTGTGGGATCTTAGAATTGCTGTTATATGAAATGGGGTCATATGGAACACTGCATGGAACAGAAGTCAAGTGACCACAGGGCTTCTCTTCCTCTTATATTTTTTCTGTTCATTCTTTTAACAAATGTTTCTGGAGCTCCTGCTTCATAACATGGTCTTGTGGCAGATTATCATGGTGAAACAGTTACTTTCTCAGAAGAATCCCCTAGAAAGCAGTATGATTCCAGGGACTGGGCTCCTAATCATTGCACTTTATTTTCCCTAAAATATCTTGTCTTACAGTAGTTTGTGTTGTTCTCAAGAGTAAGAATGGTACCTTATTCTGTTATGACCCAGTAGTGTGTGGAATGAACTGGAGCTCAACACACAGTTGGGCTGAACAGTCTTTTCTCTCCTCTTGGATGCTGCCTTTTGACTTGGTTGGCATACCTCACCTAAAACAATGATCACATTTTTAAGGTCTGTCACATCTCATGACCCAGGCTTCTATTACCTACCTGTAGGTATATGCATTCCATACATTTCACTCCAACAGCATCATCCATTTTTTCTTTCGGTGCAACAGCCTGTTCCATATTGAAGACTTCTGCATTGGATATTAACTTCTGAACATTTTTCCAAGATATTTACATGGCTAATTCCCCTACCCTTTATCATGTCTTTCCTTAAACATGATTTTCTCATAAACTCTAAGTTGTGACACTTATCTTTCCTCATGGTTTAAATACTCCTAGAGTAATTATTTGATTTCTTGCTACCGAAGTAATATCAATCAATTCAAAAAATTTGAAATTTTAATTAGAAGCAGGGAGACCTTTTTCAAATGGAAAGAGGAACAAGATATGGAGGGAGATAAAGGGAGGGGAAGGAAAGGGGATAAAATAATTGAAAGAAAATATGGAAATAGAACTTTTTCAAATGGGAAGGGGATCCAGAGATGGAAGGAGCAGGGAAGGATGGGAGGGTTGGGGATGAAAAAGGGTTCAGAGGTGTGTGGATCAACTCCCTATGATAAGTTAATCATTACATATTATAAACATGTAATAAGAAATGTTTGAAATTTTAGCACTTGGTTCACACAAACTTGTATGAGTTGGCACCAACACATGCCCATGTCTGTGTTCCAGTTAAGCATCACTTGCACCTTGGGAACAACATGTCATACTTTAGAAAACACTTAATGGACAAAATCTTTTGTGGAAACTGCACATTCCTTATAATGAATTTAATCAGCTCGCTGTCAGTAGAATTTGTTTGGACATGGGGAGCGGGGATGGGTATCTGCTTAAGGGAAATATCCACCTCCTCAGAGCAGGGGTAAGAACCAGTTTTCCTGGTGTGGTCATCATAAAATAATGAAGGGTGATGCTCTAACAGAGACCACAGTGAACTATCACACATTCCAAGGAATAAACAGACTTTTGTCCAGCTCGTGGAGATGATACACCCTGTTGCATCTGAACAGAGAACTCACTGTCTTAGTTAGGTGGGGCAGTGTTTGCCATCAGAAGCCAGGTCACTCATTCAACTGCATTTCTTTCTTTTCTTTGTTTTTATTTAGACAAAGGACTTATATCTAGAACATATAAAGAGTTGAAAAACATCAACTGCATTTCTAAGCCTTCTAATGTATGTACTTTTGGCATGTGACATTTCTTTTTCTCCTGCCCAAACCCAGTGGCATTTATTAACTATGCAGTTGTTGCCTATTCTGCAGTTGTCATCATTTTAAGTACTGTGCTTTTATCACATTGGGTTTATTCCACTGACATAGACATACCCATACATACACAGATGCACACTAGCAGCCCCTCTTCCAATCCCATCCCATTCAAGAATAAAAAAGCAGGAACCTAGTATGTATGTATGTATGTATGTATGTATGTATGTATTTTTCTTTTTGAGACATGATTTTACTTTGTAGACCAGGCTGGTCTCGAACTCACAGCGATCCTCTTGCCTCACCCTGCTGATTGCAGGCATGAGCCACCATGCCCAGCACATCTAGTATTTATTGACCACTTTATAATATATGTAAAGTCTCATGCTGGGATTGTTCCATATCTACTTGTTTAATCCTTCCTTTAAATCATGGAAAGTGGCTGGTATTTATCTGTTTTTCAAATGAGGAAATTATAATTTTAAATGAATTAAGTATTTTTTTGAAGTTCCCCATATAGGAACTAGAAAAATAAGGAACTTGAAGCTCAAACACATTAAATACTTTTCTTAACGTTCCACATTCTAGCAGAAGCTAGCATTGAAATTCAGCTTTTAAAATTTTTTAACCTCAAAGCACTTTTTTTTTTCCTGTAAGGGCTTTTAAAAAATTCAGTAAGAGATAAGTTGTTTCATGCTCATTGCTCACTTTCTAGTTTATTTTCATTGATTTTTATAAATATTTATTTCAAAAGCTTAAAGGTAGGAATTTGTCTTATGCCTTCTATACTCAAGCAGTAGATTTTCAAACTGAAAAAGAAAAACCTCAAAAATCCTTATCTTTCAATAGATAAATAAGTAAAAATTAGGCATGGATATTTGAGTGTGTAAAATGTTAACACTTAAAAGATTTAAATTTGTATAACCCTTTAAATGAATAGAAAAAAATGTGCTGATGTCTCTTTGAGACATTTATGCTATTTTCACATATGCAAAAACTGACTGCATTGTTATAGTTTGTTTTTGGAAGTCCCCCCAAAGCTTCACTGGGTCATCGGGAATGGGCTTTCCCAGGTAGCCGAATCTAGAGTATGTGATTGGTTCATTGTCTAGTGCTGGGGTTGGGGGTATGTCTGCACTATCCTAGGCTGGGTAGCCTGGGTACCATATAAGGGAGAGAAGGAAGTCTGCTTTCCCTCTTTTGCTCTTGTTTCTTTTGGTATCTTCTGCGACCATGAATGGTTGCCCTCTGCCATGCCAGCTTGCCTTGGAGTCAGCTGAGTATGGACTACAACCTCCACAAACTGTGAGCTAAATAAACCTTTCTTTCCTTAATTTGGGGCATTGGGTTTTTTGTCTCAGCAGTGAGAGAGGAGAGAGAGAGAAAAAGAGAGAGAGACAGAGAGAGAGAGACAGAGACAGAGACAGAGACAGAGACAAAGACAGACAGAGACAGATGGACAGACAGACAGGGTCAGAGAGACAGAGAGAAAGAGACAGAGAGAGACAGAAAGACAGAGACAGAACAAACTAAGACAGCATCATTAGGAGCTGGGCTCAGGGTTCCAAAGGCTGTGGAAGAATATGGTTACTTCTGTCTAGATGATTCAGAACTGTAGGTGTCAACTAGAATAAACTGGGTCGTAGTCAGCAGTCTATCATTTGTGAGCTAGGATGCAGTGTTTTCTTGACATGTGGCCCTCATTTCCTTTTCCTTCTCTCTCCCCTTGTTCCACAGGTCTTTGCTTTGGAGTCCTGAGAGGTGGGTGATGGGCAGGACTCCCTTTGGCCAGCACCATGACGCCTGAATCTGCTACTATCCAGCACTGGGCCGTGCTCTGCCTGAGTCTTCAGCCGTGGGCTGCACCTGTTCCCTCTGCCTGCTACTGCTAGAAGGTGAAACTTCAGGACTGGTCCTTGGCCCGTCTCTACTTCTCTCCTGGTTCACCTGTGGCTTGCTCCTCCTTCATCACGGCGCCCCCGACCACAGGCCTGTTGCTGGCCTCCCTGGCTGGGGCCTTTGAGGGCCTGCTGGGAGGAACACAATCCTGAAGGCTTCCTTCCACCCTAGCACCTTATCCTCCTCCTCCTCCTCGAATCAAGGCCTCCGGATCCGCATGGATAGCTGAGATCTTTTCTTGGAGGAATATTCTTCCTGCTCATTCTATTCCTTCCCTGGCCCCATCTGATTGCTCTCTCTTCTGCTGCCTTGTTTGTCTCTTCTGTCTATTCTTTGGATTTCTTGCTCGTGTCCCCTTCTGGGGCTGTCTTCTTCTCTTTCCTCCCTCTTTTCAATATTTGTGTGTCTCCTTCTATCTTCCAACTCTGTCTCATTTTCCTCTCTCCCTTCTACTGCCAAAGGGAGATCCTCCCCAGAAGGTTATTTGCTGGTTTATCTGCTCCTCTGGCTTTTATCGCTATAGTCACAATGACCTTCACCCTACACTCAGTGTTCTTCACCCTGAAGGTGAGCATCCTCTTGGGGTCTCTGCTGGGCCTCTGCTTGGGCCTTGAGTTTATGGGTCTCCCCAACCAGTGGGCCCGTTACCTCCGATGGGATGCCAGCACACGCAGCGACCTGAGTTTCCAGTTCAAGACCAACATCTCCACGGGGCTGCTACTCTACCTGGACGATGGTGGCGTGTGTGACTTCCTCTGCCTTTCTCTAGTGGATGGCCGTGTTCAACTTCGCTTCAGCATGGACTGCGCCGAGACTGCTGTGCTGTCCAACAAGCAGGTGAATGATAGCAGCTGGCACTTCCTTATGGTGAGCCGTGACCACCTGCAGACAGTGCTGGTGCTTGATGGAGAGAGCCAGTTGGGGGAGCTGCAGCCCCAGCGACCCTACATGGATGTGGTCAGTGACTTGTTCCTTGGTGGAGTCCCTGCGGACATACGGTCTTCTGCCCTGACCCTTGATGGAGTACAAGCCATACCTGGCTTCAGGGGTTTAATCCTGGATCTCAAGTATGGCAACTCAGAGCCCCGGCTTCTGGGGAGCCAGGGTGTCCAGTTGGAAGCTGAAGGACCTTGTGGTGAGCGTCCCTGTGAGAATGGTGGGATCTGCTTCCTCCTGGATGGCCACCCTACCTGTGACTGTTCCACCACTGGCTATGGTGGTACGCTCTGCTCAGAAGGTAAGGCTCTCTCCACTTCTGCTTTGGTAGAGACCTGCATAGATTGGGTGAGGGGCAGATTACTGAGGGAAGTCAGTTTTTTAGCCTAATTTTAGTTGGACCCCTTTCCCTGAAGAGGCAATGGAAATCTTTTGCTTGCTCGCAATGGAAAATCCAACAGATCTCAGCAGAAAGTGAAGACTGGCTACTCAAATACAAGCTCTGTACCCAACTCAAAGGTCTAGATAAACTAGACTGCAGAGTGTGTACTCTTCTTCTTCATGGCTTCTTCTGCTGCAGCACAGCTTAGCAGGATTAACACAGGAGAAGTAATTTGATAGCAATTTCCAGGGTGCCTATTTCTATCCCTGCTGACCCTTTGAGACTTGAGCCCTGGGAATGGATGGGAAACTCCCCATTACTTCCTCCTTTTAACCCCCTGCAGAAGGAGTGCCTGTGCAGTAAGGGAAGGTAGATGGATTGCAGGGTTCATGCATGGCCCTGTTGTATATCCAGTCCTTCTGTTGCCTCCCCTCCCCCGATCATGGCTCTAGAAGGCAGAAGAGGCATCTGCACAAAGTCCTCTCTTTCTTGTTCTAGCGAAGAGGATGCTTCATGTGAGATTCCTTTGAGATGTAGTTCCTTTTCTTGTCCAGTGTGTTAGGTACAGGAATCAGCTGAGCCTAGTTCAGCAAGACTCCCACCTGGCCCCAAAACGCTCCAGCAACTCACATTCAAGTACAACTTCCCAGAGAGAGGAAGGAGGGATGCTTGCACAAGGGCGTGGGCTGCCCTCATCTCCTGCACGGAATTCTGTTTGGAATTGGAGCTGAGAGAAGTGGCTCAGCCTTTATTTAACAAATACTTAAAATGCCAATTTCTGGACTCCTGGATTCTCAACAGGCTGAGATTTGGGTAGGAAGTGGCCAGGTATATGGGAAGTGACATGCGTGTCAGTTCAGGAAGTTCAGATACATGTTCTAAGACACGTTATCTTGGGAAATTAGGGTAACTAGGATGCAAAAAGTTGCGTTTGTCTTGTCCTTTCTGATCTAGGAAGGCTCTGGTTTCTTCTAGAGATGATGGTGTGCCTTCCCACGCTGGTGTCTTCCTGGACATGGTGACACGGCATAGGGGAGATCAGTGGTTCTCAGCCTTGGCTGCACATTAAGATCACCTTGTGGAATTTAGAAACTTCCAGGGTACATCCCAAGGTCACTAAATCAAAACCTCTGGGGAATCAGATCCAAGTGTTTTAATATATTTTTAAGTTTTCTTGCATGATTCCAGAATGTACTCAAGATAAAGAATCAGCTGGTACAAAATGGTGGGAGATAGATGAGGGGTGAGTTTAGGTGAGGTCCTGCCCCTGACTCAAGATTTCTTCATTCAGGTAAGACCCCACTGCCTGGGATTTGTAATTAATGACTATGTCTTCTGGTGTTCTTGAAACATTTCCAGCTGTTTAAAAATAGTTAAATCCAAACCAAGCTTATTCCACAGGTGGTGATGCTGGAGACTAGGACATGTTGGCAGTTCTGCTGGAAGCCTCACTGTAGGTCATGCATGGGCCATTGGAGAAATGCTCTCAGAGCTCTGTTTTTTTCCTCTGCTGGGTTAGGCATCACATCTCCCTACCTGTGGATGGGCTTTCCAAGAGGAGATGCCAGAGATGTACCTTGTCCTTTTGGGGGATTCTACATTTCCCTATTGAATTCTTCAGGAAAAAGGGTGGAGGAAGAAGGAACCCCAGTCCACAAAACCACTTTGGGAATGTAGTCACTGAAGTGCTTTTCATGAGCAGGTGCCTTTTGGAGCTGACTGATATTCCAAAGCTTCTTGGCTTTGGAGAAAGTTCTGTCTGAAGACGCTAACATGATCACTTGTTTTCTCTTTTGCCCAAAGAATCTGTTCTGTTCTCAGAGCTTGCACTGAAAGCTGGCATTCTTCCTTTCTAGGGACCAGGGTGTTTGCAAGTGTGTTGTTAACTTGCTGATTATCACTGATTGCATTTTTTGTGTTTAAAAAGAACTCATTTCCTCTGGGCAGGTTTGGATCAGCACTTTTCTGCAGGAAGAATCTCTATACTGTATATGTATACAATTTGTCTTTTCTCTCATTTATTTTTGTATATATGTGTTTTTTCAATCTCCAGTGGAATTCTTCACAATGGATTGTATGATGTCAATTTTTTAAATAGCTAAATGCTATACACACATTAATAATTGTTCTTTCTACAAAGTTCAGATCATCTGTTGGCTGTGGACTGATAGCTATCTCTGTAGAACATAAACAGAATAACTCATTTATTCTTTCAATACATAAATACAGTAAACAATCTCTACCCTAATAGTAACATTTGTCTGGCCTGGAACAGAGCAATGCAAAGGTGAGGGCAGATGTTGGGAGTATATCAGCATTTACTGTTGGTTCCTGGGAGCCTGTTGATCCCAGTAATTGTCCTTATGTCAATCACAAAACACCACAAACACAAAAATCACGAAACACCACAGACTTTTGGAAAACATCCATTGCCCCACACATATAGCTAATTTTTAGAGAGTAAGTGAAAAACTCACCTGTAAAATGTTACGGGAAAAAAATCATACTAACTACTATGTGTCAAGTATATTTGCATAAAAAATAAACAATCTAAACCAATAATTGTCCACTTTCTTAAAGATGATGAGGTGAAGTGAGTATTGAAAACTCTGCCATCCTCCTGGCCCTTGAGTTGCACACATCACAGAGCTGCATCCTCCAGTCTTATTCATGGCAGTGGATCCTATGTTTTATTCCGATTTGCAGGATGGGCCCCGCCATTTAATGTGTGAGGGCTTACACCTGACATGGAATATGTTTTTACTTCATGCATATCAGTTCCAAGAGCAGGTACAGCTGGGAGGGCTCCTGCAGTGTCACACGCATGTGGTTGGGCTCTGATGGAGCTGCCTTTTGTCATCCTTTGGCTGGTAGCCTACCTGCACCACAGCTGTTTGTGTGGGCTGTCTGGCTGTCCAAACCTTGAAAGTCCTTAAATACCTCCATGCTGCACTCAAAGAAGAATGCACGGGTAGCCCCACCTCTGTTATATACTTTGGGATATTCTGATTTCCTGCTGTGAAGACCTAAAATACATTGATAGTCGCTGCTATGGGTATATGATGAATGGATAGAGAAGTGGTCCCAGATTTTTATTTCTAGGTGTTAGGCTCATAAGTAAAATATTTTGGTGCTCCACCAGTAATGGTCTTGGAGGACAGAAGTGGTACAAATAACTCAAAATGATTTTAAAATTATGTATAGTTGGTTTGGAATATACTCAAGCTATATAGCATTTTCACCTGGCTTTGCTTTTTTCTTTCTTTCTTCTTTCTTTAGCTCAGTCCTGTTATGGGCAGTCTTGAAGCTTAGTGGCCAGTGAAGAAATGTCCTGAACTTTCTCAGCTCCTAGAGTGCTCTCATGGGTCACTGAGTGTTTGTTATTGCCTTGAAATGAATTTAAACTTGATGATTTAAAAACAGATTTAGTTATGAATGTGCATGTATTGAATTTCTCAGCAGCCTTATGGTTGTGAAGCATTGATTCACTGCCAAGGTATATAAATTCTATACCAGTTTCCCCAGAGGGGTCATTTAATATGAAGTCAGCCTGTTGCAGGTAGGGTGGGACCAGGAATTGTGGAGATGTGTTAATAGGTTGGTTTCTTTTCCTCGATCTAATGACACGGGCTGTTCTATATCATATATTATTTATGTGGCCACAATTTTAGGTGAATTCAATGAAGGCATATGGCACCCTGTTCCACTGGTAAAGAAAAAATTAGTTCCTTGTCTGCTGTGTTTTCCTCCTGACTTGGGCAGCTGCTGAAACCCAAAGCTGCTCATCTTGAGTCTCAGCTGCTAACATTTTCAGGTGTTGGATCCTATAGTGAAGTATAGCAGAGGTGGTTTGTGACAGGGACCACACTCTGTCATGTGGCACCATCCCCCTTCCCTCCTGCTGTCCAAGGCTGACACTCTGCTCAGGGTGGCTTGATTGATGTCTCCATACTACTGTGTGGCCTTCGTATGCTTTCCTGAAAGTGAATTTCAATTACCTTTCTTTTTGTTGAGGGTTGTGTGACTCTCTCCCTTTTCTCAGAGCCAGGAAGAGGATGCAATGGCATATACTGAGAGGAGGCTACTTACACTGGAGCCTTTGCTGAGGTCCAGAGTATAGTTAAGGTACATCAAATGTATAGTTAGGGTACCAGAGGTTGTCCCAGTTGGATTCTCCTGTTTTGGACACTTGAGTGAAAATACATCCACTTTTCCTTCTTCTTTCCAGTGCATACCCTGCTGGAACTGTAACATGGCATTGTTCCTAATCTGTGTCAACTCTGAATGGCCTTGCAAGATGGGGCAGGCAGGGGAGTAGTGCGTAATCAGAGGGGAAGAGCATAGCTTCTTTCCCAATGCTTCTCCTTGGCATGGAGAAGGTAGCACAGAGGCAAGGCCTTAAAAATGCACACAAAGTGGGGACTGTGCTCCTAAGATGCAATTTCCTACCTAGCATGCAGGCTGGAGACTACCAGCCCAGCCAGCCAGCAGGGGCTGACGCTAAAGGGAGCCTGAATAGGGGTTTGATTGCTCCTTTTTCCTCCTCTCCTCCTGATTACCAAGTGAGATTTCCTGGGTATACTGTATGCTAAATGGCAGAACAGCCGCCTGCCACTTGCTCCAATTATCCCTCTTTTAACTGCTGAGGGAAGAGCAATTTTTCTAATCTCCCCCCTCCCATAACATCTCTGCATCCTTTAAAGAAATAAGACTCTTGTTTCTTGTTCTCTCTTCAGTGGGGTGAAAGCAGGCTTTTCCCTTTGCAGAGACAACCCACCAGCTGCACACTGCAAAGGGGGTGGGCAGTGGGTAACATTGGTCCAAATTCAGAAAGGGTGAGGGTCAGGCAGGCGTTTTGCCAGGAGCCTTGGAGTGGCACATAAATTCGCATTTGCATTTGGTAATGAGATACTACAGGCCCAGTGCTGGGGGCTAATTATTTTCAAGGCCCCTATCTCCTTTTGCAGGCTGCCTTGGAAAGATGGTTTCCAGTTCCTGGGGGCAGCTGTCCATCAGCTGGGGCCTCCCCCTCCTTCAATAGGAAGAAGAGGTGGGGTGAAGCCTGAAGGCTGTGCTTGCAAAATGGGACTAACCTGCCCTTCCCCACTCTTCCCTGGGCCCCTGCACTCACGGGTTCTGCAGTGTAGGTTCATGGCTTCAGGACCTGAGAAGTGGAGCTGGAGTGAGAGCAGCTTTGCGGCAGGGCTCTGAAGGTTGGAAGTCCTCCTTGGACAAAGTAGTAGTGATGTTATTGTCACCATTGCTATTATTCAGTACTACCATGTGCCTGATATTCTGGTGCATTCATATTTATGGGCTCCTTTAATGCTCCCGAGACTCCTATCAGGTTGATATCTTGGACTAGCCCTATTTTACAGATGAAGTAACTGAAGGGCAGAGAAATTTGGAACTTGGATAACATTTAACATAGTGGCCAAGAGGCTGTTGGAATAAGATTGATGTGGAATTGTATGTGGGCTTGTCCACTTACAGGTTTTATATCTTTGGAAAAGTCTGGAGCTTCAGTATCTTCATTAACAACTACCACTACCACCCCCACCACCACCATCGAGCACTTCTCCATGGCCTCACTGATCGAGCTGCTATGCATGCATTAGCTCTTATAACCAGATAATCACTCTTGATCCACTATTATTATTCTATTAATAATAATTAATAATAAATTTTATTTCTATTCTAGCGATTAAATGACTTGTCTAAGATCACACAGATTAAAGATAAAGCTGGTATTTGACTCTAGGCAGTCTGGTTTCAGAGCCCACGTGTAACCCTTATGTTACCTTGCATCTCAGTAAAGTAGGGGTCATAGATATCAACTTCATGGAGTTGGTGACAGCATTAAATGAGCCGGTAAGTATGAAGTTATCTGCATAGCTCCCAGGAAAAAGCAGAAGAGATTGAGGTCTTAGTTTCCCGGAGTGTGTAAGGATGAACTGTGCATCAGTTTGGATTTGGGGCCTCCCCTTGGGCTACTCCTACCTCTACCATTTTCCTTTACCCCAAGTTTGAAGAGTGACCAGTAAGAGGAAGGGCATTTCAGAAAGGTGTGTGAGACCCAGTATCGTTCCCATTTTGTTCTCACCCAGGAGCATGGGGTTTCTGATGATGGTTGTGACTGTTCCGCACTAATTACAGCTCTCCACCTGCAAATATGTGGTGCTGTGGCTCCCACCTCAACTCAGCAAGGAAGGAAGGACAGGCCTTGGCATCCCACTAAATAGGTGAAGAGACCCAGCCTGACGTGTTGCCTACCTGTCTTAAGTGGGTGGTATAAGGACAAGTTTGGGTGCTGCCTACTTGGCAAGTGTCTCTGGGATCAGAGAACCCAGATCCCCAGCGCGACATTTACTTCTGCTCTTAGCTCCTTTCATTAACACAAATATCCTTTATCTCCATTGTAAGGAGTAGCATTGCCTCCCTGGATGCAGAGGATAAGCAAAATGTCAAACTCCTGGTGCAGGAGGTTATCAGCGCAGACAGTCCCTGGAGCCTTGTTCCTTCCAGTCACAGGGAGCAAGAGACAGTGTGAGAAAGGTTGAAAATGAATGAATTTGAGTATTCAGTTCTTACTGCAAGGTGCTGGTTTGCAGTGAAGTGACTTGGGATTAGATCCAAGCATCTTAAGGATTGCCGGACACGGCGACATCCGCAGACTTACCTTTGGTTTACCAGGAACCAGGAGTAGCCAAGCACCCTGCTCAGGGCTGATGGTAAGGGCTTGAGCTTCCAGATGACTCTGTCCATCTCTTTCTGGCTCTCCTGCTGCCTCCTGCTTCTCTTTACCCACAACAAAACCAAAATCTTTCTCTCCATGTTTATTCTTTTCTTTTCCTTGGTTTGCATGTAGTGGGAGGATTACCAGGTGGATTAACCATAAAGCTAAACTTTTCTTTCATGTCTCCTCACTTGCACAGGCTTCTTCTGAGGCCCTGCACCTAATTTTGTATTTTCAATGTTTCTTTTTTTAAGGACCTCCAAATATCATTCCTCACCTCTGGATTGGCCTCTGTGAAGAAGCCTTGTTGCTGTCTGGTGCCAGCATCATTGCTATGGGTGTATGTGTGATTCCCTCCAACCAATGACCTTTCATCACAGACACAGTTTCCCCTGCATGACGCTGAGATAATTATTGTGTGGTTCTTATTTATGACATGGGAGAGCCATGGGTAAGAATATTGAAGAATATTGCTTTGGAAGGTGTGGTGAGATTAGGAGACATCAGGGAATGGGGGAAGGGAGGAAGTGCTTGGAAATCTTTGCTGGTGGTTCAGAAGAATGATGGTATTTAAACAGAGGGATAACTGCACTTATCCTCTGAGGTTTTTCCAGCTACACTGAAGATGTTAGATTTGTCTGGCTCACTGGGAATCTGTGTTGCAGGTGACAGGCTGTGGTTGACAGAGGAGAAGGACAAAGCATGACTCTGCAGGCCTGTCTCAGTGATCAATTTGAAAAGCGATGTTGTCAGTGGGTTGTCATTACTAAGGCTGCTCTCCAGAAATTGGTGTGTTTGGGTGACCTATTTAAAAGCAATATGGAGCCTCCTTTAAATGTTTCATAGTCTGTGTCTTCTCTTAAGCCTTGACTGCTGTCTACAATATTCCCGAATAATGTATTTTCCAAAGTTGTCTCTTTTCTTTAACACAAAACCAGTAGCTTTGAAAACAAATGGATCTCATAGTTGTCCAGCTAAACTATCCATTTCCACTGTGTGATAAACCTTACTTTACGTATGATCTGAAACCGTGAGAACTTTCAAATCTGAGGAAAAATGTTACCTTATGAGAGTATTCAAGGGACTACAGAATATGGGAATGCAGGAAATCAGAGAAGTAAGTGCTACACAATGAAAGCTCCTGGTTCAAGTTCCCTAGCTGTGAAATGTGTTTCAGATCCTTTTGGGTTTACTGAGATTCTTATTTAAGTAGAATAGCTTTGTAGCTAAGAACATGACCCTGGGGACCTTTTCCTTTTAAGTTGGTTGATGAGATGCTATCATCCCAACTTCTCTGGCATTTTCACCCTTTACCTGCTAGTTTGGTCCTCCTGAAGTTGTTCTCCTTCCCTTGTGAAATCCTTCAGAGAAAGACTCAACGATCCTGTGGTTTTCCGTTAGGATAGAACCGGAGTCTCTGTTCCAGCCATCAGTGTGTTTCAGACAATCCTATAATCTCATCTGCAGTGGCACTGGAAGTGTGTGGCCTGCAGCCCCTTGAGGAAAAAAAAGTACAGTGAGAGAGTGTAAAGCTTATTTACTTAATAAGTTGCTTTCAAGTAAAAATGAGCAGCGCACTTGCAAGGAGAGATAAGCTGGAAAGCAAAGCAGGAATCACTTATTTGTGATCCAAACAGTGAGCCAGGCGGGGAGATTACCAGACACTCACAGTTTCTTCCTTTTTTCTTATTTTCTCAGGCTTCTTTCCTCTCCAAGAGGGGTCCTGTCTCTGGCATGATTAGTTTTACAGGTCAAAGAGGGGATGAGAAGAAAGTGGGATTGGAGGGTGTAGAGCTTTTTACCCATGGCATCCCTGCCAGTCTAATCCAGCTGTAGTGTATTTTCTCCATCTAGATCAGGAAGGACAAAACTGGATTTTAGGGAGAGGCCACGTGCAATAACATCAAGTCCCTCGAACCTTTGCTTCATTTAAGAGGACGGAATGAATTTGAGGGGTCACTGGTGCTGCAGGAATGAATTGTGAAGCATGAAGCACAGACCCTGTGACTCTCGCCGTGAACACTGACACATTTACATTGCCATCTAGCTATGACTTCGTCGTGTGTAATGCCCTGGAAACTTTAAAGATCATTAGGTCTAGCTATTCGTTTCTCGTTCTCTTCTCCACTGTGTAATATGACTCCTCCCATCAAGCTCCACAAAACAAAGCAAAACAAAAACAAGCAAGTGAACAAACAAATACCCTAACCAATAGCAATGTTGGGGACTCAGTGCTTTTCAAGGTTGCCTAATATATCTCTGATCAATACTGAGTATCAGTATTGATCTATCAATATATCTTTCCTGTATGAGGACAAAGTCTGCTTCCCAGTGTCATTTCTTGCTGTTCTTATTTCATTTAAAGCAGTCAGACTTTTGAGAGGGGCCTCATGGGTAAGGGGCATGGATGGGTGGATGGGTTCTAACATTTTTGGATGATGCTTTGCAGGAATTAACTCTTCTGTGAAGGTAAACCTCATAACATTCTCTAATTTGGCATCAACAGTACATACACCACTGAGTTATTTAGAATTAGCTGCTTGTGATTAATCTTAAATATGTGGGAGGAATAGATATGCAAACAGATTTTGATGTAAGCAAGTGATTCATGCTCCAGTCATTTTGTTCCTGGGGAATTTGCACCATGAAAAAGTTCACAGTGGGTCCCAACTCTGGCTCTGTTATCTGTGCCTCAATTTATTCCCTAAGGTGTACTATTTTCTCCAGCATTAGCTAAGTTTTCGCATCCAGAGAGCCCCTGGAAATTCCAAATTGTTCTACAACAAGATGAGAAATCTGGAATGCAGTGGAGTAGAGGAAGAGGAAATTGGATTAGACTTGCCTGACAAGTCCAACCTGGAAGTCAGGGTCAGACATGCCAGCAGAAATGAAGATTTTGCTAAAAAACCTAACAGCCTGGTTGTTTTATTTAAAAAAAAAATAAAGGCATGAGATGAAGTAATATTGAGTAGCTGCTTGTAGAAACTGGCCTTGGAAGCTTATGACTTATTCAGAAATATTCCCTGCTTTCCAGGTTGCCCAGGGTATCCTGTGTTTTTGGTGCTGTTGGGCAGAAGTCTTCCAGAGAGAGGGCTTAGGGCTAGAAGGTGTTGCTCCCACATTGGCAGAGACTGAAACGTATTAAACAAATCCTGTCCTTTACCCTAAAGGGGATAAAGCTAGATTTGGCCGTAGGCCACTTCTCCATTGACAATCATTTTACTGGTGCAGCAGAAAAGAAAAGGAAGCCATGTCATAATTTTGTGGTTTGAAATGGGTTACTTTTAAGAGCAGAACCGACAGAAACCATTCTGAATTAAAGCAGTGAAATGTGCCCAGAGTCACTAACTCTGCAGCTATGGTCTCACGGTGTAGCCAGGTTTTATGGACCACAAGGCATGCACTGGAAGGTGGGTGTGACCATCTCATGCCATCATGTAGTTGTTGCTGTGTGGACAAAGGATGGTTGGTTTTAGTTGCTGCGGCAACTTTGCTGTTTGCTAATCCTGATGTTGATTTTTTAGATTTGTGTTAATGCAGAGTAGAGCCATTTTCCGCCATGTATATAGCCAATGGCTACATTTTAATGTGTCTCTTGGCTCCTTTTGGCTTTCCATCCTTAATGCAAGTTGTGATTGCTCAGCTGGGTTTTCCAATTCCTGTTACATGAGGAGGTGCTCTCTTTGGGAACTGTAAAACAAGAAACTGGGGGAGGGGTCTTCTGTTTCCCTTTGTTAATCACTGCACATACAGGCTTATCTGTGAATCTTGTCTGTGACAAAAAACAAGTGCCCAATAAATGTTTCTTCCCTTCATGAAGCACGTTTTGTGGGGGAGCATAATCATTATTTCTATGTGTACATATGTGTCTCTTCATGTATGTGTGTGTGTGTGTGTTCACTAACATATGGTGGATGGATGTAGGGCTCTGGGAATGTGAGCTCAATAACATCTGTTGAATAAATCAGTCAGTGAAGTCCAATGTCAACAGGACCGCATTAGCCCTGCTTGGAAATGCTTTGGCTTTTTTAATAAGAAAAGTGGTGTGTTTACTGTGAAGCTGTATTTATTGAACCTATGTTAAATACATACACATTCCACTTGGTTTACTCTACCTGAGAATGAATTAGAAAGACTTTCTTTGTTGTTGTTTACAAACCAATGGTTTTCTGTAACAATTATAGGCAGCAGCCAGCCTGGGACCATGTAAATGCTTGTGAAATGGCTGTTCAAGGCAGGCATGTTGTTGTCACTGGAGATGGAGGGGTCCCATTAGCTCATGCAGATTCCCTAGAGAAGATGAGACTCACTGGGGATGGGATAATTTTCCTCGGATACCAGAAAAGCTGCCATAGAGTGGAAGGAGTAGATATCAGGCAGGCGAGTTGGAGAAATCAGAGCTTGAGAAGAATTCTCTGCTAGTGAGGGTTGCTGGAATACTGAACACGTGGCTTTGCCGAGGAGCTCTGTCCCTGGAGGGGCTGCAGCTGGTGCAGGAGTGACAGCTGTCAGGAGTATGTGCTAGTATGCACACCCCTTCGAGCCAAGGACTCCATGGTTCTGGGCTCTCAGCAGCCAGACCCTTTTTCCTGTTTCCGTCCTCTTCCTTTCAGGAGAGTGCGGAAAATTATAGTACTTGTTTACATCCTTGGCCTCCAAAATGGGGTTCACACAGGATTCTGTGGGCATATTGGAAGGAAATAATGAAACAGCTGGTTAACTTATACGCAAGCTATTTGTAATGTGTGTATATATGTAATTCAATAAAACTACTTTTTCTAACGAGAATTTTTTGTTGAGAAAGGTTCAAGGCCACTAATTAGAACAACACTCACATTTACATTTGTTCCCCTTTACCTGGTTATAACTGCTCCCGTAACAGTCCCTTATGTCCAGTTTATAGCTTTGAGCAAAGAGTAAAGCATTCCAGATGCCAGTCACATGCATCAGGTTCTTGTCTTCAGCCTGTGTGTGGTGGTCTGTGTTAAGTTGGCCAACTAATTCTGGAGGGTGCAGGGCCAAGGTGCTCAGCCACACCTTCTCCTCTGAGTCTTCACTCTGTTCAGACTCTAATTCTATTACAGAGTTGCTTTCAGGATAAAAACCATGACATGAATATCTGCTGGGGCAACTTTGGAGCATATCAGAGAATGAAGTCATAAAAGTATCATCAAGTTTGCAAAGCAGTCCTTTATGTATAATCACTTTTTTTGGGAATAGACCTTCTATTTATTGGAGTAAATTCATTCACAAGACATTCACAGAGTAAATGATTGTTATGCTTCAACAGGGTCCTTCTCCTTGAGGGTGTTTTTAAAAATTTTTTTAAGACAGGATCTTACTATGCAGTTCAGGCTAGCCCAGAACTCACTTTGTAGCCCAGGCTGGTCTCAAACTTGCAACAATCTTCCTGCCTCAGCCTCCTGAGTGCTGGGATTACAGGCATACACCACCATATGCAGCTCTCTTTGAGGGTCTTATATGTGGGAAGCCCTCAGGTAAAGGAGTATAACACATAATCAATTGCTGTACTATCAGGGAGAAAATACTCCCCCACCCCATGTGTGTCTGTGTAAGTGTGTGTGTGTGTGTTTGTGTAAGTGTGTGTGTGTGTGTGTTTGTAGTGGGAGTTCATGGGAGGAAATTCTACTGAAGGGATTTTGGACAGGACTTGGAAGCTTTAATTGGCAGGCTGGGAAAAATTGGAAAAGGAATTCAGGGGAGTTCTAGGCATGAGCAGGACGCTGTTTGCAGTGGACTGAAATAGTTGATAGGGATAGATTGAAGGACTGAGGCCAACACATGAGTAAAGTTGTTAGGCAAGAGAATCTTAAGTGCTTTAAGGGTTTTAAACCTTATTTTCCCATAACTGGGAACCACTGGAAATTTTTTCATCGAGTAGTGACAGAGTCAGATTTGAATTTTGGAAAGATGATCCTTGGAACAGTTCATAGGATAAGTTGGTGATTGGAAGGCTTTAAGCAAGGAGGCAGACAACGACTATTGTGTGGTTTTGCTGAGAGGGTCAGAAATGGAAGAGGAGTGATGGTAGATCTGACTGCAAAGATGTCGAGGACGGAGCTTAATGCTTGGTGATGTCTTAGTTACTGTTCTCGCTGCTGAGACAAAATACCCAATGCCCCCAAAGTAAGGGAGGAAAGTTTATTTAGCTCATAGTTTGTAGAGGTTTTAGCTCATAGTTAGCTGGCTATGAAGACAGTAAAAACAAGAGTCCAAGGAACTTCAGTAGCTTCTTTCTGCCTCTTTTATATTCTGTGTTAGGGCAGAGCCAAACCAATCAGTGGACTGATTTAGTAGTCACACACCCTTAATCCTAGCATCATACATTTTAGATCCAGATACTTCTGAAAAAGCCCCCATCTATGACCACATAAGGCCCTGGGGCAGGGGTGCACTGATGTTTGGTTTTGAAATGAGACTACCTGGTTCTTCCACATCCTAGATGTGCAAACTCAGACAAAGGACTTTATATCTCTGTTTCAGTTTCACTATCTGAGAAATGGGATGATAGTCATCTCTACTATTTAGGATAATTATGAGCTTTAAAAGAGATAGCACATGTAGAATGCTTATAATAGTTGTCATGTAGTAAGTACTAGGTGAGTGCTAGTTTACTAATAATGATTACTATTATTGTGGAAAAGAGAGAAGAGGAGCTTCAGTGACATGCTTTTCTGTCTGTAGGGAAATCAGGAGGCAAGTACATTTGGAGTGAAGGTGAGAGAGGAGTAGTATGTTGTGATTTGGCCATATTCCTCTTTCCCTGTAGGATCACTCATGGTAGCCGGGGGGGGGGGATGTTTGGAGGCAAATGGGAGCCACGGTTGGCACCAGTGGTAGGGTGGATCTGGGCACAGATGTCAGGGTGGCATTGTAGAGGGTGGGAGATTGTCTGGGCATGGATGAGGTTGTCCAGAGAAGGAGCATTGTTGAGAGGGGCAGTGCCTAACTTCAGCACTTTTAGAAGTGTAATATTTAGGGTTGTGGAGGAAAAAGAATCTCTAAATGGGCTGCAGTAGATGACTGGAGATGAGGGAAACTGAACAAGAAAAATTCTTTGAAAACATTCACTGGTGAATGGAAATATATGAGGTTGTGTGTGTGTGTGTGTGTGTGTGTGTGTGTGTGCGTTACTGGAGACTGAACCCAGAACCTTTCACTTATCTATAAGCTGAGCCTGAATTTTGAGGTGCAGCGTTGCTAAATCATTAAATTGCTAAGTTTGAGCTCAAACTTAGAATCCTCCTGCCTCAGCTCCTGGAGTGCTGAGATTACAGATATGCACCACCATTTCTACCTAAGACTATACTTTCTTAATTTATTCATAGTTGGAGCGTGCATTTGAGCATAATAAACTGGCTTTAAGCTTTCATCATTTAGTTTTAAAATATCGCCATGTAGCCTTTCTTCCACCCCCAGTTAAGCCACTTGAAAATATTTCTATAAGTGAAAATTTAAGTCTCACATGCACTTTTTCACAAGATGGAATTTGTGCCTCCTGGAACATCAGGATTCCAGAGGGGAATCAAGGACTCAAAGATCTGAAAGAAAGAAACCCAGAGGAATGAACACTTGCCCAAGATCAGCAAATTCGTGTTCTGATTTGAACTTCATGCTTCTTTGAATTAAATACAAAATGCCTCAGTTAAATTTTTCTCAGAGTCAGGCACTGAACTCTTGGGGAGGAGAATGGGTACCAGCACTAACGCTCAGCTCAAAGCCATGCGCTTTCTCCTGGGATTGGGAAGGAGATTTCTCTAGCTCTTGATTCCCATGAGTTGAAAAACCAAGACTTCGCACCTGTGATGCCTGGAGCTCTGGCTCAACCAGTGTTATAATTGGTTTCCTTGTGAGTTCTCCATCTCTGCACAGGGTGGTGTGCTAGGGATGAAAGCCCAATGGTTTCTCAAGGAAACAGAGGCTCAGCTATGGTTGCTTACCGGCTGCGTCTTCTCATCTCTGACTCTCCAGGGCCAGGGGTGAGAGCTGTGTCTGCTTGAAATGTTGCTTTGCATCAGTTTTCCAGGAATTTCAGGACACAGAATTTTCGCCCAGCTGTGTTGTGTGTTGCTGTTCAGCAATCTGAAGTTGCTTATCCAGCGTAAGTCAGAACAGGGAGCCTTGGGAGGAGGGGGAACGCCTTCCAGTGTTTTTCAAAGCAGAAGAAATTGAGGTGTTAGGGGCCCAGCTGGTGTGTTATTGGAACCAAAAAATGGAATCTACGTGGTGATGCATGATCGTGTGAAACTCCTTATTGAGACCTTGTGATGTTATTCGAAAGGCACCTCCTCCAACCTCTTCTACCAATGTGGAACAATTACTGTCGGCCCACTGCGCGGGGAGATAAGAGTTGTAAACAGGATGGGCACATCTTCATGCTGCTTGAGTGTCAAAAAACTATAAAAAGAAGTGAAACATTGTGTGAGTTCTGGGGTCCTTTTTTATGCCTTGCAGAATACAAGCTGTGAAGTTTATGGGTGAAACCAAGACACACCAAGGACTGGGTTTGGACTCATTGCTCTCAGACTGGCTCCCCCAGACTGTGTCTGTTGACTGAGCATTGCAAGTGCTGCTGCATAACTTAGGACTTAGCCTGAGGTTACCCCCAGTGTTTAACTCTAACCACACTCCTGAGGAATCCTTGATGCTGCATTTTGATTTTAGGGAAATCTTGATTTATGATCTGTTTATTTTGATTGATTAAATTTAATAATTATGATGGTTACCTAGGTCTCCTGAAGGGCTTGCTAAGTGCTGGGGCTGATTTCAGTGCGTTCGTACATGCTTTCTTTTCGTGTTCCCAGCCAGCCTCAAGGAGACAGGTGGCTTTCCTGTTGATGAAAAAGGAAACTGAGGATGCAGAGAGAAGGCAGCCCCTCTGCCTATGGAAAGAGCCTGGGCAGTCCATGTGGAGTCTGAATTCTGTCTCTACTGTGTGCTGTCCAGTCTGGCATTGGACAGTGGTTCATGTGGTCATCAATTACCTAGACCTGTCTTGGTTGGTCTAAGATGCCCTGTGCATTTTTACCTGAATTTTTATCTTCTCCCTGTCTTGTGCATGACTGACTCTGCTCTGCTTAAGCATGTGCCTGATTTGGGTACATGTTCTGCACAACAAAAACAAACAAACAAATAAACAAACAGCAATAATAACAACAAAACACATATAAGCTCTGCTGAACCTCCTAGTTTTCTACTGACATTTTATCCCATCTCATAGGGCATAATTGAAATAATTCTGGAACCTAGGACTGCTTGGGCTGGAATCTCACTTCTTTTAAACCCATGATCCCTAAATAATCATATTGTGTGTCTCATCAGCATAGTCCCATTATTCAAGAAACTTTGTGAACTTTTATGGAAATCTTTAACTCAAATTGTAAATATGTTCAGTATATGTACTCCTTCAAACAGCATTTTTTTTTTTTACCCCATCCCTCTTTGGGGCATCACAGCACAATCTCCTTTTATGAGACTGAGACCTAGAGGATCAAGACTTACCATGTCACAGGTGGCTGGAGGACTGGGGCCAAAACCTAGGTAATGGAACTCCCAGTCCGGTGTCCATTCCCCCGCATCACACTGAAAACAGACAATGTAGCTAAGGAAAAGTGATTGACTCAGAAGAACATCAGTTGCCTGGCACAAGCATAGTGACCAGTCAGTGAGCTTACAAATGAGCAGCAAACATTGTGTAGAAAACATAAACCAGAGCATGAATAACCGTGATGAGTGCTAGAGATGAAAAGAACAGGCTGACAGGAGATGGAGTGAGAAACGGGTTAGTCAGAGGGGCTCTTGGACAAGGTGACATCGAATTGAACAGGGAGAAAGCAATAGAGTGGCACTGTATGTGTTTGTTGTCACTTATTTGACTTAGTCATAAGATGGATTAGTCTTATACCCTTGGCAGGAATTGTGTCTTTCAGTTTTATATATTTAATTGGAATATGGCTGTGGGGGTGGGTGAGGGGATGGATGAATGGCCATCTGGGGGTGGGGGACTGAAGCCACTAGTGAGAAAGGGTAAGGGGAGCTGACTTTGGCCACTAGGCATGAACATGAACCCAGTGCGGCTCCCACCCACAGCCCTGAGATCAACTCAAGCTGTTCCAAACGGCTGCCCTTTCTTCCTCACACTCAAGTTCTGCATCCTTCTCTTCCAGGTCCTCCTACCTATCACAGGGTGCTTTTGTGGTACCTGGAGGAATAAGAAGTTGCCGCGATCAGTCTGCGTCCTTCAGCCATTGTTGTTGGGACATTTTTATTGCAGAGGTTCCAAAGAGGTCTGAGCTTAGAGAAATGGGGGTAAAAGCAGAGGCTGGGGAATCAGCTTGACTGTAAAGGGTTTGTGCTTCCTGGAGTTTAGGCTAAGATTGATAGATATTTACTCTGTTTCAGTAACTGTGAAGAGGTTTACTTTTTATTCCCATTTTATAGATGGGAAGCCTAAAGCACAAAAGACTCCCCAGTCTACTGTCAACCCAATAGTACAAAGACATGCAAGGGACGATAATGCAGCTTTTCATGGAAAAATAAGAAATAAATATAACGTAGTACATTTTTTGTGAAATCCTTGATTTTTTAAGCTGCAGAGATTCTGCCTTTTTACTGTGGGACTATTAAGATGGTTATTCTTTTTAAGAAAACATGGTTCTAGAAAGTGTCAAGTTTTCAGTTTTTGTTCTTTCTTGGGAGAATCAGAATATGTTTAGCCTTTACCAGTTTCCAGAATTACTTTATAATGCTTAAATATGTTATAGGTAAATAAAAATCTATTCATCTGAGAGCCATTGTTGTAGATGATAACTGACTCCCATGCTCCATTCTCAGGGGAAAAAGGATTTGTAGCATTTTATTAGCCTTTGATTTTGATATTTTATCAGAAAAATTTGCAATTAGACGAGACCTCTGAGATCATATAATTTATTTTTATTCAGCATTTATCAAGATATTTTGATTGCACAGTTTGAGCCTGAGCCCTTTTAACTCTATGTTAGCATAATTGGAGTTAGACAAAGCCTGGAACTTATCAAGGGAGGATTTTTCAGAAGCAAACAGCATGGATTTCACATCATTCTTCAATCCATTTTGTCTCCCGCCTAGTTAAGCCATTTCTTATTTCTTCCAATTCATTTTTATGTTACTGAATTATTTTTAACAAGATCAATTCTGCTCCATATGCATTCTATCATGGAGATTTGATTCATTTATCAATTATTATGTATGTGTGTGTGTGTGTGTGTGTGTGTGTGTGTGTGTGTACACTCTATCAAATTTTACCTAGATCGCTGTGGCCATAGTGAATGTTCTTTTGTGGCTATTATTTCTAATATTTCCAGTTTTCTCACATCAAACTTGCAGGTTTAAATTTTGTCAAGAATGTTTGATTCTTCTTTCAACTTTTCAGTCAATAACAAATTTCACCACGTGCATGTTTTAGCCACTGTCAGTTCTATGCTGTGTTGGTTTTCTTTCTTTTAGGTCTAAATTTTTTTCAGGTCAACTTTTGCAATTTTAAGAACCACATCTTATTCTTACAAGTAAAGCTAGTTGCTTTTCTGATAGGTTCTCAGCATACTTGAGAAGTCAAAATAGTCTTTGTTTATAGAGACCAGTGACTCAGAAGAATTAAGAAACCTACTCAGGGTCATACATAAACTTAGAGACAGAGCTCTGTGGGCCATTTTACAATAAACTGCCTCTCTTGTTCAGTGTAACAATGTAAAATTGGTATCATCTTGGGAATATACCTTTCTCCTATCTTCTACTTCCAGCGCCTCTCCTGAGCTTTCTGTATTTCTATCCACCTGACCTCCATGAGAAATGGCCACTTGAAGCTCAGTTCCAAGCCTCTTGGCCTCTCCCTGCTTCCTAGCTATGTCCTGCCTTAAGCTGTGTGTGCACTGGGGTGACATGATTTACAAACAAGCAAGACCAAAAAAGGAAAAAATCCTCTCTTGTGGAAAATTAGGTCAGTGGCGGCATTGGGGAGGGGAAGAGACTCAGGGTTTGTTCTCCCATCCTTCTGCTCATCCCTTGCCTGAAGACATCAGGCAGAGGCCCATGTTTCTCTTGGGAACTGACATCTAGGGGTGAAGGTTAGGGGCAGGGTGTGTGCGCGCATGCGCTCGTGTGTGTGTGTGTGTGTGTGTGTGTGTGTGTGTGTGTGTCTGTGTGTGTCTTCTTGTGTGAACATGAGAGCGATCTGTTTCCCAGCCACTTGGGACTCCCCCCTTTCTGAATGTATTTGTCAGGATTACTCTGAGGGGGATATTAGTGTTGTCTAATAAAGGCCTCAGATTTATCCAGGGATTTGTTTGATTAATTCCGAAGCACAGTACAGCAGATAGATTAGTGTTCAGCCTGTGTGTTGGGGCTACACCCTCAATTCTCTGTCCTTTTTAATTTATGCTGGCAGAGGCTCCCCGCTCCTCCTCGTGGTCTTGGCTGTGGAAGATCCTAGGTTTCTGGGACCACCGCTGAACAAGTTAAGATCATTTTGTACTGCTAAGATGCATCAGTGAGTGTCCTCAAGTACAGCTAGTTTCCAAGTATGTGCTGGTTTTCCTCTATAAAAGCTCCAGTGATCTGGACATTTGATTTTCTTTCCTGGTTGACCACTGTGTTCTCGATGCTAGGTTTTTCTCGCAGATCCCCATGTAGGGCACTGATGCCCAGGCTATTGCATTGTGAGAAAACAATAAGCTGGCATGCACATGACCTACTTTTGGTCCGGTGTGGTGGGTGACACGTTAATTCCCCTCTCTTGGGTTTCTGTGTCTTCCTGAGTGCCTCACAGTGTCCTATGCAATGCTGTGGTAATGATCATAATTACAATTCACTCGTTGTCTATCTGATTTTTGTAGCCTATGTCTCCAGCTTGATTTTAGATTCCAGTAATATAGGATCTGAATCTCTTTGTTCATCTGCTATCACCCCAGTGTTCAGCACTGTCCCTGGATCTTAGGCAGCCTGCAATAAATATATGTCAGTGGGATGAACCTGGGAGACAAAAGGGATAGACCCTTGGCATCCTGAGACTCTTCTACTTCAGAAATTCTCAATTTCTTCTTTATCCCTTGTGAAACACTCCCTCCCCTGTTATTTCTTCTTTATTTCTCCCCTCCTCTCCTCCTCCTCCTTCTTCTTTTGAGACATTGTCTAGCTATGTAGTTCAAGCTGCTCTTGAACTCATTTTGTAGCATAGGATGGCCTCAAACTCATGGTGATTCTCCTGCCTCAGCCTTTCAAGTGCTGAGATTATAGGCATGTGCCACTATGCCTGGATTCTCTTTTTGTTTTTATACACTTTTTTTATTATAATACCACAGAAATTGCAAAATAAAAATGTTAACAATTACAATTGTGCTTCAAAAAGCTATTACTGATACACGAGAAGCTCTTTTTAGAGATCTCCTCTCCTCTTACCTGAGGTCTATGGTTTCTGCCAATGGAACATCTGTGCCTAGATTTCTAGACTTCCTCAGAAAGAGCCTACAGAACGTTACTGAGTTCTTCAGAATGGGATGGGTACTAATTAGAGGGTTACACACATGGTTTTCACATTTGGTCTTTTAGATCCAAATCATCACTCCTTTACAAGGGAAGAGGATATCAACCTTGCTCATTTTATGAAAATGGGAGAAAAAGAGAGGTATAAAGGAAAAAGTAAAGCAGAAAAACTGACAAGGGGCTTGAAAGGGAGAGATCCTTCTAGAAAGATGGTTTGTTTTCTTCTGGGGTTGCTCAGGTCGCTGGAAATTCTTTGTCTTAGAGCAAGCACTCCTTAAGAAGTATCCAGTTGACCAATATCCAGCCAATATGTGACTCTGTCCTTCTCGGCAGATATCACTCATTAGTCATGACGCTTGTCATGTAAGCCCGTGTGTTGGCTCTGAGTTCAAAGCTTTCCACATATTTGTGCCTCCCCTGGGGCCAACACTCAGGTTGTTGACTAACCATTGGCCACTTATGATGGAGAGGTTTTACAAAAGACTTCTCTAAAGCCTAAATTCTCCATTATTGCTAGATGTCATACTAGATGGCTATACTATGTGGCCACCCTGTCATGTTTATATTCTGTCTTGATTTATGGGATTTACTGTTAGTTGCATGAAGGGCAGTCTTTTTGAGTCTCCAGTGCATAAATTAGAGTTTGGCATGAATTAAGTTGTCAGCAAATGTTAGCTGTTTGAGTTAAACAAGACTTGAGGTACACCATGAGACCCCAAAAGGATGGTGAAGTTAAAGGCATATGATAAATTGTAAGCCTTCCCCACTAAGAACTTCAAAGCCAGCCTTTCACAGACTGCATATGTGAGAAGTTACAAGGTGGATTTTTGTGGTCCAAAAACATATATCATCTATGGATCACACTCCCTCTTTGCACAGTGTATGATAAATGAGGTTTTTGAAAGCTTTACAATACTTGATTGCTCTTTAAAACTTTAGCATCTTCTAAATTTATTTGACCAGTATTATTTAGAAGGAATGCCTGTTCAGATGTTTCTGACTATTGTGTTTTTATGGAATTCATTTTTGGATATGTTGCCCTCCACTTATTTCTCTGAAATATAGACACTATGACTACAACAGTGTGCCTTAGGGTCTGGAATACTTAGTGACCGTCCATTCTTTCCATCAATTTTCCCCTGTCTCAGGAAACCCATGCTAGTTTTCTGCACTTTGCCCCCATGTTTCGAAAGGTGATTGATTTGGGTGGCTAGACTGTGGAGGGAAGAAATATTTAGCAATAGAGTGTTGTTATTGTACAAATGAAAGGGTTTTGGATTCCGAGAAACCTGAGTTCAAATCCTAGCTGCTGCTAGGACTAGCTTCTGGGACTTGAGGATATGAACTTCTTTGCTGTTGGATTTCCTTTTCTATTCATTGGGAATAACAGCAATATCTACAATGGTAGGAGCATATATTGTGTGAAGTCATATGTGTTACTTGTACAGATTGCTCATGTACACAATGGCAGATGTACAATATAGGACACCTTCAGTGAATGGCAAGGATTATAATGGTTAAGCATCCTTGCAGCTGTCTTCTGGGTCATATTTTAAACATTTATTTTATGATGTCATTGTGAATAAGTATTCAATTTAATCCTCTTTCTGACACCAGGATCTAGTATAGTAGCTAATAAGGAACTGACACTCAATTAATATTTCTGGAGTAAATAATGAAGCACTTTGTTGTTTATAGAGCACTTCCATATTTATAGTCTCATTCAGACCTCACAGCAATGTGGTGATGTAATCAGTGTTATTATTCCCATTAATTATGGAGTGGAAAATAAGCCCCAGAGAGGCCGAGTGAGTTGCTTGAGGTCTCACAGCTGGTACAAAACTGGAAACTAGGGCTTTGGCAACTGAAGTGTGTATGCATGCAATTGGTTACTATTCAGTACTAGAAAAGAAGGGAATTCTGATGAGCTACAACATGGGTGAAGCTTGAGGACCTCAAACTGGGCAAAACAAGCCACAACAGTCACAACAGGACAAATAATTGAATGGTTTTACTTTTGTGGAGTTCCTAGAGTAGTAAAATTCTTGAAGACAAAAAGTGGAGTGGTGGTGGCCAGAGGCTGTGGAGAGGGGATTGAGGCAAGAGTTCAGTGTGTGTAGAGTTGCAATAAGAGTTCTGGAGATAGGTGGTGATGACAGTCGTACATTTTGAGGACATTTAATACCACCAACATGCACTTCAAAGTGGTTAGGGCTGGGAGTGTAGCTTTGTGGTATAGTACTAGCCTAGCCAGCTAGACCTTGGGTTTGATCCTCAGCACAACCAAAAAAAAAAAAAGAAAAAAGTTAACATAGTAAATTTTATGGTATGCATATTCTACATTTTTTTTTTAAGTTAGAGAAAACAGTAAAGACGATGACACCACCACCATCCTGGGATTCTGACTCCAAACCCAGGGCTCTTTCCACTCACTATAATAGCGCCCCCTACAGAAGAACTAGAGAACATCTCCTCCTCCCAGGCTCTTTTTGGTACTGGGTTGCACAGCTGGGAAAACTCACCAGAGAAACCCTGGGAGACCCCCGTGCGTCTCCCAAATCATCCTTCCAATTGGCAGAAACTGATGACTTAAAATCTTTCTAGATAAGGAGGAACTGTTGGAAAGAGAGAAGATCTCTTCCTTAAGGAAATCACTAGAGCCAAGTAATGCCATAATTATGATCTTCAACACCAATTGGCACTTCCTATGTGCCAGGTGCCAGGCCTAGTGCTTTTGCATACATTGTCTCCTTATAATTCTCACTTCAGTCCTTCCAGATGGATAGATTTTCCCATTTATGGATGGAGAAATTAGGGCATAGATAGTTTTGTTAACATGCTTGTGCACACTTGTGGAAGAACCAGGATTTTCAACCTATCTGCTTGACTCTAGACAGTACCTCTGGACCCCATGTACTCTGCAGGTAACAGGTGCCCACGTCCACAGGGGATGATAGATTTCTTCCCCTTTTACAATGTACTCCTCTGTCCTACCAGGCAACGCTACATTCTCTCATCTAAGTCAGCTTCTTTCCTGGTTTCCTGGAGTTCTCTGAGATGCAGGTGTGTATTCCTCCTCTCTGATGGGTCATGCCACAGTTTGGGCAGAACAGCATCCATCTATTTATCTAGAAAATTGGCATAAGAATCCTGTTCCCTGGCAGTGCCCGGCAGTTATCAGGACTTTTCCAATGCCATGGCCCTGTTGGATGGGAGACTATTGCAGGTGCGACCTAATGGCCTAAGGCTGGGAAGTATTACCTAGCTAGAGATGTCTTTTGTTTGAAGGCTTAAACAGGTCAATAGAAGCTCAGCTTGTCACTTTCAGTTTGACAGGGATGTGTCAGCAAGCCAGGAACAGAACTAACAATCTCATAAATGTATCTTGAATGTTTACTATGTGCCTGGCTTTGTGCAAGATACTTCACACAGATCATCTCATTTGATTGCCACATCAGTCACATGAATTAGGGACAATCCCTTCTGTTATAACGCCTGTTTTGAAAATGCTAATTTGTATCAAGGAGATTGATATATTAGGGAACAGTTTGGACATAATAATTTTGTTTTTGATTATGCATAGTTTTATGTATGAGAAGCACTAGGTAAGGGCAGAAGACTGCAGGCAGCTGACCCAGTCTGTGTAGGGACACCCCAAACACACACACACACCTCATGCTTGGGCCAGCTACTTCAGTTACCAGATGTGTTATGAGTCCCAACACATATCTGGTGACAACTTTCTATCCAATCCCAGGTGACCCTCCTACTTCATAGAAATTCAAAAGCTCTTCATTTCTATAAGCAAACTTCGAGTCTTTTTCAAGAACCATGTTTATTTACTATATGTGTATTTCTTAAGTAGTGTAAATCTGTTTGTAAAACTGGTTGTGAGCTGGGTGTGGTCGTGGATCCTTGTTACAAGTTCAAGACCTCACATGGGCAACTTAGCAATTTACCTGAAAAAACAATAACAAACCAAAAAGAAAGAAAACACCCAAATAAAAACTTCCAGTGTGTGTGTCACTGACAAAGTTTTAGGGTATTGTTTCTGAGCCCCATTTTTCCTGTAAATGCTGAGGGTTTTACTGTGTGACTTTGCCTGGATAATGAATGAGGAACACAGAGACACTTCCTCCACCACTGACTCTGCTGCTCCTTTCTCCGTGTGACACAGAGGAATGTGAAGCTGTGAAATTAGCAAAAAATATTTTTTTATAACATGCAGCAAAGCCAGAATTCAGTCTTTACCTTTATATCTGTACTAAAATACCTGAAAGCATTAAAAACATAAAACTGCTGTCCCTACCGTTCTCTGGTTGTATCCATAACAAGCAGACGACCCCTTCTGTTGTCAGTCAAGCTCTTGTTCCTCTGGCAGAGCTGTGACAGGTATGTGAGTGCCTTGCAGTGACCTGGGCCCCAGAAGTGTTTTCCTTGAGCCTTCCTGGATTTCCTCCTACAGCTTCCACTGTTGCTGCCCTCCCAGGCTGGCTGGCACCTGGCCCAGCCACTTCCTGCTGCTCTGTTTTACAATCAATCCCGAGTTATTAGCATTAAATAACAAAAACACACCGCTCTGGGGCTGGGGACTCCCTCACATCACTCAGTTATAGATACAAAGGCAGATAAATGGGCCTTCATGTCGGGGATAAAGTTAGAGCCACTGGCCCTTCCTGGCTCTTGTGTTTGAAGAGCTCAGACCCCCAGTCAGAAAGAGCCCCGGAAGGCAGGAGCCTAGCCACTCCTCTGCTGGAAGTTTGCTTTAGCTCTCAACTTGAAGAAACCATTTTCGTGTGTGTTCTTAGATCAGGGAGAGCTTGCTCTCTCTGGAGGCAGGAGGAGACATGCTACTGGGGGTTTTTCTTCTCCAAGTGCAATCTTCAGCAGAGAGTCTGCCCTTACATCTGAGGGCCTGGGCAGGAGCCTCCTCCTTCTCCAGTTCCAGCCTCATGCTGGCCATAGTGCGCGTTTGTGGGGACTCAGCCCTTGCAAGTCCACAGCTCCTGCAGACAGTTTCCCTGTGGCCGCTTCCCAACACCAGAGCGCGCACACCAGTGGGTTGGTCTTTTTGGGGAAATGGATCCAGAAGGGGGGGCCATGTGGATTTGGGCAGCTGGGAAAGGAATTCAGAATGCCAGTGTTGGGGCAGGTCCCGACTGGGGACATTTATTCGACCCTGTAGACTCTCAATTCCTGAGCTTGCAGGTGCCTTCAGAAGGAACAGAAGGGGTCCCAGGACAGCAGCAACACTTATGCCCCCGTCCTCTTTCCTGTCTCTCACATTTTTGACACTGGATAGGTCAGCTAGTTTCTGTCTTATTTTGTGCTTTTATTCAAAAATACACCTTGACCCTTATCTGATATGCTCCTGAATCTGAGAGGTATTAATATAATAACAAATCCTCCTCTCTAGGTCTTAGTTTTCTTATCTGTGAAATGGGATGAGTAATGTTCCTACCTAGTAGGATTGCAGTGAAGATTAAATAAAAGTATATATAAAGCACTTGGCACAGTGCTTACCATACAGAAAATGTTCAATAAATATGACTTTAATGAGGATCAGTATTGCTTTTACTCCATTTCCTTCTCACATCTGTGCTCTCCTTGGGATGATGCTGACAGCAGAGTAACAGAGATGAATTCATAGCCAGATTTCTAGAATTCAGGCTCTGCCTCTACAGACTGTATAATTTTTTGGCCAATTACCTAAGTTTTCTGTACCTCAATTTCCTGTTCTGTAAAATGGGTATAATAATAGCTCCTACTTCATAGGGTTGTTGTTGAGATTCTCTGAGTAGAGCTTAGCATACAGAAAGCTCAGTCAGTGTTTAATTACCTTCATGTATAAGAGGACACAAGTTTTATAAAAAGCCACCAAAAACCCTTTTGGGGCCATGCAGCAAGGAAGCCAGACCTGGGCTCAGCCGCAGCTTTCCTTACAGCACCCATTTCCGAGACTTGCATCCCCTGTGCTCCCTCTGCCTGTGGATGTCTCTGTTTTACAGCTGGGCTGGGCTGTGTGTATGTCCAGTGGCACTGGGCTCCGTCAGTTTTCTTAGTCAACAGAAAGAGGGGGCAAATCACAGAAGAAAAGGCTGCTGACACCTGGATGAGATTGATCTAGGAGAGGTGGCATCTTACGGGTGCCAGCATTTCCTCAGCTACCTCCTGCTGGTTTATTTTCTCACGCTGCTGGCCCTGTAGTTTTCCAGAGCTCCACTGCATTTAAATCTATATTCTATTTTCTCTTTTAGAAAATAGGTCAGACTCAAGGCAGAGTTCACCAGGTGGGGTCCCCAAAGGTTTGACGGGGACTGTCCTCCAGGAGGCTGGCAGTACAGCCCTCCCCAGGCTTCCCAAATATCTCTAGGGATGTGAGGGGCATTGAAGTGAAGGGTGGGGGGATCTTGCCTCTAGAGATGATCTAGTTGAATTGCATGGTGAAGTGAGAGGGCTCCCCTGGCTGAGCTTGTGTGGCAAGTGCAGTAATTGAGAACTGGGTCCCCCAACCTGCAGGAAATTGTTTTGTTTGAACTTGGACTTGAAAATAACTCTGCTGAGGGTAAGCATTTATGGCTGATTATTGAATATACAGTGAGTGTCTATGGGTACTGAGTGGAGGTGGAAATGCCCTGATTTACTTCTCACCTGGTTGTGATGCTAAAGAGAGTGGGTAAAGGGCAGTGGTGGGCTTGAAATCTTTCTTTTCTTGTCCATACGACATCCTTCCTGGTTGGAGTTATTCTAAAGGAAGGGACTCACAAGGATAGTTTTCATCAGAATTAGTTTTCCCCTGAGTATGTGTATCTTGAACACTTGTTGCCTGCCAAAATGTGTGACTAACAGAACTGGAAGAGGAAGGTACTGGGCTGTGGGGACCCTCCTGTGCTAGCAGAAATAGCTGAGCCAGTGTCTGCCCATGCTGTTCTCCTGCCTGAGCAGTCTTTGTAGGTATATATAAGACTCGCCTTCCTCACATATCAGCTTAAATGTTACTGCCTCCCAGAGTGACTCTTTGACTGTCTTTCTTGCAAGGGGACTGACACGGTTTATGTCAGTGGCCCCCAAGCCTCATGCAATTATGGACTCGACCAAATCTAGCACTTGTGATTGGTTCCTTGTCTAGCGCTTGGATTGGTGGTGTGAGTGTTTCACCTGCCGAGGGGTGGAGCCAGGATACCATGTGTCAGCAGGAAGAAGGTGTGTCTCTCTCTGTTTCCTATATACACCTTGCAGTTTGTGGCTGCCATGAACTGTGAGCCTGCCATGCCACCCTGCTTTGGAGCCAATTGAGTATGGACTGAAACCTCCAAGAACTTGGAGAAATAAACCTTTTCTTTCCTAACTTTGGGCATCAGGTATTTTGTCTCAACAATGAGTAAAAAGTAACTAAGACAGAGGCCCTCTGCTGCCACTGATCCTGCTTCTCCTATCTTCCCAGCACTAATCACTATTTGATGCTGTATAGCTATGCCCTTATTGTTAGTATCTTCCATTAATACCTAAGAGTATCATCTGCATCAGTCATTGCTTATGTCTTCAATGTAAATCAAGGTCTGGCCTATAACTGGTACTCAGTCAATAAGTATTGAATGGTGACTAGATTACCTCCAATGTTACAGCTCCCCGAGATAGATACTTTTCAGCTCTTCATTTACACACAAGAAGATTGAGGCTCAGAGAAGCAGAGGCAGTTGCCTGTGGACAGAGGGCAGAGCTGGGATTTGGCTCCAAGTGTGCTGTCACTGGACTAAGTAACCCTGACTGCTTCTGTGTTTGCCTCCTTCTCTGGTGGGTTCCAACGTATGTTAACAAAGATAGAATCCGGCAGCCCCGGAAAGAAGGGAGCACCTCTTTTTCTGGTGATTCTACTAAAATTCACTGGGAAGACTGACTGGGTGGGCTTGCCTCATATATCTGTGCTTGGGGTCCAGGAGATAGAGTATTTCTGTGACCTAGCTTGCATCACATGATTGTCCTTGGAGCTAAGGTGGGAGTAGAGGTCACCTCTACCAGCCACATGCATTAAGGATAGGGAACAGGTTCCTTGGACGGCAGCTGGGGTTCTTACAGGAAGAGAACAGGATGCTGGAGAGACAACGTGGCAGGTGGGCAGATGGACACTGCCCAGTTTTTTATCCCCGCTCTTCACCAGCGGCGCCTCCCCCTGCACCATTGCCATTTCATTTTTGTCAGAACTGAGTCTAGAAACCAGGTCACTCCCTGCTTCTTGGGACAGGGGCCAGGTAATACTGTGTCTCTATTCCTAAACTTGGAATAATGCTCCCAACTGCCACAGTCAGGAACTGAGCTCTGCCCTGGATCCCCAATAAAAGGGGTTTTCTGAGTCGTGTTGCCTCCCCTCTGTGATGTGAACAGATGTGGTATTTTGAAGCATAGGATTAGAACTGTGCCTACTTATGGCTTGAGGACTGAAAACAAAAGAAAAGAAGTGTGAATTTGTTTTGACCCTGGTCCCTCCAAACTCCTTAGCTCTTCCATTCCCCAAACACACACTGTAGATGGCGGAGGGGAGCACTGGAACACTCATCCCCATTCATAAGTAGAAGAGTTGAACCCAAATCCTCGGCTTGATTCCTGTGGTCTCTTGGTGTTTCCAGGGAGCCATCTGGTCAATATTTTTGGTACTTCTGAATGTGATAATTCAAAATGATAACAATCAGAGCTGCTAACGTTTATGCAGTGTTTGCCTTGTGCTAAGTGCTTTCTAAGCATTTAATCTCACTTAATTCTCATAACTCCCCCATGAAGGAGACTCTCTTTTTATTCCCATTTTATAGCTGAGGAAAAAAGACTTAGAATCAGTGATAGGCCCAAGGCCACAGAGCTAGCTGGGATCTGAACTCATACCTGTTTGTCTAAGTTTAGCATCACAACCACAGTACCAAAATGGGCAACTCACCAATGCCTAAAAACTTTGGGGTTCCAAGGGATCCTGTCTCCCTGAGTCTTGGTGCCCTCAAAATGCATGTTTGTAGAGGCAACAGCTTGACATTCCCACCACAGAACACCACATGTAAATAGTTTGAGATTTTGTTTAATTAAAGGGTTTTTTAATGACCACTATTCTGGGCAATCTATCAGTCACCATTAATGGCCCTGCCTAGTTATTTATGCTGCATGTTTTCCTTCCCAGCTCTGCTATTTCTCTTCTTTTCCCTCCCTTCTGCCACTCCACCCCTAAATCTAACTGACCAAAAAACTTGAAAGGGGCTGTGGCTGAGGAGTGATTCAGAGCTTCTCTACCTGACTCTTTGAGCAGATACTGTATAGCTAAGGAAGACAGGGTGTGGCAAACTCTCAGTTGTTGCTCTGAGTGTGACCCTCGCAGATGCTGGGACAGAGCTCAATCTGCTCAGAGCCTGGATTTTCTTTGGGCAAGAACCCTAAGGACTGTCTGGAGCTTTACAAATCTGACTTCAGATGTTTCATTATTGGCATTGAGCACATTACCTACATTGTGAAGGCAAAAAACTAAAGACATAAAGGATAAATCACGACTGCACATCAGGCAGCTGGGAAACTTACCCAGCTTCCCCATGGCTTCTGGATGTTCCCTAGAATCTACAAACTGAACTGGCCCTGTATGTCCTTGGTGGACCATAGGCTTCAGTTGAGCAAGTGTGGAACTGAATGGGATCTAAGAGATCTAGGATCATTTTTAGGCTGTTTCTAACCCAGCTGGGTGACCTTGGGAAAGTCTCTGAACCTCTTATACTCTCCATAGTAATGAAAAATAATAAACTAGATAATCAATGTCAGTGGCCATCCCAGATCCACCACTTGATTCTTTTAAGAGAGTCCACTTAGGATTGTCTGAATGGTCAGTGCTTCCTGAAACAGCCTCTTGCTCCTCTTCTCTACTTAGTAACTGCCATCAGGCTGGATCTGGGTCTTTAGCAAGGTCTTGGATGGGCTGGTCTTTGCTTTCTTATCATGATTCTATTTCACATTGGAGGTGGGTAGGACTGAACTGGTCTTCATGTTTTAAAAGTTCATTGACAATTCAAATGTCAGCCTCTCGGAGGATGAATGTTTATTTGTAGTTGTTAAAAGTGATTTCAAATAGCAAGTGTTATCATTAATGATGGGGAAAAAGGCAAGAAGAAAAATTTAGCAGGGAGGCAGAACTTCAGTTTGTATGGTGGATGCTTTACTTACCTGCAGTCTCACGCGCATGCTGCCGTCTGTGATGAAGAACGGTCATTGGCAATACTGGAGAGGAAGGGAAATGTAAATGTTTTGTGATCTTCTGTCTTTCAGTCCTATGTGCTGAAAATTCCTGCAACTTACTTTTAATTCTCACACCTTTTTCTCTTTTTCCTCAAGGGAGTAGTTTATTCATTTTTCTCTTTGCTGGGAAACCTGTTTGACTTCATGCCCACTGTTTGGTGTCTGGAGAGGAGGAGGATTTGCTTGGGTATTGGTGTGCAGAAATAATCCAGAATATTTTAACCAATATTCTTGCAGGATTCCAGTTTGCTTTGGCTCTTTGGAGCCCTATCTGATTCCAGGATGATGTCTTTCCGGACAGATGGGAACTTGCCTCTCTGCTACATGCACAGTGAAAAGGGAGCTTGGCTCCTCAGCTTGCATGGGGGGTTTTTGGGTGAAGGCAAAACTGAGTGCTCAGAAGCTGAGCACCTTTGGGGCTTGCATGAACGAGATAGTCATGCAAGGGCACATGGCACTGTGTGTGTGTGCTGCTAACACTTCTTCCTTTCTCTCCCCTTCTCTCTCCCATCCCTTTCCTTTTCCTTGAAAATGCTGCCACAGATGTCAGTCAAGGTCCAGGTGAGTCTTGGTGTTTGCACAGCTGCTGTGGGAATTTCTCCTCTGCTGGATTGTGCATGGTTTGATTCTGACCCCCTTTTCCTGAAAATCTAAGTATCAGTTACATTTTTACTGATTTAGGTTTAGAAGAAGAAATGCTTTAAGCTTATATTTATATTGGTTTTGAGGAACCATTTCAAAAGTAAAGAATATGGTTCCTTGGCTAATGAAATCATTTCCTTTTCATTAATATTTTGGGTGAATCAAGGAAATATAAAATCAGTATTACTGAAAATACTTTAAAATGTGCTCTTAGATTCTTCACTTTTAATAAACATTTTTCCTTGTCTTCCATAGATCTATTTATCTTCCATAGGTTCATGTGATTGAAAATTGAAGATATGACATACTTAACATGGCAGATGTGATGTGGGTAACTGAAGGTTTCTTTCTTTTTATTCTATGAAACGTCATTTAAAAAAACAGAAATGTCATTTTTCTCCATAATAAAATTAACAGTATCATTTTTTCCTTATGTAAAATGTACATGGTCACTGTAAAAAAAATGGTTTTATTGGATGGGTTTTTATCAGTAGAAAAGAAGAATCATCTTTATGATAAAGTGTACATTTCTATCTTTAAAATGCACACTCATCTAGAGTCTTAATTTTAACAATTCTGTGTGTGTATATTTGTACTTATGTATACACATATACATAGAATAATCTGAGATGATGCAGGTATGTATAGATAAGATGTGTCAGATGATTTAGAATGGCATGGAGACTATATTAAACTGGCCAAAACTTTGAATTAAGGATAATCAACCCTACCAAGTAGAAAGGGAGCATCATTTTAGATATTTTCACATGCTTTTTTACTTAGTCCTTTAGACATTTAATTCTTACAGCATCAATGTAAAATGAATGGGGAAATGTAAGCAAAAAAAGGGTATTATCATAACCATTTTAATGGCAGAAAATTTAAGGCCCAAGAACATACAACACATCAGTGGTAGAACTGGCATTTGGGCTTAGGGCTTCGTCACTATAAACATGCTGCATTGGTAAGTTCTGGGCTCCATCATTGAAAACTGAATGACTAAGGACCTTGTATATTCATTTATTTTTGCTTACAGGTGTATAATATTTTTACTAGCAATCCTCTTTCCTAATTTGTCATATTGTTTTTGAATATCTAAAATAATCAACCAGACTTAAGTAGGGTGCTTCTGATCATTGTCCTGTCTGGTATGTTATGTAATTTAAGAGAATGATACAGTCGTCCCTATCTAACATAGAGGGTCTCTCTGTTTTTTCTTCTGCCTATCTTCCATCTTTAAAAATAATTAATATTTAAACTGGTATTTGAACCAAAGAATAGAACAGCAGTTCATAGGAAGATACTATTAACTTCCTTCTTCCTATTTTATAATATTTTAATTTAATCACCTCACTAAAAAATATTTATGTAAAGATACTGGGGAAAAACAGTGAACAAAACTTAAGAGAATCTCTGCCTTCATTTACATTTTATTCTAGACAGAGGCAGGCAGTGAATTAAAAAAATATAAATGTTTTAAACACACATACATACAGATACACAAGCACACACATACACATAGATATATACACACGCATATACTTATTATAGGTGTGTATGTATTAATATGTATTATATCAGGTGATGAGTAAAAAGTAAAACAAAGTTTTTGTAAATATAAGGTGGGGAAGAAGGGTTAAAGAGAGGGAAATGGGGAAAAAAGAATCAAGATATAGCATATACAGATACAAATTCCATATGATTAATGTGATCACTATGTATACCTTAAATGTACCAATAAACTTAATTGATTAAAAGAATACTGTAGAGAAGAATAGAAGAAAATGAACTAGAAGTTTCTTATTTGTTGAGAGCATCCAGAAAAGTACTCTGTTTTGGAAGAGTATTTGCTGAGTACCACAAGGAGGAGGGAATAGCGCCACATCTCCAGTTTTGTTTGTCAAAGGACCAGTTGGCTTATTCTCTCCTCTCCTGGTCTGCAGCAGAGATGTGACCTGGAGTCACCACTCAGAGGGGGGCATGTGGTGCCTTTAGAGGGTCTCCCTGCTAGGATGCATGGGACTGAAATGTATCCTTTGCCTGTGGGACAGCCTTGGACCTGAGGCTTGCACTGTTTCCCAAATCTCACAGAGGTACAATATTGGTCTGGGTGGAAGAGAATGATGGGGTAGATGATACACTTTCTATATATTTAGGACTGTATGGGTGACCATGCTTCAGATCATGGTAACTGTAATGCTCTCCTGTATATACCACAGTACCAGTCCAGTGTCATGCCAGAAGCTTATTTTATTTTCTTAGTATCTCTCTGATGTGGTGGCCCAAGCCTTGTTTTATTGTGGAAGAACTGGAGACCCAGAGAGGTTAAGCAATGTTATACAGTCAGTCAGCTATGGAGTAGCAGGACCTAGAGGGGATCTCAGACTAATATGAAACCTTAAGCCCTTCACTCCACCCTTGAAGGGTCTGGGGCTGATCGCCAGCCCTGTCACTCCTCTAACCCCCTACTTTTTTGTTGTTCCTGAGCCTGAGAAAAATCTCTCATTCGTACCCTTGCTCTGTGGCCTGGGAATGGCAGGAGGCTGGCCTTGGCCAAGGTCAGGGGCTTCCCTTCATCTTTCTGAAGCCCTGGCTAGGCAATCTGGAGCCAGCAGCACTGAGACTCTGACACAAGAAGCCGTTAGTGGTTCTCAGATGTTTTTTTCCTTCCCCTCAAGAAGACAAATTGGGGATTTTATGAGCTAATGTAACTGTTTATGTAGGGGCCACTGGAAGACTATAAAGGGATAATTGATTAATTGATGGATTTTACATGCTGAAGAGATTGGTTGAAAGTAACCCTCCTGTAAAATGCAGTCTAAGATGGGGCTGGGGAGTAGCGCCTTTCCCAGGGTTCTGGAAACAGGCTGGGGACTTGGAAGTGTTCACAGCCCTCTTCCCAGTCTCAAGGAAAAAGGTTCAGAAAAGTACAAGTGCAGACCAGCAGGTGTGACCTGCTGACCTGCAGGAGCTGTTACAGTGCCCACACTGATGAGAAAGGAGCCTCAAGGAGCTTCCAAAACCTGCCTGTGATCACCTGTTGTAGTGAGGAGACCAGGATCTTAGGTTTGTGTGCCACCAAAGTCTGGGCTCTAAACCCTGCCATTCCTCGGCAGTGCTGAAGTCCAACCTCAGGTCTTATTTGTGTCTGCATTCCTGTCTCTTTGTGTATGTGTGACCCCGGTAGAGCCTCAGGCATCTTTAGTGAAAAGAAAGAGTGACTGTATCAGAGGTTAATGGGTATCCTGTCTGAGGAGTGCAAACTTTTCAAAGAAAGAAACTGAGGCCCAAAGAAGGGAAGGGACATCTCCAAGGCCAAATAATCCATGTGTGGCCTGAAGGGACCTCTGTCAAGAGACTGATCCTATGATTTTGTCCATTGGGATTTGTCATTGATCTTCCTGGGCTGCTTTTGGGGCAGCAGTGAGCAGTCCCACCCCTGCCCTCCTCCTCCCTTTCCCTACTTCTGGTTGTCTAGACGTATCTGCCAAGGGGAAAGGAAACCTTCTGGAGGCTAGAAAGAGGGACAGATAAGGGAAGGGTCCAGGAGGCTGGACAGCCTGGGGCTATGGCTGTGAGACCATCGCTCTACTCCCATCCCCCAGTGACTCTCCTGCAGGAGGGCTGTTTGTGGTCTCCCTGACAGCCTCTCTCTTCAGAATGGATAATTTCTCAGGCTCTGCCTGCTGATTAGAGCTGGAATTTAAATGAATAACTGTGACCTTGTGAAAGTGCCCTAGTTATGCTGAGGCCAGATGAGGAAATAGGCCTCTTGCTTCGGTCCATCAAAGCCCTGGCAGGCACGGAGTTGGGGGGGGGGGGCACGCTGTCTGCAGGGCCCCAGAGAAGGCTGGTGTGCTGTGGTAAGAAGGAACTGATGCCTTTGTGTGAGCCTTTCTCTGTCTGCTCTTGACCTCTGCCCCTCCTTGTCTTTCTGTTAAGTGTGAATCATTTCAGGGCTGCCCTGAGCCCTGCTCTATTTCCAGGGAGTCACTCAGTCCAGCCCAAGGGATGCTGTTCCTGAAGGCAGGAAGCAGCACTTAGGAGTCTGGCATGTGTCTGTGGACATGAATGAGTGCCACAGCAGCTCGTCGCTCCAGGGGTGACCACAGAACCGACAGCATCACAGGGACTTTGTTAGAAAAGCAGAAGTGCAAGCCCCACCTGGATCTACAGAATCAGAATTGGTTCTGTCTGTAGAGCCTGAAAGTGTAAGCAGGTTGATGTTTGAGACACACTGGCCTGGGGATTTCCATTCTCTTCTCCCTCTGGGGCCAGAAGGTCTGTCTGTACAGGGAAGTGGCAGTTTACCTGGCTTCCTACAGCAGGAGACACCTACTGGATCCAGCTCACAGGTTAGCAGGGAGAGCAAGGAGACCTAGACTACGGAATGGTAAGAATGAGCAGTACCTGGCCACCTAGTTAGTGCATGTCACTGTCTGGGCATTTTTTTCTGTAATGATTTATTACATTTCATGAGCACACCAAGGTAATGTAGGATAAAGAAAGGTGGACAAACTAGGATTTGAGGACAAAATCCAGCTCACTGCCTGGTTTTGTATTGCTCATGAACTAAGAGGAGATTCTACATTTTTTAAGTGATTGTGAACAATCAGTGGCTGATATTACAATTATTTTATGAAGTTTGGATTTTCATGTTCATAAAGCTTTTGTCAGAACCCAGCCATACTCACTCCTTTCTACATTATTTGTGGCTTCTTTTGAGAGGCAAAGCAAAATTTGCCACCCCTGGGTTATAGTGCCAGACTCCGAGCCAGCTGCTTGCATTGACTTCTCGGCTCCACCACAGCTATGTAACCTGTGCCAGTTACTTTACCTTTTTGGGTCCTACTTTCTCTCTCTGTAAGGTAGGCATGACAAGAGTCTATACCTCGTGGGCTGCTTAGAAGATTAGGTGATCTCATGCATGCAGTCTTGAGAACAGTGCCTGGCACATAGTAAGTATAACATAGCTCTTATTGTAAGCCATCTCATTTTATCCTTTCAACATGTGTTCTATTTTATAGAGCAGAGGTGGCAAACCTATGGCATGTGTACCACAACTGGCTATTTGTATCAATAAATGCTCTCAGGTTTGCCATCACTGTTGTGGAGGAAAACACTTTGAAAGGTTTTAACAAAGCTCATCCCCTTTTCAGTGTGTCTTGGACTCCCTAGTTGTCCAGAAGCATGTCTCAATGTTGCAGGGCAGGAACTCTCTAAACATATCTGCTGTTCTCTGATAGACCCATATTTTCTCCCTTGGTTCTGACCTTTATGCTTCCACCTAAGAGATCCTTCAAGCTTAGATCCTGGCAATTGCTCTCAAGTGGAGTCTTGGAATCCCAGTAAGAGGGGACTGGTACTATAGATGACCCATCATGTGCTGGGTGCCTATTTCTTCACTGTTAAAGAACCCCAGGCTTCAAGATACTGTATTATTTGCTCAGGATCAAAACAGATATGATATAGATTTCAACATCCAGATTCAAGTCTGGTTCTGCCACTTTTTCTAGGAGCTGTGTGCCCTTGGTCAAGTCATGTAACCTCTTTGGACAACAGGATTCTTTTAATGTGAAGGATCTGAATCAGATGACCTTTCAAGCTCCTTCTGTTCTGAGAGTCCATAATAAGATTTTCTTCCTGAGACACCTTGGGGAACAGCAACCCAGACGACTGTCTTTCCATTACCAAGATTTACAGTTCCTAACTCCTGTAGGGCTATGATACGTTTTGTGACTTCTTTACTATTTTTTTGGACAAGAGCCACACTTGCTTTTTCTCTTATTTTCTTATTAGGAAAAACAGTTGACATGTATTGAACTTATATTTTGAGCCAGACACTGAAACATTAAGTTTTACATGAATTATTTAATTCTTTTGACATTCCTGAGGAAACAGATTTTGCTTTAAGGTCTATCTCCCCCATGAACAAATGGAGGCTCAGGTTTGATTAGTATCCACTGGTACCACTCAGTCAACGTGGTGGTCTCTCTGGTTCTGGAAACATTGCTGCAGGAGTTCTGCCTCAGAGTATGCACCCCACACAGGCGTACTTCTGTTCACTACCATGCCTCCTCCATCTAGAACAATCTCAATACACATAATACCATGACAAAGTAAATACTTGTTGAATGAATAAATAATGCTTAGGTCTCTGCTGTTTTGTCTCACATTCCTCTAAAATTCTGCTTTTTATTGGGTTTTACCTTGATCCAGAAGGGAACTCAACCAATATTTTTTCAGTGCCTGTCTTGGGCTCTTCCCAGGGAGGAGTACAGGCTGCTGGGAAACCCACCTCCACTGTGTGTGATTGGATTGGAAGGGGGACCTCAGCAGGGTTGACAGCGCTCAGCTTCTAGCCAGTTGCCTGGCTGGGTCCCAGGAGGACCCCGTTGGCTCCCGTAGCTGTTCTTAAGTAAGTGTGAGTAAGGAACTGCTTCCTGGCCTGCCTCCAGCTTTGGCTACCTAAAGGAAGTAGTTCACTGAGCCTGGTACTTTTTCTAGAGCCTTTAAAAATCCCCTCCTTATTGTCTTAGAAAGGCAGACCCATTAGGTTGTTGGTTATGGCCACATCATTTCCCAGTTTCAGAGAGCAATGTCAGAGTTAAAACTGGAAAAATCATTGATGCTATTCTGTAGTTTCCATGTTCTCTGCCCTCCGAGCCCACTAAATATATGCAGGTATTTATTTTTTGATTCAATGAGAGGATGCTTCCTTTAGTAGCAAAGAACAATGAATGCTTTCTGATATATGTGAATATCTTATTCAAAGATTTTTGCTGCTCAAAATGCCATTGAGGACACCATTGAGAACCTATTATATATCAAGTCTTTCCTTGTGTGGAAGGGGAAATGAGGCTCTCGAACCTCTGTGTAACTCAGCTAAGTGTAACTCAGCTTGTGTGTGGTGGCACTGGAGTTCTTCCCGGTCTGCAGACCAGCCTATGAAGGGAAATCTAGTAAGGACATGGATTAAACTAGTCATTTGCTGGGCCCCTTCAGGAAGGGTGGGGACATGGGACACAAAGGAGAGTCCGGGACAGTGGGTCACTTTGTGGAGCTGACTGTGACCCCATAGGGAGCCATCTGAAAATGCAATGGGCAGGGTTCTGCTAGTGCTGCCAACTTATTAGAGAAATGGTGTTGGCAAGAGCTAAAGAGAGGACAGAGAAGGACCCTAGACAGATCAGTCTCCTAAATACCGGTGATTACAATACCAAGCCTTTTCCTATGAGCCAGGGGATATGCCAAATGTTTTGCCTGTGTGGTTTGATGTGATTGCCACAGTGATGCTGAGGTGACAATTTACAGATGAGAGACATATTTTGTGGGAAAGAGCACAGAAAAGTTAATTTGCTAAAAAAAAATGATTACAGTAAGAGGCAGAGCTGAAGTTTGAATGCAGATTTGGGTTCTGAAATAGTGTCTGCAAACTCTGATAAACATCAAAATCACCTGGATTGGTAGTAAAGGCGATCCAGGCTCATTAGAGAAGGCACGTATCCACAAGTGACTCTGATTTGCCCAAAGTTTGAGAGTCACTCTTCTAAGTAAGTGATCTAGAAGGTGAAGGAACATGAAGCTTCCCTCTTAGCACCATTTTATATCTCTTGGACATTAAGGGAGTGTGGAAGGTAGAAAGGAAAATGGGATGATCCTTTGTCTGTGTTCTAATGGCATTTTGCTTGTAGGGCTTGCAGAGCCATCACCCCCACTCATGAGAGCCAACTATCCCCTTCAAGTGCACCATGGAATCTTGAAGAGTAGAGAGTGTTCTCCTCTTTGAGAACAAAGACCTGTCTATCCTTGTATCCCCACCTCCTGTAACATTGTATGTGCTTACAGACTTTGGCTAGGATCCACATTTTAGGGATGGAAGGGACCCAATGGACTGTCAAGGCTCCGTGTGCACCTAACATTTGAGTCCCTCTCTTAAGAGTTTATTCAGTCTTGGCTTGAGCTCCATTTGGCAATGAGATTCTCATTTCGTCTTCAGCCTTTCTGTCTATTCCAACACCAAATGTTTGAGAGCTCTTTCTTATCCTGGGTGGCTATAGCTTTCACCACCTGTGTGGCTTTTTGCCCTTGGAGACACACAGAATAGATCTAATTACATTCCCTGTGTTTGAAGACAAGGCTTTTGTCTTTAAGGATTTTCTTTTCTAGAAGCTAAAACATCTCTAGTTTCTTTGGGCATTCTCATCTAAAGGTTTTAAGTTCTTTCATCCAGATCATTGTCCTCTGAAAAATGAGGTTCTTAACCCCCTGTATCCTTTTCAAAGAAGGATGCCCACACCACATGCAGTATTGTGGGCTTAATTGAGATCAATTCCATTCCTTTCTCTGGACTCTACATCTACTAATGGCAGTACCAAACACCTTAGTTTTTAAAAAATTACTATAGTATTAAATTGAACTTAAATTCAATGGAAACCTTCACTGTTTTATGTGTATTGCTGCTAAACCATTTCTTTCCTCTTCCTTCACTTGTACAAATGTTTTTTGACTTAAATATGATATTGTTAAATCTAGCACACTATGCTCTATTTGGGTAGAATTCTTTCATGTAGTACAGCTCTTCCTTCTAGATTGATGTTATTCATGAATGGAGGACATTTTTAGAGAACTTCATGACAGTAAGAAAGCAAGGACTATCTGTCCTTTGGGATGAGTCTTTTCTAAACGTCATTGCTTATCATCTAACCCTAAGAACCATAGGTCTGACTGCCTTACTTACTCTCTATCCACCCATAGCATTCACTTGTGAGGAAGTCTCACCATTCCTTCTCCCTTCTGCCTGAGATAGAATCAACTGGCAAAATGCTGAAAACCTCCTTTCCTTTACCATAGGATTACACCATGCAGAAAGTATAGGTGATTCATGGATATGACTGAAAGTAACATTTTCTATTCAGACCAGCCACCATCTTATAAGAACAGAGTTAGTATACAGACACAATGAGTGGGTATAATAGTTATGTCCTATAGAGTCAGATGGTGAAGACTGAACATAGCTTTATCATGGAAGAGAAAAACCCAGGGACTGACTGGTCCCTATCTTGGAGAAGCACCAGCATGCTGTCTTCTTTCGTCTCTGGAGATCATTATCATCTGAGTCTAACTATTCAACTCATCCTCAGTACTGTTTCCAGATTGCAGAAAAGCTAAAGTCTTCCTTTGTGTCTCTCTCTTTCTCTCTCTCTCTCTTTCACATCCTTGCTGTTGTATGACTGGTTGTGTCTTTGTGGGGCTGAGCTATATAGGATGAGCTATTGTTGAAGCCTACCATTCTGACCATGGGTAGCACTCTTAATATATTAGTTTGAACCAGGTCAAGATCAGTCAAATATTAGAAATTTCATATGGTTCTGTCCAATATATTGCTTTCCCTCTTTGGATTCATAGAGACAAAGAATTTTAAAGTTTGAAGGACTTTTTGGTAGCTATCGTTTAAAACCCCATGTGGACTCTCATCTTTGATATTGCTTCAGGTAAACTTCCCCTCTTATTCCACCCTCAGCGCTTGCCAAATGTGATTGTACCTTTATTTGCATCTGAAGCTTCTTAAATGCTTGCCAGCAGTACCGTGTCCCTGCTTAGACCCTTCTTATTTGGGCTGAACATAGAGGTTCCTTCAGCCATCCTGCATGTGACATGCTTTTGGGCTCCTTATAGTTGGTTTTCTCTTTTTTGGACATACCTCTCCTGGGTTATGGTCCTATTAGTATAGGGTACCATACTCTGAACCAAAGTCCCTGTTTTATGGTACTAAGGAAGGATTATTGAGCATTTTTCTGGGTGACACTGGGGTAGAGAATTGTGCTAAAGTTCTTTTTTACTTTCTTCCTTTAAAGTTAAATTTTATTTTTTTGCCAGTTCCCACCCTTTTTGAGCCCTTTTCTAAGTAGCTACAAATTAGCAACTCCTCTGACCTGCAAGATATCACAACATCTCTGCTATGAATGTTGTTTGAATCAGCCAAAGCATTGATTATGGGACAGGCCTCTGCTCTGCTCTAAGGTGCTTAGCACTTGCAGCAATTAGTGAGCCCCTGATAGAAAAAGGAAGGTATATTCCACAACAATGATGTAGTTTGGGCTGGTCAGGGGGAAAATTCTGGGCATATACCTCTGTGGTAGGCCACTTGCCTAGCAAGTATGAAGCCCTGGGTAGAAGTTTACTTCAGGCCTTTGCCCTTCTGTTTAAGAATCTTCTCTTCAATCTCTGTGGTTGCCCACAGACTTCTTCAGGCTGCAGTCCTTTCCCTGCTCTGTTTAGAAGTCCCTACACTGCACCCCTGTCTTTGAGGAGAAAGCTTTACTTTCGCTGTCCTAATGGTATTTCCAAAAGGGTAATTCCAATATGTAAAGAGGCTGAGTGTGCTTTGTCTAGATCTGCATTTTAAAAAGGGAACTAGTTTAATAATCCAAAGAATAACCAAGAAATGGAAAATTTGAGGTTTTCAAGAAATACACATTAAGCTGTTTCCTTCCTTAAGAAGTAAATCCAAACGTGAGATTGCCCTTCTCTCCTTCATTCCTGACCATTCTGCAGACAGGATCCTGTCGACTTCTCCCCCCTCCCATCTTTACATCTCCTTAGTTTTTCCAGAAACACCAGGTAAATGTCTCCATCACCTTCCTGTTTTATGGAATTATTCATTTAAAAAGTCCTTGTGGCTTTGTAAGAATTCACTGTTAGCACTTGCAGCGATTAGTGACATTTAAATTTCCCCACTTTGGTATGGAAAAAAGAGATGATATATGCGGATTTTTAAAAAACTGGGATAAAACTTACCCTAAAAGTGAATTAAATGAAAGGCAGAGATAACATTTTTCCTTTGAATCTCCATTGTTTTCTTCCATGAAATACTTTTTCCAATTTCTCAGCTAGGGTGAAGGAAGGCTAGATTGAAAATCATCTGAGGTGGGTAGGAGATCACAGGTTGGAGGGCGGTGGTATTGGCTTAGATGATGGAGAGCATCAACTCCTGGCCTGCTTCCTGAACACTGCATCTTCCTCTTGCTTGTTTCAGTAAATGGTTCCTGTTCTCTGTATTACTCATTCTCATGACAGGCTTCATGATGGCCACAGCTGCTTACAAATGACTTTGCTTTCATAGCCATTTCCATTTTCCTGAGCTGCAAAAGTAGCTATCTCCATGGGGATTTTCCTGAAGGGTGTAACATAGTTTAGAGAGCCATACGTACATTTTGCATATATTTTACATATGATTTGCAGTCTGTTCTAAGGCAATTTCAGCTTTGCAGATCTTATCCACTGGTGATTCTTTTCTCATCTTGTTCCTGACTGCATTCTGAGAATCACAAACAGGCACAGGAAGGGTGGAATATAGCCCTAAAAAGGCAAGAAGAATGATCAAAAATATTGGTTACACTGTTAGGGTGCAGAATTGTCAGGATCAATTTGGGTAGTACTTTGTCAATGTGACATCAGAAAGTAGACACTTCAGGTACTTTCTTCATCCTCATCCTTGCATTGTCTTCCTCTCCTTCCCCCTCCCTCCCTGTTCCTTCTCCTCCTTTTCTTCTTCTTCCTCTTCTTCTTCTGTTTTCTTCTCTTCCTCCTCCCCTTCATTCCCTTTATCCTCCTTCTCTTCATCCTCCTCCTTGTCCTCCTCCTCCACTTCCTCCTTCCTCCTTTTTCTTTTCTTTCTTCCTCTTCCCTTTCCTCTTTCTCTTTCTCTTCATCATCATCATCATCATCATCACATCATCATCATCATCATCATAATTATTTTCAGAAAGACATTGTAGTTCTAAAAGAATTCTATGTTGGCAATTCTTAATTTCCTGCCTAGGAAAAGACCATCAGACCCCATCTAGTCTTAAGTAAACTTTTTGGGGGATAACTTCTGGGTCCTAGTTGAGGATCTGCTCAAATCCAGAGCCCATGATCAGATTCTTTTCCTTTACTTCTATGAGTCCCTGGTGCAGTTTATGCCTTATTTTTTTAAATCAGTGCTAGGCCATCAGTCCCAGAACAAATGCTGAACTTCAATCCCAGTCAGGGTAGTAGTCATGGGGCTGGCCATGTGGGCTGGTGGGGGCCCTGGTATACATGGATGTTGGCCCATGAACTTTTAGAAGGTCCATTTTCATTTTTATTCCTTTCTCTTCAACAACAGACATATATCCAGGATAGATTCTACTTTTGTCTCTAATTATGTCCTTCTAAATTCCAAGAATTTTTGACCATTATTTCCTGTAATTTATGTTAGAAAGTCATATATTTCCATTTTCTTTTTTGTCATTTAAAAATATTTTAATGTTAAAAAATAAAAAAATGTTCTAATGCAAAAATGCTTGAGAAAAATCTCCATGATATCTCAGTACTCTTTTATCCTTCCCAGCCACAACTCAGAGTTACAGCTCCTTTCCTTTGAGGCTTCATTGGTTTACATGAGTATTTATCTTCTTTTCCATGAAGTAAATGCGATAAATTCTTACATTCATCCTGGCTGTCTTTTAGACCATAGTTTTATAATGTTAAATGCACACTGGAAATTTTTGCTTGGGAAAGTCTTCTTTGTTTTCAACTCATCATGCCTAAAACAGAACTGATTATTCTTTCTTGAAATCCATCTCCTTATCCCATTCCACCTCTTATTACATTGCTTCCCCTGTCTCTCATAAGCCCCTCCCCTAAAGCATCTCATCCATCATCAAAGCCTGGTGAAAGCCCTTCTCACTGCTATGATGTTCATTTGGCCCTTTTGCCTATGACTGATCTTTCTGCCTTCATCTCTTTCCCTCTAATCCTTCCTGCCCACACTATTGCAAAGCAGTCTTTCTGAACAGCGTTGCCTCTGGTCATTCTCTTGCTCATGAACCCTCAGTATTTTCCGTCAGTTGCATGATCAAGTCTAATTTCCTTAGCCTTGAAACTCAATGGCTCCAAACTCTGGTCCTTACATAATCTTTCACTTCTTCCGGATATGGCTGTTTATATATATTAATGCCTATATCTGTATTACTTGATATTGAATATCTACCATGTGCCTGGTAGAGCCCTAGTTGTTTTAGAAAAGTTGAACAGGAAAGTTTTACAAATGAACTTTGTGGTCTTGGGAATTGATGGTACCTCCTAGAATGCCCACTATCTTCCAAGACCTGTTTAAAACCTCCCTGGCCTCCAGAAACTTTATCTGAGCACTTAGAATCCTCTTCTTAATCCTTAATGGCCTCATTGTCTAAATTCATTATTTGACATTTATTCTTCATGCAATCATCAAATATGTTCTGGGAATCTACTTACTTTGTGTTGGGCACTATAATATCTATTGCCTGACACATTGAAACATCTTCATAGCATAATATAAGTAATAATTTTTTAGTGCTCTTACCCAGCTCTATACAGGCCCAGATTTACATATATTAATTAATTAAATCCTCAAAACAGTGGATGAAGTAGACATCATTATCCAAATTTTATAGCCAGGAAAATCAAAGTTCAGAGCAGTTTAGCAAATTTCCTAGGGCTATAAACTAGAAAGAAGCAGAGATGGAATGCAAACCCAGCTCAGAAGCCCTTAATCTTTTTTTTTTTTCTTACAAATACCAGTTTATTATAAAGGATACAGATCAGCAGCCAATGAATATGTACAATATAGTGAGGTCCAACAGGATCCTGAGCATTGGAGCTTTAATTTTAACCCCATGCTTCATGGCCAGGTACCAGTGTATACGCCTTACATATGTTTATGTAAATATAAATACATGAACTCCTGCTTAGTTGAGCTCAAAGCTCCAAGAGAACTTGTATCTCCTCTGCCTTGCTCAGCCTTCACATATAGTTGGTGGTTAATTCATTTGCTTGATTGGTTGTTAGTTCTTTTCTTCACTATTGGAGACCTCAGATTCATAGCACCAAATAGAAGTGTTTTGAGATAGGAAGAGAAACAGGATTTCATAATATTCAATTCTTAATTCTAAAAGCTGTAAGAATAGGTTTGCAGAAGAAAAGATGCTGACACGAAAGCTTTTAAAAGTGGAATGAAATTTCCTTCACATAAAGCAAAATAAAACTCAAACAATATTATAGTCACACAGCTCCTCCCCTCCTCATGCCGTTTCCTGTACTTACTCATGTCTGTTTTTTGCTTAAGTGCTTGCAGAACCAAAGTTTTGACATTAAGATCCAGGATCTGCATTTTTGGCTTAATACCTCAACACCTCAACGTAAGGTTTTACAAGCTGAAGAAGATAGCAGAAGATAACATTTTACTTGAGTGGCAACACTATAACTACATATGTAGTTTAATAAAACCTGATAAGGACATATTTGAATTTTAAAAACACAAGTGGTGGGATATTTGCATTTTAAAAGGCTTCTTCCCTTCACAAAAGGATCCACTGCAGGGTTCCATTAAATATCCAGTTCCTCTCAGTGCATTTATCACAAAATTTAATTTACCTGAACTTGATTTATGTGCCATTCTAAAGGGGGAGCTCTCAAGTTTCAGTGAGTTTGGGAATCACTTGGGCAATTTATTTAAAATTCAGATCTTGAGCAACTCCTCTAAGATTCTGACTTTTTCTGTCTGGGGTGGGGCCTAGCACCTTCCTTTACAGCAAGTGTCCTCTGGGACACATGTCACCAGGGAAATATACTTTGGGAAATACAGAACCTGAAGCCCAACTCCAGGACTTTCTCAATGAACTGCCTACCCCTTACCATCAGGTGTCCTTGCCTTTCAGTTGTAACTTAGAGAAGTATTTATAGCATGGTGGACTTTCCTGTAGCTGCCTAGTACCTTTAATCTCAGGTATGAAATTAAATGTCTCCCCCACCCCACCCTGCACTCCCTATTTCATCTTTAGGTATCTTTTTGGCTTTTCCTTACTCTCATATTTTAATACCCATGATGCCCTAGTGAATGATTGTTTACTGAATTCTTATGTCTGTTCTCCCCCACATACCTCACCTGCCTGCCCCACATCCCTTGCTCCAGAAATATCAGGCATTTGAAGAATAGTTATTTTTGTGAAGTTTTCTCTTAGCTAGATCTAAAACCTTTTTTCTCTTCCACTATCCCACTCCCTCCAAACCAAGAAAGACCCCAAATTAACTTTTAGAATAAAACAAATCTTGAGGATGACTCACTTTGGCATGATTCTGTTCTCTAATGAGAATTAATCCTAGACCTAGAGCAATGAATGCTAGGATTTTACATTTAAAACATGATGGTGGTTTAATGAAATTCATTTAAAAAGGACTCCATGATATCTACGGCACACATATCTATGTATTTAATATATCACTGATCTTTTAAAAGTCAGCTACTTGACCTATATTTTGCCTCTGATTACTTTTCTAAATCTCTAGTAATCTCCATAAACATTTAGTTTTCCATACCTTAGAGCTTTTTCTCCTTTAATAATCCGCATGTATCTTCAAAAAATGCTGTGTAAAGATTCCCCGGGGTGATCTAGATTTTTTAAAATAGATAATAGAAGCAATACAAGAACAAATATAACAGCAACAACAATAATATGATGATGATGATGAAGCAAGAGCAAATAACTCATCACTGGTTACTGTTGGAAATCCTTACTTTTAACAAACTTACCAGAACTTCTACTTCCCTTGAAATAAGGAACTCTTAATAGCTTTAGTCACATTCCAGAAGAACATAGCTAGAGATTATCTTATTTTCCTTAATTTGGCTTTGTGGATCTTTTTTTTAACTCAGTCAGATCTGGACTGGGGCTCCCTGATGAAGCATGGCAGACTTTGTAGGAAACGGAAGTGGAGAGAGGGGTAAGAGAGATGGTTTTAGGTTGTCTGAGCAACTTATGCAAGCAAGAACTTATTTGATATGTGCAGTGGGATTTACATTATGTAGAAAACAATGCTGTATCTAGGAAAAAAGGTTGAGGATAATCTCTGGATGCTGGGATTACAACTGATTGGAATTTTTCCCTTCTCAATTTTCCCAGGTGTTTTTTTTTTTTTTTTTTTTTTTTACAGTGACCATTTATTACTATTTCAAATACTGTAATTTGAACGAAAGAAAGAAAGAAACCTACTTTGTTTGGCATTAAAGTCTTCTTCTCAGAGACTTACTCTAAATACTAAATATATCTATCATAAATTTTACCAATTGCAAAAATAAGGATTTAGAAAAAACCAAATACCAAAAAAAAAAACCAAACCAAAACAAAACAAAACAAAAAAAACCAGAAAACAAACAACATACAAACAAAAACCAAACGAATTATCTCTCCTTGTTAGGCCCAGGGCAGTTCAGCAAAAATCACGGTCTGAGGGTTTGGTGCATGCTATGAGCTTGTGGTCTGTGCGTGGGCCCCTGCCACACCTGCTTCTACTCAAAACAATTAAGAGACGATTGCACTGCATTTGGGATTTTAACTTTGTCTTCTTTCTTTTCTCCTCCTCCTCCTCCTCCTCCTCCCTTCTCTCTCTCTCAAGGCCTGTCCCACCTCATGATGAGTGAACAAGGTAGGTGCCTTGCATTTGTGCCCTGCCGCTGCCCAAGCTGCTTGCCTTTGTGCCTCTGGCTGGTCTCTCGGAGCCTCGTTGCTGGCAGGCCACCCATTGCCTGTCCTTCCTGGTGTGGGCCAGGCTGGCAGCAGGGTTGCCCTGCTATGGGGGCACCTTGCCTGATGCATCCTAGTGATCCACCCGCTCCTCCCCTTAGCTTCTCCATTCTCCACCACCATTTGTCATACCAGGTGCTGGCCCTGCTGGGCGGCCTCCAAGAGGGAAGCATGAAACAAGGCATGACGCGTCGATAATGGGGGTGAATGAAGCTAATTTCAGAGCAACCAGGCGGTTAACTTCCTCCTGCTCCTCCTCAGGCCCCAGGTTGGGCTGTAGGATCTGGGCTTCTCCCTGAATTTCACTCTGGGTAAAGGTTTGCTTTTTGTCTTCCCCTCCATTCCATTACCCATCTTAATGACATTTTGCATCCCCCGGTCAAAGGAAGCCCTTGGAGATTTAACTGTTTTCAGTTTCATATAAAAGCAAAAATCACCGAAAGAAGATGCTAATGTCCTCATGGCAGGATTCTAACTCATTATACACCCTGAAGAAAGCTGCATATAAAGATCTGTGAATTCAGCATCTGCAACCTAAAATATTCAAATATTCAGGGAATGAACTGTGCAGGAAATTCAGCTCAGCTAAGCATGGGGTGGGCTATGAATGAAGCCTTTTTCTCCTAAATAAAAATTTTCCACATTATCAGCCCAAATCAGGATTTTGAGAACTGAGCCTACTTAAGCTTTTCCTTCACTGTTCAATTTTAACTACTTTGTTTCTTTGGAGCTTTGGGATGGTTATAAGATCTGTGTATCTGCCTTGCCCCATCAACAAAAAGACCTACTTTTATTTTTCTTATCTGTTTCTTTTCAAAATATACATGGGACCTAGTATCTCTTTTGGAGGATCAAAAAAAAAAAAAAAGAGTAAAGAGGGAGCACTTCCAAATATTTCTGTTTTCCTTTATCTTGGGAAGAGTAGGCAACACTATTTTCCTGTTCCATTGTATTAGATCCACCAGAGAGTTTTGCTGTATAGAGAAGTGTGATCAGATCAAAAAAGCCCTCAGGGCTAAAAGAAGATTGGGTATGGCATCCAGGTAGCTGTGAGGATGAGCAGTTGAGAGCAGCCAGAATCGATAAGGCAGGTTAAGAAGAGCAGAAGGGGAGGGTCAGGTGAGTTCACTAGTGTTAGACGGGGCTCTGGAAGAGGCTGGGATGAACCCTCTCTGTTCTTATAGGTGAGTGAGAGAAGCAGGTGCCAGAAACAAGTAGCTATAAATGGAGTGTGAGTAGGGTACATGTCTGATGACTTAGTGTCTGAGTTTTGAGAATTAAGCACTTCTTTATGAGGATGGAAGAAATGAGCCCTATGAATTGCTGGAAATTGATGACCCAACTTTGATGACAAGTTATACTAGGAAAAGCAGGTCCTTGAAGTCGTGATCACAGGACCTTCTATGTTCTCCAATCTTATGCTCACAGCTGCCTCTCAGGAGTTTCCCCAGCTTTTACAGTGTGTCAGATTACTATGTACTTAAGATGGCTGTTGTCATAGTGTAGAGTGTGGCAGATGAGACATACTGAGGACTTCCTTCATCTTGATTTAGCTTATTTTCGGGTATGCTGATGCAGCACAGGAAGGTTACATTCCAATGTTGGCATGAAAAACCTTTGGATACCCTGTATTTTGCACTGTACTCTACCTTTAAATGTACCTTTGTAGAAGATTTGGGCACAACCAAACCCCAGGGGAATAAGTTGGTGTCTTTTGGAGAGAGAAAGAGATGATGATAAACATGGATTTTATGAATTTCACTTTAGAGAGGTCTTCAAGAAAGGATGCAGAATTCTTCTGGGTGACCAGTGCCACTAAAATTTTAATTTGCTACTTGTGATTTAATCTTTTTAAAACAACACTTTGACCGCATTACTCTTCCTCTCATTTTTTTCCATTTCCTACCGTTTTGTTCATTTTTGTATTTTAGATGATTATCTAAAAAACCAATGCCCTTCTTTCTGCCTTCTCTTTATTTCCTCACATAACTAGAGGGGAGCCTCTGTCTGGTTCCCACTGAATCTTCAGAATTTGTTGCTGATGTCTGTAAATATGTGTGGAAATATTTATGAACGTTGTGTGCCCCATTGAATCGTGTCTATTACACTCTCGGTCCTCACAGCCCACACTGATTTTGGAAACTATCAGAGCCTAGCTGCTTGAGGACTTTCCCTAACTTTGCTAGATTGGTTAAGTGCATGCAGTTTCATATCCATGTGGCTGTGCTGTGATTTGCATGCCTCCTGTGTCATGTTTCCAAGGGTGGGGTGGAAAAGATGACAATCGAATGGAGCTCACACTCAGGGGAAGGGATGCTCCCAGCTGGTCACCCTGCCTGCTTGAGTTCCCTGCAACGTGCTCCTTTTGTGATGCCTTCTTTAGGTTGCTGTGCTGCTGCTCTTGCTGTCATGGGTTGTTATGTGTGCCATGTCTTTGTGTGTCCACAGTGTGCTGATGTTCCTCTCCTCTCTCTCGCTTTCTCTCATCGCCTCCATGGTGGACACCATGCTTCCTCTCCTTAACTGGATCTTCTTCATTTCTGTAGGTAGAAGTAAAGGTAGAGATCACTTTATTTTTATCAGTATAACTATCAGTCTGCCTTCCCAATTATTCATGTATGCCAGGGGAAATGTGGATTCTGATGGATACAGTCCAGATTAGAACTTAATCTGTTTAATAACAGTGGAAAAAGAAGTCATGACGATCATGTCTTGTCAATGTACTTTGTGTTTGCTATTTGGGGATGGCTCAGGGTTGACTCAACTCTTTCTGGGTACAATGTGAGCCTTGTGCTTGATGTCAGACTGTTTCTAGTAGGAACAGGGACTCTGGAAGTGGTCATACAGCACAGAAAAAAATGTATTTTACTTCGGTACCGAGTATTCTAAGATGTCCTCTCAGCAAAGTGTTTTGCAGGATCAGGGGAGGTGGGAGCAATGTACCCTCATTGGTGTTATTTGGGGTAACTGAATTTGGAGGAGTAGCAGTGAAGGAAGCATGATATTAGAGGAAGGGGAGAGGATTGGTGCATTGCCTGCACTTTTATTTAATATAGAATTTGGGCAATATTCCTCTTTTTTTCTCCTCTATGTTTTTTTTTTCAGTGCTATATATCTAGGAGATGGAATTTTTTGAGTAGGGTTAATAGGCTAAGAAGGGTGGGACTGGGTGTGTGTGGAAGAATCTAGAGATAAAAATGCCTGTCACTGTAAGGAGAAAGAGGAAAGAGGTAATTCAGGATTTTAACGTACAAAGTCAGCCTTTTGCCAGGTGGACAGGGAAAAGGAAAGGCGCTGGGCCGGCGGGTTTGCTCCAGCTCTCTGACATGTCTTCCCTTGTTTCACACCTTTGGGGAGCACAGCTCACTCATCCATTCCTAATCAAAGCTGTCAGGGACGCCAGCCTGGAGAAGCTGGCTCACCAGCTCAAGTTGGATTAGCTGTGTGGGAGTGAAGGGAGAGGTTAACTGATAAATTATAAAATATGTATCTGCATCCACTGTTCCCCAATTCCTCCTTAATTCTCCAAGGAAGGGTTGATAAGTTATTAAAAATGCTGCGAGTTGGTCATCTCTCTCATTTGAGTTTAATGCTTTCTGGATTTTAACAAAGTTATGTATGGATGCAGTTCAGTCCCTTCCATTTTGGGGGTGGTTGTTTGCCTGTTGCTTTTATGCTAGTCCCAGAGGGGTTCATTCTCAAAAATGTGCCACAGGGAACCCTTTCTTACTCCATTGCTGAGTTTTGATCTTTGAGAAGGAAGTGAGTGGGAGACAGGGAGTGAATAATGATTAGAGGGGTATCTCTGGGTGTACAGGCTACCAGTGATCTCCTGAGATGCAAAGCCAACACTCTGCCCAGGACTAACCTTTCTGAAGTCCACAACACTGTCTCTTGTCCTTCCCTCTATTGGCGTCTACAATGCATTAGAATGAGCATGACTATCTCTCATTTTTCTGGAATTTCTGATAGTATCTCTTAAATTAGGTGTTAGAGTTTTTAGATTTTTTACAAAAGTATCTTTCTTTCTCTGGGTCACTGCTGCTCCCATGATGAGTAGCTGCTAGTTTTTATGGCGGGCTCCATGTGACACAGGTATCATGCTAGGTGCTCTGTATGCCTTGTCATACCTACTACAACTTGGATAACAGGCTCAGAGAGTTAAATAACTTAAGGCATATGACTGGTAAGTGGGAATCAAACTCAGAATCTGAGCTCCTGGCCACTGCTCTTACACTGCCTCCCTTGACTCCGAGAACGGCCTCTGTGTATTTGCCTCCTAGCTACCTCCTGGGTATTGATCAGTCTTCACTTCCAGCCTGCCATCTTGCATTTATTGTAATACATGTCATATAAATGTCACCTAGTCTTGTCACCTCAGTATGTCCAAAGCCAGCCTTTGTACCATATGTCTACCAACCAGCTTCCTTTTCTGATGTCCCTATTCCTATGGTTGGACATTGTCCTTATGACCAAGGCTGGACACCCAGAAATTGTCTTGTTATCCCAGGCAGTCAGTTGACAGCTTGTTGAGATTCTCCAGAATGTCTTTTCCATTCTACAGTCAGCACCCTGCTCTGGTTCCTGGCTGGTACTTAGTAGTTCAGTGTCCTACCCTAATTAGCCTCCTCATATAGCTCTTGTCTTTTAGTCTTTCCTGTAACTGAGAACTGTGTGAACTCAGCTATCCCTCAGTGGGCTATAGGATTAGCTACTCACTGCAAAGCCTTCCCTGATGTGACCCTGTTTCCCTTTAATCTTCTTCCCTTGTTCATCTTAGATGTTAATTGCTGCTCTGAACAAAGGGGATACCAAGTAATCTTACTGACTTCACTTGTCTACTGGCTTTGCTTGTTCTGTTTCTCTCCCCTTTTATAGTTCTACCTCTCTTAAGTTTTATGACCACTGAAATCATATAGAACTCATTACCTACCTGATGCTATCCTTGAGCTCTTCCTCCACGTTTCTCTTTAACAAGTTTTATTGTGAATTGGGCCATTCTTCTCAACCAGGTGTGCAGGTATGTTAAAGTCAAATATATTTAACTGTTAAAAGTGTCCAGCTGTGTCTATCCTACTGTGTTGTATGTGGAAGGGACTTGAAAAATCTCTAATCCTTCTTACTCTGCTATCAATCATTTTGTTAAAAGTGAAAATGAAATAAACTTAAAAGTAAATTGGATCATACAGCTCATCTGCCCAAAAGCTTTTCATGGCTTCTCATGGTGTAATTGTCCAAAGACCCTTCCTGCTGTATGTTTTATGACACTGTAGCCTACTCTTTATTTATCATTGCCTTTGCCAGTCCTCCAGTCTCCTAAAACAGTAAACCCATAGTAAAGAACCATGCAAAGAACCATGAAGTCAAATCTACAAAACCAAGTAGGGTGTTTAGGGTGTAACTATAGCCCCTGCATTCAGGAGGCCAGTAGGCAGCACATGACCAAAACCAAACAAGAATAGAGGTAGCTGACCAGAAGAGGTCTGCAGCAAACAGTGTCATTCAGCTTTTTGGACTTAATGTTTACAGCCTTTGTTTAAAATTAGCTTTGTGTATAGGATCCCATCCCCTCTTTTTCTTGTTCATTTGGGAATTGCATATTCTGGGCCAGGTGTCCAGGAGTTGCAGACTCAAATGCCTAAGGGCACCTGACATGTATCTAGGGGTAAGGAAGATTCTAATGTAATTCAGGAAACCATAGGTGGCAGTGGGGACTCTGGCAAACTGGAGCCCATAAATCCTGTCAACAACACAGCCTTGACTCTGCTCCACTGATTGCTGTCATGCAAGAATGCATGCCCCGTGTCACCGGAGCCTCAAGGTAAGCCAGATGTGCATTTTATAAAAGTGTCAGCTCGTGGCATTGTTTTCTTGCTGTAGATATGTGTGAGTACATATACACGGGTGTATGGGTGTGGACCAAATAAACTAATCCACGAACCACAAGGTTTGACCTTTGCCTTGATAAAGAAGAGAGACTAAAATATTTTTCCAAGGTTTTTTGCTGGATGTCAATAGAGAGAGGCGGTTTCTGGAAGCACACTTAATTTCCTCTGTGCCCCTAACACTGGCCAGAGTACTAGATATTCTTATTCTTGGTAAGACTGCCAGTGCCAGATCCGTGTGTTGGGTGAAGCTGGTTTTGCTTGGTGGTGTGGGTCTATGAAACGAGGATGTGGATGCTGAGAATGACTGGAAAATGAGGCAACATCTTCAATACTTCCCTAAAGAGGGATGATTTTTAAATAATGTAAGTGGCTGGGGGCATTACATTCCTTTGTCCTTCAACTGTACTGAAGTCTTTAGTTATTGAACTAGATAGTTGACCCTGTGATCTATTCTAGTCCTTTAGAATGAAGAGGCCCCCTTTGGCTTATTTATATGTGTTTTTATGTGTGGATTTCATCATTGACATTCTGATGCAGAACTAATCAACACTGGCCAAACTAGAAAGACATAATCAAGCTATATGAACTTGAACATGATTTTGTGTTGATGGTATTTTGCTGGTAATAACATTAAGAAAGTTGATTTGAGGAACTGAGCCCCCTCTTGTCCCTGCTAGGACTTGAAAGCTCTGCAAATAAGTTACTGCTTGATAGCCAACTGTTTATATAGATTAATAAATGCAGTGCCAGTTACTAATTATGAAAATAAACTCACCTGTGCTCCATAAATATCTAATTATAATAAAATAGGGGCAATATTACATTTCCATCTCTTGTCTCATCTGTTTCTCTTCCACCACTGATTTGTCCTCTTGACAATGAATAAAATCTCTGTTTTTAAAACAAAGCCTATTTTCCATAGTTTTTTCTTCTAATATTTTTGAAAATCTTTGTGGGGTGGGGAAATAGACTTACTTTAAACATAAAATGTATATTGCCTGATTTTAGAAGCTCTGTAATTTTGACAGTAATGTTTAAAAATGGGACTTTAGAATATGAAAAGATTTTTTTCTTTTCCAAAAATTTTTATTGGATGTGAAGACACTTTTTTGCACAATTGTTCTTTGAAGCATTTAGAAACTGCCAATGTGAACAGTAGTTTTATTAATAAAATGTACAGTGTATCAATAGAATGTTTCAATTAAATTTCAGTTGACAGTATATAAATGAAATTATTTCACAAAATTGTTAGCAACATGTCTGTTTCCCACTCAGTTATCAATTTGGGTTTATTGATAACTGTTATCAAATAATTTATGCTGTATATAAATGTCATAGAACACTTTTTTCTCTAAGGTATGAAGAACAAACTTGTATAGATCTTCCTTTGTTCACTAAATCAAGTTGGTTCATCTTAGGGGATATATAATTTTAATTGTACATCTATATGAATATGCATACAGGCTTGACTTTGACAGCATCTGCAGGTAAAAGATGTTTTGAATTAAATTGTGCTACTTTTATGACGTATTTCATTTACAAAGAATTCAGAAGAATTGCCTAATGGAAAGACATTTAAAATAATTATAGAACATGCACAGTACATTGCCTCATGTGCTTAGATGCGTACCTGCCACGGTCTGTTTCTCAGGTGTGTAGGGAAGCGTCCATGGGTCTCGGTGTGGGTACATTTTGTCCAAGTGTGTAATAATAAGTTGATGCCAGTATATCATGTTCTCATAAGTTGCTTCCATTTTCAGGTGTACTGAAAATAATAGATAACAGGGTGATGTATCTGAGTTTAGCAGATATTCTGCTTTAGCACTAATAAAGCAGTGTTTACTCAGCGCTCAAGCTTTGATGGAGACCCAAGGATATTCTAGGTGCTAACTGCAGAGGGAAAGGGGACAGTATGTGCTCTGTGCTCGTGGCTAATGAAAGCAGAAGTGAATTTTCAAACAACTTTTAAACAAGCACTTTTTCTAGAGTAAAACAAGGCTAAATACATTTTGTTTTTAGCCTATTAATAATTTTTAACATTAATATTTTATTTTAAAGATAAACTGTTAGAAAATAATGCATTTGGTCAAATAACCAACCCTCTAAATTCTCAGAATCAGAGAAGAGAATTTGCTTTGTGTGTGAATGTGGAGGGGATTTTCTAGTTGTTCCTTGTGTATTTATCTTCACTGGGGGACAACATACACAATGTGACGTGTATAAATGTGTTCTATCACGTACACATCTCAAATCTGAAAACTCTACACCTACCTATATAAATGCCATCCAGACTGAGATATGAACTTTCTGCCATTTATTGTAATATATGAACCCATTCTTCCTCAAAACCAACAGACCAATCAACATGCAGGTTCTAGCTTGCTTTTGTGTTCATTAAGAAGTGTTAACCTTGTAAGAGACTGAGGCATTATGGTTTTCACTGTGTGTAAATAGAGGCAAAAGTGTTGCCCTCTTGTAAGGGAGCTTTGCTCTGTGTATGACGCTTTGCACAAAGAGAATAGTTAATTGATACCGTTGGATTTTCCTCTTTTTTTTTCCTTAGGCATTTAGTGGTGAGTAGAACAACAGAGGTGGAAAAAACCATATGCTTCATAAAAAGCCAGACTAATAACACTTTCTGATGGCTGTCTGATTTTAAAAGTGCTGCATCTTTCATTAAAATTTACATGTAAAGTAAGGGCAGGCGCAGTGACATGAAAGCTAATGCAACTTGCACGTCCTGACATAATAGCAATCACAAGAAACTGGAGATCCCAGATGGCAGCTTGGCCTTTGCCATCCTTTTAATAAGCTACTAACTGCTAATTATTTCACTCGTACAGGCAAGTTAATTTACTGTTGACTCTTAAAGAGATACTGCTCACTTTTCTCCCAACCCACACAAAACAGAGTCCTTCCACCTGGAGATTTGAGAAGTGCTTCCTCACAGGTCAGAAGCTTTCCAGCAAACTGTAGCAATGAAAGGCAAATATTTGGGTGAAAAAATGTTGCGTAATAAACAATATTTTTATAGGCAGTTTTAGAAAATTCACTTGACTAAGGATTCATTGTGTATGCATATGCGTGTAGCAGCAATAGATGGAGTGGCCAATACAGGGGAAAATCTGAATTTGAAGCCTGTTTAAGAGGGAAAGAACAGCTGCCTTTTAAATGGTTGCTAATTCTGACAATTAATGCTGCTTTGTGAGTGTGTGATTTTCTGTGATAGCTGTTAGGAGGGATGATGGTGTGTAATGGCTCATTTCCTAAGCTTTATGGTAATGCCACAGAGTGAAGGCCACGGAACTAAAAGAGACCTGGTCGCTCATACTCTGGAGTCCTTTTAAATGAAAACTACTAGGCCTATTTTTTCTCTATACTTTGACTTCCTTAGGATAATTTTATATTTTAGCACAGGATTGAATATTAAATGAATGCTGTGCAAGTGGGTTTGGATACATCAAGAATGAGTGTTTGGAACAGAACCTTGTTTGTAAAATGCTGTCTGCCAATCAAAATATTTACTTAAAAATAAACTAATGATTGTGCCTTGCAAATGCCTACAGATCCATTATTGAAATGAGATTCAGTACTTTGACTTGATACTATCCTAAAATAAGTCTCAAACCTCAAATGCATGGTGTTTGTATGTATTATACACCTCCCCAAACAAAATAAAATAACTACCAAATAATAAGCACGTGTAGGAATATATGTCATATATATGTATATATTCCTCCAATATATTATATATGTGTGTATAGATATATATAAAACCTCATTCTTCCATTATTCATGATATCTATGAACTTGATAATGTTAGTTTTGTACCCCAGTGTCATACCTATAGTGATTTGTGTGTTACACAGCTCAAGCTTTTTAAGTATAAATTTATTAAGTATAATTTTTTCTTTTATTAACTGGAGAAATTTTAAGTGTTAATGTTTCTTTGAAACTAGTGTGTCATCTGATTTCAAAATAACCCTAAGGAAAAATATAAGTGTATGTGAATCTGGGGGAGTTTTATCATCTTTATGAGCTGACATTATATGTGTGTTTTGGCAGATTGTTATATTTGGAAAGAATTTTGAGAAATTCAGGTGTTTCAAGTAAAAAAGTACTGCAAAAAGTAAGTCCTGAAAACACAGGTTTAAATGAAATGAAGCAGGTTTCTTGACTATGGGACATCTCAGAGCCTTTGTTATGACAATGAAAATCATAAATCTCCAGGAAGGAAAATGTACTTTTCACAGTACCCAAATTTATTTGAGATGAAATTCTTTTCTGTAATTTTCACTTTGGACAGGAATAGCTAGAATTAAAGGAAGTGTTTAGTTGAAAAACTTTGGACAAGATAATTCTAAAGCCCTTTCCAAGTCTAATAGTGTAAACCTTAATGCCTCTAGAATTTACAGGAAGCTTTTGGATTGGCTTCACTCAAGAATGCTTTTAACTACATTTTCTGTTTTGATTGGGAATAGTTTTTGGATGGGTTCATTTCAATAGAGAAATTCCTGCTTCCTGGTAAAATGCATAGCACAGATGTTAAAACAACTGCAGTTTTAGACACTAGTCTTGTTAAAACACTTCCAGTTTGTGTTACCTAAGTACTTAAATGGATATCCTATAGTATGTGTGAACAATGCTTCTAATAATGGCCTGCCTAACTCCAGCAAGAGCTGATGTCAGCTCAGCAGAAGATAAGAACATCACAAGAATGTTATGTAGTCATATTTGCTTTGAAGTTTGGAGCAGGTTAATAATCATCATGGTTATTTCTCTACTGTATGTATAAAGCCATTCATTCTATAATTCTGAAGAGTTTAATTGTGATTAAATGAAGAGTTTAATTGTTTTTTATTTGTTTGTTTTCCCCATACAGTGAAACTGTAGGTAAAAGAATTGCTTTCTGGTAAGAATTACTTGTACTTTATTTAGAAATCATTGGCTGGCAAATGGGCTCTTTCTGTGTACAGCTGGGGTCTTTGTCCTATTTATGTGCTGTCTGTTTAGTGTGACACGGCTGCCACTGATCCAATTCTAGTAGATCATTTGCCTGGGGCTGTTTATCTGGCCGTGGAGATGTAGTTTGCTGATCTAGCGATACGCTTTCTGTTTCCCCAAGTGGCCAATACTGGGTACTTACAAATGCTATGGTCAAAATGGTGATGGGTAGAGGTGAGCTTCTGGTTCTAAACTAATACATGTAGCAGTTGAACCTGGAACATCAGATATCCAGGTATGAATAATATTTTTTTGTACTGGAGATCAAACTCATGACCTCATGCTTGCCAGGCAGGTGCTGTGCTGCTAAGCTATGTCCCCTGCCCTGGGTATGAATAATTCTAATCCAAGTTTAGATCTATTGAGCAAAATGTGCACTGAATTAAATATGGAGAACTAGTTCATGGTGCTGGAGAGGAAAACATTGTCGATTAGAGTGCTGATATTAGTGTTTGACGCAAGCTGTATAAATTTGTTAAAGCTCATTATTCTAACAATGGGAAATATTCACTTCTCGGAACTACCAGGAGGATCCCTTGAGATATTATATAAAAAGAACTTATGTTGGATCTTGACTCTAATATAAACAAACATTAGTTTAATAGTCATAAATGTTCATTATCATCATCAGAAATACATCTTGTTAATATCAATATCACACCTTAGATTTTGAAACATTGAGAATATTCAGTATTTTGGAGCTTTCATGTCTTTACCTGTAAACTTTTGCTGTGGATAACGGTTGATGAAATGCAAGTGAAAATGCCATGCAAGTGAAAGTAGCACTACACATTATTAAAGAATTAATAGTCCATTGGAATATAAACTCTACAATTTTGCTATCACATTATACCTAGTTCCTATAACAGTTTCTGCTTTATCATAGAAATAACTCAGGATCAAATCGTGTAATGCAGATAATGACAGAGGAAGAGGAGCAGTAGCAATCACAGAGCTGATAATGTTGTTGAAGAGCTCAGCACCGTGAACATCTCCATTGCAAAAGACAATCATCAGCCTCTTCTTTTAGTGTCTTCCGCCCTGAAATAAGAAATCCTGATCAAACTTGGTGGTTCCCTTAGATCTCCAAAAGATGTGTTTGCTCTTTTTGTATAGAAAAAGAGCTATGGGATCACCTTATATACTTGATAAAAATGTATGAGCCATGAGGAAGACAAAAACATTTGACTAGCAGTTACTTTTTAAAAATGCTAATTTACTTTCTCAGGTCTTAGAAGCATATAATTTCAGAGCTCAAAGGAAACTTGGAATTCCTAAAGCTCACTTCCCTGTAATTTCGTGGATGACAAAACATGCTGAGAAGACATGAGGGACGTGTTTGGAACACTGTTAATTTGTAGTGCAGTAAGGATCATACTTTCTGACTCCCAGCACAGTTTTCTTTCCTCTCCCATTAAATGGTCACTAGGACTTATCTTCACTGATGAATGCTATTTATATAGATTACTCATAGACTGCTGAGATCATTATTGATTGTGTGCCATGTGAGAAAGATTCTGGAAATACCACTTATATGAACTCTCTAAATAAGGTTGTCCCTTAAATCCTTAATTGCCTGAGGACTGATTCAACCTCAGCTTTCAAATTTGTCAGTAAGTTACTCTGAGTTTCAGGATTTTAGGGTGCTTTATGCATCTTATGAATTTGCCCTGTTGGTTGCTTTTGTGTTGACTAAAGTAAGCTGGCAACACTTGTTGTCTTTAAAAAAACTTTTATACCATTTTTCTTTTCTCTATCCCATCTTAACTGTTTCTAACAGTGCAGATGCATGTTAAATGCAGTAAAGATGTGCTGTGCGGATATTCACTGGAAATTGATTTTTTAAACCATTGCTTAATAGTTTTTCCCATTTCTTTTCTGCCGATAAGAACAGCTGTCATTTTATTTACAAGGTTTTAAATAAAAAGGATTGTTTTTTCTCAAGTAAGAATGTATCTTTAAGCTAATATCATTCCTTTGTTTTCGTGTAAGAATAATTTTTTCTTTCAGGGTACCATCATGTATCTGATAGATTAAGTGTAAATTCTTCCATGAGGCAACTTTTGGGGAATGTTGATCACTGCATGAAATCGGTCCTTAGATTATCGCAAAATTGTCTTCCTTCATACTGTTTTGATCATAAGAGCTCTCAAGTGTCAAAGTCATCTGGAGAACTGGATAGATAAAATGCCTGAGCACTAAGTGTTTTCTTTTTTCCAGGAGAGAATAAATAAATGTACTTTGTAGTATGTGCTTAGCCTCTGATAGTGATTTGTTAAAAGGAAAAAGGAAAAGCAATAGTATTAAATATTTACAAGAGTGATTTAGTTGTATTATCTTGTGCTCTGTATCCTTGTTTAATAGTAAAATCAGCTACTGTTGAAATAAATGACATTAAGCCAGTGTAGTGTAAAGGTCACTGTGTAGGCAAGGTCAGAGTAATTTATGGAGTATAGTGCTTTTTATCAACTTTCCAAATCTCTTCCTACTTTAGGTCAGCTTCCCTCCAAAAATAATAGGAAAAATATATTTGAAGATTTGTACCTCACCCTCTCTCTTACATATCTGTTCCTTTTTTGGGCATCCTAGTAGTTGAAGTCTTTCATGCTTTTCTTTTTCGTTTCATCCATGCAGTGGGCAAAGGCCGTCTGTTCTCCCCACACGTGAACACCTGCATTTCCACTGAATGATTCCTCTGTTGCTCCTTGCATGACAATATTAGAGAACTAGCATCTCTTGTTTCTCAGAAATAGTTTATCATGTCTAATGACCATTAAGGTTTCCTTCCATCCCTCTCCTACCTATATAAAAGATTTATTTAACTTGATTTCTCATATCACCTAAAAGAAATTTGTCAGTGCTTGCACAGCATTATTTTCATTTCACAGGCAAGAAAGTAGAGGCTAAAATTACTGAACTACTGGTAAAACCAAGGTAAACCCGGTTTTATCTGGCGCTAAAACCTAGGCTGATACCCATCATATCATCACTTCAATTAATTTCACCGAACTTCAGTTTTCCCTTCTGTAAAATGGGAATGGTCAAAATATCTTATTATAATATATTTTTAATATACATAAATAATATATGTGATGCATTATAATTAAATGTACTCTTTTACTTTGGGTACAATTAAGTACATACTAAGTACATAATAGGATATATGGCTCTACCTTAACAATTTTGATAAATATGTTCCTATCCAGCTTTTTTAGAAAAAATACAATATAATTGAATTTGACAAGTATTGAGAACAGGAAATATACAGAATGTATAAAAGTCATTCTTTGTTTTGAAATAGCTCATGTTATATCCAAAGGAAAAATCCCATGTAACGAATTCGATTTTTTCCCTTGTTTTAGGCTTTGTCTGTACCAAAAAGTACTTAAAATATTGAAAGCATTTTTCTGGGGGTAGTTTTTTTTTTTTTTTTAACTTTTTATCAATACCAGGGATCGAACTTATGACCACCTGCTTGCAAGGCAGATTCTCATGCCACTGAGCTAAACTCCCAGCCCTGGGGTAGTTTTTTTTCAAATAGGGTCAAGGCAGTGTAGACATTGCAGTGAGAGCTCCATGTGGCTTGTTTTTTTCACTAGTCTGTGTTTATTTTAATCCTAAAATCTAGAAAAGTAAGTTGAAAATGAGGAAAAACGAAGAGGCCCAGGGAAGTACTATGTGTATTAGTTAGGGTAGGCTAATTGCTGGGAGAAACAATTCCCAAATCTCTGTGGCTTAATGCTACTCAGAGTTTTTCATTCACATCACAGTTTGCAGTGCAGATTGGTAGGTGGTAGACTGGGGAATCTGTTCCACATAGTCATTCAGGAGCCAGGTAGTTCCCATCCTATAGCTCTGTAGCTTTGTCATTTTCTAGAGTGTTGTCCTTCTCTGTGGTCAACTGCCAAATGAGGAGAGAGAGAGAGAACTCAGGGGCTTCTCCCCCAAGTCTGGAATTAATGTGCATCGCTCACTAGTGGCCAGAGCACAATCACATGATCACATCCAATTGCTAAAAGGCTGGAGAATATAATTTATCTCGGTGCCCAGGAGAAAGAGAAAAGAAGTTTGGTGGGTACACTGTCAGTCTACCTCAGTGGAAGAGCTGGGTTCAGTTCTTACATCAACCTGTATCATGCTTATGATTTTTCAAACAAATGAGTAAAATATTGCCATTGTTTCTATGAAACAGAGGACCACTCTTGTACCTTTTTCTGGAATATACATACACATGTATTTAAAATAAAACTCTTCAGAGTTGCAATAATGTCTCTCTAATTTATAAAAATCATCCAGGGAACTCATGAATCTCTAGACTTTTGGTTCCTGCTTCAGAACAATGGAGCATCAGCAGTAAAGTATTCTTAGGAGCAAGTAAATTTGAGACACATTGTGATATAACAAATTCTAAGGAGTAAAGTGAACTAAAGAGGAAGCATATGAGATTTTCTAGAAGTATTTTATCAGCTAGGTCTGATGGTGCACACATGTAATCTCAGTTGCTTGGGAAGCTAAACAGGGAGATTGCACATACCAGCTGAACCTGGGCGGTTTAATAAGATCACATCTCAAACTGTAAAATAGTGGCAGTGTGATGATGTACTCTGGGATGACAACACTTAAGAGGCTGAGGCAGAAAGTTCACTGTGAGTTTGAAGCCATGTAAGAAGTTTAAGGTTAGTATGAACTACATCATAAGGACTTGCCTCAAGAGTGGTAGTGGGGCGGGGGGTGGAGAGAGACAGGATTACATTAGGTTAGTGGTAGAATGCCCCTGGGTTTGATCCCCAATAGCACATATACATAAAGTATTTTATTTTATATTGTTTAAAACAAGTCTCGTATTAATCTTAGTTTATATACCTATTTGTTATGCATAGATTTTTGTTTTAAGGGATTCAGTCTCATATCTATCAACCGAAAGCTAGAGGTGTGCTTGGAATTTTAGTCTGAGTTGGTGGAGTGAGTTTTATTCTGATCACTGGATAAAAACATCTCAGCATCTTTTATTCATTATCATGAAACCAACCACACTCTTGATTAAGAGAATTTTCCTATTGCATTTAAGACAAAGACTCATGTTTGATAGGTTTACTTATTACTTGTAACTGACTTGTGAATAGTTAATTTATGGTCACCCATTTAATTTTTAGGTTTATCTTACACTATTGTATGTGTAAGAAGGATTTAAACCATGAATTTGGAACGAACCTCATAAACTTTGACTGCCTTGTATTTCTAGAATGAATGTCAGGGCTTGAGTAACTCTGGGTGTGTGAGTTTTTCTTTTGCCTTTCTGTGTCTCTTCTTGTGTCTTTGTGTACAAGTCTATGATTACTGTTGAATTTTTTCCTAAATACTAGCAATTATCTCACAGGTGGAGGGATTAGGAAGGAGCTAGGAGAATTGCACTGGGATTAGATAAAGTCTCCCCCTCCCCTTTTAAATCTAGTGACAAAAGGAAGGAGGACTTGGATGGGGGCAGATAAAACGGTGAAGGGGGAGGACAGTTTGCTTCTGACATTTAAATTCCTAGCTGGAATGAAGGGAGAGACTCTTAATGAAAGAAAGAGGAATTAAAAAATCTAAGCTAGCTGGGGTTATTGTTGCAGGGAGCTGCAGGGGCAGAAAGGAAGGGCAGCCACTCTCTTGTTCCTGCAATTTATTTAATTTTCATATCTGAGAGACTGTAGTGTGTTGTTGTTATTGTTCTTTGCTTCTTGTTTTTTATTTGGGCCTGACAATTCATTCTTGGAGAAGAAGGCAGTGGCTGGAAGGTCTAATACATGCTGAGTCCAAGAGAATTTTGGTGAAACAGTATCTTTTTTCCAAGAAAGAATGATTTATTTACCTGATGTTACTTAAGACGTTTTCAGATGCAAATAACAGAACTTTTACCTCAACCTCCTTAAATAATGAAGGGAATTTATGGGTCAGTTCCTTAAAAAGTCCAGCAATTCAAATGATACCGTGAAGACCATTTCCATTTCTTGGCTTTAATTGCTGAGGTGTTGGGAACCTACCTCCCTTGTGATCTAAGACAACTGATGGCTATTCCCAAAGTGATTTGCTTTTTGGTTCATGAAAATTCTTTTTGGGTCCTCTATCAGGGCAAACTGAACCAATAGGAGATTATATATATATAAAAAATAATATATATTAAAATAATGATATATATATATAATATATATATATATGTATATATATATATATATATATATATATATATAAAATAATGAGGTATTAGGAGGAATTGACTTGGGCTACTGTGGAGGCTGGGAAGTCTTATGATCTGCCATCTGCAAGCTGGAGTGAAAGCCAAAGGTATAATTTCAGCCCTGAGAATTGATGGTGTGAATTCCAGCGAGAGGGCAGGGGAAGACCTAGTGATGTCCCAGTTTAAACAATCAGAGAGAGACAGCAGAATTTCTTTTTTTCATATTTTTGTTATTCAGACCCCAAATGGTTTGGATGCTGCCCACCAACACTGAGGGAGGGCAATCTCCTTTGCTCAGCCCGCTGATTCAAATGCTGATCCCATCCAAAACATCCTCACAGATACACTAGAAAAATGCTTAATCTGGTCATCACAGGGCACAATGAAATTGACACACAAATTAGGTATTGTGAGTCCACCTCTTTCCAACTTGACACTCATATGCATCTCTTTAAACTATACTTAATCTATAAATAAAGGTAATAGTAAAGTCTCAATTCTACCTGACATGATCCATCTATCTTGGGTATTATTAAAAATGCACAAACCCCTATCTCCAGAGGGGTTAAGTCCTTAGATGATGTTAACTCTTCTCCTTGATATCCTATAACTGAAATATTATGATATAAAATTAGCATTGCTTACCTGTAATCTAAAGTCAGTGTGTTTCATGTTAAAAGGGTGAAATAAAGACATTTAATACACAAACACACCTCCCCCAGTGTATTCCTATAGACTGTAAATACTCATGATAATTATTTGTAGAAATGGTCACATGATAATAGCTGATACTTATTACTACCTTCTTTTACTACCCATTCTATATTTCCTTTGTAGGCATATCATCTGATTATAGTTATTTACCTGATGGGGTTGCCCAACCTTTAGTCCTAGAAGGTCTGGACCATTAGTAATCCTGCCTTGGGTTGCAGCCTTCCATCAATCTTAACACAGGACAAGATGCCCTAAGGGATATCCTAGCTGTGTCTCTGAACCTGTTCTTCCTTATGTTTACTGTGAAGTAATAGTCCAATTTCCTCTTGTTAATAAGAGGAATAAGAATCAATAGCCCAGTCAGCATGGTAACTTTTCTCAGCTAGTCAACAGAAGTCTTGGAACTTCAAATTAATCAGACCAATTGAAGTGATATCTTTACCTCTGAACAAATCACTGTTACCTGGGGGGTGGGTTTTATGGATTCTTTCCGATTTAAGTCACATCGGCAATTCTAGGACTATCAGTAATAGTTGACTTTTTTCCTATAGCACATGTGATTCAGTGGGAGGTTGGGTATTTCACACCAAATTTTAGAGAAATGAATGTTAAACACCAAATCCAACTATACCTAGATAAAGCAATTTAAAAAATATGAAGCCAAGACCCTCTATATTCATATTAAGGATTCAGATAATCTCATCCTCACCATCTGGCCATCAGGAGTTGCTACTCCATAAGGAGGGGATTCCGGTGAGGAACCCTTTAAATCAATACAGTATCCATTTGGCAGCAGACCAGTATGAGAGGAAGGCTATGGGTGTGCTGGCATCTGTGCCAGCAGGGAATCAGCATCTTTGTGTCTCTGTTCATAGATACGAAGAGTCAAGGAGTGGAGCTAATGCTAACCCTAACTTGTTTCAAGTGAAAATTGCACCGATGAAGTCTTTTGTTTCTGCCTTGATCCCAGACCCACACTTAGGTCACCTGACATGGATTGCTATTGATAGATGGCTGAGTGGGACAGCCCTCTGGTCTCATGAGTGTTTTTTAACAGAGTGACTCTCAGTAAATATCCACTTTCTCAAATGTCTGGCCTCATTCATGGTGTCTTTTTTTTTTTTTTTTTAACTGTTGCTTAACCAGCTGCTGCCCCTTTTGTACACTGACCTAATTCCCAGCCACACATTCCACTTAGGCTTTTGAGGCAGCACCTGTCCAGTGTTGCTGCTGGTGTTAGCTCCACCTTGGCTTGTGGCCACTGCTCTTACATACCTGCCTCACTCACAGACAATATATGCTCTCATCAGCAGAGACTTTTCACCAGAGGGCGGCTGGTGTGGTGGGTATAACAGAGTGAGCTTTACTGTGGCGTAACTGCAAGAATGTGCTGATTATATCCTCGAAATTAAACATCATACAACAAAGACCCCTCTTCTATGGGCTGCTGTATCTTAGCTCCTAGGTTGCATTTGACCTTCGACTGCCTTCTAGACCAGTGCTTCTCACATTTAACATACACATGAATCATCTGGAAATCTTGTTGTATGCAGGTTCTCAGGGGAGAAGTTGTGGGTGGAGCCTAAAATCCTACATTTCTAACAAGTTCCCAAAAGATGCTCCTCATGTTGCTCCTGTATGGACCAAACCTTGGAGGAACAAATCTTCAAGGCCATCACCTTGAATGATCTTGCATGTGAGCCCAGTTGCCTTCTCTTTCTTTTAGTGGGTCAGAATGTGCAGATACAAAGGAGGACAGCACACTCCTTTGGAAGTATAAGAGAGAAGTGGAACTCATATTCTTAAGAAACAGTGATTTCCTTCAGGTGCCTGGTGAAACTTAAGCTTTCTTGTCTGCCTTGATACAAATAGGCTTCCAATCTTTGCTTCTGCCATCCATATGGGACATGATGGCACTGGCTTATCTCCAAGGATCAAGGCATTTGTGATAAATCCAGTGCTGTTCCATCAGGGAGAGAAACATGACAAATAGCCTATACCTCTTACTCTATCAGATCTTTTTTCATGTTCCTAAAAGGACCTGTTTCTGTAATCAGTCACCATGAGGACACATTTTTGGGGGCCTACATGATTTGCAAATTGCCCAGGGTAAGTTGAGTGTAGTTGTCAATATGTAGGAACTCCATTGTGGTGGCGACCCAAGTCTCATTGCCTCATGCTCTGAAGGTTGCTATGGACATGGGCATCCTGCAACAGTGAAGCTGCATCCCTAAATGTGGGGTATCCTATGAGTGTATTTCATTCAGGTGTGTTCTAAGAATGCAGTGGTAGTCTGGCCTCCCTGTGTTCTGCTTAGTCTTGTCTGAGCTCACTCTGTATGTTGCCCTCTCTGTATGATATGCTAGAAAAATCAGATCTAAACAAAAGCATAGAGAGGAAAATACATGGAGACATAGCCTGTCTTCATAACAAAGCAGGATATTTGACTCTGCAGTCGACTCTGCTGTTGTATTTGGACTGGAGGGAGAGAAGAAAACAAAATTGCTTGGAAGACTGCTGCTGGAGGGACACAAGTGAATTAGGAGGTTATTATTTCACAATCGGATGCCTACGTCTGTACTGGGGAACTGGTTCATGACAAAGCTTGGCTCCAGTTTCCAGCTGGCAGTGGCTTGGATTGTGGCGTGTTTACCTGGTGTCTTCTGGGATTCTGCATGAGTGGCAGTAAGGAGAGTTGGTTTTTAAGTCTTCTCTGAGAAAGGTTAAAGTGGGCATCCATGGGGACTAATCCATTTAGAAGAGAATCAGAGAAAACACACATCACTAGGGAAAGGGAGCCTTCACTGGGATTTTGGTTGTTATTGTGGTAAATGGAAGTGTTTGCAACTTAAATCTGAATTGAGGCAGCCAGAAGGGAAACAGAGAAGGAAATGAATTATTTATTCCCTTGCTGGGGTCCTGGAAATGTGGAGTGGGTGTTAATCTCCTTTGAACAGGAGCCTCTGGGCTGGTCTTGAAGTCCTCTGTGCACGATCTGACCTTATCTACTTCTGGCCAGATACCTCAGCTTCCATGAAATTGCCTTGAGAATAATCCAAATAAGATCCTTTACCTTGTTATTCAGAAGGAAAATGTGAATATTTACCTAGCATGTTGCCAGAGGAGTAAAAAGTGCTTGTGTCTGTGATTTCTTTTAATCCTGTAATTTCCCAGTAGATCTAAAAGCAGAAGAACAGCAGAGGAAGAGCTGATGATGCCAGGAGGATGGTCTATTGGGATTTGGGGATCCTGATTTTCTGTGCAATGATCTGGAGCCAGATGTGTACCAGTTTGCTGAATCTGCATAATAATCCATCAAAGAACTTCTATTGTCCCCATTTTACTGATGGAGAAATTGAGGGTTAAAGAGATTCAACATCTCACTTACATTCACCCTTGCTGGGAATCAAGCCTTCGGTTCTCTTCACCCCCCCCAACCTCTCCTGAACTCTTTGCTTTGCTTTCCATCTGTCCCAAGCAACTGGAGGCAGTGAAGAAACCGCACGAATTCTCCTGACTTGCAATGGAGAAGTATACAGTTGAGGGTTGCAAGCACCTGTGAGAAACAAAAAAAACCCCCATTCTTTATAGAGAATTATTCTTTGTCCTTTTTTTAAAAAAAACTCTCTTCTCCTGTCACTCAGTTTCTTTTGGGGTTCATAAGTATTTGTATGTGTATACTCTATGTCTTTCTCTTTCTTTTACTTTTATCTGCTCTTTAGTGAATGCAAGCTTTATTGAAAGGATTCCCCTAAGGCTCTCTGTTAGATTTAGCTTATTCTTCTTGCTAAAACATTTCTAAGACAGTTGCCTAGAGCAAGTCATGGTTGTTGTAGATGCTTTTTACATTTGTCTTTAGTCATCAAGGTGGGGTTCCTTGTTTCATTGTAGAGAAAGAAGGGCTGAGTATACCTCTTCCTCAGATCATTTTGAAGTTGCAAGACTGCTAAACTACTGTAAACAGAAGGATATGCTTACAAGGGCCTCTCACCTTCACAGTTTATTTGGAATTCAAACAGTTGGTGGCTGTCTTTCCAAACTCACTTGCTGGATACCAGAGACTTGGAGGTCATATTATTTGATAACCAAAAGCTGTTTCCCTAATAGATGCCTGAGCACAGATGAAGGAGGGCTCTGAAGGTTCTACAGGCAGAGGACATGTTGTAATCAGGGGTTATGAGGGGAACAATTACAATCAGGACAAACAATTTATATTATTTTATGATGGTCACACAGAGTTAAACACAGGAAAGTGCAGGAAACCTGTCCATAACACTAAAGACCCAGAATATTCAGCCAAGGGTCTGGATCCCACAGCAATGCCCTGCATGAGCTGAATGCAGAGCCCATGACAGTGCTTCCCAGGAGTCCAACTAGAGGTCTAGAGCCCACAACAAGGACTCACACCAGTGTATTTTATGGATCTGCTGAAAAGGCCAAAGGTCAGTGAGGTGAAGAATCTGTGCCAGTAGGCTGAGGGATCTACACTGGAGCCGAGAAGTCACACTCAGAATAAGGACCAGGGCTGCCCTGAAAAGTACCGCAGTCATCCTCAATGACAAAGAGGTCTCTTGCTCCTCTGATGATGACGACAGTCAAGTGCATGTCAGGAAGCCAGCGTGACAAGTTTCTCCTGGAGATTAAACAGCACACATCTTCCCCTCTGGAGCCAGGAAGGCATGCTTGATTTAAGGAGCAGAGCTTCCCCAAAGTGAACCACAGCCACTATCACCAACAAGGTCCCAAGCTCCTCTGATGATAATGGCCAAACTCATATTGAGGAAGCTAGTCAGGATGAGCTCCTCCAAGAGAACTAAGGCTCAAAAAGCAACATTTAGGAGAACCCACAATGCCTAGCTTTTCTTCTCCACATCTCTATTTATGCTGCAACTTTCCTCAGATGGGCCATCTACATCCAGCATCATGCTGATTTAATTCACCTGGTGTTAAGTTGACCACCAGTTTTTAACCCATACCAGGACATCTGGTACATACTCCCTGCTTTCCACCTTTAGTAACATCAGAATCAAACTTCTATTTCTTCTGTGCTTCTCATTCCTTCTACCATATTATCTTCAGTCAACAGAGTATACTTGTTCTTTTAATCAGATCTTGAATTTCACTATAAACAAAAAAAATTATTGAGTTGCTGTGAGTTTTTAGATACCAAGGCTATAGCATAAATGAGATAGACCTAGTCCTTGTCTTTTGCATGCTTAGGATTCTTTGAAGAAGACAGCTGTCAAATGTGTAATTGGGGAAGCCAAGCGTATTAGGAAAAAAAGGCATAAAGCTTGCTCAGAATGCATTCCCTGGTTATTTGGAGAAGAGTTATCAGGGCTTCTCAATTAAAATACTGTCCCCTTTCTCCTGCTGCTCTGTGAGAATGCACCCTGGAGCCTGTGCGCTCCCATGGATGTAATGCATCATTTTGTAGCCTTATTACATTTCTCTTTGTTCCCTGATTGTGTCTGTCCTGTTACCTGTCTTGATGTTTTATCATCTGTGGGATTGTAGACAAGTCTTCACTAAGTTCCATGTTCCATATGCTACTCTCCTGAGGAAAGCATTTTGATGACCGGTCCCTTTCCTTAGATGATAAAGTTCCAGCTCTTTAGTCTGGCTTCAGTCCTCCAAAGTATGGCCACACTTCAGCTCCTATCCCACTCACTGAAGCTTTGCTAGGACTGACTTTGCTAAGCCATGACCCCTCATATCCCAAGTGCAGCCTTATCTCTGGGTCTTGGTTCATGCTCCACCTTTTATATTGGATATCTTCTCCATTTCTAGGCATGTGTTGAAATTTGATTTAATTTAACTCCCTCTGTGATATTTTGCGTATCTTAGCTCTTCAGAATGCCATTGTGTTTCTCCCTGTATCAGTTAGTGACCTCTTTCTTTTACTTTAAGATGAAAAAAAGAACAAAAATGATGATACATAATTTCAAAACAACATAATAGTAGATTAACATTGGTTAATATATTGCATATTGTTATCTTTAAAGTAGTTGCTCAGATTACAAGATTTAGACATGAAAAAATAATCAAACAATGAAAGCACATCTGCTCCTTTTGATCAATTAGCAGATATTAGTAATATAGTTATCTATCATGTAAATATATATATAATATTTTCCCTTCTTTTTTTCTCCTTTCACCCCAGTTCTTTGTTTTGAGCAGTTTCTTCCTTTTCCCCTTTCACAATATCTATTGTACATTTTATTTACTCTTTCAGTTTTTTACACTAGGGAGACAATACAATGTTTACACATGGGAGTCTAATTTATTTCATTTATGAGTATGATCTTAAGTTGCATCCATTTCCCTATAAAAGCCTTGAGTTTATTCTCTTTTATAGCTGAGTAGCACTCCATTATATAAAAAATACCACATCTTTTTTATCCATTCCATACTTGATAGGCATTTGGGTTGTTTCCAAGATTTAGCTATTACAAATTGTGCTACTGTAAACATGGGTGCACATATATTGCTCTGGTATGATGTTAACCTATATATCCCCCTCTAAAATTTATGTCCTAGCCTGCATATTTCCCCTATCAGTCTATTCTTGGTCTATATCTAGTCTAATTCTTGGAAGCTAGGCACCTCATCTTTATGATCACTATAATATTTCTATAGATATATGCTTGATGACTATGCAATAGTATGTTAGTTGTTCAGATGGACACTTGATGGTTATGAATGATAGATTAGTTGTAAAGATAGAAGCTTGATGGTTATAGAACAATAGTTTGGTTGTATAAGATCAACTAGTATTGTACAGACATAACTATATAACCAAAGGATGGGAAATAAATAGGGAAAGAATTCAAGGAATTAAAAAGTGAATTTAAAATTTTATATGTCTTCCCAAATTTTACCCTATAAGCACAATACAGATAGCAATTTTGTTTTTCTAGAGAATAAGATATAGGAGGTATGGAGCTATAGAAATAGAGAGTACAGGTAGAGAAGAAAAATATAACTGAGGTGAGTTAGAAAGGAAAGAAGACAGTCTGGCACATGCATTGAGGAGCTCTGAATTTTGGTCCTGATTGTGTTTCTGATCGTGAAGCCTGGTAAGTCACAGTACAGCTACAGCCTCATTTGTGGAGGGGGAGCTGAAGCCCTGAAATTGCCTGCCCTAGGTGGGTCTAGGTCATTCAGTCTGGGAGACCAAATGAAAGAACTTTTAAAATGGTAAAGTGCATTATGAATGAAGGGAGTGATGTTACTATAAACAGCATCACCATCATTTATCTTCAGAGTCCTCCCAAAAGCCATACTGTGGCAGGGGAATAGATCAATGGATAGGTCTGTTGTGACAGGCAGGAAGAGCCCAGACTGGAAGGAGCCTGTGGTCAGATCCTGCAGGCCCCACAGTAATGTGACCTCTGTACAAATATTCTGCAAGGGAGTGCTTCCCTCGGCCTGATGAAGAAGGGGAAGTGCATGGGCCCTGACCTGGTCTGAGACAAGTACAAGCGGGAGCCCAGATCCAGAGGCCTGATGATCACACACAGCTACTATGGCTGCTGTAGATGGGTTGTGGAATATCGGTGTGAGTACTGGAGCTGGCAGACTCTGAGTTGTAGTCACAGTTATGTGCTTACCAGTCATGAGTGTGTTCTATACATGTAACACTGAGTGCTTATTGCCACAATTTCACTTTATCGTTGCAACACCACTGGGAGCTGAATACAGAATAGTCTGTAGTATTATCCTACTACAGATAAAGGGGTCCAGTTCAGGCCATGGAGTTGAGTCCCAAGTAGCCAGCTAGTGTGAAACAGGAGCTGGGATTGGAATCCAGGCCTGGGGTCTTTACTACTATGCTCAGTTGTCTTTGACATCTTAGAACCTGAGTCTTATCTGTAGGTGGAGATAAACTGTTAACCATACAGGGTCTGCGAATCTGGTGGGAGAATAATGCAGCTGGACTGTGTTTACTGCAAAATATTTGTGGCATATGCAAATATTCCCAGCACCTACTGCCATGGGTACTGCCTGTGAGGGATATGAAAGCCGAGGTGCCTGCTTACATTGAGGTATGTTCTAGCTATCATCTGGTATTAGAGGAGCTGTCAGAAGGTGGGGAGGAAAGGAGAAACAAAAAGAAAAAACATAGTAATCTAAGAATATTTTTATTTTCAGAAAAGAAGAGGTCATGTTAATGGCCTGCCATTGTCCTTTAAATCCACCTTCCTTTTATAGATAACAAACTAAAATTAACAGATTAAGGAATGTAGGAGAGTTACAAAGACATTCAACAGAGAAGAGCAGAGAGTGCATTTAGAAAAAGACAAATCATGTCAGGACATTCTGATCACTCTAAAAATGAAAATCACAGTTCGAGGAGGTGACAAGTATGCAGTGGATGTAATATATCTAGGTTTTAGTAAAATCACTTGGAAGAGAAATGGCTTGAAATCTTGCCTGAGAAATTATTTCAAATTGGCCGAGGGGAAGTCATGTCACTCGGAGTAAGAACTGGCTGGAAGATGGGAGTGAAGGGTGTAATGACACATGGCCGTAGCTTTCAGGGTGTGAAGGGGTCAGGTGAGAAGACCCAATTTAGCCATCCTCACTTAATGATCTGAAAAATGACTAGGCTCCTGGTTCATACGTGATGCTAAATTGGGAGGTGTCACGGTGATGGCTCTTGGAAAGAAGCATAGTATCAGAGAACTGTACTCAAGGTCAGGAGGCTGAGGCACCAGGAACAATAGAGGAGGGACAGCCAAGGACAAATGAAGAAATGTTCTTGAAGACAATCAGCAAACATTGAGAGCTATGCATGATATGTATCAGGACAGAAATGAGACAAATTTCCAAGGTTGCCCATTGATTTACCCTTCCAAATATGAGCTCACCACAGGAGTGACTAGGGAGTAGGAGGACTTCAGAGCCATGATGAGTATTGTGACAGCCTTGGGCTTGTCCTGTAGGTTAGAATCTCTTTCTCCCTCTTCAGTTTGATCATTTTAGAGGGAGAAACATTCTGCTTTTCAGAGTGTACTGACCTATTTGAAAACTTGTACCCACTGCACAGTTGTATTCGGCCTCTACTGATTAATCTGTAAAGTGGGAAAAATCTTTACTTCATGAATTTTAGATAAATATGATGTGCCAGTATCATGCCTTACATTGTGTAAGTGCTTGATAAACATTACCTATTGTCTTCATTAACATTTTTGGCATTGTCCTCAGTTGGCCCATGTGCACATTCTGTACTTGGGGAGTTTAACAGCTTAACCAGGTAATAGTCTTTCTGGGTAAAATAAGGGAAGAGACATGCACAAAACAATTTGAAAAGTACTGGTGAAGTAAAAAGAGGTTAGGGCAGGGGATGCAGATTCGTTCCCATGCTCTACTATAGGTGACACTGAATGAGTCACCTCACCTTTCTGCCCCACTTTCCATATGTACAAACATCTGTGGGCTTGAGCAGATTATTTCTGAAGTCTTTCATGTATTGGAAAGTTCAAAATTCTATGCAAATACAGAAAATGAATTGAAAGTTGTTATCCAAATTGTCATCTTGGGGCATAATTGCTAGAACATCTCACTCTAGACCAATTCTCTATCATCAGTTACCATCTTGAGTATACTTTTAGCATTGAAAATCCTTTATTCTAGAAATTCCCTTGATCCTGAGCTATTTAGAGAGGTTGGGACAATTGCAAATTCTAATAGGAGTCTTGCACAGCAGTCCAAATACAGGTCTGTCTAGAGTGTGGACCGATCAGCATTGCGTTACTGGGGAAAAGTGTGCAATGGAGGAACTAAAGGCAAAGGGACCAAAAGAAAGTTTCCACGTTGACCTGGGATACTTCATGCCTTACTTAGGGTTCTTGGCTGCTTCTGACCTTAGCATGTGTGGAGTCATATTAGAAGGGTGCCATTTCACAGGGTCAGTACCATGAGGTTCCTCTATAGAACAGTGAACTAGAAAGTAGAGTTGGTCTTATTTTCCATACTGGAATGAATAACTTCTGTTCACTTCTGTTTCCCTCAGAGACTAGGATGGTGACAGGTTGAAGGATGCTGTGAGAGGATCACTCAAATGATTGGCACACTGGAGGAAATAATTGAAGAGAAGAAAAATAAAACAAGAAAGGGCCATGCACAGAAGTGAGGTGCACACGCATGCTGGGGGTGAAAGAAGTTACTGGACCACCCAGGGAGAGAGAATGGAATGAGGCATGGCACCCCTAGAGAGATGGGAGGCAAGAGTTACTATAAACTTACACATTTAGCTCAGCACATATTTACTGAGCATCTACTCCTTCTGTGCTGGGATCTGTCTTAGGGAGAGCACAAAGACGACTATTATCCTGTCTTTGTTCTAATAGAAGAGATAAGTGGCATGTATAGTTGTGAAAAGCATAGATCTATATTAAAACCCAAGTAGTCTGCTTGCTAACTGTGTTATCTTGGGCAAGTTCCAAAACTATTATGTGCCTCAGTGTCCTTATCTGTAGAATATGTACAAGCAGAGTGCCTGCCTGTTAGGATTGTAAGAATTAACCCAACTTATACACTTAAAGCACTCAGAAGAATGCCTGGGACATGGCCCCTGTTCCTGTTATTAAATAAACTAACGTATCCATATCCAGAGTGCTCAGTGCAACACTTGACAAGTAATAATCACTCAATAGGTGTTATTATTGCCATTATTAATCATATATCAAAATAAGGAATATAAGAATGTATGCTTAAAATACAAAGTTAAGAGCTATAGCAAAAGTGGATGAAGAAATAAAAGTTAAGATCACAGAAACTTACTGTTATTCTGAAAGTGATATTTGAATGGGACTGGGAAGGATCAACAGGGTTTTTCCTGCTGGGAAGAAGGGAAATAGTAGAAGCAAAAGATGTAAATGAAGGCTCAAGGCCTGAGTCTTAGCTACCAGTTTGGTCTTGGGTTTCTTGGGAACCTTTCGTACCAATGCCTGTAGTCTTTGTGATGGTTGCTTTATTTATTTCTGGTAGTTGCAGTTGTTTGGAAGATCTGTGGGTGAATTCATTTTTTCACTCTCTCTCCAGTGTTTAGGAGGTGCCTACTCTATACCCACTGCTCTTGTAGGTCCTTGGTGACCAGAAATGAACCAAGAAGCTGCTGCTCTCAGGAAGCTTGCAGTCTAGTGGAGGATGCAGGCCGCAGCCTGCAGTGAGAGGTGCTGTGTGGGAGGAGCAATGGGACCCCCCTCCTTACAGAAGTGAAAGCACACCCAGGAGGATGGGGGTGAAGGCGAGGCAGTTGCAATCCAGCTGCTGTTTCATACCAGTGAAGCAAATCAGAGACAGAATCTGAGCTGCAAAATGGCCAGTGTTTTTCTTCCACTTTCCAAATTCCTCAACTATCTTCCTTAGTTGCCACTCTAAGGAGAAACAGGAAAGATAAGGAATTCTAAAAGGTGTAGTTGAGCCTATTCAAGATGACACATTACAAAGCCACCTCAGGGTGTGGGTGGGTGGGGCTTCTGACTTTCTGGATCAGATGTCAGATGGACATTGGTGGTTGAGTTAAAGCTGTATCCCAGGGTGGAGTCCCTTCGGTCTTCTAGCAAATTCTTAAGTGTTCAGATGGGAACCAATAGGAAAGAGATTTGATTCATGTTCCCTGGGGTGGAAGATTTTCAGTTGCATCAATCATCATTAAGCACAGCTTTAGACTCAGCTATTTGACGCAATAGAAGTAGATTGGTATAATTAGTCCAACTAACAAATAAAAAATTAAACAAGAACTTATCTCTGGGAAATAATAATAAAAAAGCTAATGCAAGTGTGGAGGCAACTATCCAAATGAATTTGATCACCCATTTATTTAGCTATTCATTTCACAAATATTTGTGTTCAGCATAGGCTCATTTATGGGCTAATCAGGGAGATGATGCATAAATATCCATCTGAATTCTTCTTCATGTCAAGAATTTTCCAGATATATAATTTTAATCCAATGTGTGTAAAAATATGTACAGCCATGGAGATGCCCCAAGAGTACAGGCCTCTCTAGGCAAAGCAGGTAGTCACTAATCTGCATGTAAGATGTCTCCACTCTTGAAATCTTATAGTGTAGGAGAGGAGTTGACATAGATACAGAGCAAAATTCTATCCTTTAAAACTGCAGACTTGGACTGCAGAGGACACACAGCAGGAATTGGGGGTGGGGATGGGAGCAGGATTCAATCACATATTCTCCGTCACAGCTTCGCAAGCCGGAGATCTTTTTGTGCTCATCCCAGAAGTGACACAGTTTCTAAAGAGTTGTCTTTTCACAGGAAGTAGTGTGTTTGGCAGGGGACTATTTTGCAATCTTTGCCTTTGTCTACAGTGTGTTAAAATAAGAGAGCTTCTGATTCATAGGAGTTATAAAAATAATATAGTAATTACAAAGTTCACTTTCGTGACTCACTTTGCTCCAAATCTATAGGGAAACCTTCTCTGAGTTAAAAACCCGCTTGCTATTTGTATTTTCAAAGTGCCAATAGGTCTAAAATTCTGAGGTTGAATCATTCTGCAACGTGAGGTCTAGGAGTGGAGCGGGGAGGTAGGAGCCTGGAGAATGACAATTTTCAGTGTTTCCATGTATCTCTTTAAAAAACTAGGAAACAAATTGGCTGATTTGTTGTGGTTACATCATGTGTAATGCTTGATCACAGAGTACCTTGTTTTTGATTTGTATTTATTTTTCTCCCTCCCGCTCCTATCTAATTGCCCTCTCCAGAATGGAGGCTTCCACTGCCTTTTGGCTTCATTAACGGCTTTCATTTTCATTAAGAGCTCTGTGCTAATGGACTGTTATAAAATGCGCAGTTGTTCCTTGCAGTCACTGCCAAATGACTCTCATCCTACTGGCAGTTTTGAGCATCAGGCCAAAAAGAAGGCGAAGGAGAGCCAGTGAGAAGGAGGAATATCCAAACAGGACTTACTCCTACCTTGATGCTTCAAGTTTCTCAGGGAAGCAGGGATGAGCATCTGGAATTCCAGGAGTATTTTTTGTGTATTCTTTAATGCTTCGTGGTTGACAAAATAGAAGAAAGGCAGTAAAAGCTTGTTTTTCTTGTAATTTTTTGGAATTTGAGGTTAGTTGAAAATAAGACTTGCATAGACCTCTTAGGAACAAGCAATGGTGATGATATTATCAACTTTGTTCCAAATACACATACATTGGTCATTACTGTAGTGAGTTATGAGCATGAGATCAATTGATGACCACTGTGTTACAGCTGATGTATTGTCTACCACATACAGTGGCAGGCCCAGTGTCCATGGTTGAAGAATTTGATTTGTAAAGTGTGAGATGGGGGGGGAGTATTCTCTATTCTTACTGTCACAGTTAAGCAGATACATTTTAAAATCTTAGACATTTATATGAGCTTACTGATAATTAACTCAAGCTCTTCTCTCTTATATTTTCTTGATTCAGTGAGAGATTAAGTAATGAGTAAGTGTAATCTGGGTGTCAGCTGGGGCCATCCTAAACCTAGGAGATTTGGTTAAGCTTGACAAGAGACTGGATGACGTAGACTTATGAAAGTTAGATCTTTGGACTCACCTCTCACCTCTTTCCCATTCTCCTTCTCATTCATCCTTCTCCAGGATAAAACAAATATTCTTGCACATTAATAAGCTCATTTAGTCTTAGGCGACCTTGCTAAATTCTTCTTCCTCTGTAGTTTGTTTCCCAGACAAATGTAAACGTTCTCAAATAATTTATTTGGAATAAAATTTCCTCCATGAACCAAGAATCGACAATAGATCATATGAAAAAATTACCAGCTACTCCCTCAGACAGAGGATTAACATCTAGAATATATAAAGAACTCAAGAAAATAGATCGCTGAAAATAAAACTCAGTAAAAAATTGACAATTGAAATGAAAGGATACATCATAAGAAGAAGAAATAAAATGGTCATTAAATATATGTGTAATGTTCAGCATCATTGGCCATTAGAGAAATGCAAATCCAAATAACACTGAAATTCCACTTAGTCCAGTAAAAATGATCATTGTCAAGGACTCAAAAACAACAAATGTTGACAGAGATGTGGAGAAAAAGGAACACTTAACTATTGTTGGTGAGAATGTAAACTAGTCTAAGCACTTTGGAAATTGGTATGGAGATTTCTCAGAAAACTAGAAAGAGAAATTCCACTTGACCCAGCTACACCTCTCCTGGGTAGCTTCCTAGGAGATAAGCTAAGGATGTCATGCCACAGTGATACATGAATACCCACATTTATAGCAGCGCAACTCACAATAGCTATATATAGAAGTGGCTTGTGTGGGCATCAAAAGAAGAATGGATAAAGAAAATGTAACATGTATACACACATTGTAATATATATATATATATATATATATCAGTACTATTCAACCAGAGTAGTACTCTAACATTTGAATTATTTTTAGGAATGATAAATTTGACTCATTTGTTAGGAAAATGTGTGGATTTGGAGAACATAATATTAAGTAAAATAAGATCATCACTAAAGGATAAATATTGCATGGTTTCTCTAATGTGAGAGGCTAAAAACAAAACTAATTTAAAGAGCAAGATAAAAGACTCATGTTCAGAGTCAGGGAGGTTGATTCTGTGTAGATAAAAAGGGGACCTGAGAAAGGAGAGGACAGGTTGAGCAGAAGAAGGATTAAAATTTATCAAGAAGCAATATGTGTATGTATTAACCCCCGAGCAGAATATAAATACTATGTTTTAGAAACATACACTGTACTAATAAAAATTTTTTAAAAATAAAATAAATTTCTCTAAGATATTACATTCGAATCACAGCTGGTCTAAAACTCAGGTTTTAAAATTTCAAGTCAATGTCCTTTGCATAGCAGTGTTTATATGCTTTAAATAGATACGTTGTGTGATCAAAGCCATCACCATCACCATATAATGACATACTGGTGTTTTGTTTGAATTTTCCATGTGTGTTGCATTTTGTAGGAAGGAGTGAAGATCAGCTAGCATTTAATAAGAACCAAGGCTTGATGTTTTGAAATTTTTACGTTAATGAAAATCTTTGTGATTATACATTTCTTGCATGTATTTAATACAGATACTAATGTTATAAATACCTTTGCAAATGGATTGATAGTACGTACGAACTAGTAGTTCTTCCTCTTTTTAAATAAAAAATATCAGTAAACTTTGTAAAATTTCCCATTTTATGTTCTCATATCGTTTAAACATTGGAACAAGCGTCTATTTGCTTTCGTGTTTGGAAATGCAAATTCCAAAGGGTCACGGTTCTGGCTCTTGTACTTTAGGTAGGGCATTGCATTTTGCTCATTGTGAACCTATAATGTCAAATAATAACCACAGGATTTGCAAAGCCCAGTTTGAGAAAGGTCACCAAGATGTATAAGTTATCTTTTAGAGTTGATACAGTAGACTTGGAGTGAGGATGATTAAATCTTAAACCTTCCCTAAAGTTTGGAACAGCGTGGCTGGATTTGAGTCTTAAAGACACAGGAATTATCAGCCTCCTTTTTACATTATGTCCTTCTTCTAGTCCAGCAGCTGAGTTCTCCCTCCCCTCTGAATGAATTCAGGACCTTCACACTCAGTGTCATACCCAACCTCTTTTTTTCCTCCCCATTTTGAGACAGCATCTTGTAAATTGCTCAGATTGAGTTTGAACCCGAATTTCTAATCCTTCTGCCTCAGCCTTCCAGAGTGCTGGGATTAGAGCCATGCTCCAGTCTCTGAGTATTCTATAAAAAATAATGTTCTTTAAATAAAACAACAACAACAACAACAACAACAACAACAGAAGTCTGACCTCATCAGTGTTTAAGACATTCCCTCTGGGATGGGGGAAGATACTCGAAATGAAACATTGGATTTGAAATGTTCTATCCTGTACAGCATCAGGTACAGAGAGACGCTGCATGTGGTGCCCCTCCCTTGGCAACAGCAAGAGGCAGACAGTTTACCAAATCTTTGCAAAAGCTTTATTCCCAGAAAGGACCAATTATACTTGAATGTGGTCCAGAAAATTGTGCTTGAAGGCTATGTCCTGGAACAGGTAGCCTGCAAGTTCCAGGATTTGTGGGCTGAGGAGGAAGTGCTGTTCACCTCCAGGGAAATGGCTGGTGAGTTAAAATCATCTGAAGCAGTGACTGGCATCCCCGGGACTGGAGAGCCTGCAGAGGCTGAGCAGTTATCCCAAGATGCATCTGAACACGAACATTTGATTACTCCGCAGAAGAAGCACAATATGGCCCTGTGGCCTGACATTTCACTGTATTGCTCACCCTTCAGCGGTCAGTTTTACAGGTGACCTTAAAGTGAGAACCACTTTGTTATTACCACCCAGCCAGTTAGACGAAATAGCAGTGGTTTATTTGATCTCTTGAGTTCAATGTGGAGAAATAACCCTGGACTTTGAAGCTTAGCGTACAGTTAGAGGCCTAACTCTCCTTATCAGCTGTGTGACTTTGGGCAAGTCATTTAACTTCTCTGAACTTCTGTTTCCTCTTCTATGCATAAGAATGAGGACATCATCATGGTGTTTTAGAATCCTATCAATTAGTATGCAATCAGCAGCTCATAGACTACCCAGCACAAGGCAAACCTTTAATACGTGTCTTTTTCCCTATTTCCTTTTAATTCATTACTTCCTCCTCTATCATTATTTTCTTTGCCTCAGGCCCCATCCTGAGCTACATTTTCTCAGACCTGTGGTCTTAGTTTGCTGTCACACTGCCCCTTTCTTGGAGATGGTTGACAAAAGCTTTAAGTATTGTCTAACCCAAGTGTAAAGCCTATAACTCCTTGAAGGCAGCTTTGAAAAATTGAAAACTCATTGTGACTTAAAGGAATGAATCTCTAGTGGTAGAATGTCTGGCTCCTGGCATGCTGGCATGAGAGACAGCTTTGTGTGGAACCCATTTCATCCTAATTTGCATCTTATAATTTTCTGAGCATTTTTGCCCTTTTCTGCACGTGGTTTTTGTCTATCTTACTTGGAAAGTTGGCCTCCATATAAAGTGGAGGACTCCCCAGGCCTGCTTTAATCAGGTCAGAGTAACTCACAGCTGCCATGCCAAGGATCTGTGTGCCAGTGAGATCATGCACAGCTTCATTAGGAAGTTTACTATGCTGGGCCTTTCCAGAAGCTGTGCTTCCTGATTTGGTCCCTGGGTAAATTTGCAAGTGCTAATCTAGTTGTTGCTGGAGGGCATCCAAACCTAAGGCGGGATGATTCCTCCCTGGATTGTTAGGCATTAGATTGGCAGGGTCTTGGACTCTGATAAATTCTGTAGGCCTGACCAGGGCTGGTCATCCAGCCAGTTGCAGAAAGAGGAGTTGCTGGGACTAGTTGTTTGGGGAAGCCCATGAGGCCAGTGCCTTGTAGGATTGATGGTGTGGCTACTACGTACAAATTCTCCAGAGATGTAGAGCACCTACTGGGTGCCAGGCACCCTTCCAGGAATTATGGATGATTCAGAAGTAAGATAAACAGAAACATTCCTGCCTTTGTGGGTTTACTACTCTACTGGATTGAAGAGAATAGTACAACAAATAATAATCACAGTAAGTATAATAGGTGAGTGGGTAGGTAGGTTAGGGGAATGTATGAAATATCTTGAAAGATAGAGAGATGTACTCTACTGGGAAACAGGCATAGGAGAGGAAAGTTTGCAGGGTAGCTAAGGGATGAAATATAAATTTGTATAAGATGCAAGACAGGTTTTCTTGAAGTCAGGATATTTGACTATTTGAATGAAGATGATATAGGAGTGAACAGACAGCCAGTTGAGGTATGCGAAGGGACATATTTGCTCTGTTTTGATGGCTGTTGTGAAGAATCCAGATTCTGCTTTTAGAAAAATGGAGTCAATAGAGGGTTTTGAGCAAAGAATTCCACTACATTTTAATAGGATCTTTCTGGCCCTTATGCCAGGAAAAAGGTTAGGAGGGAAACCAGAGGCTCCTGCAGAATTCAAGCAAGAGTTGGGGTGTCTGACCCACGGTGGGAACAGTGAAGGGTGGGAGGGTTCATATTCTCAGTGTATTTGGAAAAGCCAACAGAATTTGTTACTGCATTGGATATGCTTGTGCGAAGAGAGGAATTAGTGATGATCTCCAGGCCTTTGCCTGCAGCAACAGGAAGAAAGATACCAACTTTCTCTGAGAAGAGGAAAGACTGGGGGAGGCCAAAGCGGGGAAAGAGCAGGAGTTTAGCTGAGTCCTGTTAATTTTCAGATCTCCACACTTGGTTTGACATGTAAGGGGAGAGATGTTGAGCTGGTAGGATTACAGCTGCAGTTCATGGGAAAAGGTCAGGCTGGAGATAAATATTTGAGAATCACCAGCATATAGATGGTAGTTAGTCGACAAGTTTTGTAGAATCACTTCTTTTTAGTGAATTTTTTCTATCTTGGACAGACTCATGGTCCTTAAGGGTGAATTTGGGCGAAGGCTCTAGCCATGGCTTCCTCTCCCATTCTCCACCTGTCTCAGTTGACTTTAGATACTTTCAGATTGAGGGCCTGCTCCCCAAGGGAGAGTCAAGACAATCTCCTGGAATGTGGAGAACAAATTAGAACTTCTAAATTTCCTTGATCTTAAGTTTTGTATGTGTCCATTTTGTAACATGCTTACTATATAGTTATTATTTACAAAATAAGCTTTCACTTAGGGTGCATGTTTACAAATGTTATTAACAAGGTGGGAGATTTAAAAAGTATGCAGGTCACTGTTTGAGCAAAGAGGAGAGGGCAATTTCATTAATGTGGCATTCGAAGTACAATTATTTTTAGAAATAAGTTGACAAGCAGCTTGCCTCTTGTAGAAGAGCTCTTTTTTTGTAGGAGTCCACCAACATTTGCTAAAAATACCTACTAGGTCCAGATAAACAGTGGGGATTTTTGATAACTCTAGAAGGTTGCAACAGAGAATCACTTTTCCTAAAGAGAAGAGTTATGAAGTTGGGTTGAAGGGGGCACTGGGTGCGATCCTTTTCAAAATCCCCAGGGACCAGATACCCAGACTCAAACTAGGGAGAGTTCACTCCAAGCTCTTCACCCAAAGCCCTCTTGAGTTTCAACCCCACTTCACCCGTCGGAATTCCTGATTGGAACTTTACAACTTCACTCAAATCCTTCTGAGTCTCAGAAAACACTCCTCTAGTCTTGAGCTATACTAGAGAGGATAAAAACAAAACAGGTGATGTTAAACAGTGGGCAAAGGCTACCTTGGGAGGGGAAAAAGCCACTCACTTCTTTTTTTCCTTTTTGCTCACCTAGCAACCAAGTTTCACCCACTGTCTAAGGTCCCCAGGCACTTTGTCATCTCTTTTATATATTAGCATCTTTTCATATGTCAGTATTGTGTAATTATTCACTCTATTGTGTATTTATTTTGCAATACTGGGAGGCTGAACCCAGGGAGCAGTGAGCTCACCTCCTAGATTTTTTTTGTATTTTTGAGACAAGGTCTCACTAAATTGGGTAATCCTGATCCTCCTGCTCCAGCCTTCCAGTGGCTGGGATTACAGGGGTTCTCTAGGTGAGTTGTAAAGCCTTGCAGATCAGAATTCTGCCTTGGCTGCTTCACAGTCCCTTCCTAATATATTCGCACCCTTGCTGCCTTGTACCTGGTAGGTATTTAATAACGACTGATTGATTACCAGTATCATTAGTCCAGAAGCTTCAACTCACCACTAAAATAGAATTAAAACAGTTTATAATAGAAGGAAGGCAGCTTTAGCCTCTTCTCTCAGCCCCTTGTCTGTCAGGCTTTAGGTTGCTGAATGTGAAAGGGAAGCACTGCCTGTATCTCTTGGGGGGGGGTCCAAGGAGGTCTCCAGACCTTGACAGATGTGATTTCAGAGACTGAAGCACTCTCCCCATGGAAAGCCCTGTTTCCAGCACACCATGAAATGTAAATCTGGGAGCCTGGGGAAGGTATGGGCAATCAGATGAGGCTAATGGGCAAGAGCATGCATCTAGGGAAAACAAAGCTAAGGTAACCAGAATGCCAATCCTAAAGGTTTTGCCTGGGCTCATGTAATGGATTAAGAACTGGTGGTCAACTTAATGCCAGCTAGATTACATCAGCATGGCACTGAGCGAAGATGCACCACCTGAGGAAAGTTGCCAGTATAAATAGGTGGAGAAGGAGAAGGAGGTTGTTAATATGTTGATATGTTATTGCATTGTGTTGAGGCATTGTGGGTTCTCCTATGACTTGTTGTTTGAGCCATTGGTTCTCCTGGAGAAGCTTTGGTTCTCACATTGAGCATTGCTTCCTGCTCTGGAGGGGAAGACATGTGCCACTTGGTCTCCAGGATGAACTCCTCACCCTGGCTTCCTGGCATGTACTTGACTGTGCTTGTTGTCAGAGGAGTTGGGGCCTCTATATCATTGAGGATGGCTGTGGTGCCTTTCAGGACAGCCCTGGTCTTTGTTGTGAGTGTGACTTCTTGGCTCCAGTGTAGAACCCTCAACCTACCAGCACAGCTCCTTCACCCCTCTGGTATAGACTTTCTAGCTTCCACTGCTGACTTTTGGGCTCCAGGCACAGATCCGTAAAAGAGGCTGGCGTGAGTCCTTCTTGTGGGCTCTGGACCTCCAGTTGGACTTGTGGGAGGCATTCTCATGAGCTCTGGGTTTTCATCTGGACTCATGTGGGACATTGCTGTGGAATTTAGGCCCTTGACTAAATATTCTATGTCTTTGGTGTTGCGGACAAATTTCCTGCATTTTCTTGTGTTAACTCCTGGCGACCATTATAAAAATATTATAAACTCCGTGTCCTGATTCTAATTGTTCTCTGTGTACAACCCCTAGCCAATATAGCTCACATAAGTCTTCCAGCTTTCCATTTATAAAAGGGAACCCCCACAAAGTAGACCCAGGAAAATGTGCTTAGAAGCTTTGATCTCCAAAATCCAGAGCTCCTGAAGTCACTGGGAAAGAATGTGAAATTCAGATTCTTGGGCCTCTCTTAGTGATTGTTTGATTCAGTAGGTCTGGTATGGTAGCCCAGGTGCCTGAATTTAATAGGGTGGTTTCTTTATTTGTGGATGTTGGTGATTCTAGAGGCCACCTTTTAGAGAATTGCAAGCTTGTCCTTGGAGTTGTAGCTGAGGCCAGGGGACCTGAGTTCTGGGAGTAGGACTGATTGTCATTAATGTGTTAATTTGCCTTTTGCCAGGAGCTGTCTTTTCTCATGCTTCCTTGGTCCCTGGTGAGCTGCAAGCACAGCCTCCCCTATCCTGGATTTTAAGTCTTTTTTTTTTTTAATACCAGGATTGAATTCACAACCTTGTGCTTGCCAGACAGGTGTTTGTGCTGCTGAGCTAAATCCTTGGTTTAACTCATATTTTAGAAGGAAGAAAGGAGATTACATTTATCAGAAAGTGTTTACTGGGCATCTACTTTATTCCAGTTGCTGTTCTGGATGCCTGAGGTGAACAGGAGTAATAAGCCCAAGACTCTGCCCTCATGCAACATCTACTTTAGGGACTACTGGGTCTCTTTTTTGGCCATAGAAGCATCTCATTTCTGAATCTTTTTAAATTCTTTTTTAAAATTTTATTTAAAGAAAAAAAGCAAAACAAAAGGTAGAAGTAATACAGAATTTCAAAAAAATAAACAGTAAGATATCGCTAGTTAATAGATTACATATTGTAATCTTAGAAATAGTTGTTCAAGTTACAAAATTAAAGCATACAAAGTGGACATTCAAATGGTGAGACTGCAAATAGTACTGTTCAATGATCCAACAAAAACTTAGTAATATGGTTATCTATTTTACACACTTAAACATACGTGTAGTTATATCCTTTAGAGCACTTTCTTTTCCTCTCTTTTTTATAATAACAATTACACATTTTGGGTCCTGAAGTTCTTATTACCTTTTTTTTTTGAAGAGAATAAAACCAAATGTGACAAAACAAAATAGTCATAACAAAAGGATGGACATAGTACATGACGTAAAAACAAGCTACAAGGTGATCAACATATGGTTACCATAATGTCTCTTGCTATGTTCAAAAGAATTGCCCGTATTATCAGGTATAATAAAACTGAACAAAACAGTACAGAATAAAACCAATAAAAATGAAACACTGGAGACATTACAGGACTTCAAAAGAAGATAATAGTCAAACCAGAATGGGTATCATAGTGAATCTTACTGTCTTCAAAGTAGTTGCCTATATCCTCAGACTTGATACTATCAAGCAAAACAGAATACAGTAAAATCAGTCAAAACAAATCAGTGGAAGCAGTATCAAATCAAACTAAATGGAGTGATGAAAAATATTGTTTTCAAATCATGATAAAAGATGACCAATAGCCACTGCCTTCCCTTTTTAACAGTTCCTCCCCTTTCACTTTCACAGGGTACATTGTACATTTTGCATCCCACTAACTCCTTTAGTTTTTAGATTAGGGGGGCAGCCCGTTATTCACCTAAGTGATTATGAAACTTTTTATTCCTGAGCATGATCTCAAATTGTACCCATTTACCTACAAGAGTCTCAAGGTTTTCTTTTTTATAGCTGAGCAGTTTTCCATTGTATAAAAATGTTATGGCTTTCTAACCAATCTGCAACTGATGGGCAAGCTACCCCCACTTTTTGCTGGATCCCTGTCACACAGAGCACTGTTTTCTTGTCTTTGACTTTCAGTCTATAAATCCTCTTTAGGTTAATTGTGTTTCTTATATAGAGCATACTGATAGACCCTATCTCCTCACCCACTCTGCCTGTGTTTCTTTTTATTAGTAAATTGAGGCCATCCATATTAGTGATTATAGCCCACCTTCTCTGCCTCATCTCTGCCATGTTATTTTTCTACTGTTGGTTGTCTACTTTTCCCTTTCATTCCACTGTCTGCCCCGTTCAATGAGCCCCCTCTACCACTGTTTCTGAAACCATGGTCTTTTTTCTCTCTCTCTAGAATGTCCTTCAGTATTTTTTGTAGGGTTGGTTGGTGGTTCTGAACTCCCCCAATTCCTTTTTGTTATGGAAGTATCTTGTTTCTCCATTAATTTTGAGAGATAATTTTTCAGGATACATCATTCTGAGTTGGAGGTTATTTTCTTTCAGGACTTTGAATACTTCAAGCTCTTCTTGATTTTATGGTTCGGGTCGAGAAGTCTGCTGTGATTCTGATAGGCCTTCTCTGACAGCTTTTAATATTCTGTTCTGGTGTTGAATTTCTGTGATCTTGATTATTATATGTCTGGGTGTAGATCTATTTTGGTTATAGCTAGCTGGAGTTCTGTATGCTTCATATATCTGAATACCATTTCCTTTTCCTATGCTTGGAAAATTCTCTTTAATTATTTCTGTAAATAACCTTTGTATTTCATTTGTGTTTACCCCTGCTTCTTCACTCACATTTTTTATTCTGAAGTTGTAGATCCTCTTGTCATCTTCTAGCTTTTGTATTGTTACTTCCTGATTCCTTGTTGTCTTTAAGAGATTTTTCCTTTTGTGATCATAAGCTACAAACCTGTCTTCAAGGTTTGAAAGTCTATCTTTAGTTTCTTTCAAGCAGTTTTGCCAGCTTTCAATGGAGTTTTTAATTTCCTGGTACTCTCTTTGAATCTGTTTCATGTGTTCTAATTTTTTTTTATATTCTTCATTGAAAGTTTCCCTCCTTTTTCTATGCTCCACTGTTCTTTCATCTGTGTCTTCTTTAGAGGTGCTTAGCAATTCTTTTATGTTTCTCATATCTTCTTTTACCTATAATAATATTTCTGTTCGAAGTTCTTTTATAGCTTCATGGAATTGTTTGTTTATTTCAGTTGCTTCAAAAAGTGCAGGTGTCCAACTCTTGATCTCTTCCGTGTTTACATTACCTGGACCAGTACTGCTTGGGTTGGAGGCCAGAAACTGCCTTTTTCTTCTTCCTCTTGTCATGTTCCTGGTTTCTTCAAGACAAGTGGGTAGTGGGGTTCCTGGCACTTCCTGTATTGGTTATAATTACTCTTAAGTGTGTTAGCTAGGTATTTCTGCTGTTTGCTGCTTTCCCCAGTCTACTGGTGGCTACTGGAGTGTAAGCAGGAGTGGGGCAGGTTGGCCCCTCCCTTCTGAGCTGGTTTACCACAGGGAGTCTTAGGTGGGGCTGGTTAGAGATAGCTTTAGGGAAACCTCAACAACGGCTATTGGACTGAGCAGAGGGGCGGAAGTCAGTCTAAGCAATTTCTACCAGTCTGCTCCGAGCTAGGAGTGGCTGAATGAAGCCGACTGCAGTTCTGTCTCCAGGATTATCCTGCCCAACTCCAATATGGTGCCCGACCAATCTCCCACTCCCCCAGACTTAGTTCAGTCTCACATACTCACCGCCAGTCAGTGCAGTTCTCTGGTCTGCTGCTCCTCTCTGCCACCATGTCTCCCCACCAAGGCCTTCAGGCTTGCTAGTCATCAGCTTCACTGTGCCCATGCGTCTCTGGGTTCCAACAGAGCTTCTGGCACAGTGCTTCCAGCTCAGGTGAAAGCACCGCCAGCTACCGCCTTCTTCTGTTTAAGTGTTTTTTTTTTTTTAATTCTCTCAGTGGGCTTCAATTCTCACTTTAGTTTCTTCCTAGGTCGAGGGACCCACTTATTTCCTTCTTGTCTTCTCTAGAATGCTATATTCCAGCATCTCGACTGTTTGTCTCAGAAAGGCTGTTTACTCTGCTGCTTACTGTTTCGCTATCTTCCCAGACCTCCTCATTTCTGAGTCTTTAAGACAGCTCCAGAGCTTTAAAAATTTTTTTTATTTAAAAAAAAGAAAAGTCAGAAATGAAAAACAAAAGCAAAAGACATAAACAACAACAGCAAACTCAGCACAATAATAATATAGGTTTTCAAAACAGAATGAAAGAAATTTAATAATGGTTGTTATATTCCATATTGTTCTCTCTCTCTCTCTCTCTCTCTCTCTCTCTCTCTCTCTCTCTCTCTGTCTCTTTTGGAGAAAGAAAATAGAAAAACAAAAGAAAGGTAGAACAATACTGAATTAAAAAAATATCATCATAGAATCACTAGTTGATACATTACTTATTGTCGTCTTAAAAAATAGTTGCCAAAGTCACAAAATCAAAGCATAAATAGTGGCTAGACACTCAAACACTTCTGTTCAGTGTTCCAACTGAACTTTAAAGTAACCAGTGCAAACCTGGTGGGCCTCAAGCAGAATTCCTGCACTCCTTATTTTAAAGATGAGAATAAAGATCTGTGAATCTGTGATGTATATCAGGTGTCTCTTACATTAGAGGTGCAACAGGTGGTCCTCTTAATTCCTGGAATTTTCAAAGGGTCATTATACACATACGATCACCCCAGGCCCTGTTCTTATCTGCTCTTCTGTGAGAGCACTTTAGAAAACCATGTCTAGGGATGGCATCCTGTTGTACTACGGGGACTAGGACAATGACTTTCTGCAGGGGCTTAGGCCAAGGCCCTGTTGTTAAACTCTATGGGCCTCTGCATTTCCATTTGCAAATTTTGTGTTGTTTGCATCATATCTATATTTATAGACCAAGTCTAGTATTCTAAAACTTTTGATTCTCTTGAATTTGCTGGAATTCAGTATAAGCCCCAGGTTTTGTCTGAGCATGTTTGGTGTTTGCTTCAGGGGTATGTTGAGGTGTGATGTTACAGCCAGTTCCCATTTCCCTTCTGGGGCAGCCATAAAATTTGAGAGTGGAGAGTAAAGAATCAAATGAAAAGGAGTGATGGCAGATTCCTTGACTGTACAGAACGAAGTGCATGACTTCCTTGCCTTTGACCTTGAGTTTGGGGATGCTACCTACTATTATACCTCTAAAATTTGAACGAAGTGCATGACTTCCTTGCCTTTGACCTTGAGTTTAGGAATGCTACCTATTATTATACCTCTAAAATTTGGTATCCTGTAGCAAAGTACTGCTTCACTGTGCTAGCTATGGGTTCTTTTGAATTGTAAGTATCAGTAATAATGAAGGAGGCAGTGGAGATTATGGGAAGAAGGAAAGGCAGTGTTAGACGAGGCAATGGGAAGAGTAAGCATCTTTGGGGATGACAAAGTAAATACTCACTTGGGCTTAGGACTCCTCCCTGCAATTTTGGAAGGGAGCAAAGAAAAAAAAAATTTAAAGGGGAAGTAGGTTTAGGTCACTCCTTTAGTACTAGAGAATGAATGCAGGGCTTTCCCATTGAAAGCTACATTCACAGCCCTTTTTTGTTTGAAACAGTCTTGCTAAGCCACTAAGTTGCCCAGGCTGGGCACAAACTTTGAATCCTTATGCCATAGCTTCCCAGGGTTCTAGGATTACAGGCATGTGCCATCATTCCTGGCTTTGCAAAGGAGTCTTTAAACCACTGTTGGCTGTGAGTCTTTGCATGGGACTCACTCTGGGCTTTTAAAGGTAGTCTAACCCTGGGTTTTAGGCAGCACATTGGAGATTTTCTACAATCATTCTGACTTTCTCACATATCCTATTTATTCTATACTACTATTTCATACTTCTGAGAAGGCCAGGTATATAGTATTGATATTATTTCTCAGGTGGTAAGGACCATTATTTTTCCTTTGCTCTGATCATTCAGAGATAAAAAAGTGAAAGAGAAATGTTGAGGGGGCAGTGAAGTTTGTAGGAGGGAGGGCTTACACTCAAAGTCTAAGATCTTGGGGATCCCTACTGACCCAGCTTGGGCTGGCATGGTATTGGTGACTTCAGTGTACTCAGTAAGAGGTGGACTGGGATGGATGGGGTGGGGTGTGGGTATTGTGTATTCTTCTCTTCCCCTTGGTGATTAGGTTGTTATTTCTAGTAGAGAGCCAGACCTTTATGTCCCTAAGGAATAAATCATTCCCAGCAGAGTAAATGTCGTCCACAGACATATTTGTGGCTCCCACCAGTGCTGCCCTTTAAGCTGTTTCTCTGTAACATTTCCCTTAAAGCTGTACTACCAACATAATAGCCACTAGCCATACATGGCTATTTATATTCTAATGATTAAAATGAAATAGAATTCAACATGCAGTTTCACTAGTCGTATTTTAAAGCACTGACAGGTACAGATATCTCCTGGTTAATGTAATGGATCGTGCAGAATTGATAATTCCATGATCACAGAATTTCTACAGGACAGAGTTGCCTTAAAGCCCTGGGGGAGTGGAACCTCCACGTACCTTGGTTTGCTGCAAGGGAAATGGGGACTTTTACTTTCCAAGGGACCCTCTAGTTGCCATGCCACAAGTCCTGATGGCCAGCCCAAGAGGGGAGTTGGCAGCCTGAATGGTAAAAGGGTAGTATTAAACTAGGTACCATTATTTTCTCAGTTTAACAGATAATTAAGATGCAGTTTAGTGACTTGTATTGATTTATTCCAGGTTGCGTGGCTAATATATTGGAGTTAAGACCCTTCAAGCCTGGTTCTTAGTATTTCTTGCATCTATGGCAACCAGAGATTTTCCTGGTATCTCTGGCATCTAGCAACACTTTCATAGTCCTCCTCTGTGGTAGAGTGGGAAACAGGCTTGCTATGTGATAGGTATTTTACTTCATATAGCCTGTGTCCTTGTATGCTTAAAAGAAGAGGCGGTTGGTAACACTTGGAGTGTTCATCTTTCTTCATTTTCCCTTTCTTCTCTACTTTTTTGTCCACAATCATAGTTTTGCAGGGCAATTCTCTACCACCTAAGAAAGTGTGGTGTAGTTCAGTGGTTCTCCAATTGTGAACACTTGGTGGCAGCAACTGGGAAATGTTAGCAATGCAAATTTCTTCAGCTTTACCCCAGTTCCGCTGAATTAGCAAGTCCTGGGGGAGGGACCCAGCAGTCTGTTGCATGGTAAAATTTGAGAACCATTAGTATGAAGAAAATTGCTGTGGATCTCGAGTCAATAGGACCAAGTTGAATTGTGCTTCTACTACCTTGGCAATGTTTGCATCAATGCCACACTGCAGTTTCTAAGCCTTTGTTTCTCCTCCTCACATGCAACTTCATAATTTTATGGTTCTTTCTAAGGTGGGGATCAAATAAGAGGCATTATTATTCATCTGGAGGCCTCTTCTGCATAACCCTGTAGTAACTTAAGTTTTGGTTAAGAAAGGATATATCTATCAGCCAGATAAGTAATGTTTATCTAGCAGATCCTTAAAATGCTTCCAAATGATTTTTGTTGTTGTTGTTGTTCTTGAGACAGGTTCTGATTATATATTTTAGGCTAGCTTTGAACTCAATGTGTATCCCCAGGCTGGCCTCAAATTCACAGCAATCCTCTTGACTCAGCCTCTGGAGTGCTGGGGTTACAGGCATGCACCACCACACCCAGCCCTTTCCAAATGATTTATATTTAATTCTTCCACCTGCTCTATGAGATATAATCATAATAAAGCTGAGATTTAGAGTGTTAATAACTTGTCCAAGTTGGCACTACAGGTTCAGGACAAAGTTAAAGCTTGAATTCAATCTCAATTCAAAATCACTGGATCGCTAGTTAAACCCAGAGACAGAAGATGATAAGCCACCAACATGAAACATCCAACCAGACATTCTCCACCTTGGCTTCACGTTGCAGTCACATGGGGGAGAGTTTAAGTCTCCAGACCAATTAATCAGACTCGGGGTGTGAGGTCCCAGCTTCTACACATTGTAAAACTTCCCAGGAGGTTCAGAGGCAGTAAAGGTTGAGGTCATGGCTGTAAACTCCCTCGAAGTTCTTTTAGGCCCTGATCCTTGATTCCAGCTGCATGTTAGAATCATATGAGGAACTCTGAAAAAACACCTATGCTGGCCTCATCCTAGATCACTGAGCTGAGATTTCTATGGTTGGTGGTTATTATTATTTTTTTTAATTCCCCAGATGACTCCATCCCCTGGCATTATGCCATCTCTCTGGCTCCAGGCAGGCTTGCTATCTGTCAAGGTGGAGCCCAACCCCTGCTACTTCATCACTGGGCAAAGAAGCACTTGTTGAAAATGTAAGCATATGAGTCTGACTGCAGGTTTTTATCATAATATAAGAAGTGGGTAGATGAGGATTATCTTGGAACACCACCCAACAGTCCACAGGGTATATTGGAGTCTCGTAGTCAATGTGGGTGGATATGTATATCATTCAATATTTACCTCTATGGGCTATGTTTAAGATTCTCTTATAGTACAAAGTTTCCCCAACAGGTAGCCACAGCGGGAGGAGAGGCTGAATTTATTAAAATTCCTTAGAGCACATCCACCAACTCACAGTTTATGCTCATTAGTCATCTTCCCTTCCTCCTGTGTGTGAGGCTCATACACAAAAGCTGGGCTGGTACCACATTCAGGATGGAAGAAGCTGCTGCTCTAATGAGGCTATTGGGGCATTCTGACAACCAAATCTTAAACAGCGACTAAGCCAAACTTAACTGGTTGTAAAGTCCACTCTTCATTGAATGGTGGATAAGGGTAATGCAGTGTTTGGCCTCATATGTCTCTGTGTACCTGCTAATACAGGACCTTTACAACCCTCAAGGGTTTCCCTCTCTGCAGTCAATTCAAGTTCAAAAAGTATTAAATGAAGATCTATAGAAATAATCCATGTTGTAAATAACTTTTACTCCTGTATATTATGGTCCTACTTTTATTATTATTCATGTTAATCTTTTGAAGTGTGTAAATTATAGGGTAAACTTAGACATAGGTATGTAAATAGTCACATGTAGCTTAACATTTTGAAAAATGTGCATTAGATGATTTAAATGTTATATGAACATCATAGAATGGATTCACATTAAGCTAGAGGACATCTAATGTACTTTTATAGCACTGGTAATGCAATAAGTTTGTCTATAGCAGCATCATCATAGACATGTGAATATTGCTTTGTGTCATGATACTGACACAGGCATATCACTAGACATTTAGAATCTTTTCAGCTCCATTATAAGCTAATGAGATCACCCTCGTGTACGTATTTTATCATTAATAAAGCAGCATTAAATGGTGCATGACTATATAGGGAAAAAGGGTATAAAGACTTCAGTAGTGTGTTTGGATTAAGGTATCTACTGGGTTGTCATGGAATGTTTTTCCTTGAGACTGGGGGACCACTATACAGCATTTATTAACATCTAATCTCCTTGGACCTCCTGGGGATACTTATTACCAATGCAAGTTCTCAGGTCCTATCCCACTCTTAGAATCTCTGCATGAAAACTGGGCTTGGGAATTCCAATCTTTAGCAAGTCTTCAGTTTTGATTTCTTTTAATTTTTCAAAGTATAAGAATCTCTGCACCCATAACTTTACCGTGCCTTAGAATGCCTGAATGTCCACTTCTGAGGAAAAAGCCAAAAAAAAAAAAAAAAAAAAAAAAAAAAAGACCCTCTGACTATAGAGAATTATTTTGGGAGGTATTGGACCCAGTCCAATACTTAGTCAAGAGCTAAGAGCATTGTGGCAGTGTCTAGGGAGTGTGCACAGGTGTGTGTGTGTGTGTGTGCACATGCCTGTGGTAAAGACCTGGGGGCAGCTGTTATCCTTGCTGCTTAGGTATTCATAGCCAATTGCTTTCATTGTTTCTCACTTTATTAGCTTTTGCCAAGTAGTTCAGCTTTTACTAAGGGCACGCAGGTTTATGGCAGCAATATTTCTCACAGTGTCAGAGATAAAATATCAAGCTAATAACAGACTCCCTGCTAATGTAAATTGCACAAGGAAGGCAATCTTGTTCAGAAGGAAGTTCTACCGGAGAATACTAAGTCTTAAGGTTTTGAGAAAGCAGTCAGTGGGATTTGATACACACTGTGCTTGCTAAGAAGGTAAAATAAATGATTTATGTTAAGTGGTAGCAGCTGCAGAAAACATCATTTTCCTACACCTGCCTCTTCCCAAGGGACATGGGCTCTTAGGGGCTCAGGCAGAGGCCTAGAGGCTTAAGCGTGGCACCTAAGGTAAAGCTTGTCTTCTCCGCTCCTCCCCTTCTCTTTTATGCCTCTTCTCAGGCTCATTGGGTGTAGAAAACCAATTGCTTTCCCTCATGTGTTATAAAGAGGAACCCATTTCAGGCTGATGGGGAACCTGGGAGGTCTCTTGGCAATCTCTGCAATTTCTCCTCTCTCTTTTTGGTTACTTTTAGGCCCCTGCTGGGCAGACCCACTGGTGCCACTTGTTGCAATGAATTTTAACAAGACTTGAGAAGAGGAGTTGAGTCAGAAAAAAAAAAATACACACAGGAAGCAAAGATGCTGCTTTCCTGGGCAACATCCATCAGATCTCTGAGGACAGGCCCTGAATACTGTGTCACTTTTACTCTGTAGCTCTGAGGGGCCTGGGATGGAAATGTTAGTAGCTTTTGAGATGATGGAGTTTTTGTCAAATGGGAGGGCCATCAAAGGCTGTGACTCCAGCCTTGGGGAAGGTGTGTTCAGGAAAGGGAGAGGCTGCTGGTGAATGGGATCAATATCTGTAGTTGCATCTTGAGACCTGAAGAAAGGGCAATAGGAAAAGGAACATTTTCTGATGCATTTTCTTCCAGGCAGTTCCTGACCGCCCTAGTCCATCTTGGGTCCATCAGAACCAGATATGCAGCTTCTTAGCACCAAACAACAGAACTTCCCCTTACCTCTGTTTTATTTTATCTCAGATGATAAGTCTCATCTCAAGACCTCCTTCCCTGCCTGGTCCTTGACTTTGAGGCATACTTTAGTAATCCTCATAATAACATTCTATTTCCTTCCAGAAACAGTGGAGAGAAATGTCAGGCTCTCTGCAAGTCACTATCAGCTTCAGAATTATTTCTTACTGATTCCTTGACACAGTTGCTGCGGTTCTATAAAATAGGGGCAGGCATTAGAGCTTCTAGGTTCCAAGTGAAGAAATAGCTCAGGGAGTTGAAGTGGCATTTCTATGATCACACCTACAGTGAACAAGGAATGAGATAAGATGTGACTTTTGCATCTGTGATCCATCTGACACCCTACCTTACCCAGTGGAGCTTGGTTCTATGAGCATACTTCAGATTATTTTGCCCAAACCACCTAAACCTGTAATTCTCCAGTCCCAGGAAACACACGGTGGCTGGCACACAGACAGCGCTGAGACAAATTGGCTGCCTGTGAGTGGGGAGGGACAGTGGAATCCTCCATCACTACCCCAGCAGGAGAGAGCCAGAGAGGGTGGCAGGTGGTAGAGGCTTGTCTGCTAGATGTGAACAGAGAAGCAGTTACGTGTTTGTGAGCAGGGCAGGAAGGAGGACTTTGCTGACAGCTGGGGTGATGGATGGTGTGGGAGATTGCATGGGGCATGAGTAGTAATGTAATAGAGGGTGCACATTACGGGCAATTACAATTTGAATAAGTTATCAATGGAAAGAAATAGAGGAGTAGAAAGCTGTTTTATTAACCCCCTGAAGTTACGTTCCCGGCATTTTGAAAAAGTTTATGAATTGCTGTGAATTACGAGCCTGATGACAAATGCTGATGCTGGGAGAATCCCTGATTGCAGCTTCTGTAGCAGGCAATGTTTTATGGGGACAATTTAAAACAACAGTCTGGTGTATTTTAAAACATCAAAGGAGGAAGAAAAAGAAAGTGCTTGGGGAAACCTAGTGGATTTACCTGCCTGTGAGCACACTTTGCTATTATAAATCCCACCCATGATTTTTCAGTTTTCCTCTGTTTTTTTTTTTTTTTTTTTTTTTCTTTTGATACGTTGTGTTTCTCCAGGCTCAATGCCTGGGGCTAAGATGTGTCCTGTGTGTTATCCCAAGGAGGGTTTTGCCAAGTTGCTCCCTGGATGAGACTAGAGCTCCAAATAGAGATAACATAACTAATTTCTAAGCTGCTGCTGTGTAGAAATCTCTCCGCTGTCCCTTAATATTTCCAGTTCTAGACAGCAAAAGGTTGAGTACAGGCACACATTCCTTCTGAGAACTCTGTTGTCCTGTCCAGGTAACCCCGTGATCATTTGTTGTCTCCATTATCAAACTGGAGCTCCCAGAACCTCCATCTCTGGAGCTTTGGAAACAGCATTCAGCTTGGAATCAGGAGAAACCTGGCTATATTTTGAGATCTATCACAGACTGGCTGTTTACTTAGTGTGCCCCAGAAGCTTATAGTATCTTTCCCATTAAAAGGGAGGTAAAAAAAAGTCCAAACTGGTAAGGCTGGGTGATAGGAAGCAAGGCAAGCAAGGTACCAAAAGCGGGGGGAAAGCTGCAGAGGAATTTGTGGAGTGGAGACAGGGTGCTAGAGTGCTAAGTGGTTATTATAGTATTGATCTCATAATGCTATGGATATGGAGTTATTTCCAGTTAGAGAAGGCAACTGATGTCTGAATTAAATTGCTCTAAGAAAAAGATGTTGGGAATTGATTTGATCCTGGGTGAGTTTGTCAACAAAGCTCATGTTTTCTACTACAGCAGGTCTTTGTGTTTACTCTGGCACAGAGTTGTTCATCTCCAGGATTGCCTGAAACAGGATAGATGTGATAATTCTGGACTCAACCTAGACCTAATCTTTCCAATCCACAAGGTTTAGAGCAAAGGGAGGGCTTGTGCATGTATTCAGTTGACTGTGGGTTTATGACCAGGTGTAAAGAAAGGAGAATCAGAACTGACCTGGGTTCTGCAATATGCATTATCTATATGCTTGGGTGGAAGAAGTTTTGCCACCTTAGTATCAAGAGTGGTCCAGTGAGCCCAGTGGAAGAGGGAAAGCATGTTCTGGATGAGAAATGTTGCAGTACATACTTTCTGGTCAGGTGGACAGTACCTTGCCGTAGAAGAAACAGAGGAACTGGGCATAAAACTTTGCTTGAACTTGACTTCGTCACTTATTGGCCACCTGTAACTCAATTTACTATTTTGTGTGTTGCGCTGAAGATTAATCAAGATGTGGAAATGCTCAGCATAGTGTCTGGACCAAAACTCTGCACCAGTGGTATTGAACCTATGGCATGGTGCTTCAGCGTGCTGTTTGTATTACTGAACACTCTAAGAGGTTTGCCATCACTGCTCTGTATGAAGCTCACTGCCCAACTCTGTATGTGTGTGTGGCCTATAAATTTGCTAAGGAAACATAGGGGAAACTATTTTTTCTCAGTCTTCACTCTTTCCCCATACCATTTGTGGGAACAGGGAAGGTAATAGTTTGGAATGGAAGGATGGATGTCTTACTCTGGGGCAGAGCTTTCCAAGGTGGAAGCCTCAGACCAATAGTATTTCTGTCACCTGACAAACTGTTGGGAAAGCAGAACCTCAGGCCTGCACTCTTGACCAGCTGAACTGGAAACTCTGAAGGCTGGTCCCCAACTCTGTGCTTTTGCAAGCTCTCTGCAAGGTTTGAGCACCACCACACCAGAGTCTTGGAACTCAGGCATCTGAGAGATGCCTTTCAAGGGTAGGATATTGCAGGTGCTGGACATCAGAGGGTGTCCTTTGTGGTAGATCCCAACTGCTCCAGTGGGCACTGAGGTCATTCTACAATTAAATGATCACTTAGAGGCGGTCACTGTGTAGAGGGCACCCAATTCATTACCCGAGATCAACTTCTTGCAAATTAAAAAATGTTAATGATCAGTTTTGAAGCATTGAGAGCCAATCAGGGACCACATGCCTGGAATAAGCATTTACCATATGGTGCCTTTGGAAGCTAATATTGATTCTCATTATTTTAAACGATTACAAACGTTGCAGGTGTTTTGTAATAATCTCCATTGTCTAATTAGAACATGCGTGAAACGAGCTCATTCTGCCTGCTAACGAATATTGATTTGAACAGCCGAGCCCTGGTGCAGGGGCAGGATTGGGGCTATCAGGCCATTACCAGCCAGTGCAGCCCTCTTTCCCCCTAAATTACAGGACATTTTGACAGGCATTCATCCATGAAGGCTCCATCCTGATCTGGGCCTGCTCTACCCTTTGTATCTACTGTCAAGGTTGTAGCTGAAAAATTTAGAATAAGCACTAGTCATTTGTGACCCTTTTGATTCCTTATTTTTCTTCTTTCCAAATTACTTTTAGCATTCATTTAGTTATTTTTTTGACTTTTTAAATTTAATTTTATTAGTACATGTTTGCAGTACATAATGATTGCATTTATGGTGGGGAGTTGGCACATATATGTAAACACATTTTAATTATTTTTACTTTCCTCTCCTAATCTCTTGATTTTCTTCTCATTTGCAAGCAACTCTGTATCTAAATGCTGATAGGGAGATCTGCTGGAAGTGGACATTACCAACTTTAGCTTCTAGGTACACTGTCTATGATGGGCTCGAAGTTGCTTCTTGTCTTAGAATTAGCTCTCCAGCAAGCATGTAAAACTCCTTGAAGATACTTCTATCGTAGCAAAAATAGTGGTCCTATCTATCATTGCTTCGCATTCTCCTCAAGGCCTGCAGAGTGCTTCGCTACACATTCAGTAAGGACAGCAGTTGTTAGGAGTGTCATTCCTAGTCACTGTCAGATGAATGAACAAAACAACTCTTTGGGTGATGCTATGTGTTCAGTGAGTGGTTCATATGTGCATGCATATTTTAATTTATTAATCAGACAAAATGTATTGCACATTAATTATGGCACAAGGGAAAGAGCTCCTGCTGAATGGCAGCTCTGAGTCTCCCTAGGAAGAAGGCTGTTAGGAGGTGGTGTGGTAACTGCTGAAATGGTTGGAGTAGTGTTCTGTGGAGGCTGGAGTGGAGCCTTGAGTGCAGGGTGAGGTGGTCAGGGAGTGACTGCTGAGCCCAGAGCTGGAGGGCAGACAGTATTTGGGGGATGAGTGCTCATAAAGGAATGTGGGCACTGAGGCTCACGGGCTGGCAGTGGGGCCCAAGTACAGCTGCATGTATGTTTGTGGGTGGCAGTGGCAGAGTGATGGCATTTGGGTTCAGAGAGGGAAGTTGAGGTTGGTTTTTTCTAGCCATGCAAAGAAGCTAGACTTTTATTCTGAAGGTGATGGGTATTAGGAGAGCTAGATTTGGATTTGGTTTAACAATTTTTAAAGATTTATATTTCAGAAAAATCACACTGGTAACACTATAGAGGTGGAAACTAGAGCCTCGGAAATTAGGAATGATCTAAGATCTAAGATCTGTTTCATCCCTGAGAAGGGATGAAACTTTGAGCTGAAGCAGAGATAGAGAAAACAATGTATAGCGTGTGAAAGGTTGCGTTCAATGTAAGAAGATTATCTGATTTTCTTTGCTTGGCTATGGAAAAAATTAAAATAGAAAAATTTGGAGATTAAGAAAAACCCTAGAATATTACTCAACATAAACAAATATATAGTGCATCTTACATGTAGCACATTATATTTTATTATAAAAATTAAAGAATAAACATAAACTTTGTTCCATCCACTATCCCACTACCAGAGGTAACCACTGTAACAAATATGATATTTATTCTTCTAGTCCAAGCTTTTCTGTGTTTCTTTCATAGGTATTCAGAAACATTATATAGTGTTCACAGAAATGGCTGTTACAATTTTAAGCAAAATTTTCTATTTAATATTGATACATGTAGCTTTAGTTTATCCATTTTGCCTGCCACCTAGTATTCTATCATATAAACATACTGTATTTGTCCTCCCCCCCAAGTGGCAGATATTTACATTGTTTAAATGTTTAGCTTTTGAAAATGCTACAGATAGTGTGAACTTTTCTTGCACACATATACTTTCTTAGGAGATATCTATTAGAAATAGATTTTTAAATTTAAGGATTATATTTTTAATTTATTCCATACTACCTAAGGCTTTCTGAAATGCTTGTACCAATTTAAACCTCCATCAATAATAGTAAATCTTTTTCTCCTTGTATTTATTGCCCTGGCTATCATGGGACTTCAGAGTTTTAACACTGATATAAGGACTTTTCTTTGATTACCACGGTGATTAAGTAACTTTCAGATGTATATTAGTCTTAATATTTCTTATATAGTACTTTGTGTTACTTATTCATACCATTTTGGTCACCTTTTTCTAGATTTGTTGGAATTCTTTATATATTCTGGATAACAACTATTTTTCTGAAAAGAATTTTACAACATTTTTCTTCCAACTTCTTTGTCTTTTAACTTTGTTCATGGTATCTTTTGCCAGAAAGAAGCTGTTAAATTTTGATGTTGGAAAATTTATTAGTTTGACCCTCTATGTATTGTATTTTTATGCCTTGTTGAAAAAGTATTTGCCACTTTAGTGCCTAAAGATGGTAGGCATTACCCTACCTTTTCTCCTATAGAGGTAAAGTTTTTCTTCTGACTATTAGATCTCTAATGCGGTAGGAATATTTTTGTGTGTGTGTCCTGTGAGAGGTAGGAAATACGATTCTCTTTATTTCTTCCTTCCTTTAAAAGCCAGTTGCTTCACAGCATTTATTAACAATCTTTGCCTTGCCCACTGATTTATAGTACTTCCTTTATTACATATCTGTTTCCTCTATGTCCTCATCTCTTTGAGGGCTCTTTTCTGTCCATTGTTCCATGAGTTGAGATTGGGTAAACATCAAGTTTTTTTTTTTTTTTTAAATTCCCACTTTAAACCTCCCCCCCACCCCCGCCATGCCAAGCCATTCAGTATCACCAATGACTTTCTTCCTGTAATTCCAAAGAGTCCCAGTACTATCACCTGTTACTGGGGTAATCTAATCTCCTGGCTGGGGTCCTTGGGATTTACCTTCTACAATATCAACAGAATATATATATATATATATATATATATATATATATCACTACACGTAAAGTAAATCCCTACCTTTTCTGCCATCTTACATATTTTCTTGAGATAAAAGAAGAGAGATTTTCATTTGACTCAGGGGCAATGAAAATGTAATCAGAAAACATCTCAGAGATTGTAGGCTGTGTAACACCTCAAACCTAGATGTGTGCAGAGAGTATATAAGTGACCATTGGGCTGGCCCTTGAAGAGCTTGCTGTTATCTAAAAGGCTCTGGGAAGCTGTGAAAGTTGGGCATTTTCTTTTGACTCTGAGAGAAAAGTCTGGTCCACTTAAACCTGTATGTGACTAAATATTCCATCTTGCTTTGTGCTAACTAGCTTCTCAGAGTGGTACCCCTTCCCCCTTTAGGAATGCTGGATTTGGCTGGCTGAAGTCTTGTGTTACTTGGCAAAGAGCATCTATTGGCAATTCATCCATGTTAGTACAATGATCCAGGTTCTTAAACCATCCAAAGAGGATTTTTCTCCAAGATCCTGACCCTAGAAGACTGATTCCAAGCCCCAGTAAAGTCTTAGGACTAAAAAGACTTGTCAGATAATCTTCGTCATTTTTTGTTTCTGTAGGTGAGGAAAGTGAGGTAGAGGTTCCAATGCTCAGAGAGCAGGAAGGTGCAAGAGTCCAAGTCTCTGAGCTGGGAGTATAGCTCAGTATTAGAATCCTTGTGTGGCATGCACAGGGCCCTGGGTTCAATTTCCAAAACTGGGAGAAAAAACAAGATTCAATGGCTCTGATTCTCACTCCTGTTCACTTTCTCTCTAATACTCTCCTTGACTGGAGTGCCTTAGGCTGTGCAGAGTGCTCTAACACAATGCTGCAGACAGGGTAGCTTATAAAGAACAAAAATTTATTCTTCACAGTTCTGGGGACTGAGATGACTAAGACCAAGTTGCCAGAAGATTCAGTGTCAGGTGCAGGTTTCTTTCTGCTTCATATATGATACCTCCTTCTGTGTCCTTAAATGCAGGGGCAAGGCAGCTTTCGAAGCTCCTTTTATTAGGACACCAATCCCATTTGTGAGGATGATACCTCCTGATCTAATTACCTCTGAAAGTTCCACCTCCTATTAATTGTGATTGGATTTAACATATGAATTTCAAAGGGACAGATGCTTAGACCATATTAATAGAGAAAAAAAGTGATTTTGAGAAAAAAAAATCTGCAAACAATTTTTTTTTTCCTGTATGTTCCTTCCCTTGCTGATCTGAAGAGGGTAGAGAAGTCTATGTGTTTAGGAATAAGAGAAAGACTTCAATTCTAGAGATGTTTATCTTGGAAATAGGCAATTGGAGATGGGCCCCAGGGGAAGCACAGAGCAGGATAAGATAAGCCTATAATAATCTTGAACTTTTGGTTTTTCATAAAAAAAAAAAAATACAAACAAAAAACCAGTTGAAGTCTACTGGGGAGTTTAGGTAAACTGCACTTCATAGTTATATTACCTTAAAAAGGTCATTTATAAATCATTTTAAAAAGTCCTTTCATTCCATTGACCTGTACTATTATTTTACAGGTCTTCTAACTTCTTTCCTGCTGGATGGTTGCTTGTTAGTGATTATTTATGCTATAGCTTTAGGTTCTTTTGTGACATCTAATATACATAAGAAAGCTGTGATTAACTAAATCTGTTCAAAATAGGAAACATCCATTTAAAATTAGAATAAAGTATCATCTAACTTGTATCTATATCTTCAAGGGAGGAAGCCTCATTAGACTTCTGTATCATATATATTGTGTGCCATTGTGTTCCCTTGATTAAAGCAGCCATAGAGCCCAGAGTCAAAGGGTGGGGACATATACCCCACTTTTCCATGGGAGAAGCATTGCAGGGTGTGTGGTTGCCTTGCTTTCTTTTCCACGTGAATCCCAAAATGGGCATTTAAGATTCTGCCCTAACATTTCTTGTCCTGTTGCTTTCAATTCTTTAAGATTACGTTATCAATCTTTGAGAGATGAGATGCACAAGTCTTACATGCCTCTCTTTGCTGGTTTCTCTCTCTTTTTATGCATAGTATTCAGTCAGGAGAGACATGCTATCAAATGATCACTGGGACAGTTATCAGAATAATTGTTCCTCAGTTGTCCAAGCACCTTTGGATAGATGAAGGGCTCTAGGACCAGATTTCTATTTTTATGGTAACAACTTCTACCTTTTGACATCTAGTGGTAAGAAAGGAAGGATTTTTCCTTTCTTTTCCTTCCTTTTTTCTTGTTTTACCATGTTTGCTAAACATCCTTCTTTATTACAAGTGATTGTTGTGCAATAAAAATTTAATAAGGAAGAATGTTTATGTGTTCTCTGAAGAAGGAAGACTAGGAACTCTCTGGAGGGGGGTTTCAGGGTTTTAATTGATCAAGACCTCAGTGCAGAGGACAGAGGTGGCAGCTACCAAGGGAAAGTGAGAGTCCGCTCTCTCAGTAGAGACATTAGTAGTCAACACAAAATTTGAGGGGCGACTCCAAACAAGGCGGGGGCAGTTCAAACCAAATGTCTTACCTAGAATCACAAGAATTGGATAAAGGCTGGCGGCCACCATGCATGTGTAAGACTTTTCTCTTTTTTGAAAATTAACCATGCAGCCAACATCATCTGTTTGCATGGATCATGGCAGTAGACCCCAATTGGTTTTTTTAAATGTCCATGGCTAAATTAATGTTTAAAAATAAAATCTGATGATGTTCTGAATCTTTCTTCCCTACTTGTGGCTTTTAGGATAAATACAAAATACAAGATTTGCATGAGTCAACTTCTGCCTATTTTGTTCCTTCGTCACTCACTATGCTCCCCTTCGTTTCCAAATCTTCAGCTGTGTTGGCATTTTTTAGGCTCCATGTGTATCTACTTCTTTCAGCCACTTATGTATACTGGTATCTTTACCTGGAATGCTTTTGCCTTCTTTCTTTTCTCAGATCCTGTGAGTATATTCTTTGTTAATCCTTAATGTATAACTGAGAATGGGGTGATGAGCCATTCTGGTAATCATACAACCGTAAGAGGCAAGGCACTGGTCAACGATGGCACTCCTTCACCCAGTGCGCCTTGTAGAGTTGTTCTGTTTGTGCTGGAGACTGGCCAAGTCTACAGCAACCTCATGCTTGGTCTTTGAAGCAACCTTAGAAATTGGTGGTAAGAACTTTTCACTTAGTTCTAGAGAATTTGAGATGGAAAAGGAAAATTTTACAATGTGAGTGCCAAGGGAAGGGACAGTCGTTGGTACAGAAATTCCTTCCCACTTTGCTTTTATGCGTTGAGTTGGTGCACTTTAGATGATGAAGGGCCTTCAAGCTTTAGAAAGCCACTTACTCCCCACTCTCTCAGTGTGACCTAGATGTGATTTAGCCAGGGTGACCTGGTGGATTAATAAGAGATGGGTCTAGATGCCAAGCTCCTAGCAACCAACTCACTTTTCTGATAAGGAGTTGGGTGAGTCAGGAGTAGATGAGGTAGTTCAAGTCTAGGCTTCACCTCAAAAGTCTTCAGTGAGCTAAATTTTTATTACTTTCATCAGAGTGGGAGATAGTTGGGAGCACTCTCAGAAATTTAGTGACTTTTGTCTCTCTCTGGACCCTGCCTCCTCCTCCGGATCATCTGCTTTAGCATTCACCCAGGCTCCCTCCAAGTAGAAACTCATTCCTCGGGGTAATCAATGTCCTTCTCAGCCAGAACCCTGTTACCAGGGAAACCATTCCAGGCAGCCGACTTTGGCTCATTGAGATGCAGCTGCAGAGCCCAAGGCCTGTGTAAGGGCAACTGTGATCGGAGTGGGCAGTTTTTGGCAACTCTGGAGTGAATTGTACCAAGTGGGACATGGTAATTATGTATTTGTGGCTTTCATTATCTGCCGGTTTAATTGTCACAAATTCATTGTTGTTTTTAAATTTTTATTTTTTTCCTAGACTGCTCAGCAAAAAAGGGAAATTGGTGCCATAGGGCAGATTTCTTTCTGAAGGAGACAATCACTTGTATAGAAAAATAAATTCAATGATTTAATGTCATTTGATTGGCCAGGAAGTTTTCTCCAGCAGTAGGCATATGACCCCAACATGGCTACCCATGGGCCCTCACCAAGAACTTTGAGTTATGTCAGAATGAACATGAATAGAAAAGGAGAGCTAGGCTTGGCATGGTGGTCTGCAAGTTCTCTCAAAGAGAGGAGACTTACAAACACAGGAAAGTCACAGCTCCTTTCTTTTTTAGGTTTTGTTTCCCTACTTTTAATTTCCAGCTATGGGACTATAGATTTCTGAAGTTCCACTTCTTTTATAAAATTGCATCTTTGTACTATCCTTTGCTCATGACAGTTTGGAATCATGGTTTCTCTTATTTTAGGCATAGCTGATATACAAGGCTCCCAATGTGTACATAGAGTAGTTAAGCAGGTGACTTAAATCACTTTACCAAAAAGATTTTTACTTTTTTCCGAAGGGATCAACACTGGACTCCTTAAAATAGCCAGTTCTTTGAGTAAGTTTACAATATAGTAAACACATAGTTTTGCATGTAGTTTTCCTCAAAGTGCCTCAGTTGTATGGTAATAATAATAACAGCAATAGTTCAAATGAATTGAGTGGGTGTGGTGTGATTGGCAGTATCTTACGTCATTGTCCTTAATATTTATTTAGAGTAAGGTAAAGTTGCACTCTATACCATAATAGAAAAGATGCAGAAGGTCTCAGCTCACTTCTCAGGTTAGGACAGATGGAGTTGAGAATGGAAAATGGAAAATATGTGTTGCAGATCTGGGCACTACAGTTATTGGCTTCTGGAGCTTGGAGTCAATCACTTAAGCTTTTTAAACATTGGTTTCATATTTATGAAACAAGGAGAAGAGTGACTCACAGGTGCTTTGAGGACATTATAATTAGTATGGCAATAAAGAAAGCAGCTAAGATAACATTTACTGAATGCATCTATTAATTATTATTCTAAGCAACATGTATGAATTATCTCATTTAATCTTTATAGAAATTCTATGGTATGAAGATTAAATGAGATAATTTTCTGATGTGAAAACTGAAACACAGAGAGGCTACTAAGTGGTAGACTCTGACCCATGTCATTTACTGCCAAAGCGTTGCTTGTCACTCTGTGGCTGCTGAGTCCCCAGTGACAGACTTGCTGTTATCCCAAGAGAGCACCAATTGGAGGCTCACAGCTTGCCTGAAGACCATGTAAAGGAACTGGCTTCCTCAGGGTGTGAGGTCCAAGATTCCCATGGGGAAGTCCTAGTTTTCACTACAGCAGCCCATCTTCTTTGAGGAGGCATGGATAACTATGCATAATGGCTGGTTGCTGCCCAATTATGCTGTTTGGATGATCATCCTCATTTGATCCTATCTCTAGGAATGCATCTGAAGCTTTGGATTTTGTGGCAGTCAGATTCTGTTGCCTTAAATGAGCATTCTGTCCAAACATCACTGTTGCTTGGTAGTATCTTCTGTCATGCATTACTTAGAAGGGTAGATGAGCTCTGGGACAGTGTCAAGGTCCTAGAAGAATTCATTGGTTAGATCCAATAAAATTCAAGGAAGAACCTTAGAAGAACTGGCATGGTCTTCATTCCTCAAGTTGTCTCTTATTTTTTGTTTGGGCAATACATGTACTCATTATAGGGAGAAATGTGCATTCTTTTATGCTGATAATTTGAGCTGGTTTATAGAAATGATTGGGTAGAGAAATGCAATTTACTACTGTGTAAATGGGCTGTAGCCTATTGTATAGGGCCATTTATTTTTTTCCAGAAAGAATTTCTTCTTTAAATAAAGTGATTTTCAAAGCTGGCATTAAGTTGGATTCTATGATAAGTAAGCAATGTTTCTTAACCTTGGCTGCACATTAGAATCCACAGGAAACTTTAAAAAATTCTGATGCATGGTTCTTATCTCCCAGTGATTCTGGTTCTGATTAGCTGCAGACATGGTCTGGATATTGGCATTTTAAAGGTGTCCCAGGTGATTCTAACAGGCAAGCCAGAAGAGCCAGCTTCATGGGTAGTATGTAGTGCACTGTGCATTAGGTCCTATACTCAATGTAATGCTCTGCCATTGCCATCTTAAAATTTTTAAATAAACTCTTTCCAACAAAGAGTTCCATGTTTTTATTTTGCATCCAGTCCTGTAAATTATCTAGCCAGTTCTACAGCCAAGGTTGAGAGTCATTGGACTAGGGAAACATCTTCATGTAAGAGAACATTCATATGTGCCAGCTGCTGGTCGTCTTAAAAGCAACATGTCAATCAAGCAAAGTACTTGTACCCATGAGAGTCTGGACAATGCCTTGGTAATATTGCACCCTGTGGAATTTATTTTTCCTTTTCAAGAGACCTTGAAAAATTGATGCTAAGAGAGCTCTTAACCTTGTTCTTAAGTTCTGGGTGGGAAGTACCCACTTGTACTACTGGGCTTAGTGCCAAGGGCCTGGTGTGAGCTCTTCCTTCTAGACGAGCCTCTCTGTCCATGGAGACTTTGGCAGGTGGACTCGCTGCAGTGGCCCTGAGCCCTCCTGCCTTCTCCTGATCGTTGTTCCATCTTCATCCCCGCCCCATCACTCTTAATATTTAATCTGTCCTTTTCTTTTGGCACTTTTCCCTTTGCGTGAAAATAACTTTCCTCAAAGCACTACCTTTTATCAAGAAGCTTCCTGGAACAGGAGCTGCCCTTCACTGGCCCCATGTATGCATAACAATTCGTTAACTCTTTGCAGTTTAGCTTGTACCATCCAAACATCCTGAAAGGCCTTTCTGCAAAGCTGCCTGCTCTCTCCTCATTGCAGAAATTGTCTTGAACTCTGGGGTTTGCTATCGGCTAACGATGCTAAATTCTGTAGTCCCGCCTGACTGGTAGTCTCCAGGCAATAGGGTCCTGCTATTGTTATAAAAATATTTTTGGAGATTCTTACACAGTGAAATATTTGATACAACTACGGAAAAGTATTTATTGAATGAAGTGCATCTTGGCACTTGTAAGACTTAATGTGCCACCTTTATTTTCTAATATCAAATGTTTGCTTTATGTCTAATTTAAACACTACTGAGAGATGGTTTGAGATTAACAATCAAGAGCATGGAGTCTGGAGCTTCTCTACCTAAGTGGGAACCCCAACACTGTCACTTACTAATGAGGTGTCTTAATTTCTTCATTCCTCCAATGGGACCATAATTGTATCCACCCACAGGGTCTGTGGTAGACTTGAATGCCTGAGCATAATTGAGTGCTTGAACAGGATTTAACAAAAGTTAGCTGTAAGTCTGCTTATGTATGCTTTTTAAGTATTTACATTTAAGTTTAATTTCCTTCCAAAGCTAAGGTTAAGATAATCAACAGAGAAGTCCAAATCTGGGGATTTCTACTTTTGGCTGCTCTCAGGTGTGGTTAGCTGCTCTGGGTAGTTACTTGGGACAAATGTCTTTTTCTCTCTGAGTTTAAAGCATTAGACGGTTAGCATTTTTCCTCTGGTGCCCCAACTTACTTGACAAATATGTAACACTTCCTTCAGCAATAATGACTCCCACAGCAGTGTTCTCAGCTTGTATTCCTCAACTAACTGGGATTCACAGATTTATTGCAATCTATGTCATTCCTTGTCTGGTAATATTCAATCAATTTTAATATAGCTAACAGGAAAGCTTTTAATGCTGGGGAAGAAATAATACCATTGAAGTTGTAGAAAACTGGTTCCAAACTCTTTCTGAACTTTAGAATCACTTGAGTGTGATTAATAATTTTAATAATTAATATATTAAAAAAATATATAACAGTCACATCTAAACTCCACTCACATCAACTAAAATAACTGGGCCCACAGCCTGGCACTGGTGTATATCAAAGCTCCCTGGGGGACTCTAGTGTATGACTAGAATTGAGAATCACTGGTGCAGTCAGTCATGAGACTCAGTATGGGCTGGTAGGAACTGGGGCTAGTTTCTTGGGAAATGGAAGAAACCTTTGTTTCTGTTGACCTCTACAAGTTGGTTGGATAAAGTGGCTCAAATATACTGAAAGACAGTCCCTGCATGGGGCCAGAGGGAGATGAAGATAGACTGGATGATTTAATGCGTCGTCTCTGCCGTAGTTAATTTCTCTAGATCTCTTGTGCTATATTGATTTTGTAAATAGCTATTGTCACATCTACCCCTTCTGCCTGTGGGAACTGGTGGATCTTAAAAAATTGAATCAGGAGGGGGGTGTAGATTAATCAATACCAAGATTTATTGACTTGGGGCATTTATATTAACTGTAGCAAAGTAAGGAATAACTTGAAGCTTTTAAATACTTGATTAAGTGACGTAGTCCATATTATCTACAGCATCTTTGCAAATACTAGCCTTCATTTATTTGGTACAACTCTTGCTTTCATTTCCTGAAATGACCCTTCTTATTTGTTAAACTGTTAGAATTTATATTATAAAAAAATTGCATCAAGATACTTTTCAAAGACCAACTGACAATAATGAGAAGCATCTTTCATTTTTGGTTGTTTGTAATTTCTTTCAGATTTCTTCCTTTTCAACACATTTTTTTCACCTCTGAGGTTATATTTTCAGTTATTTTATTTTCAGAAATGAGAATTTTTGTTCTTCATGGAACATTTGCCTGCTACTTCAAAAGGCAACAACTACCTTGTTTAATTGAATAATTAGTGTCTCTCCTTTTCACCAGGAAGGATTCACATTATCTTTTGTCGAGGGCATAAATGAGAACACTTCAAATATAACCTGTTTTTAACAGGAACTTAAAAAAAATCATTATGCTTGAATAGGGCTTACCATTAAGAAGGACAGAATATTGAGTTTTATCAAGAAGGAGAGGGTATGTACCAATAATTATTCTCTTACAGTCTCTTTGCTAGTCTTGTGGAAAATTTTTGAATATTCCTGTAAGAATTATAGTCTTGTTTTGGGGTGTGGTGCAAAGCTGTAACCTGGGTACAAATACAGTGCACTGTTTTTCCTAAGGTTCTTATATTTGACTTTGGACTTGGTAAGCAGCTTCTAAGACCCTCTAAAATGATGAAAAGATATTTCTTTATTTAAAAACATTTGTAGTGCGGACTGGCTTGAACTCTCTGTGTAGTACAGGCTGGCCTTGAACTCTTGGTGATCTCCTGCCTCAGCTGCCCCAGTGTTGGGATTACAGGCATGCACCATAACATCTGATTTAGATGCTTTGTTTACATGAGGCATTATAATAGTGGGAGGGAAACCCTTATGTGGTTTTTCCAAGATTGGAGTGTAGCATATGCGCTGTGGAGGTGCTTATCTGGGTGCTTGGGCATGGCCTGAGTCCCCAGTTGTCCACAGCTGTTGCATGGGAAAACTTAGATCAGTTCTAATGACTTATACCAAGAGAATCCTTTTTGCTGGTAAAGAAGTAAATATTAATAAATCCACAAAGCCTTCTGTTTTCCTATTTGCCCTCCACCTACTTTATTTAGGCCTCCTCAAATTGGTAAGGTCATTCTTGCTGTAAGCTGCCAGCTTCCCACTTGCTGGTCTTTCTCCAACCTGGTTGGGTTTGTTGCTTTGTTTTTACTGCTCATCATCTGTGGTTTCTTGGCAAAGACCTTGCAGGGCATGAGCAGTCACTCTGTATGAACCACCACAAAGCACTTCTTTAACCTCTAATGTTGTAAGTGCTTGCCAAGCCTAACTCTTAAGTAGGTAGCAAATGATAGTTATGTTTCCTCTATTTCCTTTAAAAGATGGGCTAAGCAAAAGCAAGAAAAGTGCATGACTATTTACTGAGAACTCACTGTTCTCAGTAAATAGCCAACGCTGAATTTTATAGGCATAGCTGCTGATTCATTAAATCCCCATAATAAGTGTGACTCAAAATGTGTATTATCATCTCCACTCATGACTAAATGGAGCTACGAATGGGCCATGAAGTTACTCATACAGCTGGTCAGTGTCAGAGTCTCACCTTGAACTCAGTGCTGACTTCAAAGCCTGAGGCGAGGGATGTTCTGTCCACCCCATGACCATGCAGCTCTGCTTGGCTAGATAATCTCATTTGTGACCCTTTGATTGCCCAGGGAGCGTGGTGCTTCCATTTATCTCCTGTAGGCTTATCTTTTCAAAGACCCTGATTAAGGGCATAAAATTCTAAAATCCTTTAGAGCTTTTCTTGTCCTAGGTTGTCTTAAACTTCTCTCAAGATTTTTCTGTAATATATCCCGGGATATATCATAGTAACTTTTTTGTTTTCCTATTAACCTGATTTGAACCCCAGTATTGCTCTCCCCATGTTGTTCTGTCTGATTTTACTATATTCTATTTTGTTTGATAGTATCAAGTTTGAGGGTATAGGCAACCACTCTGAAGGCAATAAGATTTACTATGATGCCCATTATGGTTTAACTATTATCTTCTTTTGAAGTCCTGTAAGGTCTCCAGTGTAGGTTTTATTGGTCTTGTTATGTACTGTTTTGATCAATTCTATTATACCTGATGGTACAGGCAACTCTTTTTAAAAATAGCAAGAGGCACAATGTAACCATTTTTGATCACCTGGTATTCTATTTTTGCATCATGTACTATGCCCATCCTTCAGTTCTAACCGACTCCGTTTTGTTTAGTCACGTTTGATTTTATTCTCTTCAGAAAAAGTAATAAGAACTGTGGGAGTAAAAAAACCCAAAAAGCGTAATTGTTATTGTAAAAAAGAGAGGAAAGGAAGGTGGTCTAAGGGATATAACTGCATGTATGTTTGAGTGTGTAGGATAGAAAACCATATTACTGAGCTTTTGTTGGATCACTGAATGGAACTGTCTGCAATCTCACTGTATGAATGCCCACTTTATATGCTTTAATTTTATAATTTGGACAACTGTTTCTAAGGTAACAATATGTAACCTATTAACTAGTGATTTCTTACTGTATATTTTTTCTTGAAATTCTGTATTACTTGTACACTTTTACTGCTTTGTTTATTTCCTTTCTTTTTTCTCTTTAAATAAAAAAAAGTTTAGAAAATGGATTTAAAAAGATAGTATATTGTTAAAAAAGTAAACAAAAAAAAAAGATTTTTCTGGAAGACAGCAATAGATAAAATGCTCGTTGTTCTTAAGAATCTCTACTCAAATTCTTGCCAAACTTTACTCTTTGGAGCCCTCACAGCCCCTTCAGGCCAGAGCTCCAAGGAGCATCTTCTCTCATAGCTCTTTATTCTTTCTGAAATAAATGAGACTATATGGATTTCACTGGCCAAGCAGTCAGATAAAGCCTGGACTTTGTAACTCACAGACTCACAGCCCTGTGGGCGTGTCACCACACATACTGCCTGCCAGTTGCGTTCTTTAGCCATATGAATTATTTTAATGCATGACAGGGTTTTATTTCTTCTATTTTGTAACTTAGAACAACTTAACGAGAGTTTGGCTAATGACTTATAGCACTGGGAAAAGGGGCCAGGGCTTCTAGCCCATGTTAAGAGGGACCAATTTGACCTTGGTCGAGAGATATGGTGGGACAGTTTACATAGAATGACACTGGCCATCTTGCTCTATGTAAACAGGAGGACGATCATCAACTGAAATTGAGAGCAATAGGACTTGAGTATTCAGTGCCCCTACCAGTCAGTGATCTCAAAACTAGGGCATATCCATCACAGGCTAATAAGTGTTATTACTTTGTAATGAAAAAGAAAAGTCTTAAATTTAATATGTTTTTATATATTTTAATATATCGGTTGACATTGGCATCTTTAAATGGTGCAGTGCCAGATAATGACATGTAATATACTATTATTCTGGAGGAAGGACAGGGTTGTACTTCTTCTTCATGTTGATTTTTCCCTCACTGAGCTTGGACACATTGTGTTTTAGTCATGCCTGGTTAAGTGGAGTTTTGGATCATTGTATGTTACCGTTTTGATGGTAACAAAACAGACACATGGCTTAAATAACCTCCTTAAAAAATAACTGTGGATTGAAGATGATACTAATATTAAAAATACACAACAACACAATGACAAAGCCATCACTTCTAATTTGGTTAGCCTTATTATGAGGCGAAAACTATAAAGGTATAATCAGAACTGACACAAACTCAGCTTCCTCCAAATCAACAAGAATATCTGCAAAAGATATTGGTTTGTTCTACTGCTAATGACAAACCCTTCCTCAAGGTCCAACTGCCTTGTAATGCTGCCCAGTAATATAACCAAGGTGCTTAGCAAGAAATTTTAGAAGTGTACATTTATAAATATATGCATAAATATATAAATTACATACAAAATTTATATATATATATATATATAAATTATAGGCTCTATGTCAAAAAGTTAAGCAGACTGTGGTATATGTGTATGTGTGTACATGTGAGTGTGTGTGTGTGTGTGTGTGTGTGTGTGTGTGTAGGATGTGTATTTTTAACTGAAATGAGTATGTATTAGTAAAGCCTAACTGATTTAGCAAGTGACTCCAATATGTACTGAAAATGAATGGTTATTTGTGGTTTGTGTGAAAGCCCAGTGTGAGGCAGCTGATTGGAGGCCATCAGGGCTCCACTCCATGCAGAAATTCAGAGACCTTACCTTCCTCCCTCTATTTCCTCTGTCATGAGTTCAGCTGACATGTGAAAGAGACTGTGAAAGGTTAGGCTTTCCCTGGGCAGATCTTGAAGTGGCCACCTCATTTCCACCAGTATTCTGCTGGCTTGAATGTAGTCAGGCACTGACTCCCAACTGCAGAGGAAGCCATGAGGGGCCATGAGTGCGGCAGATAAAAGAAAACCGTTTAGGGAACAACCGCCTTGTCTTGATCAGAATGGGAGATGACACAAATAGGGAAATGCTTCGCTTGGAGGAGTAGAGAGTTCAGAGGTAGAAGACTGTGGCTAGAATTTGATGTACCGGAGTTTATTCATAATTCCAACAATGCTTACTTAGTATTATGTGCCAAGCACATTTTTGGCTCTGGGGATATAGCAGTGAACAAAACAGACAGAAATTTATTGTATCAAAGAGTTCATATTTGAGAGAGTGTTCTGAATGAAGGAAGCTCAAATGAGTTTGAGATCAACCAACACTGGAGACAAGAGCAAAAGGTGATTTTTAAGAAAGTTATTTTGATTTGAACCAAATGATATAAAATTTAAAACTGTGGACTCAGATAGATCTGACTTTATAAACTGGGCTTCATAGTCACTTTCTTGCCATCTGATCTTTGCAAGTTACTCAGCCTGTAAAGTCTCAGTCTCATTCTGTGTAAATAGATAATGATAGTGCTTTCCATGCAGGGATAGTCTGAGAATTAAATAAGAACATAAAAATGCAGCACTTAAACACAGAGTAATCTCCCAGTGAATGTTAGCTATAACACTACCAGTGACAAGTAATAACAATTATGGAAAAAGATGGTCACTTCGACCATGCAGGTTCCCAGGGGCAAAGGTTTCCCCAAACAAGGGAGTTCTTAGAGAACTTTCTCTGTCCTTTTGCCACTTAGATAGTTGTCAGGTTATTGTTATACTTAATTTGTTAAATTAAAGAGCATATTTATTAACAGTTATATATTTAAAACTAATGCCTGTGTGTTGAAAATATTGAAACTATAGGAAAGAATAAAGACAATCAGCTATAATCTTATCATTCAGCAATAGTTTTATCATATTCTTTCCTTCCTGTCTGTTTTTTTTTGGCATGGGCTCAAGTTTATAAAGCCACAGAGTGAGGTCCTAACCTTGGTACCAGCTATTCAGGGTTGACAGTCAACCCCAGTCCCTCAGATGAGAGGTTCCCTGTTGCAGCAGAGGCAGCCCCTAATCCAGTACAGTTGGCTTTTTGCCACTATCTGATTCTCATTCCTAAGGCTCTCTGATTGTACAATTTCAGCTCCTTTATTTTAAACATGTCAGAAACTTCTGTTCCCTGAATACTAACTAGCATGTCTTTTCTGCTGGTTCTGTGCTTCTAGGCACTTGGTGGAACCAGGTGTATTCATGAAATTATGTATGCAAATTTAAAAAACAGAGGTGGTTTCTTGGCTCTTTCCTACTTACTCTATGGTGGTATAAAATTTACCTTCATCCCTGGAAGTTTTCAACCTCCATGGATCAAATAAAATCAATCGATCAATTTACATCCTTTGAGGAATCACACATGATGGTGTAATAGTGACCTTATGTCTATCACCGGGTAACCTCCATATCCGCTGTGTGCTCACAATTCATAATCAATAATTACTCCTTTGAATATCAGCTGCTCTCTGTGTTGGCTCTGTAGGTGAGGTACCTTTCTGTGGGCCCATTATCTCCTAAGATAAACAGAGACCTCAGGATAGAGGATTTGCTTCAATTGTAATGAAATCTGCCTTGGTGAGGAGTATTTTGGGAGGGTTTCAGAAGTTTTGGGGCAAGAAAGAAAGAAGCTGGCAACAGTGTATTAGGAGCTTCTTGGCATTTTTCAGAATCTGTTTCAGATTTTGCTTGGGTTTTTCCTGAGCTGAAGTTTACTTTTGCCTCTCAGAGGCTTTTTTCCAAGGTCTGGAAAATGCAAATTGATAATGTAAACAAAACCATGGGTGACTTATTCTAACAGTTAAAGACAAATATTTCTTTTATTGCTATAACTTAGGTTTTCAACCAAAGTCTGGGGGATAACTTAAATGGCTTTGTAAATATCTATTGCTTACGAATAATTGGCATTTTAATTAAAAATTGTTCCTAATCTATTCAGTGACAGAGTTCTAAAAATTTCACTAAGTGATGCTTTGCTAGTTATAGCTATGAGAAAGTAAGAAAAATGCCTTTTAAAAATACTATTATTTCTTTTTAAGTGTAATGTACATATACCAACTTTACACAAGAAATGTAAATATTGTATATTCCAAACAGGTACAAAAAAAGGAAGAGGATCAATAGATGGATAGAGCAGGGGAAGAGAGAGAGAGAGAGAGAGAGAGAGAGAGAGAGAGAGAGAGAGACAGAGAGAGAGACAGAGAGAGAGACAGAGAGAGAGAGAGAGACAGAGAGAGAGACAGAGAGACAGAGAGAGACAGAGAGACAGAGAGAGAGACAGAGAGACAGAGAGAGAGAGACAGAGAGACAGAGAGACAGAGACAGACAGAGACAAAGAGAGAGGAAAAGGGATGATGAAAAAAATTAAAATGTGTTATGTTTACGTACTATTCCTCACAAGGAATGTAAATAATATGTACCACAAATGTGTACTAATAAAACAATGCCATTATTTAGGGTTTGTTTTTTTTACAAAGTAGGCTGGCTTTCCTTATTGCATTAAGCTTTTTTGAAGATTTTGAACATGCAAAGTGAAACTGTTTTACACAGGGAAAAACTCGAGTGCCCTTAAATATAATGTACAAAGCAACACCAGTTCCTGGGGCACAGAACTGGGAATGCTGCCCCAGGTTAAGACCACAGGTATCTAAAGTTAAATGTGAGCGTGGCTTCATAAAACAGGATGCAAACAATTGGAGATGTAAGAATGTCATGGATGTAGCCACCTGCTATGAATTTAGACAGTATCAAATAGTTACAGATCCCAAAGTTGCTAAGAATGGATTTATGAAGTTTTATTGCATCCTAAGTAACACTTACGATACAGCTGTAAGAGCTCACATCCCAACCTCTAGAATTCCCAGTTTAGCTGTCACCTGGAGCAGAGCTACACAGTGAACATATTTGTGTGTGTTCTACCCCTCACTGGAATGACACACTCGTCCTCTGTGCTGGAGTGAGAGGAAACTCTGAATGGGAAGTCTGAGGATTCTGCCACCAGCTCCAGGTCTGAAGGTCCTGGGGCTCCTGGATCAAACACTTAATCTTCTGTGTATCTAAATGAAATTGAATGGATAAAGTTCACCCTGTTAACCTCACAGGGATTTTGAGAATCAATCTTCATCTCAATTTTATGACTGAGAAAAATGAGAGTCAGGTTAAATCATGCATCTGGAATAAGTGACAGGACTCCCAGATACAATGGTACTTTATCCATAGATAAAAGTTTATGCCGAGGAAGACATTGTTCCTGTGCATGTGAGGGTAGTCTTCAGAAGTCCATCTAGCCTTGACTTCTTTGGAAGTGATACCCTGTCCTTCTTTTGGGGTACTGATTTCCTTCTTCTCAAGTGCCTAGCGATGGGCTGTTATTGCATCCTTTTCTTTCCCTCCTCCCACTCTTATTTGTCCTCTGATGGTTTTAAATCGTATCAGCGAACTCATTATGTGTCTTCCTTCCAAATTCCTGTTCTGTTACCCTGCTCTCTACTTCTCTGACACTTGTTTAAAAGGATGCATTGTCAGTTTTTATTGTAACAGGTATTTATTGGAAAGAATGTTTGACCCAAAAGCCCAGCACAGAGCTATTGGTGTTTGGGAGGCCAAAGTTTTCTGGCTCCCGTTAAAGTTTATAAGCTGGTCTGGTTTCTAGGAGAAAAGTCACACTTTGATGTAGGAGTTAGTTAAATGTCATCAGTGTTGTAATGGAACAGTTCAAAGAAACAAGAGGTGTAAGCAAAATCTGAAGACTGTGCAGGGGCCAGCGATTTAGCTTAGCGGCACAAGCACTTGCCCCGCAAGTGTGAAATTGTGTTTGATTCTGGGTACCAAAAAGAAAAAACAAATAACAATATGAGCCAAAGACTGTGCAAAAGGGTGAAGCTCAATAATCCCAAATAGCAAATTTTAACCACTAACTGGGGAAAGGTTCTGTGTGCTCATTAGCCTGGTTAAAAAAAAAAAAACAAAAAACAAACAAACAAAAAAAAAACACCAAGTGATTCTATCACACCAAATTTATTACTGAAAACCAGGGCATTCTATGTATTCTTTTTTTCCCCCAGTTGCTTATTTGGCACCGGTCCCACCAATGCTACTTCCTGAGGACTGCTTCTAGCTATTCCGTCCTCTTCACCCATAGCTGCAAGGCAGAGGTCATGCCATTGTCCCATCTCTCCTTCTTGGTGTCCTAGCCAGTTCCCTTGCCCCCAGGTCCTGCTTCCTCCAGTTATTTTCAACAGTGATCTGGACTCCAAACCTGGATTTCTGGAATCAGCTTTTGACACCTACCCAGTGTTGCTCATGCTCCAGCCACACAGGACTCCTTGGTATTACCTGACACATAGTACATGAAGAAATTCTTCATGTACTATGCATATTATTCCCTGCTTTGTGAGAAGGCCTTTGCCTTCTCTTTGACAGATGCTTCCTCATCCTTTTAGCTGTTCAAGTATGAATTGCAACATTGGGGTGATTTTCCTGAAATAGTTAATCCAGTTTAAAAAAATTTCATCCCATTTGTTATAGTACTTATGATGTTATAATTATTTTCTTCACATAGTTGTTTTAGACTCTTAAATTTTCCCTGGTATTACCCATCAAAATGCCTATAAAAGTGTCTTTTGAGTGAAGAAATGAGCCAATGAAAGATGAGCAACCTCAATTTTACTACCCTCCCCCTTGGAAGCAAAGTCAGTTACTTTGCTATTGTTGTACTAAATTTAAGGCCTATGATTTTTAGATATAAGAAGAAGAAAGCAATGAAGGGGAGAGAATCACTGGTCTAACTTACTCATCTGTGGCTAAGATTGGCTGAGATCTGTAAATGATGCTTACAAGCCTGAGGTTACTGGTCTTAATGCATGAAACTTCTACATTGTGTGCTAAGTAAGACAAGGGGCCTCTGCCAAGAAAAGAAAGCATCCAGAAAATTACACAGCACTTCTTTCTCTAATTAGTATGAATATTATAAAGTAGATTACTCTGACTTTTCAGAGTTTTCACTCATTTTAGAAGCAAGATTTATAAAAGATGACTAACATTTATATTCTTACATAGTATCAGGTACCATTTTAAGTGATAGCTCATTTTAACATATTTGATCCTCACTAAAACCATATAGATAGGCACACATAGTATCCATATTTTCCAGGAAAACTTGTACAGTGGGGGACTTGGCCAAAGTCATGAGTTGTGATTGTTAGGGATTCTAGCTTCAAAGTCTGCCCCTGAATACTGTATTCACAGTGACATAATTACACTCTGCACAATTGTAGAACATGAGAGAGCTTAGCATGGAGAAAAACATTTTCTATGGAGTTAAATAGTACTGGATTTTATTTTTGGCTTCATCACTTGCAAAGTATTGGTGCTTATCTAAAAATTAAGGTTATGCTATGTTGGAAATACCATGCATAGCTACTCACACATAAAAGGTATTCATATATTTATTTCCCAATATTTTTTCAGTAAACAGTTCCTCTTTCCTTTTGAGTAAAATTTTAGTTAAAGTTAAATATGTGCACTATAAAAAAATAAATGGCAGTGTATTACAATGCAATAGAAATTCAGAGACGCCAGGTTATGATTTGGGCAGGGCACTTATGTAGAATAATGAAGCCAAGGTAGAATAATGCCATTCTGGGTTTATGCACCAGACAGTCTATATTGATGGCATCACCAGGGCTCTGCATTTAATGAAAAAGCAGTATCAAAAACTGGTGTGCAACCTTAAGACCTAGAAAACTTTGTCCTGCTTGAAGTGTTTTAACATTTGAAGTAACTCCAGTTATTAAACGCAAGAGATCAAGAATGCCAGGTTCAAATAAAAACAAAAAGTCATACAGTGGAAACATGTGTTTCTGTGAGGTCAGTGATTGTCAGTAGGTTGGAAGGAGAAGAGATGAGGTGGAAAAGATCCTGTTTCCTATAGAGTAACCCCATGCAGTCAGCGTAAGCTGGTTACTACAGAAGAGGCATGAATATTACAGCAGCAGTCTACAAAAACTGCCTTTCTTTTGGTCTTTAATGTCTTCCTTTGGAGCTGATAGGCTGATATTCCACCTGTATGTAGATAGCATAATGCAAAACAGCTGGGTTTAAAATATATTGCCATTCACTGGAAATCTGTAAATTGGAGGCAAAGCCGTGTGGTTGTGTATCCTTTCCACGGTGCTGTAAATTACAACTGCTCGTGGAGACAGCACTTTTATTATGGGCTGTGTGTATTTCTTGGGTGGAACAAGATAAAAGGGGCCTATCTTCCCTCAACACGGTGACTGTCAAGGAAGGGATGTGGATGTGTGAGGGTGAGGGGGAAGAAGAGACAGGGCTGTGATGGGAAATGCAAAGGAAGGGAATTACTGGTGTCATCTGCAAAGGAGACTGCATCCTCCCGCATTCCTAGCAGAGCCATTGAAATGGAATTTATAAGGAAGGTTGGAGAATTTGTCACCCACATTTACTATATTATCTCTGGTGGAGAAAAAACACCTGTATATAATAAACTTTTAACCTCGATGGGAAATGGACAAGTAACTCAAGGTGCCAGGATAATAATTGCCATGCTAGTTTTTAAAAAATATTTATGTTGAATGCTTACTTTTATTCAGTCATTAAGTCTGTGAGTTACTGAACCTTTTTGGTTTGTTTAAAAAATAGAAATTAAACAGTTTGAAGTCCATGTCAGTATGGACAAGAGGTGGTAAGAAATAGATCCTTTGTAGGTTCTAATGCTTTCCACATATTAATACATTTTTTCTTATAGTGGGTATTAGAATAACCAATTAATAAGTAGTACCATAAATATTACCTATTGAAACCTGGAATTCCTTGATAATGTGCCAGGTTAGAGAAACAAGCTTTAAAGTGTTACAGCTTGAATCAAAAGTGTTCATGAGACTAAATGCACTTTGACCTCAAAGAAATCTTTACTATGAGTTTTATCGTTTACTGCTTAGAAGATGAAAGTGCCATTAGTCAATGGTGGTTAAAAGTAAAGGTTAATGAAAATGTATCAAATTGTACCTGGGCACTTGTAGTTCTTTAAATAATATATGTACATGCTATGTGACATAGTTCATAATTACTTTCTAATACTTAAAAAGTACATATTGGTTGACAAACATGATTTTCAGAACAATTATGTCACAACCAGTAAAATATTATCATTATTTTAGATATTTTGTAATCACAATCACCACAAATTAGCAGTGATCCAAATTGAAATTATAGGATACATAAAGAAATACCCTTAAATATAGTAGTCTTGTAAACCTCAAAGTCATATAGGGAAAATAACTTTATTAACTATAAGATGTCTTCTATGCTGGCTTCTAAAGAAATCTAGCTGTTCTTAAATTGTGATTACAGCATACTGTTAAGTAAAAACCAATTATTTCACATTAATAATAGCAGAGACTTAAGTCTTTTGATTTACTTTTGTTAAGCTCCTTACACTTGGCTTTAATCTAAGCCTCTGCATTGGCTGTACCATCTAAGGAACCTCCTTAAATGTATTCTGAAAAGTGAAAGCCCAGTTGTATTTCCCTTAAGATATGTCATCATTTTGGGGTTGGGAGCTGTTTTAGTAGCTAGTCAAGATTCCCTAAAGAGTTAGACTTTTAAGCTGGTCTCAACTGAATCAACTCTTGTGATTGGAAACTCACAGGATTTCACTGTTGAATTTTTAGTTGCTAGAGTTTCTTTTTTTATAGCGGGGCAAATTTGCCTCTTAGTAACTTAATCACAAAGGTGCAATTTGAAATACAGAGTTTATTTATTAATGTCTTCTGCCAATAAGCAAAACTTTACATATTTGAAGACAGTGATCTTCTCATCTTGCAGTATTTGCAGTTGGCAGATCTCTCAGTTACTAAGCATTTCTGTGACTGTACACTTCTCACCATCCTACTTTGGGATGACTCTAGTTTGTCAGGGTTCTCATTAAGATAATCGAGGGCATGATTCATCTGTTCATTGCACACTTATTGTGCTCCTATTACAAGCCAGGAACTGGGGATAAAATAGTGAATAAGGCAGACAAATTCCAGGCTCAAAGGAACAGCAAATAAAATATATACTTTCACATAACATTAAGTGCTGGAAAAAATATCTAGTGAAAAGATAGAAAATCTTGGCAATAGCAGAGGGCTTTAAAAAATTTAATTAATTACTTAATTAATCCTCTCATCCAGAGATAGGGTCTCACTATGTAGCACAGGCTGACCTTGAAGTTGTGATTCTCCTGCTTTAGGCTCCTGAGAGCTGAAATTACAGATGTGCACCACCACATCCAGGTTGGGGCTTTGTATTAAATAGGTCAGTTAAGGAAGATTTCTCAGTAACTATGTGTCATTTGACCTGAGACTTGGGTGCAGTGTGGGACACATACATTGGTCTTGAGGAAGGATGTCAACAAACAGTAAATGCAAAGGCTGTGAAGTGGAAAAGTTGTGCCACAAGTAACCAAAGGATGAATATTTACAGCTTCTCTTTCTCTCTATGACTGCCAAGAAACTCTTAAAGTGCTAAACCTACATAATTTAGCCTCATTGCAAATTGTCCATGTTGTTTTTGCATTTTTTTCCTGTTACCTTGATACACATATATGTGCCTGTACACATGTACTGGCATTTTCTGACTCTTTTCCCTCACTCCCTCCCCAACTACTCCCTCCCTTTCCCTTTGTCTCCCTCTCTTTTTCTCTTTCTCTTGCTCTTTACTCCTCCTTGTCTCTTCCCCTGAGATTACACTATATTACACTGAGTTCTTTGGAGTTTTGTGATACAAAATTAAAACACTGAGATAAGAGAAAGATTAGAGTAAGAGGGAGAAAATGGGCATGTTTATCTAGGGGAGGATCCTTGGTAGGTTCAAGTCAAATTCCTACATGGTTGAGAGGTAATATAAGCAAGTGATCCAGATTGCATGTATTGCAATAAAGAGCCAAAGCTCCAATTGCGGTGTACCCCATCTAAAGAGGTCAGCTCCTACTCAGCTAGAGCAGATTGTTTGAATGCATAATGCAAACCCAGTACTGCCATATGTCCCAATTTTTCAAGAATAGTAACAGATCTGGTTTTTACATGAGATTTTCCAATTTTAAAAACACTGTCATAGGGACTCCCACCTTCAGAAAACCAGGCTAGACATACTTGTCCCTACTCTCCCATTAAGTACAATTAAAAACCTTTGGTGATAGGTAAGAAATAGAGAAAGACTCTAGAAGGTGGGAAATCTGTGGTCTGAGTGTGATTTGTCCCTACCTAAACTCATGTTGAAGTTTAATTGTCAATGTAATGGTATTGAAAGGTGGCAGAGCCCTTAGCAGATGTTTTGAGTCATGGGAGCTCTTGAACTACATTAATGTAGTTTCTTCAAGAATAGATCAGTTATTGTGAGAGCTGTTATTATAAAGTACATTTCCCCTTTTTCCCTTTCTCTCTTCACACATGCCCACTTACCCTTCAGCCATACGCTAGGCAGACAGCCAGGCCATGCTATTAGATTTCCATGGTCATGCACAAAAATCTATCTTTCCTTTGTAAACGACCCAACCTTAGATGTTCTATTATCACAACAAAAAAATGGCCACATGATGAGGAAAAATGGAAAACAGGTAGGGACTTTGGTAGTCAAAAATAACATTTACACATTCGCATCAAAAATAACATTTACAGATCATGATAAGTTTATGAATATATAATGTAGTAAGTAGAGCAACTACTAAAAAAGCTATACAATGAGATATAATTAAAAACAGAATATAAAATAGAATTTAAAAAATGTTGAAGTCACCAATAGGAAAACAGAGAATTGAAAACCAGAAACAATAAAATACGGACATAAACCTAATGTATCAATAATCACATTAAATGTAAATGGTATAAATGTATTAATTAAAATATATAAATTTTCAGGCTTGATTAAAAATACAACTCAGCTATATGCTATGAGAAATCCACTTCTAGTATAATTAGATCAAAAAATATGAAGGAAAAGATATATTATTCCAAAATTTACTCAGGGAAAGGAATTTCCGTGGCAAGCAGAAACATGGAAGCATCACCCAGGATTTGGAGGCATGTTTATTTAACATAGGACAGGTATCAACAAGGAATCAATTATCCTTCAAAACGCGAGACCTCTAAGGCCCAGGTGGGGAGGTTTTTATGAGGTTGGAGGCTAGAAGAAGAGTATTTGGCTTTCTTTGATTGGTTCTTACAATATGTACCATAGTGACCAGCTATGCATCACAATGACCAACGATATATATATATATATATATATATATATATATATATATATATCTGGTTTTTTAAGAGCTTGTGGTGTGTATGGTGTATGCAGTTTTTATTTAGTTATCTCTGGTACAAATGCAAACCAATTGTCACTTCCAATGGTCAAAGGTAGGTCATATCTAAGGATAATTTTTTTTTCAGGTCAAGAGCCTATCAATTTTTATTGTCTTTTCAGTGTGGATAGGGAATGTCTTGGGCCAGCCTAAGTAGGTGCAGATGAGAACTGAGTGTATCTGTATATATTTAAATGGGAGGTGGGGTTTCAGGGCTAATGACACAGACACTGAAGCATGCACTGTCTGCAGGGTTACCAGTGCTAGCACTGTGGCTTGAGCTTCCAGAACATGGTGCAGGCAGATGTGGCTCTGATTAAGATGGATCATCCATGAGTACTTTTGGCTGAAGTTGGTGTTTCAGTCAATGAGATCCCTGGAGGGGACTTTGGTCTCTGGACCAGATTGTTCTGAGTGCAAGTTTGGCTTCATTAGTGGAAAGTTTCCAAACAGCAGCAAGAAGCAGTAGCAGGAGAGCTTGGCCAAAATAACTTTGTCCAAGGTGATCATAGCATTTCTAGCCTGCCAGACCGTATTTCTAACAAAGTTATTTCAATCTATAAATGGTGTACTCAACATCTGTCAGGGGTCCACTTTTAAAGTCTGATTGGCTCAAGAACAGATCATCAGTCAATGCCAGGCAGTCACAGTCTGGTGGGACCAGCTTGATGGGCAGGTACATGGCAGGATTGAGAAGCAAGTACAGTATATAGCACCTGGACAATTAGGTCTTGGCCTAAGGTAAGCATTGTCATTTTATTTATTAAGAATAATGGCTGTCAGAGCACAGAGGCAAAGGGAGGAGGCAGCCCTTAGCAACTAGATCTAGTTATTTGTACAGGCAGACCTCAGGGAAATCCCAAGGACTGAGAGTCTGGGTAAGTATTGTTTTCATGAACTCAAGGATCCAGATTCCATAGAAGCTGTCAGCTCCAAGAAATTTGTGGAGCTTCTTTCTTGTAACTACTTTCTATCAGATATTGCAACACAGCTTTTGTGACTTTCCAGCAGGCAAATTGGGTGTCATTAATCAGAAATTCAGTGATATTTTGTGCTGGGAAACTAGTAAGGTCATCTGTGAAGATTTCTCCAAAGAGAGTAAATAAGGTTTTAAACCTCTGGGAGGTTGAGTATAGTTAGCCTTTGGGTTGAGAACTGGGGTCTTTCCATTTAAAGACAAAGAGAGTCTGGCTGACAGGAGTCAACAGAAGGTGGCAATTTTGAGATTCAGGCAGGTATACCAGCAGGCTGGGGTGGCACAAGACTGAGACAACTTATTTGGAGGGTTATCAAAGAGGCATTTACAGCTCAGAGATCTTGAGTTGGCCTTACAGGCAGGAGAAGTGCATTTCAACAGTTTGAGAGTCTGTTAACATTTTGTGGTTCAAGCAGGAGGGGGCAGAGAAACAGGGTGTCTTGGAGTGGCCAAATCTGTTGTCAGAGCCTCCCCCCCAAATGTTGGGAGAATTCCCAAACACTTGTGGCAATAGTACAAGTGAACTGGACCTTTTTATTCCATCTCTGGATCTTCTCATTTGAAAGCAGAGAGGGACTGACTAGCAGGGGCAGTTTACAATCAGAAGAAGGCATCTTTTAAATCCAGACCAGGTGGCACCTAGAGGTAGCAGTTCAAGAAGAGTGTATCCACAGAATGATTAACAGTCTATCAGAAGCATAGTTGGTCAGGCCTGGAGGCAGGTCTAGCTCATACCTCTTGGAAGAGAGTTTTCAGAATTTTGGGATTATGGTTGTCTGTCTCAGGCTGATGCAGACGTCATCTTCCTCTCAGGAAAAATGTGGCATTGAACAACAAGGAGGCTGACTGGTTTGGTGACAGGAATTTATGTTTGGTGAGATGTCCTGGAAAGTTTGTGTCTGGAGTAAGAGTTGAAAAGCAAGAGTCCCATTTGCACTGGTTATGGTAACGTTTTGATAGAGGGAACTTTTGAAGGTAGAGAGTTCTGTTCTATTGTTCACCAGGAAAGTCATAGATTGGCCACTAGTATGGATGTGGAAGTTTTTGAGAGTCTTTAACTTTTAATTTGGAGGGTCATTTATTTTTTAGCATCTATAGTCCTTATTTCAGAGTTCTTGGAAACAGTGATAAGTTTTGACATATTGATAGGCTTTTTATTCTCCCTCTTTGATATCTTTCAGAAGAAATTGACTGATTTTAGGTTTCTAGATGGGGTGACCTTTGGAAAAGGCTATGGCAGCTCATTTATGAGAGCTGAAAGTACAATTTTTCCTGAGTCAGAATGTGGAATTGCTGACAGTCATCTCAAGTGTGTGTCAGATGATGCCATCTGACAAGGATAGGCAGTAGAAGCTCTGAAGGGAAGGCCAGTGTGGCTGAATGCAAGCACTGGCTAGATGGAACCAGTTCAGTTAGCCGGGAATAGAAGAGTCAGGAGCAGGGAGTAAAACTATAGGTATTGGCACAATTTCAGTATCTGATGATGGAGCCAAGGTGGAATTCTCAGGAACAGTGGATCTCTTTTTTCTTTAGGTAGAAGGAACAGAAGTTTGATTTCACTTTAACTCTGTCAAGGACTGTGGGTTTGAACTAATTAATTCCAAATTGTGGCTCCCTACGTGTGTAGTGTACTCTTAAATTATGGCACAACAAACAATGGGTGGGGGGGGGGCACCAGAGAGAGAGAGAGAGAGAGAGAGAGAGAGAGAGAGCATCCAGATGCCCACCTGCCTGTTCCCCTTGCAGGGATTTAGGCACAACTTAGCTAAGGAGGTGTGATTCCTCCATTATGCCATGTGTCAGTCACTATGGAACCACAAGTGAGTGCCCAATCAGCCACTGTGACAACTGCTTCCTGGTCTTGTGCACAAATGGAGCACTCTTCCATTCCACTGACTCACACACTGATTGAATAAGCACTCAGAAGTTAAATGTTCCAACTCCTTTCCCTCGTTTGGTCTTGACTAATGAGAGTTGATCAGATTCTCCATCTGCTCAAGCTGAGCAGGACTGATAGACAAACTGAGATGCCCCTGGGGGTCTTATCAGAATTAGGCAGGCAGGTGATCAGGAACACAGACATGGAAAGACTGTATCTTCCATTTGGAGTCCAATGTGAGCCACTGGAGAGGGGAGCCAGGAATCTTCCTCCAGACCTCTGAAGGAACTTAAGAAATCTTCAGAGCATACCTTTCTGTCAGGACCTGGAGAGGTCCTTGCACCATCCACAAGGGCCACGTCTGGTAACCAAAGAAGTCAGCATAATTGGTTATCCCAGCTAACCCACCAGATGTAAAGACAAGAAGAAACACTGAAACATCACCCAGAATTTGGAGGCAGATTTATTTAACGTTGGACAGGAATCCATTATCTTTCAAAACGTGAGGCTTCTAAGACTCAGGCAAGGAAGATTTGATGGGATGGTAAGCAAGAAGAAGAGTACTTGGCCATCTTTGATTGGTTCTTATAATATATATCATAGTGACCAGCTATGCATCACAATGACCAGCCATTTCTAGGAGATAGTAGTAACAGGAACTGTAACAGGAACTATTACCTGGGCAACTAAGAAACTGAAGCAAACTGGTTAGGGGATCATTTTTTGTTACAGAATGATTGTACTAATATCAGATAAATTATACTTCAGAGAAAATACTACTAGCAGTGGTAAAAGAGTTGATGTATTAAGAAATGTAGCATCCTTAAATGTGTATGTATCAAACAATAAGGCGGCAAAATATGTGACACAAAAACTGATTAGCTAGAAGGAGAAGTAGAGGACTCCATAGTTAAAGCTGCACATTTTACATTCTCTCCATAATCAGTAGAATAGGATATCAACAAAACATAAGGATAAATGTATTACTAGTTTGCTAGGGCTACCGTAATAAAACCTCAAAGTGAGTAGTTTAAACAACTTAAATTTATTTCTCATGGTTTTAGAGCTAGAAATACAAGATTTGGGTATCAGAGGTTTGGTTTCTCCTGAGGCTTCTCTGGATTTCAGGAAATATCTTGACACTGTCTCCTTACATGACCTTTCTTCTGCGGGTGTGCCCATATCTGGCATCTCTTCCTCTTTTTATAAATTTTACACATTTTATTGGGTTCGAACTCCAGCCTTATGACCTTAATCTTAATTACCTCTTTAAAGGCCTATATCCCAATATGATAATATGGGGGGAGGAGGGTGTGAAGGCTTCAACATATCAATTTTGATGTGTATGGGGGAAGGACATAATTCAGTTCATTACAATTTAGAAGAACTCAATAATTCAGAGAATACTTCATTCAAAAGCAACACCTTTTCCTTCCCAAAGGCCAATGAAATATGTACCAAGGTATTTTATATCTTGGATTGTAAAAGAAATTTAAAAAATATTTTAAAAATGTTAAATCGTAGTGCTTTCACTGGCCAAAACAGAAACACACTAGAAATTAATAATGGTGAGACAACAGAAAATTTTCCAAATACTTATAAACAAAATGAGGTAGTTCTAAATAACTTATGAATCAAAAAAGAGATGTCAGAAATCAAATAAATACATTAAAATGAATGGAAATGAAAACATAATGTATCAAAATTTGTGAGACTTATCTAGAGAAGTAGTAAAAGGGATTCTTATTTAGGTAAATGCATACAATAAAAAAATCTCAAATAAGTAATCTAAAGTCATATTTCCAAAACCTAGAAAGCATACAGCAAAATGAACTCAAAGCAAGCAGAAGAGAGATAATAAAGATGAGTAGCAGTCAATGAAATTGAAAATATAAAAATAATCTAGAAAATCAATGAAATGAAATGATTGATTGCTTTAAATGTCAGCAAAACTTGAAAATTCTTAGCTAGACCTATAAAGAAAAAAGGGAAGACATAAATTACTGACGTCAAAATGATTTAGAGTATATTGTTGTAGATGTGCTAGACCACAAAAGGTAATAAAAGAATGCTACAAAACAACCCATTTATGTTTGACAACTTAGAAATAGACTACTTCCTGAAAAATGCAGTCTACCACAACTTAGCCAATGTGAAGTGGAAAATACGAATATCTATATAACTGTTAAGTATTTAAAATTCATAACTTAAGAACTCCTCTGCAAGAAAACTCCAGGACCACACAAAGGAACCAGAGAATTCTACTAAAGAGGAGAGCTAGTATCAATTCTTTGTAATTTCATCAAGATAATTAAAAGTAAGCGTTCACTTCCCAATTTATTTTATGAAGTCCAAAACAAAACCAAAGAAAGTCCAAAAGAAAAAGAAACCTCCACCCCTTTGCCCTTTGTGAATTACAGTACAGGATTTAACAAAATATTAGCAAGTAAATTCAGCAATATATAATTATATCTCATGACCAAGTGGAGCAGAAGAATGCAAGGAGTGCAAAGAGGGCTTGATAATATAAAAAATCATCATAATCCACCATATAAACAGGCTAATTAAGAAAAGCCACATGATCATACCATCCATGCAAAGAGCACTTGAAAAGCTTCAATACTCAATGATGATAAAAAAATTCCCAGAAAAATTCAAGTAAATGTTCTTTAGTTTGATATAGGTCATCCCCAAATATAATACTTGATAGTGAATGACAAAATACTTTTTTACTAAGGGACAAACCCAAGACATCTGTTCTCCAAAGTCCTTTTTCAAAATAATACTAGAAATCATAGCCAGTGGAATAAATCAAGAGATGAAGCAGAGGCATATAACTTAAAAGGAAGAAATATAACTCTCCCTTATTTATAAATAACATGGTTGCCTATATAGAAAATACCAATAAATTACCCAGAATTCTCCTAAATATAATAAGTTAAGTTTAACAATGTCACAGATCTAATAAAAACATAGAAAAACCATTTTATTTCCATGAACAATGAACACATGGACATCAAAATTAAAAAATAATACCACTTTCAGTTGCTCTCTAGGGAGATACTTAGGTATAAATTTTTAAAAATATGCATACAACTTGAATACTGAAAACTACACACAGTGTTGCTAAATTGATGGTCTAAGTAAATGGAAGGGTGTTACATACAGATTTTAAAACTCAACAACAATCTAGGTTTCTCCCAAAATGATATCCAAGTTGCAAGGTTAAATGGTTGCCTATCAAAAGACATGTTTGCATCTTAAATGCAGAACCTATAAATGTTGTTTGGAAAAAGAGTTTTTGTAGAGGTGAATAATTTAAGGATCTTGGTGAGGAAATATCTAAGGTTATCTTTGTGGGAACATATCCAGTGACAAGTGTTCTCATAGGAAACACATAGAGGAAAACACAATCACAAAAGAGAAGACAGTGTGAAAAATGAAGCCGTAAGCCAAGCTACGTCCCAAGGGCCAAAGCTGAAAAGTCTATGCAGGATTCTTCTCCAGAACTTCCAGAGGGACCACGGTTCTGGTGACACCTTGGTTTCACACTTCTGAAATCTAGAACTGTAAAACGGTAAATTTTTGTTGCCTTAAACCACTAAGATTATGGTAACAGATACATAGGATTAACTGAATTTCTATCAAATCTCCGCAGCAAGACTGGTTGTCAATTATTAGACAAATTTTATGGAAAGGAAAGGCAGCTAAGATAGCTATTTGTTCTTAGTGTGGAATAGGCTTATTATAGACAAATTCTTTAATGTAGTGATTTTTAAAAAAAATTGTTAGTATGTGTTTACAGTACATGAAGTTTGCATTCATCTTAGAGAGTAGAGACAGATATGTGATGTAGAGCTGGAGGCAGGGAGGAGGGTGAGAAACTGAAGGGGAATACGGAAAAGAATCAAGATTGCTCAAATTTCTTTAGAAAAAGTATACCATGGGTTTTAAAACTTGTTATATACTTGAAGTAATCAGGACTGAATGCTAATGGTCGAGTGGTAGACATGAAGGCCAGTGGTGGAAAATGGAGAATCTAGAAACAGAGTACACAGATATGCCCCACTGATTGCTGGGAAAAGTGCAACAGCATTGCAAGGAGAAAAAATGACCTTTGTGACAAATGGTGCTGGAAAAACTGGGTATCAATAGGCAAAAGAAGAAAGGAAAGAAAAGGCCCTCTAAGTAAAACAAATTATATACAAATCAGCTCATGGGTATACATTATAAAGCTATAGACATTTTAGGAAGCAACCAGGAAAATTGCAAGTTGCAGAACAAGATAGAGTCCTAAATGCTTAACCCCTTAGAGGAAAACTTAACAAATTTGATTTCATGGAAAGTAAGACTCCCTCCCCTTTTTAAAAAATAAAAATCCCTGTTAAGGAAATAGGTAAGCTTTGGAGTGGGAGGGAATTTTGTATTATCCAGCAAAAGATTAGTATCTAGAATATATAAAAAAACTAACTCAACAATAAAACTCAAAACTTCAAACAACAGCAGCAACAAAAACCCAACAGTCTCATTAGTAAAATGAACAACAGTTAAAGACATTTTATTAAAGAGATGTAGAGATAGAAAATAAGCACATTAACATGATGTTTGACATCATTAGCCTCTAGGGAAATGTATCTTCCCAAAAGAGATATCATTATATATCAAAAAAGCTAAAATAACAAGAAGTATGACAATACCAAGTGCTTACAAGAATGTAGAGAACTTGGATCACTCACCTATCACTGGTGGTATTGTAAAATGGCATAGCCACTTTGGAAACAGTTTGGCAATTTCTTAAAAATAAATATGGTCTAATAAGGGCTCATTAATTATGGCTCTGGTCATTTGTCCCAGAAAAATAAAGATGTTTGCACAAAATCCTTTACAATATTGTTTATTGGAGATTTTATTACATAAGGGTTAAAATAGAGATAGTTTAGATATTTTTCAATGAGTGAATGGTTAAACAAACTAGTTGCATTTAGACCATTTCAAGTAATAAACAAAGAACCAGGTACTGGTACAGACAAATCTGGGTGAATCTCTAGAGAATTATCCCGAATGAAGAAAGCTACACCCAAAAGTTTGCATACTATACGACTGTATTGAATTTATGTTCTTTTTTTATTTTAAGGAGGGTAAAACTAAACATAATACAACAGAACAAAGCCAATCAGAAGAAAACAATGTAAATGACATCTCAAAGCAAGACGACAAGAAATCATCACTGGCTATCATAATGTCTTGTTTTCTTCTAAATAGTCGTCCATATCTTCACACACAATGAATTCATACAAAACAAGATAGTATTAAACTGAACCGGACAGAGAGATGAAGGCATTATAGGTCTTCAAAACCAGACAATAGGGAAATCAACAATGGCTGCCATAATGTCTCTCATTCTCTTCAAAATAGCTGTCTGTACCTTCATGTATGTTGAAATTAAACAATACAAAACAGACTAAAATCACTCTGAACAAAGAATAATAGCATTACTGGATTCCACAGCATGACGATATGGAATCAGCAATGGATAACATAATGTCTCTTTTTCTTCAAAGTAGCTGTTCATTTCATCGTGTGTTATATAATCGATTCTCATGAACTATTTAGGAGAAGTTCTAGGCATGTATGTCTCTACATGTATACCTATCCTTTCTGTATCATAAGGAAAAACAAAACAAAATAAAACAATACAAATTACTAGGAAAACACGAAGCAAAAAAGACAAGTAACAGTTACAAAGAGCCCACGACACTGACAACACAGGACTCAAAGCAAGGTGGTAGGAGCATAACTAGGGTTGTTATTTTACATAATGATTTTCAAGAGTTCTTCAGATCACCAGACACTAACATGCGTAATTGTTCCAATCCTATGAATGTTAACTGTTTTGTTCCAAGATCTTACAGAATTTCTAGCACAATCATCTTAGCTATCCTAAGTGTTACATAATTTTACATATTTTTATGTATGTTTATATATAAAAGTTTATATAATTTTAGATACTTTTTCTTTTCCCTTCCTTTTTCTTTTTCCTCCTTTTCCCTGAGATATTATTTTTCCCCTTTGATCAGATTCTTATGCTTTCACTGTATGTGTTGAGGTTTTTGTATCTTACATACTCTTACCATTTCTTATACTAGGGAGACCATACGATATTTACACATGTGAAGTTATGGTCTTGAAATTGCAAAAGTATAGAGTAACAAACACGTTAGTGGTTTCTACTGTTCAGGGTTTGGGGAGGAAGGAATGGTTGTGGCTACCTGAGAAAGACCTACATGTACATGTACTACCCACAGTAGGGTTCACTTGTCTTGCAGACCCCTGCTATCCATATCCTATTTATATCTGCTCATGGCAACAGGCACCTTTTCCTAGTAAAGAGAAACTTAGCTCTGATTGGCCTTTATTCCTTGTCCTTGTTTCCAACTTCCAACAGTACTCAGGATACATTAAGGAGACATTATCTTCTGGGACTCATGAGGCTGGGTAGGAGGATTTGATGGGTGTTGCAAGGTCTGTCTGATCATGCTGATCTACTAGCACACAGTGAGGTGGAGGATTCCTCTCTTTCCCTGTTTCTCTTGGTCAGTCTGGGTTTTGTTGTGCCGTTTAAGCCACTGACTGTTGATTCTGGGCAGAGGGTGAATGAGCTCAGGTGCATGGAATTGAAAGGTAATGAGACTGATTAATCAAATTCCTTCCAGCAAAGGGTGCCACATGCCAGACTCTGTTGTGGATAACCCTCTGACAAGTGAATCAGGAGCTGCGCTGTGCCCTCAGGTGTCTGGTATCTGAGGGTAGACATCTGGCTTGGAGCAAACTGGTTGTGACTGAAGGCCACTTTTGACATGGTGTTTTTGCTTCATTAGGCTATTCTGCCAAGGTTTTCTCACAGTCTCCTCGGGCCATGCTCATTTAGTTATGGAAAACAGGGAGAACATGAGGAATGGGAAATGCAGTTAGCTGTTGATGCAAACAGCCCCAGTGGTTAGCCTCTTGCATGGTATAAAACCAGGGTACTGAAATACCCAGGGAATAAATCGCTCTATTGTTGGTGTGTTGATTTATTTATCTGATTATATTCATTTATTTCTCTATTTTGTCTCATCTAAATTTAGGTAAGTAGAAATGAGTTGAACTTGAAAGATCTGACTACTGATTTTAGAATTGCTTGATAAAATATAGTAAGCATAGAATATTTTTCATAGAGGTTAGAAAGATCTGTATAATGTACCATGTAAAATCAAGTAAGATATATAAGTTTAAATGACTTTAATTGTTTAATTCTGATTTGGCAACTAGTGAATTAGTCATGCCTTGGAATGTACCTTTCCTCAACAGTAAAATGGGGATCGTGATAATACCTGACAGAACAAGTAAGGTAGAGGATGATAGTACATAGTAGGTCTTCAGCAAATGTGAATTTTTAAAATCTGATTTTCTACCAGGGAGAATTTTTGTACATTGATCTTATAATATTCCCTGACATAAGCTAAATGCCTTATGAGAGGCCTTATGGGACAGAAGAAAGAGAAATAGATTAGTTGCAAGGAGCTATGTGTTCAATGTATGCTTTGTATGCTAGAAAGTGCTGACTTAGGACAAATATTACTTATTAGAAGATAGAATCACTGAGTCTCAAGAGAAGGTGCTGAAAACAGGAAAAAGCCACGAGGACTTTGGGGAACAAGGCAGCAGGACAATCTAACCAAGCATGTACTCTGAAAGTATTTGAGAATCATTTTTAATAGGCTTGGAATTGAGCAAGGAGCATCTATTTGGTGGAGCCTCTCGCATGTCCTATCATGTGCATGTCTGGCTGCATGAGCATGGGACAAGGGAGATTCGGCTCACTGCTGCTCTCAGAGCATACTACACAGTGGGAATTTCCTCCAAGATGGGAAGGAGACAGAATATTTGATAACAAGTTTCCCCTGAAAGATGACAAGTACCCAATATTCTCTGCTATTAACGAGCTGTGTGACTATAATAAGTCGTTTAATTCTCCTGACATTCAGTTTACTCATCCTATAATGCGAGAGATCTAGAACACACCAGTAATTTTCAATTTTTGTTTTGTAAAGTAGTTGAATAGCTTTATCAAGTGAAACCTTATCTAGGCACTCAAATTGTAAAATGTGCCCCCCCAAAAACCCAAAACAAAACAAACAAATAAAAAACAGACCTGCTCTGATGAAAGTAGGAAGGCAGAAGGAGAAAACTCTACTCAGATCTTTATTCTATCCCCCTTTTCCTAAGCTTTGGAAAATCTAGAGGTCTTTAAGAATCCTCCATGGTTCCATGGAATGCAGTTTAAAGCTTCTGGACTTGACCAGAATGTCTTTCAAGTCATTTGATGATTCCTTGACTCCACGATGTAGAATACTGCTGATTTTACCTGTAATCATTCTACGTTTTACGACCTTGAATCTTGAGTCAGCCTCTAGCAAAATTAGGAAGTTTAATTAAACTTGATTTTCTTTCATTTAAGAAAAACATTTAAATCTGAGAAACTCATTTTCTCTGCATACTTGTCACTCTTTATTAGCCAATGGCTGTTCCATTCACAAGCTGCCAAGAAAAGCGTGTTAAGCAAATGCGTAGAAATTTGGCTTAAGTAAAACAAGGATTTCCTGCCTTCTAACAAACATGATACTTTATGATACCGTATTGTTGACACACAGACACACAGACACGCACACAGAATTAAAGCAAAATGTTAACAGGATACTTTTGGATAGTGACACTGAGGGGAATTTTGATTCTTTTCCTTATTTTCTGAACTTTAAGCAACACCTACATGTATAACTTTCATAATCATAAAAATTTTATTAATATGAACACATTTTCATTCAAAACTAATTAAGTTAATTAAAAAGATTATTAAGTTAGCACAAAATTGAAATTAATAGTGTTAAAAATAGCAATTTATTGACTTTGAACTCAATGAGCCAGCACAGTCATAAATCTAAAACCCCACATTTCCTGAACTTATAAAGGAGGACCTCTTACCCCCTCATATGATGAATGTGCCTTATTCCTCTAAGGACAGAAGATCAGTGGTTGGAAAATATTCTGGTATGGGATGACTAGTCACCATTCTGCTGGTCATTCACGTGGGAAAGAATTCACTCTTTTAGTTACTGATGTTTGGCTCAGTGCAGATGTTCACATCAGTAGGAGATTTTCAATTGAAGATGTCTAAAAATCAATTCCTTATTTATTGGTACCACAAGGTCTAGAAGGTAACATACTCTTTGCCCCTCCATTTACTACAGTTTTAGCCTAGTGTCTCTCACAAGAAGGCACTTGATAAGCATCGTGAGATCCCAAGGTCAAGGCTGAGCTTTCGGGGCTATCTAGGACAGCTGTTAGATTGCACTGTGTCCTTAATTCCTGTGACTATGGGGGTGGGGTTGGAACAAATGAAGAAAAATGTTCTGCTTTTTACACCTTGTTTTTTTTTTCTACAAGGAACTCTAAGGTAATTAAATTTACCGGCAGTTTTTCTTTAAAAAGTCACATTTTCAGCATCTACCTGTCTCCTTAAAGACAGACAAGAGGATAATAGATGGATAGATAGATAGGGGCAGACAGAAATGGTTACAGTAGCCAAACAGATCTATATTCAGTTTATTATGTTTGATTTTCAGAGTTAATTGAGTGTTTTGTCTTAAAATTGTATTTTCCTTCCTCTTCCTCTCTTTGCTATAATTTAAAAGGAGAAAGATAAAGGCAAAGAAAAATCAATTTTAAAGTTTGCTTTCCAAAATTCCAAAGTTCTTCCATGGTCTCAGAGATAATTGATTCAAATAGATAACCAAGTAGTCAGATGCTTTATGTGGCCCCTGGCACTTCCCTACTCCCATCCCAGATACTTTCTTCCTTTAACAGAGCTAAGGATCAAACTCAGGGCCTTAAGCATGTTAGGTAGATGTTTTCTACTACTGCAGAATTACACCTCTGGATGGAGGTCCTATATGGCTGTAGGTATAGGGAGGCACAGGAAGGTGGGAGTATAATAGAGCCTGTAACATCTCAAGGGAGTCTAAGCATCTCACTGAAGGAAGTAAAAGTCATGTTCTAGTTTTTCATGAGCCTCAGTTTAGTATCAGATCTTTGTGTTTTGCATAGCATGATGCATAGCATGATGTTATTTTACATTTGTTTGATAAAACATATAACCTACAAGGTACACATCATAGATACGCTTATTCTTGTTTTATTAATGAACACATCAAAGGCTAGGATATGTAGTTCAACTGTGTCACAAAGTTTTTAAGGAGCAGAGCCAGAGTCAGCATCCTGACCTTCAGATCCTAGGAATGGTGCTCTGTTCATCATACCCCTTTGCCAGATTTGGTCAGATTATGTCTTACATTGTTTTTGAGATTCTGTACCTTACCAAACATAATTCACAATACTAGTGAATATAATTAATGTTAATTAAAATAGCCCTTTTTACTTTAATTTCTACTATAATACTGAAGGATATAACATTTACTTAGAGAATGCTTTTTTGTTCTCTTCTGACATGTCAAATTATTTGATTCCCCTTCAGTTAGCTTCCTGATGTCCTTTTGAGGTGATTCTGTGGAAGAGGTTATGGGGCAGGAAGTGGTGTGAATATTGAATAGGAGTAACACTCAGCTCAATGACCCCATGTAATCTTGAGTACTGATGTCACCTCTTGGAATCCTTTTTTTTTCTTTTCTATAATGAGTTTGATCAAACTTGCCTTGAATTCTTCTTGGGGCTGTCTCCAGGGTCCCAAGTTTAACTGTAAAGCATGGCTGATCAGTGAAGCTTTATTCTTTATAGGAACTAGGGTTTGTGGCCTTGATGTGGCCCAAGTGGCTTCTCTCTTGAGAATAAATGTATGTTATTCAGCTTTATATTTCTGTGACAGAATAGCTGAGATGGTCAAAAGGAGGAAGGATGTGTTTGGGCTCAGAGATTTCCAATCATGGCTGGCTGGCTTGATTATTTTGGGACCTGTGACCAGGCAGAACATCACAGTGGTGGTGGTTGGATTGTGTAGTGGAGTAAAGCTGCTCACCTCATGGTGGCCAGGAAGCAGAGAAAGAGAGAGAGAGAAAAAGGACTGGGGTCCCAAGATCCTCTTCAAGGGTGTACCCACAGTCACTCCCCCACCCCAAAGCCTCCATCACCTCTCAGTAATGCTAGTCTATCCGCCAAACTTTTTAACACATGAGTCTTTGGGAATATTTAAGAACCAAATTATATCAGAAGACAACCAGTCTACCAACAGAGTTTCCAGTCAATTGTTTAAAAGTTTATGCATGTTACAACCTCTACACATGTTGCTTTCACTTCCCTACTCCCATCCCAGAACATCTCTGACTGAATGAGGGCTCTCGAGGAGAGACACGGACAGAACTGGTCAGATGCTCTCTATTTCACTCCTTGTGGTGGTAATGTTCATAATGTGGTCTAATATCTCTTGCCCAGTAGAGTGAAAATATTCATGTGATAAATGATTAGAGCTACATTCTTGAGTCATTCTTGTGGTTTGGGTAAAGTAGGAGGTTTGTTAGGACTTTTGTACCCCTGTCTGCAACACACATTCTGTTCACCAAAATATAATTGACTTTATAAAGCAAGCTCATATAACATCTTTCAGAGGACATTGCCACTGATCTCTATCTCATAAGTACCTCATATGTGTCAGCTCAGGGCTAAATACCCCCACATGTGACCTCATTGAATAATTGACCAACTGTGATGGATATTACTATTGTTATTTCATGTGAAGAAACTGATTAAATAATATGCCTGAAATTACCCAAACAATCAGTTGCAGAGCCATAATTTGAACTTGGGTTTCTAATTCCACGTGCAGGGATTTCTTTTGACCATGCCTACTTAGACACACTGAGCACATACCCAGCTACAGTGAAATGGAGCACATAGTGCTGTCATGCCTCATTGCATTAGTGATGAGTAAAACCAAATTGTTACCAACATTTCACCTTTAATCTTGGAATTTGAGATGAGTGAAAAAGGGAGTTTAATAAGAGATTAGTGAATATAAATTATTTGTAAAATCCTTTCATAAACATAGCATTCGTTTTTAATGTTCTCATAGAGCAGGGGTTGACACACAGAGGCCTGTATAAACCAGGTTTTATTGGAACACAGCCATGTCTGTTTGCATTCATATCATTTCAGGTTGTTTTGCTCTACAGTGATAGAACTGAGTGACCACAACAGCTATGATAACCTGCAGAGCCTATAATATTTGCTATCTGATCTTTTATAGAAAGATTTTGCTGACTGCTGATAAAGGACACTTGGAAAATTTAGAGGAGAGTAAAAGAAGTAAAACAAACAAAAAACTCCCCCCCCCAAAAAAAAACCCTAGAAGTAACTTCTATTACATTTTGCAATATTAACATGATTTTTCCTTCCTAGTCATTACATTTTTGGAAAATATAATTATAATGGTTGAGTAATATTATTTAGCATCGATATACCATACTTTAATCACTTATTTTTAATAGATTTTCATTTTGTTCACATTTTCCTAGTATAAATAATACTATAATGTACATGTAGGTACACAAAATTTTGGTTTGCTTCTTTGGCATCAAGTTCTAACAGATTATTACATTGAGTGGTATAAAAATTTTTTAAGAATCTCGATACATCTTAAACACTTCTTTCCAAGGAGGTTACACCAATTTTATTTTAAAGAGGATAAAACAAAACAGAACAAAGCAGATCAGAAGAAAACAATGCAAGTGATACAGACCAATTCACTCTTAACTCGCATGCACATTGACACAGGTGTCAGTGCCTACCTCAAAAAGCCTTCATCAATATTGAGAGATATGATTTTATCTGTGAAATAGTGTTATTTGTAACATAAGCATTTTCACCTTTTCATTAATTGTTCTATGAACCTATCATTTTCTCTTCAAGACTTGTTTTTCTCCTTTTATTTTGGTGGACCTTTTCTGTCTGTTAATACTATTATCATTTGGCCTTATAAAGACATATTGTGAAAGAAGTTTTTTCTTTTAATTTTTTTTTTCAGTTTTGCTCATGATTTTTTGAGGGGCAAGAATATTTTTTCTGGGAGCCTGGAATTTAGCTTAGTGGCACAGGTACCTGCCTGGCAAGCATGAGAGTGTGAGTTTGATTCCCAGTGTGCACGTGCACACGCACACACACAATTCTGTAGTAAAAAGTATTGATTATTTTCTTTTATGATTTCTTCAGTTGCTTTTGCTTTGTTCAAAAAGACTTTTCCAAATCAGAAATTAAATATTCATTTATATTTTCTTTCATTATATTTAATCCTTTAATCTTTGTGCAATTGATTTTTGGAATAGTGAACTAAATTGCATGACTTGCTTCTATTTTTCCAATTGTAAACTTCTTCAGTAATATTTATTCATCGTATTCTTCACTAATTTGTGATAATTTCACTATCACATAGGATTTTGTCTATACTAGGTTCTCTTCTGTGTCCAATTAATCTTTTAGTGATGTTTATTCCAGTTTTACACTGTTTTAGTGTATCTTTCTAGTACAGATAACACTTGGTAGTGCAAACCTTCCTTCAGTTTTGTGCATGATACTCTTTAACAAAAAATATTCTAGAAGAAAGGTTGTTAAACTACGACTCACAATCCTAATGTGGCCCTCCACTTGTTGTAAATAAAGTTTTATTGGAACAGAGATGCTCATTTGATTATCTATTATCTACATGTTATCTATTTCATGGGCCCCAAATCCTAAAATATTTGCTGTCTGGCACTTTACAGAAAGGTTGCTGATTCTTGATCTAGAAGACTTGGAACAGGAGTTTAAACAGATAGGAAGCCCATGTTACAAAGCCAGGATCTTGGGGTACACCACAGATTTCAAGTGGGATGTTGGCTGTTGGCTCCAGTTTAATGTATCTCTTCCTTCTTGGTGAGGAAGAAGTCAAGGAAGAGTAGTCACTCTTGACCTGCAGTTGGAATTCCTATTAGCTACACTGCTATTTGACAACATGAATTTCTTCCTAGTTCAACTTCTGTCTGCAACATTAGCAGTTTTTTTGGGAGTTATCCATATACATTGTTAACCTAAACAAAATAAATATTGCCATGTAAAAATATTTCATAGTTGGCTGAATGAGTGTTTTAGGTGATCTAAATCACTGTTGAGCTCCATTTATTCAGGGCTACTAAAGTTGACTGCATCCTGATAATTAGAGGGCTCGAGATTGGAAAATTTGAGGCACTTTGATGAGAAGAGTGAGAAGTATGAGCTTAGGAAAAGCAATGAGAGTCTCTAAGAAGGTTAATTCTTCCAGTATGTGAACATATCTGATAAAGATCGCTTGACCCTGCTCTGTGGTCTATGTATACCATGTGCTCAGGGAGTCCTTGAAGAGAACTAAAGTGGAGTTTTATGGACTTCTAAAAATTGAATAGCCATATCTCCACAAGGACAGACCATATCCCACAGAGAACACACAAGCTTCTGTTGCATTGTTTATTTTTGTGACAGTTTTGAAACTCTGGCATGTCTCTGTGGGAAGCACTAGCCTTCTCTTTGTGTGATCTGGAATAAGCTTTCATGCACTCAGTGGGGTGCTATGCAGGATTGTTGCTAACTGGTCGGAGTTGCCTGAGAGGCAGGAAGGACGTCTAAAAAGTTGCCCATGTGTGCAAGAGCATGAGTTCATACAATGAAGAGAGGAAAAAAAAGGGGTCCTAAGTCACATGTTATTTGTTGGTGCAGTTTCTGAATGATGCAAAGAGAACTGTATTTGATACAGGTGGATGCATAAAAGGCTGTTTTCACAACCAAGAATTAAGAAAAATGTTTCTAGTATTTTTCACTTTGAGATTGGAAGACTGGGGAATGGTTTCTCCCGCCTCAAGACATTTCTTCCCTTCAAACTAAATAGAGATATGATAACTGCTCTGATAAAGGGAAGAAACTCAGGAAATAGAGAAGTCAAGAGAAAGGAAAAGGGGAATGTAAAGAGAAATTAATGAGAATGGAAACAAAAGCAAAAGTGTTTATTATCTCACTAATTAGAAGTATAGTTTTATGGTAATCTTCTAGGAGACGTTGGTCATAGAAAAAGTCATTGGCAGTGTGACATGCTATGAAAAATGTTATGTGATATGCAACAGAGACTAGGAACAGGCTCGCTATCTAGGGCTCCATTGTGAGGATGTTAGCACAGATGAGGTCTGGCACTGGTGAGTGTACTATAGATTAGATGTATTCTAAACTCTGACACCAACTACTATCATGATGGTTATACACTCCTCAAGGATAAGTCTAAAGAGTTAACATGATGTCGTAGATAACAGTCTCCCAGAGTGTAGGTATTCCATCCTGTGATATTTCTGACAGAATGGGATTGGTGAACTCATGGATCCTAAAGAAAGCTTAAGCCCTAGTGTAGCGGCTATGACTTTGGGAAGTAGGGTCAGAGAGCTAAAATGGGAATCTATGCTGCCCCGTGACCTGGACATATCCTGAAAAAAGTTCAGTTAACCCTTTTAGCCTGTAAAATGGGTGTGATAAAAGTATCTTTTGGTATGAAGTGAGGATTAAACAAAATGATTTATGAGTTTAGGAAAACAAATGAGGCTCAGTGCTCTATACATACTAAGTGATCAGTGAATGTTAGCTTATTATTAACTTATAAATTTATATTAGCATTATTATTACATCTTATAGTATCTTTTGTTTTATAAACAAGGATCATTCTAGAGAATAGTCATCGACATTAGTAGATGTATCAAGAAGATCCATGAAGTGAGATATGTAAAATTTGTTTAATGCCAATATCTGTGAGTTGGTTCGGTATATTTGGGTATTATCTTCCTCTTCAAACAACAAGGGCTTCACATAGGGTAATAATAATATTTTGCTAAATATGTATCCTGAGGCTTGGGGATAAAACGAGGTGATTTAATTTGGTTGAAGAGCAAGTCTGATTATTAAAGTAATTTTATTTACTGTAAAATACTTGTAATTCATAGAATATTATGAAATAGGTTAAGGAGAAGAGTTTTTTTTTTTTTTTTTTTTTTGTCTTTGAGAATCTGAGGACCAGCAGTGTATGAAAAGTCAGGAAATTCGATACTCAGAGCTGTATATTCATCGTTAATCTACTGGGAAATCATAGAAGACTAATTCTTCAGTGATTATGTCTTCTAAATGGACAAAACCCTTAACAGAGAATTCTGGGAAAAGATCAAGTGAAATCTTGAGGGAATATATATGAACTTTCTCCTCTACTTTTTAAAATTAAACTTTTCATTTTGTAATAATTTCATGGTCACTTGAAGTCATGAGAAATAATTCACAGAGATACCTAGCATGCTTTATGTCGTTTCCTCCATAGTAGCATCTTGAAAAGCTGTAGCATAATACCAAAACCAGCATACTGACATTGATGCAGTTAAGGTACAACATTTCCTATACCTTGAGGCTCTTTCATGTTGCTCTTTTTTTGTATCAAGCCCATTTTCCTTATAGCCCACACCCTGCTTAAACCCCAGAAGTTACTAATCTGCTATTTCAATGATTTCATTATTTCAAGATGTTATGTAAGTAAACTCATATTATACAATATTTTACACTTTATTAGGTTATTTACCTGCTAAAAAATAACTACACTATTTTCAGACTTGGCTATTATAAAAATGCTGCTATAAATATTTGTGTGCAGCTTTTTTTTGCCTGAACATACAATTTCATTTCTCTAGAATAATGCTCAGTAGTGTGATTGCTAGGTAATTGGATCTTTATGAAACAAACAAAAAATATTTTCCAGAATGGCTATATGATTTTACATTCCTATCAATAATGTCTGAGTGATCTAATTTCTCCACAACTGCAAGTATGATGACATTCCTTTTTAAAATTTTTAGGCATTCTGACAGATATGTAGTGATGTTCATTTTGGTTTTAATTTTCATTTTTAAAAATTTTTCTTTTTATAATCACTAATAATGTCAAATAGTTTTTCATATGCTGTTTTCCATCTTCTTCAGTAAAGTGTATCTTCAGGTCTCTCATCTGCTAACTGAATTTTAAGAAAGCTGTTGAATTTGAGAGTTTTTTTTTTTCTTTTTCATTTTTATCGGTACCAGGGATCGAACTCACAACTGCCTGCTTACAAGGCAGGTGCTTATGCCGCTGAGCCAAATCCCCAGCTCCCAAGAGTTCTTTTTATAGTTTAGATATTAGTATTGTTTTTACTCTATTCTTTCTTCTGCTCTGAATTTATTTTCATCTTCTCTTTCTAGGTTTTTGAGAAACAAGCTTATATTATTGATTGGACACTTTCCTCTTTTCCACTGTATGCAGTTAGTACTATAAATTGCCCCCTCAGTATCAATTTAGCTGATATATCACAAAGTTGTTTGACCGTGTAGTCAACCGGGATTGCCATAGTAAAACAGCAGAGCCTGAGATGGCTTAAAATAACAGATATTTATTTTCTCACAATTCTGGAGACTACAAATCTGAGCGCACCTTCTGGGAGATCTGGTGAGGACCTCCTTCCTGGCCTGCAGATGGCCACAGTGCCAGTCGCTGTCCAGGCTCTGAGACTGAATAGGCAACACCCACAGCTTAAAGGATGAGTGGTTTGCTTTGGCTCTCAGTTTCAGTCCAGCGTTGACTGGCTCCGGTGCAGTAATTGCAGGGCAAAAGTGCTTAGGAGAACAACGCTTCTTGTGGCAGCTGGGAAACAGAAGGAGCAGCAGGGGACAAGAATAAACTTTTCCAACCAAGCTTGCAGAGCCCACTTCACCAGGCCCTATATTGTAACAGCACATTCAGTCCCTGAACTCCTCAACAGAGCAGCTCACTGATGAGTATAGAGCCCCCAAGATCTAACTACTTTCCAAACACAAGAGACTTTGGGAGCCATCTGAGAGCTAAACCATAACAATCACCTTTTTTTTTTCTCCTTATATCTTTACACGATGTACAGAAAAAGTTGTTTTGATTCCTACTCTAGTAAGGCCACTGATTCTATTGTATTAAGAGTCTATCCATATGACCTCACTTAACCTTACTGTACAGGAACCTCATCTTCACACTGGGAGTTAGCGCTTAAAACTGGATTTTGCAAGACATGATTTCGTCTATAGCATATGTTTGTCTTGCTTTAAATTAATCTTGGATTTTACTCATGCTCTTTAATTGTAGACTGATGTTTCTCGCCAGAGTGAATGATTTTAAGACCTTACTTCTTTGAGTCTTTTTTCAGCTATTCCTGTTTTTTCTTCTCCTGAGACTTCATTGAGATTAATGTTATAACTTTTGGTCCCTGTAGCTCTGTTCACATTTTTGGTCAGATTGAGTAATTTCTATTCTATCTTCCAGTTCATTGAATTTTCCTCCCTGTGTCCTATATTTTGCTATTGTGCCTATACATTGCATTTTTAATTCTGTCACTGTAATTTTTTAGTTAGTGACTTTTCCATTCTAAAGTGTCCATTTTCTTATTTATATAGTCTTTATCTGCTGAGACTTTTATTTTTCTGCTGAGGCTCTGTTTTTTCAGTTGTTTCAAGTGTTTTCATAATTGCTCCTTGGAGCAGTTTTACAGTGACTGTTTTAAAATCTTTGTCAGATCATTTTAACATCTCTGTCCTCTCATTGTTGGCATCTATTGATTGTCTCTTTTCATTCACTTTATGATCATCTCAGTCCTTGCTGTACCGTGTAATTTTCAATCAGAACTGTACATTTTGGCTATTGGTTGAAAAATCTCTATTTCATTTAAATTTTCAGTTTTACTTGAATTTGTTTGGCATTGCATTATCAGGGGAGTATGAGGGAGCCACCTCCTTGTTGCTCGAGCCAGGAAGAAGTCTCAGTTTGTCACCTGGTCTCCACTGACATTGAGAATGGGCTTGTTACTGATGGGCAGGGTTTAGAGACCTAGCTCAGTGAGCCTTCTATGCAGGAGTGCCTTGTTAATATTCCCCACTGTGGCATCTGTTGTTGCCAATTAGCACTGAGTGCTGAGAAAAGTCCTGGCTCACTACTAGGCTCCTCTGGCCCAACTGTGAATGAGGTGAGAGAGTGATGCTTTGCTGCTTCTAGGTGGGAGAAAAAACAAGGTACCACATGGATACCGTGGAGTAGCAGCTTTTGTTATTGCATGGCAAAGATAAATGCCCTGCTCCTTGATTGACCTTTCCTGATATCATACAGGTCCCTTGATGCCTCCTATTAAATGTGCAGGTCTATGTTGTTCACTTGATCTTTTCCTGGCTGAGACCACACTTTTCGTATGTTTTTAAAAACTAGATTAGAGCGATTACTTTGTGAAATTGTTTTGTTTCTCTAGATCTCTCCTAGTTCCTAGACTAGAAACAGATGCTTTTGATCAGTATTTTATTTTATTTTTTCCATTTGCACCCTTTGTTTCCACATCACCAGTTTCTCCAGCACCCCCGTCTGAGATCTATGAGACAAGGAGAAAACACAAAGAACTCACTTCTGTGCTTTTCTTCCAGTCCCGAAGTCCCTAGCCAGTCTGCTTTCTCTAACTTTCAGAGTTTTTTTTCTACTTATTTGATATATAATATCCAGGGGTTTTAACTGTACCTGTGAGAGGTTATAGGGAAAAGTATGTCTTTCCATCCTCCCTGAAGCAGAAGTGTGTTCATTTCTTTTGAAAAACAAAGCATATGATATATTTATGATAAATAATAAATCTTTTTAAAAAGATACAGTGTTTAATTTTTTTCAGCTTTTTAAAAAACTAGGTCAAGTTTGCATTACGTAATTATTACCTTTTTTTTGAGGAGTTGGTTCATGTATGTAACACATCTTAATTCTTTTTTTTCTCTTTTTTATCCCATTTCCCTGCCTTCCCTCCTCCATCCCTTAATCCTTTTCCCATTTGAATAAAATCTATCTTTCTACTTCCTATTATCTATCTTTTGTTTTGTTATTTATTTATATTTTAGGTTCCAGTAGAGATGGCAAATAAATACATTATTATATGAAAAAAATTTCAGCATCATTGGTCATCAGAGAGATATGAAGTTTTAAAAAATTGAGCTTCCATCTTATTCCAGAAAGAAGGACTATCATCTAGGAATCAAATAATAGCAAATGCTAGTGAAGCTACAGGGGAAAGCAAGATAGTTTTTGCATTGTTGATGAAAATGTAAATGGATGCAGTCACTAAGGACATTAACATGGTGATACCTCAAAAATCTAAAACTAGAAATTCTATTTGATCCAGTTATTTCCCTTCTAGATATCTTCTTGAAAGAGTAAAATACATCATATTATAATATAGATACATTCATACCTGTGTTTACAGGAGACCAATTCATAATAACAAATCTTGGAAGTGGTCTATATGTCCATCAACAGATGAATGGATAAAAATATACGATATTTATGCAAGCAGAATATTACTGTGCCATAAAGGATAAATTTGAGTCATTTTTAAGAAAATGACTGCACCTTGAAGTAAGTGAAATAAATCAGATACATAAACTTAAATAGTATGTAAATATCATTTTATTCATGATAGCATCAGAAAAAGTTAAATTCTTTTTTATTTAAAGAGAAAAAAGAGAAAAAAACACAGCAGTAAAAGGATACAAGTAGTACAGAATTTCAAGAAAAAAATATACAGTAAGAAATCACTAGTTAATAGATTACATATTGTCATCTTAGAAACAGTTGTCCAAATTACAAAATTAAAGCATACAAAGTGGACATTCATACAGTGAGATTGCAGACAGTTCTGTTCAATGATCCAACAAAAACTCAGTAATATGGTTTTGTAGCCTACACACTTAAATATACATGCAGTTATATCCTTTAGACCACTTTGTAGAAAAAGTTAAATTCTGAGGAATTAACCTGACCAACAAAGTGAAAGACATCTATAACAAAAAATACAGTACTCTGAAGAAGGAGATCAAAGAGGACATCAGAAAATAGAAAGGTATCCCCTAAAGAGTTGGAGGCGATGTAGTCAAAATGGCCACACTTCCAAAACTGGTATATAGACTTAATACAATCTCAATCAAAATACTGTACCAATATCATTCCTCCCAGAACTAATGAAAAAAAATCCTAAAATTCATAAGGAACCAGAAGCAACCCAGAATAGCAAAAGCAATCCTGGAGACCAGAGGAAAGCAGGAGGCATCACAATCCTAGATTTGAAGTAATGTTACAAAACTACAGTGATAAAAACAGGATGGTACTGGCACAAAAACTAATGTCTTGATGATCAGTTAGCTGCTGACCCCAGGAAAGCAGAGGGAAGAGCCCTATGGTCTGTCCAAGATTCTGATTTTCCTTAAGTGCTCAGGCTCTGTGGGTGATAAATTTCCATCTCTCTGGCTTTTGGCTTTTAATAGCCTTTTTTCTGTTCTCACTTACTTTGAACCTTTTTTTTTCTGTTCTCATTTATTTTGATATCATCATCTAACTACTCTGCACTATTCCAACAGACTCAAATTTTAATTACTTCCCGATGAGCCCATGCTTAGTAGGACATTGGTAACTGGGTGTGAACTGAATTTCTCACAATAATTTGTGTCTGCCAACTACTCTAGTTATTATCTAGCCTGATAGATCCTTGGAAAATCTATATCACTGTCATAATCTCTAATGTGTCACATCACTGCTGCCTTTATCCACTGAGTTTTCCTATTTATGGAATGATAGAACAAACACAAAGCAGAAGAGATATCCTTCCTTCACAACACTATTAGTTTCAGAGGGAAACTAGAATTATTTATAGCTATGGGACATTTTTGGGAATTGTTCAACTGTATTGCATTAATTTCTTTTGAGACAAAGTCTGGTTAAGTAGTTCAGGCTAAGGCTGAACTCATGTAGCCCAGGCTGACCTTGAACTCACAGCAATCCTCCTGCCTTAGCCTCCCAAATTCTGGGATTATAGACATGCACTACCATCCCTGGATTAATTATTATTTAATTTTAAAGCATAAAGAGTGTACAATAAGCAATTGGGTATTTTGAGTTTTATTCCTTTTCTTTTCCCTCAATTTTGAGTTTTTGCCGAGAAATAACTGCAAAACATCTGGCTTTATTCTACTGGTGCTATCAAAAGGGGAAAATGCAGCAAGGCAAGAAAGGGAAATTATTTTCCTTTGAAAATTTTTCTCTCAGAAATGGGAAAAATATAGCAGTCACCTTGGCCTTGAAGCCAAGAAGTAATAGTTTATTCTAACCCTTCATTGCATTTGTAATACAATAGGTAAGAGGTAGAATGATTAGTTTAAAATTTTAGTGACCTCTAAATAAAGTTTGATTTGTCTTCCTTTGCTTCATGGAGTTTTTGCTAGTGATATTACTGGCAACAGTTTTCTTTATTCGAGCTTTATGTGGGAAACTTTAATAGAAACTCTACCTAGTTGTCAGTCTATTAACCTCAAAGGACTTATTTTGTTTAATAGGGTTATACACTTTTGAGAAGGTGCCAGGAAAACACATGGACCTCTGCTTCTGTACAACTATCCACAAGGGAATTTGGTTATAGTGAGATGGTAGAGCGTCTTGAAATATTTATTGAGTTCCAACTCATTTCCTGAGTTATGCACGATACCTTATGGGCATTATTTGCTTAGATCTTACAGCTCCTTAATTGTGGACTTAGTATATGAATGTTGATCTCTGTTTTCAAGGCCAAGGTACTTTCTCTGTCATACTTAAGAAACTCACTGCCCGACTGGGAGCATACACTTAGCCAGTCTTACTGCTGAAGGAGTGTCTCACTCATCTTCACTGATTTCCAGTCTCTTTGGCTTCTTTCCACAAATTTGTATGAAAAAGAATGTGTTTATTTGTGCAGTTGTTTTAAAAATGCCTGAGCCTGGATATTTACATACTATGATGCTGGTGATTGATTCCAAGGCTTTGCTCATTCTAGGCAAGTACTTTACTACTGAGCTACATCCCCAGCCCCTGGTTAATTTATAAACAACAGAAGTGTATTTTTCATGGTTTTAGAGACTGGGAAGTCAACCAAACTGCAGGCATATTGAGCATCTGGTGAGAGTCCCACTTCCTGCTTTGAAAATGTTGCTGCATCTTCCATGGTGGATGAATTGTATGTTCTTACATGAAAATACAGAAAACAAAAAAGGACCTCAGCGCATCCCTTCTAGTTCCTGTACAAGGCACTCAGGTCTTAATCGCTTCCTAGAAGGTTCCAGTTCTTAACACTACCTGAATAGCGATAAAGTTTAACATAAATTTTGAAAGGGACATGTAAATTCAGACACATGTATTCTTTTGGGTTGTATCATGGCCTGCTCCTGACAATAGATCACTTTTTTTTTTTTTTTTTTGTCTTTTTCATTTGTATCGGTACCAGGGATCGAACTCACGACCGCCTGCTTGTAAGGCAGGTGCTTATGCCACTGAGCTAAATCCCCAGCCCCTATTAGATCACTTTTTAAATTGTAGAAAGCTAACTGGCCCACATGAGGATTAAACCCATAATTTAAACTTAACTTCTTGGTCTAACCAGCTGAGCTAATCAGCAGAGTGCAAAGGGTTAATGCCTAGCCGAGCAACACATTCATTATTTTATAATTTGTAAAAAAATTTAAAGCTTCAATCAAATACGCTAGTAAGTTGCAGAGACTGGGCTAGATCCCAGGTGTGCTGTGCTGGGTTCCAATGTTACAGAACTTTAAGGCAGAAGTTATGGTACCCTTAGAAACAGTGTTTCCGTGTTCCTTCACATGGTGAGTGATGAATTGCTGAATGGATGATAGACTATTCTGAATGGTGGTGTTTATTATATATTGTACATCAAATGCTGTGCACCAGTGGCATACCTACAATCAATGCATGTTCTTCTGAATGTTGATAAGGTGAAGGATAGCGTGTTTTCTATCTTTCCTAAAGATATTGTGCATGTTAATAAGCCAATGTCTATGAAGAAAAGTTTTACACGCAGACCTTTTCATTTGCTAGCAGGAAAGGTATGAACTGGTATAAACCAAAATAAATGATTATTTAGAATTTTTAAAAATCATATTCAAGAATGTTCAGCAGTGAGAACAATGATTTATTAAGTGGATTAACAAATCTACTTTACTGAATATATGACTTTTCCTTAGGAAACTTGTATTCACATGCAGTATAATCAAGTAAAGTGCCACACAAGTGATTCAAAGAAGCTTGTTCTTTAAGAAACTTGATTGTTTCAAGATTTTTGAGCATATGAGGATATTCTTTAATAAGCCTTTTTATAAAACACAGAAATAAAGTGAACTTTAAAGTGGATACATATTTCAAATGTTAAAGACTTAGGGTTTAGTGTGAGTACCTACACAGAGTGGTAGAACAGAGTAACTAACGTCACTTGTCTGAAATTATATGGGGCTGCATTTCAATCCTGTAACGCTAACCATATGATCTTGGATAAAGGAGATCCAAGCCACATATCCCTAAAACCATGTGTTCTCATCTCTGAAAAAGGGGGACTGATGGCCACATATATCTCATAAATTTGTTGGCATATTGGGTGCGTTAAACATGAATAGTGCTATGAACTATTGGTGCAACCTCATAAAGATTAGCTGCTGCTTTTATGGAGACTGTTAACTGTTATTAAAAGTAATTAAAAATGATTGTCATTTCATGTAAGAGGTTATGGGAAATAACTGGGTCTATATTTGTCAGCCTCACAAACTGACAACTCCATATGTAGCATTCTACACCCTTAATTTCTACTTATTATTTAAGGTAAGAACAAACGTCAGGTTCGATCCAAAAGAAAATAATCTTGTGTAACCCAAAGATTGAGTGAAGGATTTAGGATTTCTATGTTATAGGTCTGAGACAAAGGATCTCCAAAACCTCTGTATATTTCAAAGTATTCCAAGCATTTGTAGCTGCTTAAAACTGTGAAGCAGCCAATACAAAGAAGGTCCTCAGGTAACTGCTGAAGAATGAATGCTGGATTTTGCTGTGTCTTCTGTTCTGCTTATTACAATAGCAGCCTAGCTTCAAAATGTCCTGTCTAGTTATGTTTTATGATCAAAGTAGTTATTTAAATATTGTGGCTAATAGGAAAATAGATACCCCCGTATTTCCCAGAACACTGCTTGCTTTCTGGGAATCTTGGCTCCATGTGACTTCCCGAGTTGGTGATTCACACTACTAAAGAAGATAGGTTTGGTATGACACAATCTGCAGATTCAAATAAATTCCCTGGAACAGAGTGAGGGTGACTTCTCTTTGCTGACTGAAGCTCCCAATGTATGCACAAAACACCCTGTCCCAGGCCCCAGATGTGTGCAGGTTTCTAATTGTCAGTGCTGCACTAAGATTCGAAGGGTGAGAGAAGAGTTGCAAAATCACGAACACCGAGGGCGGTGTTAGGGAGGCAGCTTCCTGCACACTGTTGTAGGTGTTAGTGAGATTATCAATTGCTCCGAGAGAGGCACAGGGATGGAGGGTTTAGGGAACGTGATAGTCCCTCTCTTCGCTCTTTCTGGACCCTGAGGTTGTGCTTTCCCAGGGATATGCACTCTGCACTTTCATTTCTGCAGGGAAATTAACTGGAGCTCGGCAGGTAAGTCTTTCAGCTCACCTTAAAAACAAAACAAAACAGAAGGCATGTGAGCTGTGGTGGGAGTGGGCCTCCTAACATCGGATGTGGTTATTAGTGCTACAGTAGTATTTGGAAGCTTAAACGTGGGGCAGGGGTTTGAAGCAGCCAGATAAACTGTGTGGCCCTGAGGGAAGAGGAAGGCGGGTGAACAAAAGGAGGGGAGAGGGACTCCGCATTTTATTTCTAACAAATCTCGTGTTTTTCTTGGAAATTCTGCCTCCAGGCTGGTGCCTGGCTCCAGAACAGGGTCCTTGGCGTGAGTCAGAGCTGTGATCTCCCCATTTTCCTTTTTGGTTTTTTCCTTTTTTTTTTTTTTTTTTGGTTGCCGCTGCATGGGAGCAGGCAGACAGAAGCAGGGTTGCATGTTATCAATACAGGCTGCAGGAGTCAATAAGCAGCCAGACAGGGAGTGAAACTGGAGGAGGCAGCTATGGATTTCTTAGGTTATTTCTTGTGAGTTTTTCAGGACTTGTGTGATTCAGGCTTGTCAGATACTATTTTGAGCCGGGCTGAGACAAACACATTCCCCTGGTGCACCAGATGTTGTCTGCAGTCTCCCAATTTCCAGAGGCACCTGGGTTGGATTTCTTGGTGGAAAGGGAATGTCCAGAAATAAGGGAATTAGAAATTATAATAGGGAGAAGTGATTGTTCTACTGGTCTAGAAGTTAGTAAAAATCATGATATAACTCTGGAGATTATTAGGATGGTAGTGATTGGCTTCAGACTAGGGATTGTGCTGTATTCAATTCAGTGCTTGGATCAGTGCATATCCAATAAATATATCTTGATTGAATATCAGTACCAAAATATGTACTTTTTGAGTACACTCAGATTGGTATTCTGGTTTCTTCTTAGAATAACTAAATGGAGTAATAAGGAGCTTAAATGATGGATAATTATGAAGAGATGCATCCTATAACATAGAATAATTTCTTCAAGTGGAATTATTTGATAAGGACACATAAATACAGAAAGTCAGTCTCTTCCTCTCCCTCTCTTCCTCTCTCTCTGTCTCTATCTCTCTGACTCCGTCTCTCTGTCTCTGTTTCGGTGTCTCTGTCTGTCTCTGTCTCTCTGTCTCTGTCTCTGTCTCTCTCTCTCTCTCTCTCTCTCTCTCTCTCTCTCTCTCTTCTCTCTCTCTCACTTTCTGCATCTCCCTCCAATTATTTACTCCCTGGTTCCAGAAGAATTTCAGGTAGCTTATAAAGCAGACAATGAAAATTAGTATCTTTGTGGATAAAAGGTGCAGACTTCCTCCAACCATCTCCTGTGGTTCTGCAATGACGTGGAAATTTTAAGTGTTTATTTCAACCTCCTTTTCCAGCAGTCTCATACCTGATGGTGCAAACATGGGAGACTCGATGGTCCTGCCCTCTCTGGTTCCTAATGAGGAAGAGCTGAGAAAGGGCAGGTAAGAGTCACATAGGTGACTGAGTAATACTTGGAGGGTTGGTTGAACATTCTGCCCTTGGGAGGTGATGAAGCAGATAATTGGGTGGCTTCTCTGTGTTCCTTAGTTGCTGTTTTATAGCTGTGCAATGCTTTGCTTACTTTTTCTATCTGTATTTGAAACTAAATTGGGAAGAGCATGGTCTTCCTTTCCATCTTGCTTAATAAAATATTCTATTATTTTCTCAGCTACTAAAATATTCTATTATCACTGATCACAACCTCCTTAGTTCTGTGTGTTTGTCACTGGCTGTAGTTTACTTAGAAACAATCCAGGTTCTTGGAGCTTGAGTTAGTTTTATACTGGCTGCGGGGGAAGGCTTGGAAGATTCCAGGTATTTTATGAATTCCTGCAATTACCAGGGCAGAGAGATTGGCTAGGGAATTGTGGGCAGATGCTTTGTATGCTGGAACAACTTGACTCAGCCAATATTCCTCTTTTCTGACTTGGAGCTGGGGAAGGGACATATTCATTCATTTAATCCACACAAAAAGTTAACATCCACTACATGTAGGGCACAAAGTTATTTGTATTTTGGGGGAATCAAAAATACTGTGTGCTTTCACCCAAGTAATACAGTCTATTATCCATGAAGATTCCCTTGTACTATTCCCTTTTGTCATGTGTTTCTTTTGGGAAGGAAAAGAGTTTATTTCTGTTTTGCAAATAAGGAAACTGAGACTCATGCATATGTACCTTGCTCAAGACTGTACATCTAGAGAATGAATGAATCCTGATGGAAACTATGTGTTTACATCCCTAAGGGAAGACAGATCTAAAAAAGACTCTTCATTGCATAGTGCATTCTAAGGGCTGCAAAATTTGGTTAGGGAAGGTCCCCATGGGGGAACAGAAAATAACCTGTGATTTGAAGGAGAATGGATGAGCCCAAAAGAGTCCAACCCAAGCTGGCTTAAACAATAAGGGGTAACTATTGGTTCACGTAATGGTGCAGAGCAAATTGTATCACCGAAGTCTGCATGTACCATCTATTGTCCATTGCTGAGTTGGCTATATCCTCAGGCTTTTCCCCTAGCATATCCTTCTATCCAGCACCTGTAAGGTAGTTTCAGGGATCTCAGGAATCACTGGAGTCCTTGGGTCCACATTCATAACAGTCCCCTCCCTTGAAGAATCGAGGTGAGATTAATAGAGGGGCAATTTCCCCAGAGGAAATTCAAGGCAAGATAAAGGGGAATGAGTCTTGGTAGTTCTCCAGAATCTCCAAGGACTGAGTGAGGCAAAGGGACCAGATAATCTCACAGCATGAGCAGTGACAGGAACTAGGCATGGGCAGGAGAGTCCAGATGCCAACTATAACCTCTTACTAGAGTATCTGACCCTAGAAGTTGCATTGCTATAGCTCCTTTGGACTTCAGAGGGTCTAAGAATAGTGAATTAGTAGTCATTCCACTCAGTAGGGTAGTTTCATGTGTTTGGAAAGGAGCAGTGGCTCTTTTCATGCCCCCAGGTTGCACAAACTCTCTTGCTGGCCACCTTGTCTGGTATAACTTGGGTGTTAAAAGTCAGCACCTGCCCAGTAATAAAGCAGAATACAAGGAGATAGAAAAGACTTGGCCTGGGAACCTGTTGAATGATCCCTAAGTATACAAAATCTTATGTTTAACTATCTACCAATCAATGCCAAGGTTTACTGAGGATTTTTTGCTCTGAAGACATATGTTGACATCATGAGTAGGAAGCTTAGAGTCTGGTCTATCAAAACATACTGTGTGTGTGTGTGTGTGTGTGTGTGTGTGTGTGTGTGTGTGTGTATGTGTTTCTCAGAGAAGCAACATGAGAAAAAGTCTATACTAGGAGAAATCAGGAATTATAATTTGATCTGAGCTGTGCATGTACTGTTCCCCATGTGATTTTCACAATTTTCTCTTAATTTCTACTACTAAGCTCCCAGTAGAAATGAAAGCTTCCCCCTTCTTTCTTCAGAATTATTTTACAGTAAAGCTTTGTTTTTCTAGCAGAGAAACCTAGGGTTGTACTTGGGGAAGCTATATCTACCTGTGTTTGAGCCAAATTAGATTTAGCAGGTGCAAAGGGCTACAGAAGAGACTCTGTGTTTGATAGAATTACAGCCAGGATTCTGACAAGCCTTGGGAATCCTGAGCATTGACCCTTGAATGCCATGTGAGTCACCCTTCAAACTTTCCTCTCCCTGTGCTTCATTGCCTACTAAATAATGCCACACCATACACTGTCACATTTGGAATCATTCTAGATTTCATATCTTTGCCTCTCTTTTTCTCTCTCCTGCTCAGCTTCTCTGGGCTCCCTTTATATATCAAGTTGTCAATAAAGTCCTGGTGATTTTATATCTAAATCCTCCTTGAACTCACACTATCTTGCTCATTCCATATTCCAAAATTGTATTCTGTCACACTGGAGGTTTTTTGTTTTATTTTTTATGCAGAGTCTCACTGTGTAGTTTAGGGTGGCCTTGAACTCACTATGTAGCCCAGGCTGACCTCAAACTTGTGGAGATCCCCCTTCTCAGTCTCCCGAGTGCAGGGATTAGAGGCATGTCCCACCATACCCAGCCACACTAGACTTTTATCACTACTGCTTCTATGGGCATGACACATAAGAGGCATTCAACAAGTGACTGTTGAAAGAATACAGAATAAGATAATGACACAGGTGAAATTTAGTCCTTGATCATCTGCCTCTATGAGGCGGGCACAAGTTGCCATTTCTAGAAATAATTAAGAATAAAAACCAGGTCCTCTTGTCATGTATGAAATAACCTTATTTCCATTTCATGGATGTAATTAACAAATATACACCAACCAAACTGTTTCTACATGGAAGTCCACCCCTGAGTCTTCCTACATCCATCCTCTGCTTCTCTGACATCTCATTTCACCATTCACATTTTGGCAGTCTCCAGGAAACCCGATCTAAGCCTGTGCAATGCTAGAAGTGCCTGCTTAGCAGCTTGGCAGGGAGGAGAGGAAATTGAATTACCTGTTTACACTTGTGATCTTCCAAGCTTGTGTCAGAACAAGAAGATAATAGAAGAAATTGTTAACACTGCTTGGGACTAGTGAATCCACATGGTAGAGGAATTTATCACATGAAAATGCTTGCTTTCTTTGAAGGTGAATCTCTTTCTCCATCAGACAGAACTGCCTCCCTCCCCTCATTTTCCTTGCAACAAATTTCCCTTTACAGTATCTGTGCTCACAGTGCTTTTCCTCTGAAGACAGAAACACCTCTCTGCCAGTTTGATGGCAGGCTAGGGATGGAAAAGGAAAAATAAGCCTGTCGCAAAAGTGCTTCTTGACAAGCCCATTTTAAGGAGCTGTAAGACAGCTGTCTGCTCAGAAAATTCTCATGTGTATGATGGGTCTCAATGCAGGAAGAAGAGGGGATTCCTAATAGATTTCCTCTCTGCATGCTGGAGAGACAGATAAACACATTAAGCCATAGTGGTAAGTCAGGCTGAGGATGGACGTTTCTAGTAGAGTGAATGGGAATTCCATTTCAGACTTGTTCCTGAATGGCTACTACCCAATGGATTGCTTTCTCAGCTTCTAACAGAAGCCAGGATGACTGAAGAAAGCCCTACTGCAGGGCTTGAAGCCTCACAATTTGTGATCCATTCTTAACATTGTAAGATGAAACATAGATTCATGAATCTCTATAGATTTCTTCCCATGGATACATCAACATACACTTCTGGAGCTGGGCATTAGACTGAAGGCTACAAGTACAAAGAAAACACACCTTATATTTATTGCTGAAGAGCTCACAATCTCAGTAAGAATGTCTGTCCTAGGAATAAGAAAGACAGGAGCTCACACAGACAGGGTGCATGATCTAAGAACTGCTCCATGTGTTTGATGTGCTTGAGTCATTGTATTCTCACAACAGTCCAATAGACACTTATTCTTATTTTACAAGCAAGGACAGTGTGATACTGGTTTGTTAAGTGCCTCACGTGAGGTTGCTGAATTAATATCTATGAGGTGCCATAAGAGTGAACAGAACAGGGGTGTGTTTAGTGAGCAGGAAAGATACTCTAAGTGGTCCTTTGCCCTTCCTTTGAATTTAGCATAATTCTTTCAATATCTCATCCCACTTAACTCTTCCAGGAAAGGGATGAGGGCTTTTGACATTTTCATATGTATTTAACATTCGTACATTGAGAAATGCAGCAGAGAGTTTGGGAGGCATTCAGGATGATTTGGACCTGCTTCCTAATTTTCTCAGGTCTTGCTTTGTCAAAGGCTGTAAGGCAAATAGTCCTTAAAAGGGCACACAGATGGAAGGAGATTACTGAGAAGGTTGAGCTTAATCTCTACTATTTCCATGAGACATTATGACCCTGAGACTGTTTTTATGTATGTTACTTTAGCAGGATCATTTCAACTGTAAGTGGCAGGAAATCCAATCTAAAGTACCTTAAGGCCAAGGGAACTTTAGAGGGCTCCCTAAAGGAAATTCTAAGGACCGTTCTAGATATAGGCTCAGCCTGATGTGGGATCTCCTGTGACATTGCTAGGTTTCATTTTTTCATCTTTCGACTTGGTTTTGATCACCTCTTACCTTGTGCTCACAAGATTGATAGAGTAGCTCTAAATCTTCCCCTGTGGGTTGATGCCAGAGTTTCTTTCCTGGGTGCTCAGAAAAATAACAATAGTAACAAAAACAGTCTCGGGCTTTTCTGTTAGTGGCCCCATTAAGTTGCCTCTCTATTCCTAGAGTTTTCATTGTGCCCAGGGAAATTAGCTTAGGGTAATGAATGTAAGGATGGAATGGGAGCAAAAAACTCATGGATTTCCCAGGAATTTCAGTTTATCTTTGAGAAAGGTGGTGACATCCTTCACTAGAAACTCCTCAAGATGACCTGTATTATAGCCATTAGATGATATTTTCTCTCCGGGGTTGGCAGCATCCACAAGACCTATGCCTCCTTATTTTCTTATTCTTCTTCTTATCCATCAATAAATAGTCCTGCTCTGTTCATGGCAGGATGCCAAAGTGGCTCAATGCATAAAAAATAGAAAATAGTAGCTAAATGGACTATAAAGCATTATAGACTTCCTCTTTCTTCATGGTAGTTTTGAAATTTATTGTTAATCTATTTTTAACTGATACATAAAAACAATAAAAATTGTGTGCATTAATGGGGTTCCATGTAATGTTTTCACACTTGCATTCTAACTGGCTTCTTCAGTGGCCCTGAGTTCCCTTGCTTATGGACTGGAATTCTTATTCAGAGCGAGGGACCTAGCACATCTTTGGTCCTCCAGATGGTGTTGGTTGGGTGTCAGCATATGGGGAAAGATGTGGGTGGAAGAACTGATGTCAGAAGGGCTGCATTGGAACATTGGATTCAAATCAAAGTGAAAGTCTTTTGGGACTTCATTTTGTGAAGAAAAATCCCTTTAGCCAAAAATGTAAAACTCTGGCTGTCTCCCCATAAAGATGACCTGACTTCCTGAGATGATTAATGTCCCACTGGATACTGTCTTGAGACCCCTCACATGGCCAGTAGAAAGGAAGTTAGGAGCTCTTGCCACCAGCATTTTTCAGTGGTTTCTCCCCTTCCCCGGGGAAAGGCAGCTTGGTGTAGAACACTTACACTGCTTGTGTAGGTGGCCTAGGATAATTCTTTTCGTGTTGTTGAATCCAGACTTCTAATCTGCGAAGGGCAATAAATAGAAAAACTGTACCTACACAACTAAGGGAAAAGCTTTTATGTAAATCTATATGAGTATTACTGGCCCATAGTGGGTAATTGATACTGAACTATTTGGAAGTCCTTTCTGAACTCAACACATGACTTCATAACACTAACTATGTTAAGAATGAATGAGTTAATGTGTTCCTAATGCATTTAAAAACCAAAACTAATATTTTGATCAGTTGCACCAGATCACAGAAAAGTTGAGGTGCCCTGATTTAATTTCAACTTTCACTTCGTGGAATATAGATCCCAAGTTAAGAATTATTTATGTCAGAATTCCTGTTCTTCTCCTAACTAGCCATATAACTATAAAAGGGAATTAGCTCTTTAATATCAGTATCCAGTCAGTAAAATGAAGCTTCTGCCCACATGGTTACTAGGAATGTTTAAGACAACCCATATACAGCTTGACTCTGTTGTGATGCATGCATTGTTACACTCTTTGAGGTTAAACAGCTTACAGTGTCATTACTGTGAGTAGTTGTCCCTGGAAGAATATGGGGTTGGAGGTCCTCATCTGATGAAGGGAAGTCCTCAATATTGGCCATTCATGTACAAGTAAAATGTAAGCTCACCACTTCAGTGCCCTATGGCTGTCACCTTGTTATGCCAAGGGAGAAATTCTGTTTTCACACTGTTGTTGTTTATATTACTACATATTGAACCCAAGGCCTTTGTACTGATATATATTCTCAAGCCTTTCATTTTTAAGACATGGTCATGCTGGGTAGTTCAGGATGGGTTTGAACTTGTAATCCTCCTGCCTTAGTTTCCTAGAGTGCTGGGATTACAGGTGTGCCTTGGCTTCATGCAAAAGACATTATCACATTGCATGGCAAGTTAGATTACATGGGCCTCCAATAAGTACTCTTTTTCAACTCTGAAACTTTATAGGATTTGATTTAACTTCCAAGTGGAAAATAACCTTTATAATTGCTAGTGATATGAGATTAAGTTACTTAACCCTTTGGTTCTTCAATATCTTAATTTTTAGAATGAGGTTAATTATAATTCCTATCACCAAGGATGATTGTGATACTCAAATAGAAATGGGATGTAATATGTTTAAGCACAGTGTGGTTAGACATTAGTGGTGCTCACTGATATCCAATCCTCTTCTCATTTGGGACATAATAAGGTGGCACTTCCTGGCTACCGGTTCATTGGGTGAGATCATGTAACAAATTTGGCTGATGAGTTGTGAGGTCTTTAACTTCTGGGCCAGAGCATTTAAAGTGCTGATGTGCAACATTTGGCAGAGTAGCCCACCAGCATGGGCTCCTGAGATTCCCAGCCAGCATATGATGAATGTGGTATGGGGAAGAAATAACTTTTGGTGTGTTGAGATACTTAGATCTTGGGGCTGTATTTTCCCTGTTCTGTAACCTGTATAGATTGTGTACAACTTATAGATTGATTTCTTATATTTTAAAATAATACTTTAGAAATTATACATTATTATTATTTTCATATTTAGATAGAAAACTAAGGTTAAAAAATGTTAAGTAACTTGCTCAAGGTCACTCTGCTTGTGAGGAGAGTGAAGATTTAGACTCACATGATCTGACTTCAGTTTGTGCTCTTAACTTATGTTTTGCAGATTTCATAGACCAAGCCTGCAGCTTTCTGCCCTATCAGCCAATATTAATTCTGCCTTTCCTTTCTCTTGAACTGCATCCTTTTAGTTTCATTTGGAAATGATTTCCTCTATTGGCCATTACTCTTCAGAGTAGTGGTTAGGTTGGGAAACCAGCAGAGTGGTCTGCTCTGGGTATCTAATACTGAGGTTGTCACAGGAAGTCTCTTTTTCTTTCCTTTGTATGGAGACTTTTTGGATTTCCAGCCTGTTATTTAAACCAAAATCTTTGATATGGCTTAAAATTAAAAAGAGACATTTTTATTCCTACTTTTGCTTGAAGACATCAAGATGATTGCCTTCAGCCCAGCCCGAGATGGGAGCTCTTGCATGTGTGATTTACTGAGAGAGCGCTCTTGGGAGAAATGTAAGGGACTGAGGGGGTAGGATAGGGACAGAAGCTAAGTAAACGTGTGGCATCACTGAAGTTTGGACCCATGCTGATCCCATGATGGAGCTTAGAGCATGGTCTTACCACAAAGACCTTGTCCTAAATTAGGGAGGGAGGGTGAGCTTTTATAGGCCCCATGTCAGTAGTTCATTGGCCTTGGGGATAACTTCCTAGGTATCTTTAAGAGAGGAGATTTCCTGCAGGCTAAGGCAGCCCTCCAGAGAAGGAAGCAGGTGTGAGACAGTGGTAGGCAACACCTGCAGTCATTGGGGGATGGGCACATCTTCCTGGTAGAGATCTTCTGGAGGCATTAATAACAGTACAGTGCATGAGGACAGTGGCTCATCCTTTTTGGAGTTGTTAGTTTCTGGATAAATGGGTGAAATTAGAGTGAGACAGTGAAGTGTACAGGTAACACAGTGGTGGACTGTGACCTCAGCAAGGCCTTTGCACATGTTTTTTTTGTTGACATCTGAAAGTTGTGTATGACAGTGTGAGATAGGTGGACCTTGTGCACATTGTCCTAAATTGTGGATGTCGAACTGGTAAATTTTTTCAGGTAACCTAGAGAGTTATTTTTGCTTTCTATCTTTTTTTATGGGCAAGGTGCTTCCAAGAATGTTTTAGCAATTTGGGCTGTTTTCCTGCCAAGTAAAATAGCCTGCTTCCACCTAGAACCTAGGCCTAGAACAGTGGTGGTGAACCCGTGACATGCACACTGCAGCCAGCTATTTGTTACCAATGAAAGCTCTAGAAGTTTCGCTATCACTGGCCTAGAACAGCATTTCAGTCAATAATATTAATACTAAAGTAATACTACTACAATTTATTGTAGTCTGTTACTTTTCAGGATGCTTTACTTGTTTTACTTGATCTAATTCTTCCCACAACTCTGCAAGATAGAAATCACAGGAATCACTCTATGATCCAGAACAATAGTTAGGAACAGTCAGCAATTCATCTGAGGTAAGATGTTAAAATAGTCTGCATAGCAGTAGTAAAGAAAACAAATCCCAGCATCAAAGAAGGGGTAATTAAGGTAAAGTGATTTTTTAAAAAACCTCATATAATCACTGATGGGTAGAAAATACTCTACTTTACAATAGTGAAATTTCCCTCTTTTGGTTAGTAGTCAGTCTTGCCACATTGAATATAAGGGAGAAGAGTAGAGCAAGACTTGTATGCTGCAGATAGGATTTGGTTCCAATGCTGGCTGATTCTAAATTTGAGATCTCTTACTTTGCAATGCTAATTTAATAAATATGTGATTTTAAAATGTCTACTCTCTTAGTTCTGCACTATGAATCCCAGTATTAAAGAGTCAAAAGCTCAGGTCTTGGAGACAGATACACTTGAGTGTTGGGTCTACAGCTTGGGGCAAGTTATTTATTCTCTAAGCTTTGTTTACTCACTTGTCAAATGGGCATACTAATAGTTTGCACAATTGTCACAAAGGATAAATTCTAGGCATGTGAGAACATTTAGTATATATACGAGTTATTTTAATATAATTTCCATGAGAAGATTTCAACATAGTTGGGAGAAAGGATAGTATTCCACTTCTCTGTTGTTTCATAACAACCACAAAATTTTGTGGGTGAAAAAATAATGACTTACTATTTGTCATGATTCTGTGACTTGATTGGGTGAACCATCTAGTTATGGTTCACCTAAGGTTACCCTGGTCATGAGGATGTATTCAGCCAGAAGCATAGGTGAGCCTAGGGTGTCCAAGAAGGCTGGGATCCTTCACGAGGTCCTCCTCACCTGGTGGATTAGCCTAAGCTTTTGACATAGTTACTAGATTCAAAGATTCTCAAAGTGGAATCATACCTTTTAATGTGGATCAAATGTTTGTATCCTCCAAAATTTATATATTGAAGCTCAATGTGGTAGTCTTTGGAGACAGGACCCTTGGGAAATCGTTAGGTTTAGATGAGGTCTTGGGAATGGAGCATTCATAATAAGATTACTGCCATTATAAAGAGATGAGATTACTCTTATCTCTGTATGCATACACCAAGGAAAGCCACATGAAGAAAAAAAAAATACCTTAGCAGGTTCTAAGAATCCAGTTACCCAACTATGGTGGTTCTAAGTCTTGGACTTCTAGCTTCCACAACAATGAGAAACCACCCAGTTTATAGCATATATCTAGTTAGTCCAAACTAAGATACTTGACTTCTTAAGGAACAACACAAATTTGGTGTACTGTCACATCTATGAGTGAAGTAAATTATATGGCCAGGATAAATTCCAGGGAAGGAGAATTTGACTCCAAATCTGATTGGCAGAGTAGCATATATATATAGAAGGGGTAGAATTATTGTCAGCCATATTGGGAGACAATTTCTTTTGAATGTGTTCACTCCAGTCTGTAAGTAAGATGATCTTTTGAGGCAGTAGCAGGACATACCTACAAAGCTTAATGTTTTCTGTTCTGATAGTGTGTTGCAGTTGAAGGGCAGGCATTTATCATGGTTATCAGTAACATGCAGAGAGGACTAGTGTTGTTAGAGACAACTTCACAGTTGTGAAGGAGGAACATGGAGCAACAGTCAGGTCCTGAATGAAGAAAGGGAAATTACTACAGAAGGAAAAGGACAAGATCTATCAAAATGCTTTGGCTTCTGTCTAGATGTCCTCTCAAAGCTTGATGTATTCATATGTGGGGTTTGGGGGAAATGACTGGATCAGGAGTCTTTGATGCTGGGTTAGGATGTGTGAATATGAATTAAGGGTTGGTGATAACTAAGTAATAGTGTGTTGATCAGTTTAGCATAGCTCTGGGTATTGATAATGGGCAGGACTTGAGTGTGGATAGAACCAATTGATAGACTTGTAGCTGAATTGTATAAAAGGGAAAGGGAGGCTTGATGCTGTGGCTTCACTGCTTCCTGCCTGCCCTGCCGTGGACTGTTCCCTTTGCCATGCTGCCCTGCCTTGGAGCCAAATCATGGACTGAAACGTCTACAAACTTGAGCTAAAATAAACTTTTTCTCCTTTAACTTTGGGTGCCAGGTATTTTGTGTCAGCAATGATAGAAAGTAATTAAGACCCTAACATTCTGATCTTTTTTTAACCTGCATGAACCAAAACTTAGTATAAGTTGGTTGGAAGATCAGGGACTCAGATTTTAACTGTCAAATTCACCAAGAGTTATCAGTTGGACTAATTTAACCTTCAAAAGAGGGTGATTTATCTTGTGTATTGTAATCAAATAGTTGTCTAAGTCATTCCCCAAGAACTTTGGTAAATCATTTTTAGTACATATTAAAAGTGACAATATTGTATTTTATCGCCAAATTGCCGAATTTCTTATAGTAAGAACTAATGCATGTCATTGGCTTTTGCTCCAGTGCTGAATTGCACTCACTGAGAGGCATATAGATCCAGAAGGGAGCTGTTGTTTCCATTTTCTTGTCCACAGCTAGGATAGAGAGGACAATAAGGCAAGTGTATTATGGCAACACTTGCTGATTAGCCAGTTCGGAGACGCTGATATTGTTATGAGATGTGAAAAGCATTTCTCCATTGGAGTTTGTGTCAAAGTGAACTAGGATGGGCTTAGCACTTCTATTAGGTGAATGATAAGTGCTTTTATGACCAAAGCCATGGACTTCCTTTTAACAAAAAAATAAGGACCGTGAAGAAACAGTCTCAAATTATCTCTTACCTGGGCAACTACTTGTAATTGGTCTTACCACAACTGGTCTGTAGTGGTTTCCTGAGATGAAAAGACAATCATGCCAGTCCCTGGCTTGTTACCGTCATGATTTTTCAATGGCTTTGGGATACTGATCCCATTCCTTAGTGTGGCCTACAAGGCTCTCTGTTTCCTGCATCGCTGTTTGACTCCTTTCACTCTGTTTTAAATGTGCTCTCTCAGTTTCAGTACCTGAATCCCTTTGCCTAAATTACTCCTCCTGTAGCTGGAAGACACATCAAAAACATGGCCTCCTATGAATGTGTGAAGATACTGTCTGGGTCCCCTCATTGTTTTATTTGTCACATTGCTCTCCTTATTTGTGTTTGGCTATCACACTAGACAAACTGTGAGTTTCTTGAAAGTAAGCACTTAATTTAGTAACGATGATATCCTAAACAACCAGCATGATCACTGCTTGGCTCAGAGGAAGTGCTCAATAAATGTTTGTGAAATTAATTAACTTGTGAAAATACCTCTTTCAGTTATCCCAGAAAAGTACAAGTAATAGAGACTTAGAATTTTCACCTTGAATCTGAATTTTTTTTAGCTAAAGAGGTTTCTATTTTGCCATTACTAATTTGGGTTAGACTTGGAGTGAAGATTCACCACAAAGACAAAATTTGGATAAACTGGAACAAAACCCTAGGCAAAGGCATAGTGATACAGTTATCTGATAGGCTTGGGAATATTTTTATATTTAACATTAACCAAGAAATTCAACACATCTTCATGCCTACTATATGTGCGGAGGCTTTTGTGGGTTAGTAACAAGGCTAGGTGCATATTTCCTCTGAATAGTGGATTTGGAGCAACCATACATCACTGGTGGTCCCAAAATACTTTAACAGCCTATTTCTATCCCTTTTCTGGGTATGGGACTGAAGAGAACTTACAGCTTTTTCAAAGGTCAACAATATGTGGTAATGAAGTGTGTGGTGGATTCTGCATCCTTATTGGGAACTGTGGCCTTGGAAACAGTCGTAGTAAAGACCAGTAATAGTGTTAATGTGGAAACAGTTCTTTATACTGAGTGGCTGGGAACCTATTTCATTCCACTATGACTAAAGTCAGTACATTATGTCATGACATTGACCTGCATTAGAGGCTTTATATTGGTGACCATGGCAAACTGACTGTGTAAGTTTTTAATAGCACTGGTAATGAAGACTTTACATGAGTATGTGTGTGCATATATTGTACGTATATATACACACACATAAAGTTCTGACTACCAGTTGCATCATCATGTTTTCTTGAGGAAAATGGAGGGTACCTGTGGTATGCAGAGCCCTTGACTAGGCTTTTGTGAAAAGATGAAAAAAAGATGAAATGGTCCATTTGCCAAATGTTAACCCAGAATTCTAAGCAGAGAGATAGGGAGAATGAAAAATATTTTGATAGAGTTGGCTGATTGGTGGATTTTGAAAACATTTTTAAGGTACTAAAATCTAAGAAGTATTTTAAAAATCACAAAATCTTAATGAATCAGTAAAATTCTCATAATTTTTATATAGCAATGCTAATAGAGCAAGGTTTCAGTTTGCAGCTAGGGACTCATGCTTTTATATACGAATATCAAATATTTAAAATATGGTTATTAATAATAAAATTAAGAGGATGCTATAGGGATGGATGGAATAAAACTTAGCTGTCTTTTTCACCATGTTACTTGTCTGGTTTTCCATGAAAGTAATGTGAACATTTTCCACCTCCAGGCAAAATACTTCCTTTGCTTACCTGGTGGGGCTGTCATTTGTTGTGTGAAGATACAAATGTGTTGCTGTTGGGAGAGGATGGGACAATATGTAGGCAAAGGGGGAGCTGAGAACCAGATAAAGAATGGGTAAGCTTACCTAAAAAACTATGAATTTCAAGATCACACATTTAGCCTACTTCAATTTAAGAAATGCCCTGTGCCTCTAGGAAGTGGTAATTGGAAGACGCTAAACTAGATAGAAGGGTCTCAGTAAGTTAAGCTATGGAGCCGAGGTCCCAGGTTTCATGCAACCTGGTGGCTGTGACTTTGCTCCGTGTGTGTAAATAGAACCGCCAGGCCTTGGCTCATGGTCTTTCAAATGGATTCCAGAAAATGGTTTTGGATGGAAGCATCAGAGAATGAGTGCCTTCTACTTCCTGGGAAAAGGCACATTGCTGGTGGCTTAGGATGACAGGTGGAAAATATGATGCATAAAACGATAACACAGCAGGAGATCTGTTTAGACAATCCACCTTGAGACAATTTTTGTAGGAGATCTGAGCACCGTTTAGGAGCTAGAAACAAAGAGGTATATAATTAACTTATATTGCCTACTATTTGTGATATTAGGAATAGTTCCAGTCATTAAAATGATGCTTCTAAGGAGCATTTTAAAGTATGGATATAGATACATAAATATAGAATAGATTCATACATAGACTCATTAAGATATAAAAATGGGAACTATCTTTCCATAAGTCATTATCTAGATTTATGAAAGTATCTATACTCCTCCTCCAATTCTTCTATCCCTGGAAAATGTTTTCTAAAGAAATATACACCTTTCATTGTCAACCTGCTGAGTGATTTAAATTTTCTACTCTGAATTTTTTTTTTTTTTTTTTTTTACTATTTTTCCCCCTACAAACACATGTTATCTTTGCAACCGTAAGACTACAGCAGCAGCAATAGAACTATCAAGCACCCAGACATTTACATTTGGCTTAGTGCTCCTTTGCAGTATTGGAACAGGGGCAGGAAAAGCAGGTTTGGCACTCGGTGTTATATTTATTAGTTGGTTTTAGCTTCTGAATCTGGGGTCAACAAGAGACCCTGCCTTCCCGCCAGGTCCTTGGGACATCAGAGCAGTGGTGCGTGCTGTACAAAGCAAGGGTCTGTAATCTGGGCCCGTGCTTTGCTTGTACTTCTACCTCCTTCCCTCTGTCACTTCTTTTTATCCTTCAGGACTTGGCTCAAATGGTGTTTCCCTGGGCAACCTTCCTCTGGACCCCCACGTGTGATCAGAGCTTCCTTTGAACGTCCTTGTAACACTTTAAAGCTATTCATTATTAAGGTTTTACATTCTTGACATAATATGGAATGTATGGAGCCTCTGAAGTGTGCCTTTTTTTGGGTCACTTTTGATATCCCTTGTTCTTGGCATATTATAGCCTGTTGAAATGGTTTGAAGAATGGATAAACTAATGCAAAGTTTTTGCATCAGCTGGTGGTAAGACAGGAGATCTAATGTTTTGAGGTAGACCATGTTAATCAGAGGAAGCATCCTAGCACTGTCACTATGTCTTTTTTTTTCTGGGAAACTATATGATTTAACACATCAGGCAGTTAAGTTTTACATTCTAGTGTGGGCTAATCAATTAAGAAATCAATTCACACCTCTTTATCCAGTGCAGTCCACGTACCTTGAGTGCCAGAGGCACCAGGACTTTGGAGGAAAAGCTTTGCCTCTTTAGTTCTTGCATTGAGGCTCATAAGGGCAAAGTGTGAGGCTGTGGACCCTGATCAATGATAGCAATGACTGGAAAGGAGTTGTGAAAGTGAACCCTAGCATTATCACTGTGGGATGCAATGTCCTGGAACTTTGTGGAGGACATCAATAGAAAAATGCCCCAGCTAACTATTGCAAAGGTGTCATCTTGAAAGCAAAATCACAAGACATCTACTCAAATTCCAAAACATGAAGTAAAAAAGCAAATGTTCCCAAGCAGAACGATGGAAGCATTTGTGTCTCAAAATGGTGTTGGTTTTGTAGGTTTCTGTGCTTTGGAGGTGGGAACAGGGAAGATTTGGTGTAGCTTAATGAGTATACCCCCTCTTAAATATGAGGTGTTTTCTAAAAATGCAAAAGGAGAGTTCCTCCTCAATCACATTTGTATGGAAACAAAGGACAAGGAGCAAAGAAAGATTTAGGCTTCCAAGGAACAGGACAAATGGGCCTCTGATACCTTTAGACACTGAAACCTACTGCTTGCTCTCAGCTGCTAACCTAATTCATTTTCCTTATGCTGGAATCTATGACTGAAGTTCACATTTAAAGAGCAAATTATTAGCTCATGCTCATAGCCTTCTAGGAGCTCTCTATAGCTTCCCCTCTCCCATTATTTGGGAGTTTCTCTTGGCATTGTCTTTGCAAAGACAGCCTTATCAATGTAGACTTTGTAATAATCTGGTCCTCTGATGGCCTTGAGTTGCCCACATCATGGAAGTAAGGGTCAGTGGGAAAAGGAGGAGTTTGTTAACTGAGAGCAGAGGCCAACAAACTGATTTGAAGCACAGCAGAGCTAATCACTGCTAGATTTATAGGTTTGCCAAGACCTCCTTTTTGCCCCTCACCTCTACAGAGGCAGTGTTATTTTCAGGCTAGAAACTATAAATCTGCATTTATTTTTCAATGTCTTTTTATACCCGCTTTATTAGAGCAGTCCAGTTAGACCTTGTTAGAAAGGATTTACTGCATCACTAATGGGGAATCTGGGATATTAACAGTGAGAGGAAGACTATTTAAGGTTCTACTTTTACCCTGGGGGCATAAATACATGAACAAACTTCTGTAAAATCTTCAGGTTTGGGGAATCAGGGTATTTTGTGTAAGTTCCAGGAATGATGAATAACAGCCTAGGTAGAATTCTGTATCCTTTGAGGTTCTGGAGTGAACTCAGGAAGCCTCTATGAGCCAAAGTGTGACGTTTCCCTCGAGGTTGGGGTCCCATTCCTCCCTGAGATGGAGTTCTTGTCTCCTTCCACGTTTTATCTTCTACCGTGTTGTTCCCATATAGTTATCTAACTTCCCTGTTGTTTCTGTATATGGCTCACAGGGTACATCTCTTTCAGAAGTCTCTCATGCTCACTTTTCTTGCTAGTCGTCATGTCTCTGTGTTCTGGATTTGAGTTCAGAAACTACCTTTGGTCCCTGGGCCTTTTTCTTTTGCATCTTCAGTATAAACCTTTCTAGAGTGGGGGCTATGCTCGTGGTTTCACTCTGCTGACCCCCAGAGGAGATTAGGAAGTGCTTGCATGAACTGTCGGAATAAAGCCAAATATCTATGTTCCTGTCATCCTCCCACTATGGGTTTTGAGCATTTCTTTCAGTAACCAGTTATTTATTTATGGAAGAACATTCATAGTGCTGGAGGAAATGCCCTATAAAGCATTTATCAAAAAACCCGTCTTTGTAATTGGAGATGTCCCTAGAGCAGAACAAAGTAATTCAGGTATTACCTTTAAGGAGAAGCAGGATGAGACATCCCAAAGTGGTAGGTTCTGAGTCACGGTGTTTGACTCATTGCATGAACCTAGCATCTGCAAGAAGTACAATGTGTCCGAACTACTCCAGGCCTCCCAACCACACAATGAAGTGGTCATTACCATTTTCTCCATTATATAATGGGGAAACAGACATGCGGAAATAAAATGCCTGGTTTAAGTTTCTAGCATTGCGAGTGGAATGCAATCTAGATTTGGAAAGAGGCAGTCTGATGTCATTGCTGTGTTCATAACGGTCTGGGATTCTATTATGAAAAACTGTGTGATCCTGTTGTTTTCTAGAGCTGGAACCATGGGTTGGGCTGAACTACAGACTCAGAAGTTCATAAGGAGACTTATCATGATGCTTTGGTGGGACCTGGAAAAAGATATTTTTGGCAAACAGATTAATATCCAATGTGCCAAGGGTGACCCAGCCTGATTGTCACTTCTGAGATCCTGGACTTGGCTAATGTGCTTACATTTTAAGTTTAAAATTTAAGTTTTGTTCATTTGTAAGATCATAGCAACCTGGGGCTGGGGATTTAGCTCAGTGGCATAAGCATCTGCCTTGCAAGCAGGCAGTCCTGAGTTCGATCCCCGGTACTGATAAAAATGAAAAAAAAAAAAAAAAAAAAAAAAAAAAAAAAAAAGATCATAGCAACCTGTATCTCATATATGAGGATAAAAGAGAAAAGAGAGTATGAAAGGCCTTCCCATCCCTTATGAGATGGCCCAGGAATTCCAGTTACCTTGAGGCAGTTTCCCAAATTTCAGTGTACAGAAAGAATGAGGGAGAACTGTTCCACATGCAGCCTCCAGGGACCCACCCTAGGTACCAAATTGGGCCAGGTGATAGACACATATTGCAGAAACACAGGCTGGGAGGTCAACACAGCCCCCTGGCATTGCTTGACTGGCTAGACTTCTTTATTCCTTTAGCTTCTTCTCATCTCCAGTGACAAGGGCTAGAAATCTTCTCAGCAGTCTACTAAAGGCTGTGTTAGGTCAATGAGCAATAACTTTGTTACTTTAGACTCCCAGAAGAGCATATTTTCCTTCCTTATTTCCCCTCTTGACCCTTAGCCCCCCCACCTCCATTGCCAGCTTCTAATAGCAACATGTATGGCATTTTTTAACTTCAGGGCTCCTGTCTGGCTGGTTATTCATTTAGCTGACCAATTGCAGTACCCAATTAATAGGAAATTAGTAGTAAATGTAATGGTTGGCCTATAGTCAAAGCCTAAGAATTTAAAAATATGCACCACACGAGTGGCTGGAGCACCTGATTCCTAGCAGCTACAGAAGTGGCACTTCCTGTGCTGTTTCTGGAAATGAAGTGTACATTGTGTAGGTCAGAGGCAGCAAGGAGAGGCTGTCGACCTCCCCTCCAACCCACCCACAGAGCCAACAGGACTATCCTGGGGAACACAAGGGCCTTTCTGATTCACCTCATTTCCTTAATAGCTCATTTACTTTCTCCAAGTTATATATCTCTTCAAAGGCCAGACCAGGGAGGAAAGAGAAAGGAAATTGGGACAGAGGCTGGAGAGTAGTTGGGGGCAGTGCATGAGTGCACTACACAGGGTATCCCAAACCATAGTTTCACCCAAAGGTGCTCAGCACTGCTGTTGTTTTAGACACTTCCATTGCTTCTTCCAACTGTGAGTTATAGCTTCATTAATCTCTTCATAGTAGGACTTATGCTTGAAGGCCATGCCCTTCAGATTAGAGACACAGGGCAGGAAGATATGGGCTCCTTCTCTTCTAAATTAATAGTTGGAGACACTATAACAAAAGACAGATTATCAAGAGAAAAGCTCATCAATTTATATAATGTAAGGTTTATGTGACACAGAAGACATGAGAAGGAAATGAAGACCTGAAGATTTTTATGGTAATTTTGCTGAAGTGTGGATATGGGGTATGAGGGAGGTGTAGAAACCAGGAGCACATAGAGAGGCCTGCTTGTTCTAATTTCTCAGTATCACTTCACAGATAAGGATGCTTCTTTCTCCTGGGCATAGAGAAGGCACCTCTCATAGGAGAATATTATAACCCGCTCCAAGGGAAGTCAGAAAAAGTTTTCTCCATCAGGTCAAAATTTTCAGTATGCTAAGGTACCCTACTTTGGGGTCCCATTGAAGACCATGGGAATAGAGACCCAACAAGATGAAAGATGGTGCCAGAATCTCTGAGAGGCAGAACTGGAAACTGAAACAAAATTTTCCAGCTCCCAAGTTTGATTTTTTTTTTTTTTTTTTTTTTTTTGGTGGGACCTTACAGCTACCTGAATGCTTCAGAAGGAAAGTTAATCTGGAAGAAGAAGGGAGGGGTCAGAGTCTAGGGCAAGGCAAGTGTACCTCTAGGGGTTTCTCAGGAGGCAGAAGTGCCTCCCGGCTCCCTGAAGGGAAAACAATGCTCAGGGATCCAGAATGAAGCTGTTTTCTTTAGATGCACTTGATTTAGATTTAGATTTCTTTAGATTCACTTTTCTTTTTCTCAACTTTCCCAGCAGGGAAATAGAAATTGAGCAACCTGTCTTTTCCCTTGTGGGAGAGTTAAAAATCTGCTGATAAAGGGACCTGTTCAAAATCAAAGTGTATTTGTTAGGAGCCAGACCATGCAGGGCGGGAGGAGGGTGATGCTGGCCTCCTTGGCAAAGCAGGGCCACTGGGAAGAAGAGCTGGTCTGACTGCATTAGGGAGCAGAAAGCCCAGAGTAAGTGAAATATTTTGCCAGCTTTATTGAAAAGATCGATTGAAGCTTCTTTAACACAGGCTTCTACCTGAGAACTGATATAATGAATCCAGTATTTATGTATCTCTGGAAGGAGGCTTTCAAAAGAGGGGAAAATATAGAAAAAATTGCCTTTTTATATTTGGGTAGGTCCCAGAAGGGGTTGGTCTGAGGGAGGGAAATAACTCACTGATGATGTCACAGAGCAGAAGGTAGGCAGGAGGCTGCGTGTTGCTTTGGACTAGGGGAGACAGAGGCATCCTAGAAGGGGGAACCTTGCTCAGGGAGGGAAGTTAGAAACAAAAGCATCACAGGCTCCAAAACAAAGACAAGATATATCTCCTTCCTCTCTATCCACTAGCAAGGGACATTTTCTTGCCCTCCATTAAGGAAAGGCTGCATCTCTTGTGATTTTGTGTCTTCTGGGGGATGTTACCAATTCTTTAGCATCTCATAAAATAACTGAGAAAGAACTGAGTTTATGTATCAAGTCTTCCTCCAAAAGTTTGGACATTGCTATTTCTTGACCTCAGTTTCTGATTTTGTTAGAGGTCATGAGATGACATCTATTTTAGTGGGTTTTATAAAGGATGAAGCAAGCCAATATTAAAAATAACTAACACAGCATATGGTACAGAATTGAGACAAGAATAATAATTGCTTTTATTGTTAAATAAATAACGCTCAGTTTGTGGTAGTCACTCAGCAATCACCGTCTGTTCTTGTTAAGGGTCACATCAGCAATGGTAATGATGGGAAGAGATATCAGTTTGTCTTTCTCTCTTACTCTTCCTAACCCAACCCTAAGCAAAAACCTAGGCTAAAGCCAGCTCCAACCCTATCCCCAACTGTGCCAAACTGTAACTTTCCCACTATGTCCAAACATATGCTGATTCTATTAGAGTTCTCCAGAGAAACAAGACTAATAGAATGGATATATGTAAAGATAATTAATGAATAATATATAACTTATACATAATTATATGTGTATATATATTATATATGCATTATATATACTTTATGTATGTTTAATTTAGAATATATACATATACAAACGGGGAGAGAGAGAGAATAAGGAATTGGCTCAGATAATTTTGGAGGCTGGCAGGTCTAAGATATTTGGAGTGAGCTCGTACGACCCAGAGAGCTGATGTTGTAGTTTCCCTTTGAAGGCTTACTGGCTTGAGATCCAGGAAAAACCAGTGTTTCATTTGAAAGCCATGATACGGGAGAGATTCTTTTACTTGGGAAAGGATCAACTGTTTTATCTCTTCATCTGATTGGATGAGGGTCATGAACAATAGGCCAACCAATCTGCTTTAGTCTACCAATTTAGATGTTGATCTCATCCAACACTACCCTCCCAGGGTGTTTTTCCACAGGTGGAGAAAAATACTTGGTCAAATATCTGGGCATCCTGTGGTCCAGTCAAGTTGGCACCTAAAATTAACCACCACACTATTCTCATCCAAGATCCTGTCATCAACCCTCTCCCCAACTCTAAACGAATCCCACTCTAGTAATTATTATTAAATGCCACTAAGTGCTACAGACTGTTAGTTGTTCATCTTTCTTAAAGTGGAGGCTCAAATCCCATTCTAGACAACAATGTTTATTAATTGGTGTGATGAATTCACAGCATAAAGAAATTCAAATTGATAATACATCTCGGGGCTATAAACTTGGACTGAAGAAGATTATTAGAAAAGATTTCACTCAGATAGTAACCAAGATGAGCAGCACTTGCTTTTGCAGAAGAGCTTCTCAGTCACAGAGACTTACATTTATCCTGACTCCTGCTCTGTTGTCTTGGTAAGCCCTATTTTAACAAGTCTGTGTGAAGTAGCGATGGATAGAAGACAGAACACAAAATTCCAGACATGTCTCACATCAGAGAACATAGGTTTGTAGACTGTTGTGAGCTGAAAACATGCTATCAATGTTTACTCATACAGATCATTATGGATCACTATAATTAACATTTTCACTCAATGGTTTTACTCTGGCATATCAGATTGTTTCCCAATTTTATTATAATTGATAAAAAGGAAGCTTTGCTAGGCATGGTGGCACATGCTTGTAATCCCAGCATGTGGGAGGGAGGCTGAGGCAGGAGGATAATTGCAAGCTCCAGACTAGCCTGAGCTACAAAGTGAACTCTGGGCCAGCCTGAACTCCATAGTTAGACCCTGCCTAAAAAAAAAGAAACTTCGTAATATCTAGAAAGATTGATATAGACGCAAGAAGTGTTAGCACTGAAATTGGTGCTATCTTACTCAGTGGCCCACAACTTTAGACTCTCTCATGCATGTACCTCATCTTACTCCAGTTGATCCATCTTTATGCGTGGGTGATGAGGACTGAGTACTGGTATTTATAGAACTATCCTTCTAGAATAACCATTGCTAATTGGTTCTGCCAGCCTAACCCCAACTTTTCACTTTGGGGATGGAAAAAGGGAAATGCTAAGAGACTGCGTAACTTTCAGATAATCAGATGGTTAGGGGGCAAAGCTAGCACCCAAAGTCTCATGATCTCAGAGCTCAGTGCTCTTGTCCACACACGGTACCCCTTTTTATCTTGTTTCTTCAGCTTTATAGCCCCAAAGAGTGGTACCACCTAGAACCATGCAACTACAGTGCCCTAAAGATGAATGGTACTCTGTCTCAGACCCTGTGCAGCCTACTTCAGTGGCTCCGTACTTCTGCCCTGGATTGCTCTTGTTCAGAGCCGTAGGAACACTATGGTGGGAACAGTTCTCCACTAGCCCGTGTGGAACCAAAAAGAAATAAATCCTGATCCACCAACTTTGACCAGACAGCTGAAGGTTATGCTCATTTAGTACTGACCTTGTCAAGATGGATTGCAATTTCAAGGAGTCAATTTTGTTTTGTCTGTTTTGTTTCTTTCCTTCTGGGCACTTAGAGTTTACATTCATCTAGGAGCATTCTGGGAACTGTAGGCCCAGTCCTATTAGGATCTGCTTTATCCCCCTGCCTTTCTGCTCTACTCATTTCTTTTCTTATTCTGAAAAGACTTTTTTTATTTTTAAATTTTTAATGAACTTATACTGAATGAATCGTTATTTTAAAAATGGTAATTGAAATTCATCTTACATCCTGATTGGGTCTATTTGGAAAATATCACACCTCTGAAACAGGTTATCAAGGCAGCATGCATATTTCCCCTGTGCATCCCTGGGATGCCACGAAGGTTTTGCATTCATTTACTCATTCACTCAAGTGTTTCTAGATTCCTCCTAGTTCCAGGAAATTTGGTTGGCACTACGAGAAAATTAAGGCCAATTAAACTAAGCACTTGACCTCAATAAGCTTATATCTAAAAGGCAGGCCCGGGCAGAGGACTATTCTTGAACATACATATAAAGCACAATGTGATGCTCCCAAGAGGAAGCACAGAAGTCTAGGGATAAGTTGAAGGTTCTTCTAGTAGAGGATATGGGGAAGGTCCATTGATGATTTGGTATTGGACAACTGATGAGATTAAGATTGAAATAAATGTAAATCATGTATGTAAGGGAACCATACAAGCAAAGACAAAAGGAAGGGAAGAGTGTGTTAGGTCTTCATATGACAGCAAGAGGAAGCTCAGAAAATCTTTAAGACTGGACTTCCCAGGCTCTTAAGAGTTGATATAGGTTCTAATGACTGGTCCATTTCCTCAGTTTTACAGGTTAGAAAACAATGACAGTATCAACAGTACATTTGAATTTATCTCCAATTGCATTTCTCAGTCAGCAGTTACTGAGCTACTTGCTTCACATGGTTTTTCTCACAATATTTCTTACAGTGTTACCATCATCCGCAGTTTACAGAGGAAGAAACTAAGGCTCATACATCAGCAAATTAGTAAGGGCAGACCTGGGATTTTAAGTGAAAGCTACAGTTTTCTGGCACCAGATTTTTAGCCTTGGTGCTCAGAATGTAAGGGCACCACTGTGGAGGAAGGAGAGATGATGCATTCCTTTTGGACATGTTGAGTTTGAGGTGCCCAGGAGACCTCTGGAAGAGAGGTGAATTTGGCACTGGGGAAGATACAACTTGAGAGCAGTGAATTTGTTTTTGAAAGTTAGATCCTGAGGTTGGCATATTCAGAACACCTGTCACATTGACTGGCCCTGTAGAATTTCCAGATGGGAATTCTAGCAGCTTACCCGCCAAGGCTGCTCCTTAGCATGTGTGTGTGGTTTGCCAGACCTGTCTTCCAAAGCTGCACTCGGGGCTGGATTTTTTTTCTTCTTGACACATCTCAGCTCCTTTCTCCTCTATGTGGGCCCACTGTGCTGTGTCTGATTATCTGAAGTGGTTTTGCAACTTCTTGTCCTCTTGCTGGATGCCAAGGTCTCCTGAGAGGTCTTAAGCTGTTCAGATTTGGAACAAACTCCCCTGATCCTGTCACCCAACAGTGAAAAACCCATAGGGTGCAGGAGCTGAAGATGTCAAACTTGAGCACAGGGAAGAAATCATTTCTCTCTGGCAGGTGGAAAGATCAGAGGGGAGCAGGAGCTTTGATGGCCTGTTTAAGTTCTTGTGCCTGAGGTTAAAAGACAGTTTGGCAGTGTAGTCTGGGTTTATCAGCACTTTGGACTTTGCCCTTCTTTCCTCCTAAGACCTCTAAGTCCCTTCTCAGTTCTGACTTCGGTTATCAGTGATACAATTCTTGGAAACACACCTGTCTGACCAGTGGGGAAACTGAGGAAGTAAAGAGCAGAGAAGACTTAGTCAAGCGCTTGTAGTCCCTAGCTAAGAACACAGACTTCACATTGTACTCTAAGAAAAGCCCTCAGAAAAGGGATTTGAGGGTTTGAGTCTATATTATTCTATTGCTACCGTCAAAATGTATAAGGAGTGATCAAAATATACAGTGAATGTTTCACAAAAATTTATTACAGTGGAAAACACAGCATAGTTCATCCTTCTCAAAACATACCCCCTCACTTTGGATACTTATCCCATCATTTTTGCCACTTTCTGAAGCAGTTCTGAAAGTCCTCTTTTATGAGTGTCTTTATGAGATGTGACCAAAATTATGATGAATGCTGCTACTGAGTGCCAGCCAAAAAAAAAGGCAACACATGAAAACATTGTCCTCATTCACTTGATTCCCTGGATCTGGCATCATATAACTTCTGGCTCTTCTCCAAAATCAAATGGCCATGAAAGGTAAATGTTTTGAACCAAGTCAGGACATTGAAGCAACCACAACAGTGTAACTAAAGACACAGAACTGCTGTAGGGCAGATCCATAGGTGGTCTCTTATAGGCCCTCTGCTTGGGCTCTCGCAAGGCTAACATCAAGGTCTTGGCTGTGTGGGTCCTTATCTGCAGATTCTTGGAAAACCCACTTTCAATCTCATGCCTGCTACTGGCCAACTTCAGCTCCCTGAGGTCGTGGGACTAATTTCTTCCTTCTGTATTTCTTCTCTTGCTTTCAGGCTCAGGATTAAGTTGGCTTCCTCCATGTTCAGGACAAATCCTGGCTCATCAAATGCTACCTTGCTTCAAATCTTTGACTTTCTCTTTGGCCACCAGCTGGAGAAAACACTCTCCCTTCTAAGGGGCTCATAGAATCGGGGTGTGGGGTGGTATACCTGAGTGACCTTCCTGTGCTGTATGTGTTGGTTTTCTTGGGTGGCCTCGATAAACTTGGTGGCTTAAACAATGTAATTGTGTTGCCTCACATTTCTGGGAGCAGCAGTGAGATGGAGATGTTGGCAGGTTGGTTCCTTCTGAGGCTGAGAGGGAAGGTCTGTTCTAAGCCTTACTTGCTATCTTGTAGATATATGATTGTCTTCATGTTTACATCACTTTCCCCCTATTCAATTTGCTCAATTTCTCTCTCGTTTTTTGAGGCAGGTTTTCACTCTGCAATTCAGGCTGGCCTTGTACTCACTAGGTAGCCCAGGTTGAACTGGCTACAATCCTCCAGCTTCAGCTGGGATTTCAGGCTTGTACGACCACCGCTGGTCCAATTTTCCCACTTTTTCTAAGGATACTTGTTCTATTGGATTTGTGCTCACCCTAATTCTTTCTAACTAAGGTCATATCATAGTATACTACGTGTTGGAATTTTACATGTGATTTTAGGGAATATAATCACACCTGTAACATATGATATTACACAATCATGATAGTGACATCTCATTCAACCATATTCCAAGGGGAAGGACTTCAACAAGGAGTTACTGGATGTCATTCTTAGAATTCTGCCTGTCACAGAGTCCCTGAGCCAGCATCACTACTCAGTGGTTGGGATGTGAGGACAACCATGATGACTAAGGAGAAGAAGACTGTAGACCATGCTGAGAAAAGCTGCCATGTAGAGGAGGGAGGGATGGCTAGGATGGATGGGTTCTGAGTGAACAGGAAATGAAGAAACAACAGAAACTTCTCTGCTCAAGAAATAACTGTAGCAAGACAGGTGGTGGGAAGGGAGGGAAAAGGCTTAATTAAATGTAAGAGACTTGACCTCATTGTTTTGCATGGAAATGACAAGGAAGTCTGAAGTCTTGCAGTTGCTTCTGGCCATCCACATGCCCCTTCCTTGGAAACTTGACTGAGTACCACTCAGAACCTTTTTAGGTGCTTTTGCAAATAGACATGAGTACAATGTGGCTGAGTTATAGTTACTTTAGAGCTCTGTATTTGCTTACATGTGACTTCCACGCTTACTGTCACAAGCATGTACTTCTATTTCCACTTTTCTGATTCTTTTAGAACTTTATATTATTGCCTTGGAAGAAAAGTTTGCTAGAACTCAGTAATAGCATTTGCCGCTATTGATTGAGGATCTGCTACCTAGCAGGCTGGGAAATGTGCATTAGTCCTCATCCCCCTTCTACAACATAGGCTATTACATTCCTGTCACATATGGGTAAACTGAGTCTCAGAAGGGATTTTGGAGATGTGACAGAAGCTATAGAACTAGTAATTAGTGATGTTCTGTCTGCCATACCGCTCTGGCTTAGTCAGTCTACCCCCATCAAGCCCTTTCTCTGTTGCAGTTTAGTAAGCTGCTTTTTTTTTTTTTTTGACACTTTCTCTAGGATGCACTTAGAGCAATAAATGTTCTGGGAAAGCAAAATCATAGTGTTTACTTTCTATTTTCCTCTTAGCCGTAAACTTCTGGGCTTCCCAGCTCAGCTATTTGAGAAATTACTTAATGAAATGTTTTTATCTCCACCCAGAATAATTCATTGCCAGGAAAAGAACAATACAGAGACATTTCAGCCAGTGTGACTTTTTCCAAAGGTCATACATGGATGCCCAGGGGTTTGTGATGGACACAGTGCCCAAGGCAAAGCATCACATTTGCTTCTCTTTCCAGTTGCATTTCATCATGAAAGGCTTTGCAGGGCTCCATCTGCTGAGGCACAGTGGTTTGTTTCCCAAGATGTAGGCTTGCCTCACTTTCAAGGACAATATACCTTAAAAGGTATTTTAAAGGTGGATGGCAAGGAAATTGAAATTCAGGATTATACAGTGGAGAGGTGGCATGCCTGGCCACTGGATTTTGTAGACTTGAGTAGTGATGAATTCTTCTAGGACTAAGAGTGCCTTGGGGAAAACCTACTGAGAGAAAATAATGAATTAACTGGGCTTTGGAGATAGTTTAGGAGCAAGGAAAGTGCTAGAGAAAGGCATTTCAGGTTTAGGAAAGGCACAAAATTATAAGTATCGTTGCTCATGATACCAAATGACTCAAGTATAAAAGATGATATTAATAATGATGTCAGTATCTACACAGTAATAAACACATGCACTTCTGTGTTATCTACTCTTTTCCAAGGTACATTAATTATATTCTAAACACATTAATTATATTCAATCATGTACTCCTCAAAGCTGCCACACTAGGTAGGTGCTATGTTAACCTTGTTTTAAACATCAGGAAATCAAGGCACAGAGAAGAAAATTATCAGGCAAAAAAAAAAAAAAAAAAGAAAGAAACAAAAACCAAAAAGCCCTCCAACTAGCAGGTTCAGGATTTTCTTCTGTTTACCTCTAAACAATCATTGTCCAATAGAACTTTCCATAATGATGGAAATGTTCTATCTATACTTACAGAAACCCAAGTGTCCACAGGATGCTTGAAATGTGAATAGAATGACTAAGGGACTGAGTTTTATATTCCATTTCATTCTGATTACAATAGACAATAGGAATTTAAATATACACATGTGGCTAGTGACTTTTGTATTGGAGAATAGCTAGAATCTGCTTAACTGTAATACTCAGCTGCTTTTCAAACTGGGAGTGGTGAGTCGACTCTCTAATGATGTGCCAGTACTAGTAACCAGCACAGGAGTAGTGGCTGCCATTTACTTAACTCTCAATATGTGCAGGACACCATGTTAAATGCTTCTCATGTTTTTTTCAAGTTATCTCTGAGACAACTCATAGATGATGGCTAAGCTCATGAATCCTGCATCAAAACTACCTGCATTCAAAACCTAGTCTGCCACTTATCAGCTCCCTGGCCTTAGGAAAGGTGCTTATCTTCCCTGTACCTTAAGTCCCTCATTTGGAAAATTTTATCTACCTCATATAGTTGTGATGACAAAACAGGTCTTTGCACTTCACATGCCTGGCACTGGGCCTGACGTGACAAATATTCAATATCTGGAGGTGTTGTTGCTGCTACTCATATACTGTAAAGAAATAAAAACCTAGAGACTTGAAGCATCGTGATGAAAGGCAGAACTAACTGTGAAAGGGTGGGAATTCAATTCTTGGAAGCCTGATTTCAAAGTCCAAATTCTTAATAACTATATCCTGGTTACTGATCAGAATTTCTGAAAGTGTAACTTATAGAGAATCAGAATAAAAGTTGTCCAAGGATGCTAGTTAAAAATATAGTCTCCTAGATTCATAGAGTATTTAGAGCTGAGAGACTTGGGAATCTGTATTTGAACTTCCTCAGGTGATTTTCAAGGACATTTTAACCAGTGAGAAATCATTGAAAGATCTTAGGAGAGGAGCAGGAGGGGAATGGGAAGTAAAGTAGCCTGGTATAAGAGAACAGGCGCTAAGTTGAAATTACTACACTCAGCCTGATACCTGTGCAGTCACAATGCCACTGAAAACCACCTATTAATTAATTAAATCTGGCCAAAGCCGGAGACTTACCATACCTGTTGAGCCTGAGCCCACTGAGCCTACTGAGAGCACTTGGGTACTGCTCATGCCAGAAAAGAGGGGCACCGAAGTCCATCTCCTGGGGGACAATGCTATCAAGGGCTAAAATATATAACTAGTAAAAGAGGCTGAGGAAAATTAGATAGAGAAGAAGAGACCAGCAAATAGCCCAGATCTGTGCCTAGGATATCAGGTAAAGAAAAGACTTCAGTGAAGGGGTGGTCAACAATGCCACATGCCCCAGGCAAGTGGAACCTTAGAGAGAGGTCTTGGGACAAACTTGACAAGTTGGATGTGCTTAGTGTCTTTTGTTACCAGCGATTGGGGATGAAGGTGGAATGAATGACCGTTGCAAGGTGGAGACAGGGAATCTAGGTGACTCTGCAGAGGGATAAGAGGGGAGGTTGCTGGCTTGACAGAGGATTGTTTGTAGAGGGAGCCAGTGGAATAAGATCTGAAGACAGGATGAAGAAGAGATGCATTTAAGATCAGAACTCCAAAGATGAGTCGTATTTTGGAAAAAAACTCATGTGCCACTTTCTCTGGGATGGGAGGAAAAAGGATAAAAAAGCTTAGACTCTGGGGCAGGAATTCGCAGTGGGCAGTACTGGTGTGAAATCTAGGCCAGCTGTTTAAACCAAAGCCACTGAGGAGGACACTGCGAAGCCTACAGTACAGTGAGCGCCATTCCTTTGGACTAGGCATTGTCTAGCGCTCTCTAGGAATTGCTTCTTTAGTCCTAAAAGATAAATATAATTGTCATGTACTCATTTTATAGCCCACAAAGAGAAGCTAATTACCTGTGGCCACACTGCTGGCAAATGGCTGAGCTGGGATTGGATCCCAGGAAGTCTGCTCACAGCCTAGTCTTTTAACTGCTATGCAGTGTGATTAGGACAAAACAAAACAGCAATAATGATTTACTCACACTCACCCAGTTCTTTAAAAAAAAAAAAACACTTTCTCCCCATTTTATAGATGTGGAAAGCAAGGCAAAATCTGATCAACTTTTCACACACCTAGGTAGGGTAGGAAGTAGGACTAGGGAAGTGGAGTTTTCGGGTTTCTGGTTCTGTTCTCATTCCCAAGGCACGAGCACCTGCAGTACTCCCTGAGTCAGCTGGGTTCCATTTCTCATTCTTGCTTTCCCTGCTTGCCTCCCAACTCTTCCCTTCTGGACCCCCATCGTGCTGCTGCCCTAAAATGCCAGGAAGGGAGTCCTGTGGCTGCCTCCTCCTTCCTGTGGGAATCCTTGTGCTGGTAGGGTAAGGATGCCTCCTGTGTTCTCTACCTCGTCTGCCTGTTTTGGTGTGAGGGACCCCATGCAGGCAGGCAGCTGGAAGAAGGCCACATTTGTTTTGCTTTTATTGTTAAATAATATAAATCTCTTGGCTACACCACCCGCCGGGACATGAGTTGTGTGTCTTCCCGCACAGTCACTAATGAGACAGCTAATCATTTGTTTATTCTGTATGGAGAGGTGGTGGCCATATCTCTCAAGCCAGACACGGGGCCCCCAGACCCTCAGAGAAGCTGCCTACCCCTAGCATGAGTCACCCACAGTCCTAGCACAATTCAGGCTCTGCCACCTCCTTCCCTGAGGAATTGGCCAAGATGCAAGCATCAGCTGCAGATGATTATTATTACTGCGACTGCAGTTATTATTATATTTTTAAAAATATTCCCCAAGATGAAAAAAAAAGTAATTTGCAAAGATGCTTTGTTGGGTGATAAGTCGGCTTCCTCTTGGGCACAGGGGTTTATCGCACTTGTGCAGAGGTTCCTAGAGGTCGTGCAACTCACAAGATAAAGCTCTAGGATCCTCCCTGGGGAAAGCTAGAGTCAGCTTTCGGCTGTTTTCCTAGTTCCAGGGTTAAAGAGGTGAAATCAGCTATGTTCCTCTTGCAGGCTCCCTGGGGCTGAGGCCGCTTTTATTAGAGCAAATCGGGCCTGTCCAGGAGCTGTGGGATTGGGGAGGAGGGAGCCTGGAGGAGGTGAGGAAAGGGCAGGGTGGGGGTGGGCCAGAGGGAAATTGCTTTCTGCACCTGGGCTTCCCAAGCTGCATGATTGTCTTAAAGTGCTCTCACCTCATTTATTCATATGCTGTTAGCATCCTCCCGCTGTTTTCTTGGTGTTTGGATAAATCCTATTGCCTGAAGCTTATATTTCAATTAATTGGGTCCAACTGTCTGTGTCCTGAGGCACAGGGAATGGACAGGGGCACTGCATTTTCTGCTGTGACCCTGCATCAGTGGCAGTTGTCAGTCTACCCGCCGTCAGTCACACCTTTGAGGCTGGACTTCTCCACCAAGACTTTTGCATCCCAGCCAGGGGCAGAACTATCACAGGCAGGGTTTTTGCTTTCGGAGTAGTTTGGACAAGCAGAACAGCTATTCTTTTGGACCACTGGAGCAGAGAGCAAGGGTGCTTGGCCCTCCAGTGAAACAGTGAAGCAAGTCAGAAGGGCTGGTGAAGTGAAACCTGGCTCTTAGCCCACAGTAACTTTTGGCTTGCTCCTGCTTCTGCCTGAGCCTGGGCAGGTACTCCACTTTCAGGCTTGCCCCTACTTGTATTTCCTTTTGATTCATCCTTTTTTCTCCTCCTTGCTAAGTACCTCATTTAACCTTTGTGTTTCCAATGTCCTACATCAGAATTTCCTCTTTTCTTCTTCCACAGCTCCTTATCAAACTTTATCCTTCAAAATTCAGTTACCCTTTCAGGGAGCTCTTCCATTCCCCTCCCCAGGAAGGACTGACTTCGTTTTCTCCTTCATTGGATTCCACCCCACTTTGTTCTTTGGTTCTTGACTGGCATCGGGTTTTGTACATCCCGCAAGACAGCACCTCACTGTCCACACGGTTTTAGGTTTTGAATTTATTATCATTGTGTTTTGCAGGGAGACAAATGGTTCCCTCTCCAAAAAGATAGGTCACCTTCTAATTTCTGGAACCTGTGAATGTTATTTTATTGGAGCAAATGGTCTTGGCAGCAGGTGTAGTTAAAGATCTTGAGATGGTATTATTGAGGTGGATTCTAGATCTGCCTTGTAAGGACAAATGTCCTACGTGACCCACAAGAGAGATTTGACAGTGGTAGAGTAGGTGATGCGTCTACAAGCCAAGAAATTCCTATAGCTGACCAAAGCTGGAAGAGACAAGGAAGTATCCTGTCACCATCTTGATCTTAGGCTTTTCTTTTCTAGAACCACGAAAGAATAGATTTTGATCATTTTAAGCCACATAGTTTGGGATGATGTATTACAGCAGGCCTAGCAAACTAATCACAAGCTAGTGGTCCCCCTATGAGAGGGAAGATGGGAGAAGAAAGTCTGAAGCATCTGGATCCTTCTTTCCAGACCGCTGTTCACTTCAGCAATCTAGACTCCTTCTATCCCTATTTTGTACACTCTGAGCACCATTACTCCTGTGCCAGGGCTGTGCTGTCTAAGACAAAGCCTTTGTGTAGTGGGAGCATCAGTACTGAATAAATAATCATAAGCCAATAAGAGCAATTGACATTTGCATGGCCTTTACACTTTGCAGGGTACTTTGCCTTTCCTTGTTGCATTTTATCTTTGCTGAAACCATGTAAGGTAAGAGAAATGGATGATTTCAGGACTTGCACTGAACCAAGCAACAAGTGCAGTCCAGCCATGACTTCAAATATCTTGTTTTTTGGTTCCAAATTCATTTCTTTTTCACTGTGTACATGATAGCTTTCGACTGTAGGACTCACTGGATCTAATTGCTTTTTTAAAATTATTTTTGTAACAGGAGTATCCACTGCCTGAGTTGGGAGTGCCTAGTTTCCTTTTCCCCAAGGTGTGCTCAGACTCATCAGGGTTTTCAGTAGCAGAGAGCTTGAGAGGCTATCTGTTTATTCAAGGGTCTTTATTTGGAATGGCATCTCTCTGTGTGTTAATCCTCTGTTGTTGTTTGGGTAGACTACTGGGCAACCTGTGTGTGTGTGTGTGTGTGTGTGTGTGTGTGTTTGCACCCATGCCTGCATGTGCTCCTGCAAGTACACAAGCAGTCCACTCTCCCCCTGTTGTTATCTCCCTCTGGTGGTCGCTGGCATAAATCCATCACCTAATCATCAAAAATGCCAGCAAAAGAAAGATCACTGCAGAGCTCAGGGAAAGTCAACATACTTGTCAGCCTTTGTGTTTGCACATGCTCTTCTTAGTAGTTTTGATGGCTGATTTGGATCCCTGAATGCAGCACCTGTAAGACTGCTACATTAGCAGTAGGCTCTGGAGTATTGTTGGCACAGGATCACATTCAACTGTGTTGTTTAATTCTATATTGGTTTGATTCTATGTTGGTTTGTTTCACAATACACACATGTGAAATGAAATACTAACACATACCCCCCTCCTGGGGGTGTTACAAAGATTATGTGACATACTGTGCTTGAAGTGCCTGGTACATACCCCCTACTCAGCCATTGTTTAGTTTGTCTTACCCACACATAACTCATTCTACTGTTAAAAGCATGCTTCTGTTGTGTATCACACTTTTATCTGGGGAATAGTTTGTAGTTCTATCACATTATTCTCCACAATGATGGTCATTTTCCAAAGGGGAAGTCTAGGATTTAAAGAAAAGAAATGAGATATTCAGATTTTGCATCAAATCAGAGCTAGAGCTTAAATAGAAATAGGTATGCTCATTTTTCTTCCTTTAATCAAAGGAGAAGTAAACTCATGTTTATTGGGCTCCCTAATATAAGCCAGGTGGCTTAGCCAAGTATTTTATTTAATTCTTACAATGTGATAAGGTTGACAATGATATTATCCCCCATTTTATGGGTGAGGAAACAGGCCTGGAGAATTCTGATTGCTGTAAGTTATATGCCCAGAGTGCCTGGTTCCTGTCCTTTTCTGCCCCACCACGCTGCTTGACTAACAGTCTTGGGGGAACATGCCTTTCACAGAAAGCTTGTGTGTAAGCATTAATCAAAAGGACCCTTTTATTATCCTGAGTCGCCAAAGATGCAAACTACTACTGTCCCAATTGTTGGTTTCCTCTCAGTCATTCAGCTCCGACAGATGGGCGTGTTGGAATGGAACCTGACCAGTAGTGCAAAGCAGAACTCAGAGACTTTCCCATTGTCCTGCTGTCGTGGAACCTGAGTTCCTTCATTATTCTGAGGAATGTTTAAATAAGGTCACCCTTACTTGATACAATGCAGGTTGTTAGTTGAAGTAAGTACAGTTGGAGCAAAAATAGAAAAAAAAATATGATTTCATCTTGAATTAAACTGCCGAGGTGTGTTTTGTTAACTAATCAAATTTTTTGGTCATTTTGTTAAACTTTTCAAAGCAATGGACCAACTTGGGGTTGCAGAGGTGACAGAGCTGCACATTGGGTGAGGAGGCTCAGGAATCACATAAGAGGCAGCAAAACACTTTTCATATGGCATCTTTGCCTGCTTGGTTCCTGGAAGACTTGTGCCCCAGTTCTTGATCCATCAGCTTTCTGACTGAGCAGAGGAAGCCATTATCTCTCTGAGACTCAAATTGTAGGATAAAAAGGTTACACAAGATGATATCTAGGGTTCCTTTTAGATATAAGCATATTTTTCAAAGTCTTAGTGCAGCCAGAGAGTGAGGGAAGCGAGAGGAGATAGAGAGCTTTATCGGAATGAGCAATCAGGGTTTCAGCAATGTATAGAAGGAGCTTTGGTGTCTGTCTCTATTTAATGCAGTGAGTACAAGATATTCCTGCATGTCTATGATGAGTGTGATTGACATGAAGCCTCCCTCATGTTCTCTATCCTCCACAGTATGTCATACACGTCTTTACTGAATGTTTACCAGACATTGTTAGTGTCACTGGAGATCCTTCTGCAGACTTTGAGATCCATAATGAGGGTCCAGCTATTCTTCCTGATAACCACTGAATGGTAGTTGAACTACTACTTTCAATTACTTGCCTCAATTAACTTTTCTTAGACTCAAACTTCTCTATGTTCTTCACATAGCATTTCATTCGGTCTCTTCTCAGGGACAAGACTTTCTAGAGTTTCTGCTAGGAAGAGTAGGGGAAAGTGAATTGGTATTTTCAGAGACAAATGAGCATTAGAATTTATGTTTATGGTACTATTAAAAAATGCAACTTGCTCACCCTTAACGCTTGCCAATTGAGGCAGGGTGTGCAGGTAAAGCTGCCCCAGGCCCCATATTAGTGGGAAGCAAAAGCTAGGAGGTATTCATTGGCCCACAGCCTCGTTGTGGTCCCTGTGCTCATTGCTGGTCTATGGCCTTGACAGTGTATACATGTGACCTTGCCTATAACAGCACAACAAGCAACAGGTCCAGTGTTTTCCTTCCTGTAGCCATCTGAGACAACCACCATCAGTTTAAAAAAAATCAGTACAAGTTATGTTCTTTTCAGATTTGTGAACTAATTTTCATTTGGCATATTCCTTTTTCTTTCCCAAATTTTAATTTTATCTGGGTACCATGTTACTGAGTTAGAGAGTGGGACCTAGGGAAGGAGGATGAAGGGACATCAAAGGTACTCTTGCCAGATGGCATACATATAAAAAAGTGTCCTTTGTGCTTAACATGGTACTCTACTTTCCATGCATTATTTGTAGTTGCTATAAAAGTCCTATAAGGAAATCATGACTCTATAACTTTCAACACAGAGGCTAAGACTCCTAGTGGTTCAGTAAATGTTCCGGGTCACATAGTTTAATGACAACCAAGCCTGAGAGACTCCAGGGTCAGTATGTCCTTTTAACATAGTGCCATTATTTTTCCCTAAATACTTTCTGCAAAGTCTTTCTACATTAGCTATCTTTTATACTTGCCACTAAAATAATCAGGTGGTGACATAGCACTTAGGTGCCTAGCCCAGGGCCTGATTCAAACCAAGAACTCAGCAGATAGTGGTTGATATTGCTGTGATTTTCACAGTTGATATTGTAGAGGCCTTCATAATACCCTAGAATAGAAGGGATAAAAAGTCTGGCTAGTCAGAAACAGCTCAGAAGTCATAGAGTATGACAAATATTTTGATTATTAAATCACTGCACACTTTACCTGATGAAGATAAGAAGCCATTCTGATTAAAGTTTGTTTTTGCATTTGCCTCAAGTCAGAGAGGTGAAAGTGCATGTTCCAATCTCTGACTTATTTCAAAGTGGTTTTTATTGGTGTAGTTTTAGAATCTCTATGCAGAATTCAACTTACAAGTTTTCCTTCAGAACTAGCAGACAATGCATTTAACAATGGTGTTCAGGGCGGGTACCCCTGTCCATGGTGCTGAACACAGAGCTAGGGGTGCGAGAAGCAAATAGCAGCTCAGGCCCTCTCATCTTCATAGCCTGCCTAACCTGAGAGACCAAACTACTGTAAAAATGGACTGGTTGGGGACTTAGGTGATCTGCTACAGCTGCAACCATTTTTTCCGAGGCCCAAGCAAGCTAGGTAACCTCTCTGTGTCAAGGCTCCCATTGGTAAAGTTGCTTTGCTATGTTCTGCCATTCTTATCTTAGGGGCTGATGGCTTCTTGTGTGAGTAGATGAGATACTAAAATGAGATTCGAAAGCATGTTGTGACTGTGGCATTATTATTGCCTCTCAGTCTTTTAATCATACATTTTGACTATCATTTTAATTCACAGAAGGCACCCTAAGGCCTAATAACATATAATGCAGTGAACAGTAAATCCAACAAATGGATAAATGCACTGGGGAAAAAAAATAACTTTTCTATGTGTTACCTGCCAGAACCTGTATGGCTGTAGAGCTTAGAGTGTGTCTCAAGAAAAAAGATAAGGACCGGTGAAGGGTCTGCCCTTATCTGAACGGAGAGAAGATCATATCTCATCCCCTTCAGAGGCCCTAAAGAAGAGCTCCACTTTACTGACAAAGAGCTTGAAATCTCACCATGATCCCGATATTTTAGTTTGGTGTTCCTCGTCCTTCCCTGCATAGCTGCAAAACCTCTTTCTGAGATCCTCATGCTTGCTGTGGAAGGGGTATAGAGACGTATACCTTGTGTTTAAATTCTTGCTTTAGTTACAGAATATGCATAAAGCAAGACATTGGGCTTCTGACAGCCTTCTTCATCTAGAAAATGGACAGCGGGGTGGCAGTTCTTCCCATGCAGGATAACAAAGAAGATAAAAGTTTAAGGAGACACTTTATAAACCTGAATAAATAGTGGTTGTCATCATTATTTCTGACAGTCTGGTCAAAGTATTCCATAACCAGGCCATGCCTTTTCCCTCTTCTGTGTTTTTGTGTATTCTAATCTTACCAGGGGTAACTTATTACTCATCCTTTAATGCAAGGTCAAACACCACCTCCGACTACCTCAATTATAGGCTATTTTTTCCATTCTAGAACTCCTAGCGAATCGATGCTTCTTTACTATTCACCCTATGACCTCTTACATTGTGCTATAATTATTTTACCTCACTATTACTTTCCTAAATAAATTGTAAGATCCTGTGATGATGTCTAGCACAGTGCCCAGCACACACTACCTTCCCAATACCTGTCTAAATGGATATCTAGGATAGATGTTATGCAATGCCCATAGCCTTAGGTCTTATTCAAAGTGCAAGTGTTACTGGAGGAGGTCACTTATTCTTGGCTGCATATGGGTGGATGAAGAGCTTTGGGCTTTGAAGATGTGAAAGAAAAACAGATTTTCCTTGGGTCAAATGAAGATGTGAAAAGACCCCAGATTTTCTCATTTTTTGAATAAGGAAATCGGAGCTAATAATGACATATTTCACCATTGTATCAATTTTTTTTCTGGCGTGGTCTTAGTCTCGGAGAGGCTACGCAAACAGTGTATTGACTTTAAAGACTGGTGCTCCGGACTAGGACATCGGTTACAAGGAATTGTGCAATATGTAGATCTGCCAGAAGGTGGCGCACCGTCACTAATTCCACGGTCTGTTAGCTTTCTCCTAGGGATCCCCCAAATTAGTGTGGGCATCCTGATGCTAGCTGTCCTCTGCATTCTGTGGCTGAAATATATCTCTCCCTCATGGCTTCCCCTGTACCCATCCACCCTGCCTGTTCATGATATGACACAGATAAAAATGACTCCAGTCAATGAGCTGTACAGCCGTTGGAGTTCCACTCTGGGAAACTTGCACCAGTGAGACAAAGGGTGTCAATTTCTTTTTTGTTCCTGCCTACACCAAGAACCCCTTTGCATTTGAATTTCCCATCTATATTTTCAGGGAGTCAGTAAATAGGAACCTTCTTGGGAAAAGGAAGTAAAGGGAAAAAAATCACTTTCTTTTGTATATTCTTTTATTTTCTGTTCCTGCTCCATTGTCACATTCTTCCTCAAGTTTTACCTGAATTGTGGAAAAAGCCTCCATCTCTGTCTCATTTCACTCAGACATGTTGTTGCATTTTCTTTATGAGGCTATTTTTTATCTTTTTATATTTTCATAAAAATATCTCCAAGATATATAGTGTGTGTAGTTATTTTTCTGGGATTTTTTTGTATCCTAATGATAAAACTTGTATAGTTTTAGCAGCCATTAAACCTTGTTCTGTATGTACCATTTAATTTTACCCTCATGATAGTTATAAAAAGTTTTGGGGCACAATTATTAATTGAACAGTTGAAGAAAAACTTGTACACAGGGTGTGCAAGCGATCTTCTTAAAACTATTAGAAATACAAGAATACATTTATTTGCCACCAAATGTACTTTACTCTTTCCTGTCTCACAGTGGGTGAAGCAAGTAACGTGACCTAGGACCTGACTTGCCTAAGTTTGTTTGTACGGTCAGGGATGGTATCTCCAGAGCTGGCATTAACATTGGCTCCTCAGGGTGGTGTTTTTCTTTATCCCGCTAATGATCCTTCTCCACTCAGCACAAAGATGTCATCAGTCTGCTTCAGAGTATCAACCAGCGTGGGACACACACAGGGCGCCAGAGGGGAATGTGTGAGGCATTCAGGAAAGCTCACTAGAACTCCTGTTTTTATAGTTGAAAATGAATAAAACAAAGAGTGAAAAGTAGCTCATAAAATACTAACAGTGACTGTTTAGGTAATGTAATTATGGGCAATTTGTTTTCATGGTTTCTGTATTTTCAAAATTTCAGCACCATTTTATTACTTTGTAATGGAAAATAAGCATTAAACAGCAAGAAGCAGAAAGTCTGGTACACAGGTGTCAGGGGTGTTTGTGCAGCTGTGGAAGGTGGTGGCTGTCATTAAACTGTACTAGATTGGACCGAGGTTTGGTGGAGCAGAGGCTGTGCTCCAGTCTTCTCCCCAGACAGGGCTTTCTATTGCTCCCCTAAAGCGTCTGTGGTTAGTTTCAGCTGGACTCACCACACCTTGCCCCCTCCTTGGAGGCCCAGTTGATTTTACAAAGCTATAGGTGCACACAGGCCTGGTGGTCTGGGGCAGCAGGAAGGGCCTGGAGAGAATCAGCACCCCACCATCTCTGGCCAGAGCCGCGGGCTCCTGTACTCCTCACCCCACCTACTGTGGACTTATGTAACACATTCACAGGAATTCATTTTCCAGTAGATTGAAAGCAAAGCCACTGTTGATTTTCTCCAAAAAGATCTATTTGGAAGTGCAATTGCCTGGAATTACATGGTGGCATAAGAGGCCAGACCTTGCTGTAAATAATTTTCCTCTCAGCCACACAGAGGCCCAGCTAGCAACAGTGTCTGTGCCTCAGATGTTAGTGTTGGAGGTGGCACGTGAGTGCGTGTGAATACAGATGTGCACCATCTTGAGGCCTTTGCCTACCTGCTGCCCCTTCTCTCACCTTTGGAGCTTTGCAACTGAATGGGGGATGAGGGTAGATCCTGGAGCTCTCATCAGTTGGTTTATGCGGCCTCTAGCTACCTCTCCTGCCTGCCACTGCAGGCTCCTGGGGCTGTGAAGGGTTGAGAGACTTGTGCATGCAGTGTAGGGTGGCAGAAAGGATAAGCTTTAGGACTAGATACATCTGAATTCCAGTCCCAAGTGTGCCAACTGAGCCTTATGGTACTTCTAAAAATTACTTACTTCTTTAACCTTTTGTCCTTGTGCATAAAAACCACCCAACCATCACCACAACAGACTAAAAGTTTACAATCAAGGGAGGATGTCAGAGCTGGGGGCACCCACTTAAGCATTATTGTAAGGATGAAAGGGCGTGATGGTGGGGAAGTCACACTGTGTGGTGCCTGACACCAGTATGCATTGAATGGATTTAATTCCTTCTGTGTCCTGCCCTGCCTTCCATGAGGGGTTAAAGTGAGAAACAAAAACCATAGGCTTACAACCATGATGGCCTAAGTCACAGCTGTGGAAAATGCAAGGTTCAGGATGTTTTACTTAGTTTTTTCCTATATACTCCCTTTGTTTGTAGATAGCCATAGCATACAGACATGGTTCCCCCAAAGAAAGACTGGAATAGATTAACTCACACTGTGGCAGATGGGGCGTAGTGCTGCCTTCTTCTGGTAGGCATTTGATTTTAATAGTTCTGCCTAGGCAATTAGGAGATAGGGTTTAATGTAAAGATGGCAGTGTTTTATGCAGGTGGCATCTAGATAGGGGAGCTGTTTTTAGATCAGAAAATGTCACCACTTACTCTGGACATTCTACAGACCAGACTTCTCTTGCAGACATTAGCATGGGACTGCACATGATCTCAACTGGACATTTTTCTCCAAACACCTATGATGTTATCCTTTGCCCATTTCCTGTCAAATATGGATTTTAGCAAATCAGGGAAGGACCATACCCTAGAGATAAGACTTCCAGGCGATTCTGGAGTAGGCTTATGATTTGGATCTGGAATATTCTCCAAAACTCACATGTGATCAGAAGCGGGGCTTTTGGAAGGTGACTAGACCATGGAAGTGCTTTACTTATTAATAGACTCACCTACTAATGAGTTCAGCAGCTGAGACTTCTCTTAGCAGGTGGGGTCTGCTTAAAGGCAGTTCCCTGGGAGGTATGCCCTTCCACTGTGCTGTTTCTGGGTTGCAGCCTGCCAAACATAGGCTAAAACTTCTGAAACTGTGAACCAAAATAAACCTCTCCTCCTTTAAATTGTGGATGCCAGGTATTGTGTCTTAGCAACGAGGAAAGTGACTAAGACACCCACTCAACAATTACTGAAATCCTACTCCATGGTATAATAACTACAGCCAAGATTTACTTAAATATTTTACCAGGTTCTACATGCCTTATTAATCTCCATTGTTCTGGTGATGTTATCACTGTTATTATTATTCCTCTATTATAGCGCAGTGGTTAAGAGCAAACATGGTGATGTCACATTGTCTAGTTCACGTCTCAGCACACAGTCACTAGTAGTATGAACACTGGCAAGCCAATTATCTGTACTTTGATCCTCTTGTATTTGAAATAATAATATAATTGTATGATTTTGTAGAGTTATTTTAAGCACTAAGTACATCAATGCATGTAGAATACTTAGAAAAGTGGGTGGTTACTATTATCCCCATTAGACATCTAAGGACACTGAAGTTGAGAAGACAGAAAATGATTTTCCCAATAATTTGTAGCTGGTGACAGATCGAGGTTAGTACTTTGTGCCTTGGGACACTAACCTAGTGTTTTTTGCTTGCTATGAGAAAAATAGGAAGGATCTTTTATTTCCCTTAAATTATCATCTTTTTTGACAACTGTCAGTCATAAGTAACAGCATTTCAGAATGGCTGCAAACCTAGATGAAGAAAAAAAGTTGAGACCTTGTTTAATTGAAAACAAGTCCCCAAATGCATAGTTTCTTCACCAGCTGAGGTCAGTTTATGTACATATCCCAGCTTGGTAGCTGAAACATATATGATAGTGGATTTATTAATGAGTGACATCAATACCAACAACCAGGCTGGAGCCATGTCCACCCCTGGTTACCACTGAAGCTCAATCTAGAGTTTTTCTGGTTGGATGCAACCCCAAACCAATATTCATCTTGAGTGATGTGCATAGCCATGTTCTGGATCCATTAGGAAAGAAAATAAACAGTTATTTCAAAAACATACCATTACTAATTGTTGACTGAGTTAGGATGGAGTGTGGAGTAGAACTTACATTTTCTAAAGCAATCATTTTCTACAGGAAAGCTTCATTAGACCAAGTCCAAAAAGGTCCCATGTGTTTCAGATGAACAAGGGTGGGCCAGAAGAGGAGGGTGGCCACCAAGTCATTCTCCCTCACCCAGTCCCATTTCCCCTGAACTTCACTATCACGATGCCTGCATTTCCACAATTAAGAATTTGTCCTTTTGTACATTGCTAGGGTTTATTTAAAATGAGTAATTTAATTTGTAATATTTTCAAGAAGACCATAGCATAAATGAAAGCATACGGTGCCTTATATGGAAGTCTCTTTTTCCCTCTTAAGACCTAGCAGCCAACCAGCTACCTTGTGACCAGTTAAGAACTGGAATATAGGCAAGGCACCTTGGGAGAAGAGTGAGTGAACAATATTTGATGATTCACCATTTTACAAAAGGCCAGGCCTATTGTACGCTTTTTGCTTAGCTAAATGTGCTGAAAGTAATTCTGAGTAACTTTGAACAGTGAGTTGTGATCCAGCATAAGAGTACGTCCTGCTCAGCAAGGTAGTTTCTTCTCCCTCTTTCCTTCTTCCTGCATAAGAAAGAACGGCTCACTAATGAATTGTTCACGCCCCCAAAATATTGAAGTTCTAACCCTCAGTATCTGTGAATCTGACCTATTTTGGAAATAGGGTTTTTGCAGATGATCAAGTTGTGTTAAGATCATGGAGGGACCATAATCCAATAGGAATACGTCCTTATGAAAAAGGGACTTTTGGCCACAGGGGGAATGCAATGTGTACAAGAAGGTAGAGATTGGAGTGACATAGCTTCAAGCCAAAGAATGCCTAAGACTGCCAGCAAATCATCAAGGATTGGAAAGATGGCTTGGGCCAGAATCTCCTTTAGAGTTCTCAGAAGGAACCAAACCTGGCAATGCCTTGATCTTGGGCTTTTAACCTCCCACAGTGTGAAGCAATGAACTCCTGTTGCTTAAGCCACCCAGTTTGTGGTACATTATTAGAATAGCCCTAACAAACTAATGTACTATTAAACCAAGGTGAGTGTTCGCCCTCTCTTCTTTTCTTCCTTCTATAAATATTAGGTAAGAACTTGCTATATGCCAGGCACAGTGCCAGAAACTGGACACATAGATACAGTCATTGCTTTAAAGGAGTTTATAGACTAGCAGGGGAAAAGGTAAGTAAACAGGCCATTATTAGCAGCATGAGAGGTAGTTAATATCTTTTCTCCCACTATTAGCTCTTAATTTTGGCCCTACTCCAGACCATTGATGGCATAACTTTCCAAGACAAATGCCCAAACTGCAACCTAAAACCCATTTATTTGTCTCAAGGTGCCAACACTGCAATTAAACCTGTTACTGAGGTTTCAGCTGAGGAAAAAATAACTCATACATTAAGAGCTTATGTTTTAAAAGAATAACAAATAATACATGTGCCATAGATTCACCAGCACTGCTCTGGATTTCCTTGGGAGCTTAAAAAAGAGCACTGTATCTACACCCCCATATGAGATATTTTAGTTGACCTGGCTCATTGTGGGACCCAGGTAGCAGTGTTTTGTAAATTTTCCTAGAAATATCCAAAAGGATGCCATTTTTCAGAACCACTGTTTTAAAACATACCATTAGTAGGGCAAATAAATTGAAATGGTAATGATTTTTAATAGTGTTTTGCAGGTGGTTCTAACACATAGCTGGGTTTGGGAACTACAGTCTCTCCTGTGACATAGGCATCATGTCTGTCTTTTTTAATGTTGTGTTCTCCCCACAATGCTTGGCACAGTAAAGGTAGTTGATGATGATCAGAATCTATGATGCAGAAACCTAAGAGGAAATAGGCACATGGTTACTGTTTAGTCAAGGTTCACAGGGGAATAGATTTAATATAGGACATGTATTTATAGGATTATTTTATTATATTCACCCAAAAAGTCAAATACAGAAGAGTGCAGGAGATCTGTCCATGTATTAGAAACCCAAGGAATCTAACTAAAAGCCTGGATCCCACAGCAATGTCCTTTGTGAGTCTATCTGAAGGCCTGGAATCCATGGCAATGTTCTCCACAAGTTCACCTGGAGGCCTAGAGCCCATGACAATGTCTCATATCAAGGATCTGCATTGGGAAGGCCCAAAGATCAGTGGTAGAAGCTAAAGGTCTGCATCTGTGGGATGAAGGATCTGTGCCAGTGGGCTGAGGACTCTGTGCTGGAGCCTGGAAGTGATGCTCAAGGTAAGGATCAAAGCTCCCCCCCAAGAAGAACTTCAGCCACCCTCTGTGACAATGAGGACCCAAGCTCCTCTGATGATGAGAAGAGCTGAGTTCATATTAGGAAAACTAGTGTGATAATCTTCTCCGGGAGAATCATTAGCACACCATCTTCCCTTCCAGTTCTTCTTTTATACTGTTGTTGTAAGCAGCAATCCTCAGGTGAGCCTCCCACACCCAGAACCATACTTAGCTCAGTTGGGTGTTACAAGTTGTCCATTAGCTAATCCACCAGTTAGACCAGTGACTACCAAAGATAAGTTAGTTTACCTGGACAAGGAGAGAAGACTGCTCTGAATAAAGGGAAAAACATATATGTAAGGCAAAAGAGCTGGCTGTGGCACTGTGTGACTGGAATGACATCTTGGGTGGTGTGCAGTGAGGCTGGGAAGGTAAACAAAGGCAGGGTCATGAAGAGCTTTTTAAGCCATGATAATGAGTTTGGGTTCTGCTGGGTTTCTGGAGTATTTTTGGGTTATAGCCATGCTCCACAAAGCCTATGTCTAATGTCCTACTCTTGGTGCCCATACAGGTCTGATTGGGGACTTGGAATCTTGTATTTCTTCTTTTTGAGGACAGAAGCTCAAGGAGATTGTGGCATCTCGGAAACTGCCTACAAGCCTGTCTTATGAGAACAACATTGCCATTTTTCTAGGGAGACCAAATACTGGATTCCACTCTCTAAATTCCACTCTCTAAATGTGATGTGCCATCCCTCAGACATAGGATGACCCTTTCCCAACCCATCCTCTGCATTGACATGTCTTGAGCAGGCCCTCAGGGACTTTCACATGGCTCCTTTCAAACTTTCTAACTTTCTAAACTAATCCCACTGTACCTAGACGAATATGGAGGGGGAGAGGGAAGAGAAGATAGAGAGTGTGATCTTCTCCAGTTGGTGCCTTTGCAGAGTCTTTTTCAGTAGGACAGGTTGGTGAGAGAGGAATCAAGTTAGCGATCATGAAGTTTCATCATATGTCCCTTGGGCATTTGTCTGTCCAAGCTGTGCCCTTGCCAGCAGTACCTAGTTGAGGACTCTGTAGATTTCATTAGCAGCCTGCCTGCTCCACTCTGAGTCCTTAATGAAGATGTTAAATAAAATTTGACATTATTATTGCCACTTGTATAACACTTCGTATTTACCAAGACTTCAGAACATTTTTATTCTTTTCCAAGCAATCCTCCCAGAAGTTGATAAGTGCTGCTGTCCCCATTCTACAGAGAAGGCTCTTGGGAGTTCGCTGATTTCTCTAGAATCCTGCAGCCAGCCAGTCTTCTCTCATTACCAGTGGGGACTACTCTCCCTCCTCTGCCCAAAATTCCTCTTAATCAAGCTGTACCAGCTCCTCGGGACCCATCTGATCTCTCATGCTCTTTTGCCAAATTTCAGGCTTTGCTCTCTGGATATTATTTCTCTTCACCATTCTTACAATTTTGCATTTTTAATTCAGGGAAGCCTGAGTCTTTTCCCTTAGTCAATTTGAATGAATTTGCAAGTAAAATTTCCTGATGGGCATCAAATATGTCACTGACCATCCAAATACACAGTGTTCTTGGGCCGTTCCTGTCTATTTTGCCTCTTCCCTAAGCCTGTCAGTGGCATCGTGTATGGGTCTGGCATGATCTTTTCTTTGTAAACAATCACAAGGCAAACAGCACTGTTTCCTCTCTGGATGTGACAATTCCTCCCTTACTGTAGGAAACCTCAAACCAGAGGCTCCATGTGACAGTGTCCCTGTAAGAAACAGGAGAGAAAATAGACCTCATAAGGAAAGAAAGGCATGAAAGTCACAGCTTTGCTCCCCTGATTCCTGTCTGAGCAGCTAAGTTAGGCATATTAATAAGATTACTTAGATCTCTTGGCCTTAGTTTTGGCAGAATTAAATGGTGATATTCACAGAAACATGGAAATATTAAAGGTCTTCTGCTTTTCCAACATGAAAGGTCCTTTTCTTCCTTGAAGGACCTATGCATTTAGGGAAGGACTTTTGATGAAACTATTTTCACTTTACTCTTGGAGTCCATTTACTAATTTTCTGCTCTCACCACACTATGTTCTCTTTCTATTGCTTCTCTGTGCACATTAGCTCCATCTCCTCTGTCTCCAGTCTCCAGATTCTATTCCTTCTCTTTCCCTCTTTCTGTCATCTCTCTCATTGTCATTTTTCCCTTTCGCTGTTGCCACTATCTCCTGATGCTCTCATTCTGTCCCTTACGCAGTCCATAGAAGGGCTTCTCTTTGCTGTTGCTGCCAGGGTCATTCTATGAGATGTCTGTCTTTCTTCTCTGGCCCCAAGAGCTGCTTGTGAAGTGCCTGGTGGAGTATTTGTGGTGCAGAGTGGGATGGATGGAGTGAGGAGATGATGAGGGCGAAACTTCCCTGGTGTTTCTGAGGTTGGGAAAGCCTGAGAGGATTCAGGCTCTGACTGAGGGAGCTGCTATCCAGTGAGAAAGAGCGTTACTAAGGGTAAAGAGTGGTCAAAATAGGAGGCGGCATGCATTGTAGTTCCCAAGCTGAGCATTAGGATTATTAAATCAGGAATTGTAAAGTCTGAGACTTGCCTACTTGTAAGCTAACAAGTTATTTTGTCACAGCTACAGATTTTATTTGCATGCTTGGATATATGTGGTTGAGTATGGCTATAGATTCCTATATGTGTGTTGTGAATATATATATATATATATATATATGTGTGTGTGTGTGTGTGTGTGTATACTACTTTGTTGTATATGCATTGACAAAAGACACAGTACATGGATCAAACATAAAGGTTATTGATTACATATAGTAAAAGCAATAAACATCCCTTGCTTCAGTTTCTGAGTCCTTGTGCCCACAGAGTATCATGGTGAGCGCCAGATGGGACCTGTGGGTGTGGTGAAGAAAGGATCCTCCAAGTAAAGAAACTTTTGATCTTATTTAGGACCGCTGGTGACCTAGTCACCCACTCCCCTAAAAAGAGAACTGTCCTCATCTTGTACTTCCTATCTTTTCTTTAGAGACATAAACACATTTTAAGTGTTTATAAACAAATACATGAATTGTCACATATGCATCACAGGGTTTAGATCAAGATCATGGTACTAATGTTTGGGATGTTCTAGTGCAGGTCAGCGGTTTTCCTGGTCTAACCCTCATGGATTGTGGGTGTGTGTATGTACATGTATGTGATGTTTTGTGAATTAACATTGCAAATCTAAGCAACATTAGCAAATGTCCTTCAGGGAGAATAAGAAGACCTTAAATTCTGGCATGTTGATAGACATTCTCTATCTGTGTTATACTGATCAGGAAACAAATCTGCCTTCTGACCTGGAGCAAGACACTTTATTTAACTTCTTAGGAGATTTACTATGCAAACATCCTTAAAAAGACTGTTCATGTAGCCTTTGACCAGGAAACCAGGGCCAAGAAGAAATAATTCACAAAGATCTTCAGTGCAAAATGAGAGGCTTAGACAAAATTAGAGTCATAGAAAATGTGTGACATGCACCTTTTTAAATCGATCCCCAAGGCAACCATCACTGATGGGTTCGATTATCTGGTGTAAACCCTAGACTGTGCACACTATGCTAGTTATTATCTGGCTCCCCTCTAACTTCATAGAATAGGGTTTTCCACAGTTCTTCTTCTGTTCTATGCTTGCTACTTCTGTGACTCTATTTGTATCTTTATCTCTCTTAAAGGGAGGGAAATGGAGAGCATATCTTCTAAAGTAATTTTGTGATTTGAAGTTTTCATACAAAGTAAGTCTGTAATTCTATCAAATAACACAATCCATTCAGTCTTTAATCCATCAGAACTTCAGTTATTAACCCAGAGTTTCTCCCTTCCAAAGAAGAATTTAGGGGAAAAAATACTTGTCCCTTGTTACCTTATCCCTATTCTTAGCATTGACTATTACAGCGATCCTTCAAATTTCACTGGAGTAATGCAACCATCTAAGGAGATTTTCAAAGAAATATAGTGCCAGGAAATGTGTGTTTAGAGATGAGACTCCTGCGTCAGTACAGATAGAGTCTGAGATGCTAATCTTCTCTACTTACTCTGCAATATGTGCAGAAGTCTGGGATGTGCTAGAGTTTCTGCTAGAAACCTGGTTGCATCTTATTGATACTGAAATAAAAAGAATCAAGAGAACAATTGGAAAAGCCTATGTGGCCTTGGACAAATTACCTAGTCTATTTGTATCTTGAGTATCCTTTTTTTGGGAATGAGGAAACTAATGCCTGCTTGGCTGACTACCTCTTGAGGGAAATGGCAAAGCAAATGAATTTATGTTCAATGTATGTGCCCAAAGTAGAGACGCTGGTTAAATTCAGTTGGCCTTCTCTGCCCTATATCTCATCACGCTCAGGTTCTGCTTCTTACTCCAGCCCACAGCAAAGCTGCCCTTTGTTGTTTCTGATGGGTTCATTCCACAAGATGTTTACCTTTCCTCTCTGGCTCCTGCAGGATTACTTTTTAAGTCCATGATGGAGGATTTTGTGGTAGATGACAGTGGAAAGACCCCACCTCCATGCCCGTGTTACTGGGAAAGGGTGATGTGCAATTGTTACTGATATGTGATGATGATGAGATTGTGACTTCAGAGGTTTCAGGGTTTTTTGACACAGGAAGTATATGAATATTAGCAAAAGCAAAAATGCATTGTTACCATATTCACACACTATAGGAATCCTTCTGTGAGCCCTAGTTACTAAAATGTGTGAGTATTTTCCCACATAACAATCCTCTAGTGCATACCAGCTTGGTATCCTCTAATTCCATTCCCTTCTGTTCTGTTCCATTCCATTCCATTCCATTCCATTCCATTCCATTCCATTCCATTCCATTCCATTCCATTCCATTCCAATAAGATCTATAGGGAGATAGCACCAAATCCCACAGGATGAGCCCTCAGTCTCCAAGATTGTTCCCACTTCAGCTGCCATTCAGGAGTCCCAGGTTGGGACCTGTACTTCTGACCAACCAGTTATAAATTGAAAGTTTTCATGATTCCCATCTTGGGTTTGTTTAATTTGTCGGAGAAGCTCACAGATATCAGGGAAACTCTTTATTTATATCTGCACATTTATTAGGGAGACTATCACAAAGCTATTACAGATGAACAGCCAGATTGAAGTGAAGCATAGATAAAGTATGGTAGAAGGGACATGGGGCTTCCATGCCCTCTCTTGGTGCTCCATTCTCCAGTAACATCATATGTTTCCCGTACAGAAGCTCCCCAAACCCTATATTTTGATTTTTTTATGAAGGGTTCATTATGTAAGTGTCACTGATTACATCACCAGCCATCTTTGGTTAATCAATTGGACCTTCAGCTTCTTCCTTTCCCTGATGGTTTGAGGGCTCGGAGTGAGAGTCATAGCCCTCTATTCATCTTTGGTCTTTCAGGAGACTAGCCAGCAACCTGAAACTATTTAGGGGAGCCCCCCCACCAGCCTTGTTACTTCCATCAGTCATCTAATTAGCATTCAGAAGGATACCCATCACTTTAGAGATTCCAAGGATTTTAGGAGCTGTGTACCAGGAAATAGGGCAGATATATACTGTGAATATACGTTTCACAATATCACAGGGAAGCAACTTCCTGGTCATGTGCATGGGACACTAAAGGGTATAGAATACAGGAAATGTAGGCTGGCTATACCTACAGATCAATGATAATTAATGTAAAGGGTCCCTGAATTGTACCTGAAATTCTGTTCCTCTTCAGTTGCTAATTAGTTAGTATGTGATTAGTGTAGTGGAAAGATACCTTGGAGGGGTCCATGATGTTGGGAGTGTGTGTGTATATATATATATATATATATATATATATATATATATATTATTTTTTCTTCTTGTCAATATCTGAAGATGATTGAAAAGCTTACCAGGAAATTACTCAGCCAGCTTGCCTGCTTTTTTCCTAACTCCCTGCTTCCTACCACAGTATTTATTTATACTTCATTTGTAACTGAAGATAAGCATCTTTGAAATCAAGCCTATTGGCACATGTCTAAACACTCTTTAACTGAGAGAGCTATTCACAGAAACATTTTTAAGTGTCCATAAACTAACATGTAGATTGACAAATTCTAATCATAAGTTTCAAATCAGGATCCTGACATTAATATTTTGGGATGTTCTAGTGCAGATCAGTATTTTTCTTGGTACAGCCCCTCGTGGACTATGTTGTGTGTGTGTATGTGTGTGTGTATACAACTGAATGAGCTGTTTTGTAAACTAACACTGCAAAGCTCAGTGCTCAGTGAATTTACCAGAGAGTTACATGTCATCATTTTACAATTGCTCAGACACACAGTCAAGTAAAAGCCGCAGTGAAAGAGATCAACCTTGTCAAGAGTGATCGTGCCAATCTTGAACCTACTCAGACACAGGTTAGTGTTTTGGTGGCCACATGGATGCTCCTTTATTTTCTTCTTTGTCTCTACAAAGAACGATTCTTTCAAAGCTGCCTCAGATGAAAAATTCTGCTGCAGTGGCTGGTATGCAACTTATTTGGCTTGGGCCTTCTTTCAAGCTGTAACCTAGCTTATGTTCAGGTAATCCTGGTAGTCAGACATTTGCCTTTTCCCTGAGGGGTCATTTTCAGCATCTGAGCATCCAACCGTTAGTCAAAGAACAGAACACTGGTGTAAAGAGGGAAAGAAGAATCTGTAAAACTGGGAAGAAGAGATCTATGGCTATGACTCATGGATTGCTTTTAGGATTCAGAGTAGGTTCAAGTCTTTTAAATTTGTTTTCCTCCAGCTGTCAGATATAACTGTAAGCTGTGAGAACTGCCACTGCTCAACTCCTAGCTTTCTCTTTGTTTAAGAAAATACAGTTAGTCTTCAGAATATTGAAATGGGCATTTTCAGATCACTTCCTCAATAAAATTTAGGAATTCTGTGAAGTCAGACATGATCTAAGGCCAGTTTTTCTTCCACTGAGCAGGCTGTACTTCAGGGCTGGGAACAATTAGTTTCGACTCTGGCTTTGACTTAATAGTTGTATGATCTTTAAATTTCCTTCTAATAAAATGAGGAAAGTTATGCTTTCTCTATGGGGTGGTATGAAAGATAAATGAGATAAAGCCCCAATTATAAAATCTATTGCAGTGTGCTCAGTTTTGGTCAGTTTTCCCATTGCTGGACAAAATACTTGACACCTGCAGTTTAAAGGAGGCTTAATTTGTTTTGTGGTTTCAGCAGATTCAGTTCATGGTCAGCTGGCTTCATGGCAGGAACATCCTGATGGAAAGGAGTGGTGGACCAAGTTGTTCATTTCAGGGCAGTTGGGAAGCAGAGCAGAGAGGCAGAGAGGAAGGCACCAAGAATTGGTGACAGTATGCACCCACCAGACATGATTCTATAGGTAGCTCCCAAGCCAAACAAGTTGAGAATTAAGCTTACTGTTTCCAGATGTTTACTCTATTTTTCTAGGAAGGAGGCTCGTCTTCTTGGCCTCTACTAAGTTAGCCCTGGATGTGCAAAGATCCTTTGTATGTCTGATCGTCCATCCATGGGCACCTTTTGGGTACTGTTGGTCTCCAGAGCAGCTGCTTTCTCTTCTTTCTATTGCAGAGACCATTGACATGCAAAGGGAGAAGGATGGCATTCCCAGGGTGCCTGTCATCAGGTGCTACATCACTGGGTTTATATGTTTGTTCTAATAAGCAGATGGGGGACTCATCCATTTTACTTTTCTTATTCAAGACATTAGAATTCAACATATGAGACACTGAGAGTAATTGTGCCAGGAACTGACACCAACTGAAATGAGAAAGGACCTTCGCTGCTGCCCCTGTCTCAGATTATGTACCAGGATGTGCTAACTAAAGCATCTGTTTCTCTCCAGCTTCCATTATCAGATGTCTTAATTTATTTACTTGTTAAAGATAACAGGAGCATTTGTGCTTTGTTGTGTTCTCCTCTATTTTACCTTCATTATTACACATCAAATGATCTCTTAGCAAAATTAATAAATGACTGTAATTAAATGTAATTGTTATTTGGTATGATGTTTTCCCTTCTGTTACTGGCAGTTCTGTTAATGACAATGGCCTTTTAATTTAAAATATATCCTACAGGTCTATTCCTTATTCTGCACTACTTTGAGCCTATTACTTGCTTAAGAATGGTGGTGACGATGGTGCAGCTGATCCAGTATTGTATCACAAGTTTAAAACTGATATTTCTTGCCTAGAATAAGGCCTTATAGTTCCAGAACATGTTTTTCAATGGCTTGACTCTTACAGTAATTGTCTGGAATCAACCACTCTTTCTATCCCAAATAGCTTCTGGAGTCCCAATTTTACCTATCTGGAATTTGGCAATGATTTGAATCTTCATGTGTTCAGGTCAGTGACATTTGCTTACTAAGTCACTCAACCAATGAGTTAAATGAGTGAGGTAAGCCTTTAGGAAACAGATTAGTGAGCTAGAGAAAAGCTAGAATGAGCCTGGTGTAGATGAAGGTCATTAATGACTGGAGGGTCATTTGCAAGGAAAGTGAGAATGAGATTCCGAAACAGGCATAGATTAATATTTTCCAAAGCACATGCATGTAATTCCTGCCCCTTTTTTTCCCTTTAATCAGAGTTTGGCTTGTTTTGTTACTATTTTGGAATAGATCATCTTATTAAGTAAGCTATAATGGGGAAATTCTTTGACTTGAGTACATTAGCCTTCTGGGCCCCAGTCACTGGAAATGACTTCTCTTCCACCTCAGTCAACACTGACTAGCTCCTACAGTTCTATTCCTAAACTGGACTTTTCCATTAGTCAGTTTTGAATATGTCAGAAAAACTCATATTGCTAATCTACCTACCAAAGTGTATGTATATCACTTGCAAAATATCCTGGGGCCCCTTTATCATCTTGAATACAGCTTTGTGGTGACTCAAAAATAATCAAAACTGGGCATGGTACATGCTTGTAATACTTGGGAAGTGGAGGCAGGAGAATCATACAAATTCAATACCAGCCAGATAACTTAGTGAGAACCTTCCAAAAAAAAAATGCTCAGCAATAGAATTTGGGTTTCATTCTCAATATTTCAACAAGCAAGAAAATAACCAAAAAACCAAAAGCTAATCTAATGATGTTCTTTACCTCAGCAACAGAGACAGAGCTGGTGCGGTAGATACAGAAGCTGGTTTTTGAAAGTCTTCCTGTGGCCTGCTTCACCTTGCTGGAGAGATAGTGGTCTGAACATGGAAGAATTAAGGAATTCTGTTCTTCTATTTCTTTATGCAATCACAACAATAACATACACATACATACACACATGCATGTCCCTATAGAATGATGGCTGGAACTTGGGTCTGTTACGTGGTAGATATTCAATAGACTATTGCTTTCCTTTTCTTCTATGATGATGGACCCATAATAGGTGTTCAATGTATTGTTATGTATTAAGTATATTAGTGATACAGATGCACACTAAGTGCAGTATAAAAGAAAGACATCCTGTTTCTGTCCATAGATATGGGAGTTAAACCAATAGGAATCACGGGATTCTGTTTGCTCCTAATGATCATCATAGCCATCACTGGGGTTCTGTTAGACACAGCAGGGGCTCATTGAATTTTTGCTGACTATACTTCCTTAGATCCAAAGAACACTGGCCTCATGCAACTGCACAAATCCTTATATATAAAACAGAGATGTTCTGTGTAGTCCATTTGTATATCCTCATAATATTTACCCATTGGGTTGATTATTAGTTCCAAATTTTTACGATTCCTGTTTTTGTGTTCAATTATTTATTATTGTTTTGAAAAGGGGGGTTTGAAAGAAGTACAATTAAGACTGGGCAGTGGGAGTGGAGTCTGATGGGAAGACTGAAAGAGAATATAAAAGGAATTTGATCATTATAGATTCATGTAGGGAAGAGAACTCAGGCATCACTGGTACACCAGTTAAAGGGATTGGATTCTCTGGAACACTAAAACTAGATGGTCTGGCTTAATCTCAAAGGAAAAGGGTCAATTATGGTTTTACTCTTAATACTTTTAAAATTAAAATAAGAAAAATTAAACTGGAATTTACAAAAACAATTTTTAGGCATTATAAAAATGTCCACATGTTTACACAGCAATAAAAACTCAAATTATCTTTTGAATCCTAGTCTCTAGTGATAAAATCTTGAAATACTTCCATTCCGAGTCTCTCTGTTTTACTACCAGGATCCTAATATACTTTATAAAATTTAGACACCATGTCCTTATTCCTTGCTACGAAGATTTAGACCCACATACATACCTTAATGGCCTCTTCCCTGCATCAGTCCTGCTCTAGATTTGTATCTGCATGCAATTACTTATCTATGTAAATGCACAGACACATTCATGTTCTGTTCTCTCAAAATAATTAGGTTTTTCATACCTTACAGTTTCTTTGGATGGAGTGCTTGCTGTTTATTTTTTATTTGTTTATTTCATTTATCAAATATTGAGTACCACATATTGAGTACCAAGTGTAGGCCCATGCGCAAGAGATCCCAGAACCGTGGACAAGACCCTCTGGTCTGGGGTATCATGGGGATTATTCAAGTGTCTGTGATCAGCTGCAGTAGGCTACTTGGCTTTGTGGATCTTGGTTTGCCTGTCACATCTTGGGAGCCTTAGTTCAGAGGATTTCCATATGCTTCTCAATATCTAGCAGGCTAGCGTTGACTTGTTTTTAGGGTAACCTGAATATGTTCTTATGGTAATCACAGAACACAGTGGGCATGGACAAGATCTCTTGGGGCTTAGGGCTGCAAGCTGGCACACCATCACTTTTTCTCCATTGTGTTGACTGAAGCAAGTCACCAAGCTAACCCAGATTCACAGGCTAAGGAAAGAGACTCTATAGTCTATTCAAGTGTGTTAGAGCCCTCTTTGTAAGCATTCTGACACAGTAGATAAGCAGTTGGGTGTTGGGTATGGGAGAGGTGGCTGTGTAGTGCGATAAAGTGTTCCTGATAATTTCCTGATAATAGTATTTCTTATAATCACTGGGTATAATCCATACCCAGTGTTGGGTATTGAAATCTGTTAAGAAGTAATATAGGGCCTCTTGGTGAGGCAATAGTACTACCTTAGGCAGGAAAGGATGTGTGAGGTATCTTACCAGTTCTTCAGTGTGGAAATGGGGAACAGGGTGGAGTCACAGGTATCTCCAAGGAATCTAATATTATGTGACTATAAAGTGAGTGAAGGTAGTAAGACCTGCAGCAGCAAATGTAGGGTGTTGGTTGGAAGTGAATAGGCAATTGGTAAAATGTGACAGGACGTTATAAATTTAGACTTTGACATGCTGGAATTCTTCTATAAGGAAAGTATTTTTTTGTACTTGGTTGCATATTAAAATCACTAAGGATTTTAATAAATTGATAATTAAGTCTCCTGTCAGACTGATTAAATTTATGAGAATGGGACCTGGGATTATTTAAAAAATATTCCCAGGAAATTCTAATGTACAGCAAGGTAAGAATCATTATCTCGATTGGTGTTCTTCTTCTGCTCATTTATTAACATTACCTAAGGAACTTAGAAGAAATAGTGATGCCTGGGTCCCACCACCAAATCATCTATTTGGTAGGTCTGAGAGAGGGCTTTGACATGTGTATCAAAATAAAGTTCGTCTGGGTAAATTTAATGTGCAGTCAGTGTTGAGCACCGCTGACCTACATAGTTAATTTACACTGTGAATAATCAATGTTTTTGGGGTTGTGAGCCATGGCAAAGGGCCAGTAGAACAAAGTCTTTTTAAGCTCTGGGTAGGTTCTGGGTAGGTTCAGAATTAGCATGAAATTGCTGGGTACCATCCAGGGTATGGAGAGGAGGAGCAATAGAGGATGAGTCCCAGGAACTCTGAAGACCTAACCTGGACCACACCTGGCAGTGTCGATCTTACTTCAAGGTGAGATGTGAAAAAATGCCCTGAAAAAGTCCAGAATACAAAACTATCAGGACTCCATCTCAATTCCTGTCCTTCAATTTACATTTAGTCTTCTATGTAGTGACACCTGGAAAAATTCAACTTCCACTATTTTCTTTGAGAAGGTCAGTTCACAATGTCTTGAGTCTTAGTATGTGAGTATTTTTCTTGATTGCAAAGCTAGAATTGCTTCCTCTCTGATGTCATTCTATGAGTCTGAGCTTCGACCTTGTCACATCTTAGATAATTCCCAAGCCTTTTGTTGTTAATGCCTTGTATTTGTAGCCTGTCTGCCTGCCTACAGACAGTCACTGGATCCATGACAGAATATTTAGGTATTTTTTTTCCTGTTCATAAATCATTCTTGGCAGAACCTTAATCATTTGGGTTTTTAGTTGGCCTCTCTGACTTTCCTCGAGTTTATTTTTGCCCTCTGTAAGTTTCCTCTATTTTGGGGAAATATTTAATTGCATAAGAGAGAAGTCAACTACTGTTCAGCCCATTCTTGCTCACAGGATTTTTCAGTACAGGCATCAGAATTGCTTTAGGCTGGGAGAATATTCATGAAAAGGTTGCATTTTCTAATTCTACTTCATACTTCTGAGGATGAATTCTGGCATCCGTACATCCCACTTTTTTTGGTGACTCTTATACATGTGAAATGTCTTAGTTATTGTTGAAATAACTTCTTAGGGAAGAAGTCAGAGTAATTTGGGAAAGAGAAGCTTTGCTCCACAAATCTCCTCATAATCAAGGCACAGGCCCTCCTTAAAGGGTTTCTAATAAAGTTATATGCTAGAAATCACCATTTCTTGGCAGACTTGACTATCAGTCAGACTGGTCAATTCATATACATCGAATTGATGTACCCAATATATAAGCAGAGGCAAAAGAGAAAAAGAGAAGAGTAAGTATAACAGACAAATAAGCAGAAAAGGGAATTGTAGGTAAGGAAATAAAAGAGATGTATGTAAAATGGCCTAGTGTCATCCATGACAGTATGCCACGCATTATATTATACATTTTGAAATACTTTGCAGTGAATTTAATCTTTCTATACATAACCCTCCCAAGTGTCCTGGTCAGTATTAACATCCCTATTTCACATGGAACAACTGAGACAGCAACTGGCCCAAGCTCAGATAGCTACTGAATGACAGAACCAAAACTTGGACTGAGATAATAGGGAATGGTGTCAAGTGGGTGTCTTTAAGGTCTTTCCAGTGTCATGCAGTAAAAGTCAATAGTTTTGGGCAATGAGCTCACTTACATGTTCTAAACAAAATAAAACTAAGCAGTGTTATCAGAGTGTCTTGATTCTCCCTTTCTTTTCTCCTGGTCTTCTATATACTCAACTTTACCCCTTACCCTACACACCAAGAGATGCAGTTATGGCTCTGGAATCTGGAAGAAGTTTCCAACCATGCAACAATGATAGTTGGATGATTAGGTTTAATAGAATCAATAAGATAAATTAAGGTCCTGGGATCATAGTTAAAACTTTACTTGATCTACCTGACAGTGACTGAAGGCAGGGAATCCTACTGGGGCCTGCTTCAGTCTGTCCCTTTTTTGTTTATGGTCTTCTAGCACAGACCATTTTGTTTTAGATCAGAAATGTTACCAACCATCCTGAGACTACAGTAATAACTAACCTGAATATCATTGTTGAAAGTTTGTATAGGTTTTCATGCCCATTATTTCTCTTGGCCATTAAAACAATCAGGTGACATAGACTATTATAATGCCTACAAGTGAGTATAAGAGTGTCGATTCAGGAGTACTTGCCACACTACAGAGCCACCTCACCCTATGAGGAACAAAGATAAATGTATGCCCGAGTGGGTGAAGCAAAGCAGAAGCCAGTTGGGTCTCAGGCTCCACAGATGCTGAGCAGCATGCTGATCTAGTAGGCTGCATTATATGCAGACCCTAGTCTGATGGGAGCAAGCTAAAAGAAACCACATTTCTGATTTTACTTTACTTCTTTGGATTAGAGTCCCTAATCTCTACATGCATGCTGGGACACTCCCAGGGAAAACAAAGTGGCTGTAAAAGATGGAGCATAAACCCACTTAGCTTTAATTCCATGCTGTGTAAGAAAAGACTCACCAGAAGAGAAAGCCCACAGAGCCTGAGGAAGCACAGTCCAAGGTCCCAAGCTACACTTTATGTTTTAAGGTCTAGGGGGATGGACTGAGCCTGGATGGTAGAACTATTTAAGTGATGAAATCATTTCGCTTCTTCCTTGGTGCTCTCATTAGGATCTGGAAGTCTATGGGGCTAGAGGGGAGACCATAGGGCCCAGAGCCTGCCTGTATTATCAGCTGCTGCATTTTGCCACCAGAAATTTGGAGGTCAGGGAAGTTGTTACTTATGCAAAGTCACTAGTTTAGCGTGTGGAGGACTCTGATTTGAACTCTTGAATCTGGCTGCAAGACTTCGTGATTTTCCTATTATGTCACCCAGTCTCTCTATCAACCATCTTCTCTTTCTTATGTGGAAAATCAGGTCTGCTCTCCTGAACTTCCTTTTGTAGGAACATTATTGTTAGAATATTAAAAAGACCTAAGGAATATGTCTCCTCCACTTAATGTTTGCGCAGGTAAGATGTGGTGTCCATGGAGCTGTGAGGATCCCAGTTCGAGAGGCCTCGGCTTACACGCACAGTAGTCCTGCTCCATGTGGCACCATCACATCTATTCCATCTTTCTGTTCCTCCTTGAAAACTCAGATGAGCAAATGGCCACGCTGTCCCCTAAAAGAGAAATTGGGATTTATTTTAGGAAAAGGGCCTATTTTAAGCTAAAAGACAGGGGCTCCCTGTTCTCCTGCTGTGCTGGCTTGTTTCCATTCCGTACTCAGCAAAAACTGAATATTCTCTAAACAATAAGATGCCTCAGCTTTTGCTAAATCTTAGGTGAAATGGATTTAGCAAGCAAGGAGACAAAATGTCTTTCTTTTTTTTCTTTCATTTTTCTTCGTTCTATTTTATGATAATTTTCAGGGTTCAGTACTCTTTTCATTTGAAGATCTGTAATTAATTAAGTCTCACAACTCCCCTGGCAGGCAGAGCAGTACAAGAATGTTCATTTAAAACCAATCCTGTTTGATATAGTAGGACTGTTACTAAGGCTCTTTAAAAGAAAAACCTTTTTATGTGAAACTTCTTTTTAATAGAGTAAATTGAGGGAGAAAGAGAAGAAGTAATTCTTTCTGGGCTGCCTTCTCAGTTATGGTTACAGAAGGAATCCTGAGTTAGGAGGTCTGATACCTTTCTTGGGTTGAAATAAGTGTGTAAGCCATTGCTACACAGTAAAGCAGTAGCTTTACACAGTAATAAGCATTTATTATGTCTTCCAATTCCCTTGGATCAGGAATTCATGAATGACGTAGCTGGGTGTTTCTGGCTGAAGTTCTCATGAGGTGGTCAGGATGTCAGTAGAACTGCAGTCATCTGATAGCTTGATGGGTCTGGAGGGTCTCCTTCTGAGATGGCTCATTCTGAGAGATGGCAAGCCAGTGCTGGCAGTTGGCAAAAGGCCTCAGGTTTTCACCATGTGGATTTTTTTTTTTTTTTTTTGGTAGAGAACTGCTTCAGTGTCCTAATGATATGGCAGCTACTTCCCTATAGCAAGAAACTCAAGGGAGTAATGGTATGACAGTGGCCTTTATTACTTAGCAAAGATATCACACTGTCATTTTCTAAAAGTCCTTTTGACTATACAGACCAACTCTTATCCTTGTGGGAAGGCACTGAACAAGGGTATAGTATCAGGAAGCAAGAATCATTGGAGGAGCACATGGAAAGGCTGGTTACCATATTAGAACATATTAAGCATTAATTAATTTGTGGTATTTTGGGAACATCTTCCAAACAACAAGCTTAGAAGGCTGCTGTACAAAATGGAACTAAACAATAAAGCATTCAATATATAATCGATTACAGAAAAAAATCAAGGAAGAAATAAGACAGTTTTTAGAACTAAACAGCAATGTCAGTAAAACATATCGGAATCCATGGGACACAATAAGCAGTCCTAATAGGGAAGTTTATAGTTGTGAGAGCTCACATGAACAGAGTAAACCTAAATAAATAACCCAATAATATGTGATAAAGTCCCAGGGGAACAAAAACAATAGAAACCCAAAGCTAGTACAATGAAGGAAATTAGAAAGATCAGAGCAGAAATCAGTGAAATGGAGACTAAAACAAAACAAACAAAACTACAAAGAAGCAATGAATGAAAGAATTGGTTCTTCAAAGTAATAAAATAAATAAACCCTTAGACTGTCTTACCAAAATAAATGAATGAATAAATAATTGGAGAGAAGATCCCAAATCAATGTAATTGGAAATGGAAAATGAAATGAAATCACAACAGATTCTGCCAAAATAAAAAAAAAGGTTACTAACAACTATTTCACAAACCTGTATACCAGTAAACAGGAGAACTCAAAATAAATGAATAGAGTCCTAGATGAACATGAATTACCAAAACTCCAAAACTGAATCAAGATGATTTAAAACCCTGGATAATCCAATAATGGGCAATGAAATTACAGCAATAATAAAAAATCTGTTGTCTTAGTTATTTTTTGTTTGTCTTTTTCATTTTTATCAGTACCAGAGATCCAACTCATGACCACCTGCTTGCAAGGGAGGTTCTTATGCTGCTGAGCTAAATCCCCAGCCCCTTGTCTTAGTTATTTACTTAGTTATTTTTCTTATTGTAGAGATGGAATATCAAATGCCTAAAGTTAAAGGAGTAAAGGGTTATTGTAGCTCTTAGTTTGTACAAGCTTTAATTCATACTTGACTGGCTATGAAGCAGTGTAGCATGGTAGAAGGGTATCTCTGGAGAGAAATAGCTCATGGCAGGCAGAAGGCAGAAAAGCAGCAAAGCAGACAAATAGTAAGCAGGAAGTGGTAACGGCAGTTCACTCTATCCTTTGTATTCTATCCTTAGGGGGGTAGCATTCACAGCCAGGGTAGGGCACCCTTAATGCTTACATCATACCATAATCAATTCCAGCATCGCATTCTTAATCCCAGCATCACATACTCTAGATCCACTCTGAAAATCCCCACCTATGATCATATGCAGTGTTGGGGGACATCTAGATATAAACCTCAACACCTGAAAACAAGGAGAAGCCCGGGTGTGGATAGATTCATTGCTGAATTCTATAAGAACCTCAGAGAAAATTCAACACAAACTTCTCAAACTCTTTAGTAAAGTTGAAAGGAAAGGCTACTCCAAGAATCTTCCTTGGAGGCTCCCATTACCCTGATTCTAAAACTCATACAAGGATTCAACCAAACAAAGTGCCACAGACCAGTCTCATTAATGAATATAGATGCAAAAATCCTCAATGAGATTCAAGATTCAAGATCCAAACAGAATTCAATGGATCATCAAAAATATCATATGTCACAACCAAATAGGCTTCATCTTAGGGATACAAGGATTGTTCAACATATACAAGTCAATAAGTGTAATACATTACATAAACAGAGGCAAGAAAAAATCATATAATTATCTCAATTAAAGCAGAAAATCCTTTGACAAAATCCACCATCTTTTCATGATAACAATACTGAATAAAATAGTTACAGAGTTAAAGACATCATATTACAATGATGTATGCATACCCATGTTTCTAGCAGCACAATTCATAATAGTTCATCTTGGAAGCAGCTTACATGTCCATTAACAGATGAATGAATAAAGAAAATATGCTTTTATACATGATGGAATAATACTCTGCCATAAAAAAGATTCACAGGTGACATGATACTCTACATAGAAAACTCCAAAAACTCCATGAAAAGATGACTAGAGTAAATAAGCAAATTCAGCAGTATAGCTGGATAAAAAGTTAACACTCAAAAATTAGTAGCATTCCTCAACAGAAACAACAGACTTACTGAGAGAAATTATGGGAATAGTACCTTCCATTTGTATGCTACCATTTTGGTAGCATCAAAAAAAAAAAATACTTAGGAATACGTCTAACAAATGATATAAAAAGATCTATACATTGAAAACTACAATACTCTAAAAAGGAGTTTGAAAAGGATATCAGAAAATGGAAAGATATTCCTTGCTCTTGGATAAGAAGAACCATCATAGTGAAAATGGCCACACTACCAAAACTGTTACACAGACTTAATGCAATCCTGATCAAACTACCATTAACTTACCTTACAGATCTAGAGAACACATTCCTAAAATTCCCTTGGATCTATAAGAGACTTTGAATAGCAAAGACGATCCTGGGAAACAAAGGCAAGACAGGAGGCATCACAATCACTGACTTGAAATTATACTACTGGGATAAAATCAGCCAAAAAACAGACTTGAGGATCAATGGAACATATTAGAGATGTAGACACAATGACAAAGAAACTCAACCATCTTGTCTTTGACAAAGGGACCAATCGTTCACTGGAAGAAATATAGCCATTTTAATAAATGATGCTGGAAAATTAGCTTTCCACATGCTGAAGACTAAAACTAGACCCTTGTCTATCACCACGCATTAAACTAAAGTCAAAATGGATCAAAGATCTAAATATTAACAAAGAAATACTAAATCTACTGGAAGACTAGGTAGAAATCTTGAAGACATAGAGGAAGGTAAAGAGTTCATGAACAAAATGCAAACAGCACAGAAAGTACTTTAAAGAATCAACAACCGGGATCTCATCTTATTAAAAAGTTTTTGTACTTCAAAAGAAATCACCAACGGAGTGAAAAGAAAACCCACAGAATGGGAAAACTTTTTTAGCCAACTGTCCCTCAGACAAAGGACTTTTATCTAAAACATATGAAGAACTGAAAAAAATCAGGCCTCTGAATTCAAAGACCCTGTCCAAAAATGGGCATATGAGATAAACAGACACTTCTCAGATAAAAATATACAAATGACAAATAAATATATGAAGAAATGTTCAACATCACTGGTCATTCAAGAAATGCAAATTAAAGCAACACTGAGATTCCATCTCACTCCGTAAAGCATGGTGGTCATGAAGAAATCAAGCAATAACAAATGCAGGATGCATTGTGGAGAAAAAGGAATCCACCACTGTTGATGGGAGTGTGGACTGGTATAGCCACTGTGGAAGTCAGTGTGGAGATTTCTCAGAAAACTAGAATTGGTGGTCCCATTCAATCCAACTATTCCTCTCCTGGATATTTTCCCAAAAAAATTGAAAATGTCATATTACAGCAATATATGTGCACCTATGTATATAGCAGCACAATTTGTAATAACTAAATCTTGGAAACAACCAAAATGCCCATTACCCACAGAATGGATGAAAAAGATGTGGTTTTTTATGCAATGTGATATCACTCAGCTATAATAAAGGGTGATCTTGAGCTTTATAGGTAAATGGAGGCAACTTAAGACTATCCTCATAAGTGAAATAAATCAGGCTCACATTTATAAATATCATATTGTCTCTTTAGTGCAAAAAAGAATAGTATTAAAAAACTGAAAGAGTAATAAGATCCACAATGTACAGTAGATATTGTAAAAATAAAAGAGAAAGAAAGTGTTCAAAAGGATAGAACTATTAGGATAGGGGAAAGGAAAAATGGGAGATAGGAAGATTATATGCATGTTGGTAAACAAATTTATGAATGTATATGTATGATAGATAACTATACTATTGGTCTCTCTTGGTTCATCAAAAAGAACAGTTTGTGCTTTCATTATTGGATTGTTTGATCATTTTTTCATGCCTAAATCTTGTAACCTTAACAATTACTTCTAAGATAATGATATGCAATATACTAACTAATGTTAATTTCCTGTTTTTTTGAAATTCTGTATCATTTTTATCTTTTTTATTTTGTTTTTAAAATAAAAAATTGGTTGCAACGTGAGATCATGATTTTAAGTGAAATAAATCAGACACACAGCTTAAATATCACATGGTTTGTTTTATGTGAGGAATTTTAAATTATAAATAAAGATCAAAGTAAAATAGGAAGATAAATCTTTTTCAAAGGGGAAAATGATGAAAAGACAAGGAATGGGAGAAAAAATAGGAAGGAAAGAAGATGGAAAAAGTTGATACATTTTATGTACATGTACCAACTTCTCACGGGAATGTAATCATGTACTGCAAACATACTAATTTATAAATAAAGAAATAAGGGTGAAAAAAGAAGGCATAACATCTTGCATCCATCAGAGGTGTATAACTTTTGGTTAATTTTTTAGTTTATTTGTGAGTTAAAATTAAATCACCAGCATTATTGATGGTTAAGAGCTTAGTCCATAAGGAGGTGATGGCCCTCCTTAGGAACCGGGTATTTGTCCCAAGCTTTCTACAGGAGCAGTGGTTCCCCATTGTTGTTCCATGGGTCAGTATGTTAATTGTTAAGAAGGGTTCTGTACTGATAGGGTTTCTAAGTGGGTACATTTGGAACCTAGTGTGCTGGCTCACCTTGTTATGCAGTGGTACTGTCAAGTTATATCAAGTGAAAAGCATGATAAATAGCAGTTGTATTTGTTTGCTTCACATCTTATCCATGACCTATTTTCTTGGCCTCATAAAATAAACTCATACAGTTGGGCAACCAGTTGTTAAGGACTGGTATAAATAATTTCCAGAACTGTTTAAATTCTATATTAAAGGGTATAGAATATCTTGTATCATAAAGGGTGCTAAAAAGACACATAGAGGATGAGATCACTGGCCAACAATGATAGTTTAGATGGTCATTGTTATACAATCTTCTCAGCTTATATGAAGACTGGGCTTCATACCTTGTAGAGAAATACTTTTCTTTTTGTCTTTTTCATTTTTATCGGTACCAGCGATCAAACTCAGGACCACCTGCTTGCAAGGCAGGTGCTTTATGGCGCTGAGCTAAATCCCCAGCCCCGAGAAATACTTTTCTAACTAGCGTAAATCTTAGTCTGCTGATTCTCAAATATTTGTATTTAGAAGAATCACCCTGAGAGTGCTAAGAAATAAATATCTTTACTTCAACCTCTGGAGTTCTGATTCAGCAGAAATAGGCTACCCTCGGTGTTTGGGTCCACATTTTGAGAAACACTGTGCCAAAGACAGCTAAATTTTACTGCAGTGTATAACCCTCATGCCTAGTTAATCCCTAGTAACAAGGGTTTGGTGTAGAGTAGGTGACATATAAGGGGCTGCTTGACCAAGTTAATTTGGTGAACTAAGGTGTTTGGTGAGATCTGGACAGGTGTGGACAAGCATTGTGTTAGCATTATCTTTGCAAGTATTTACCTTCCTTCCTGGATGTTCAGTTCCTAGAAGTAGGAACTGTGTGCAACTCCCACAGAGACTAGCATGGTGCCCAGCTTGTAGCAGGCTTGCCATAGATACGTTGTCACACAAAGTCAAGTTCATCTGAGATGGTCAGGAATTCTGGATCACACCCAGAACATGCTGCATGTTGATATGACTGCTTTATTCTTTTGATGTTGAGTGACTCTTGATCACTCCCAGGCTCACCTTCTCCTGCCTCCTCCTCTCTTCTAAGGGTCTCAAGGTGGGTAGTGATAGTGAAATGGTCAGAGTGTAAATGGCTATCTCCAGTGTGTGACTTTGGGGAATGACTTAGAAATAAAGGTTGAACATTGAAAGAGCACTGCCAGATCCTACAAGTCATACTGAGAGAGAACCAGGGCAAGGGTATTTCAGCCATACAGAGCACCTGTACTTCAATCAATGAGGAACATCTGGACACACAAGGTGACAGATAGAGCTAATGACACGGTCATGAAGAGATACTCGATAGAAAGTGGCCGAGTGGCAGTTTGCTTCACTCAGTAATGGAACCATTACTGTGTGCCAGGGAAATGTTCTAGATGTGAATGATATTAAAATAAACCAAAAAAGAAGTTTATATTTTAGCCAAAGAGATAACAGACAAGAAAATATATGACACAATATCACATAATCATTAGTATCAGTAAAAGAATACAGCAGTAGAAGGACACATACCATAGCAAGAGTAAATATCATTCCAAAATGAATTACTTTGCTATAATCATGATGAAAAATTTAATAAATCCATTTGGCTAATATTTATTCAGGACCTACTGTGTACTATACACAGGACTGAGCAGTAAAGATACAGTGTTAAGACAAATTTCCTGATTTCATGGTTTTTTTTAACACTAGGAAAAAGAACATAAACAATCAAAGGCATATAAAAACATAGATGGGAACGTGGTTCATGCTGTTCAGAGAATAGTGAAGGAGAACTGGCATTGTGACTGGACAGGCTGCTTTAGCTTGGCCAGTGGAATTCCTGGGGAAAGAGGGGATACTGAGATGAAATCTAAGAAAGAAATAGAGCATCTAGGCCAAGAAGGGAGGCCAGAGGGGCAAGACCATTGGCTCGGCAGATCTACTAATAGAAACAGTGTCAGTGTAGCTTTATGAACTACGGCACCGAGAGGGCTTTGTTATAGTAATTAAGGAGAAAAATATATTCTCCTTACATGGCTATGACTTTGTGAAAAAGTCTAACTCTTAGTAAAACTCATTCCATTTAAATATTGCCTAGTTATTATATGTGTAACATTTATGTCAATCAGCTTATAATATGCATTTTTTTCTTGTAATTAACTCTTTTTTACTCAGAACTCCTGAAAAAAGCCAAAGTACAGGCCAAGTGTTATTATAAACTTTTATTGGCAAGTATAATTGTCCAAAATATTGTACAGTGGTATCCCTATCATTGTAGTGATCTGTGCAGTAACTGGGAATTATAATAAAAGTCTGCATGTCCTTTTATCTTCCACAACATTTTAGATGCAAATGTTTCTGAGAGATTGGGGGTGTACTTTTCCTGTGCATAGTTTACCAGCTACTTGAATTTTGGAATAGCCAGAGAAGATACCTGAGCCATCTTCCTGGAAGTTGAAATCTCTTTATCTCCTATCTGTGGAGTAGCTCTTGCCTCTAGGTCTGTATCCAGCCAAACATATCAAATTCACTTTTGTGTTTTTGGGCAGGGAAACAATTTCTTTACAGGTCCGCATTATTGGTTTTTTTTTCTTCTTATTGCTTTTCTTTTGCTGTCTAAAGAATCTCTTTTATTCTATTGGGCCATCTTTCCCCAGTTAATCATACAAGTTCCTATTTGCTTACTCATCCTCTGTGTATTCATGCTTCTGTAAAGTAACTTTCTATTTATAGTGGGTACAAATGAATATGCAAAGATCAGGTGGGTAGACTTTGTTTGCACAGAAACTTACTTGTATGCTAAAAATGCAATGAAAACTTTAATGTAAGTTTACTGTATATTTTAGTGTATTTTGTATATTTATTCTCCAAAATAAACTTAGCAACTTTCACATTATGAATCACTGAGCCTTATGCTTTGCCAAAGAAGGGAGCACGATTTCTCAAGATACAGTATTGTTTTTAGAATGAAAATTGAATTTGTTTCATGACCAATTCAAATCAGTTTTGAAATTCTCTACTATCTCAGCCTTAGACAACATTAAAATGCAAATGCTATCCATAAGGAACAAATTTCTTTTCAATTATTAAAACTGAATCTCAAGATTTATCATGGCTTAAGATAAAAATGTTTGAATCTATCTGAGAAATATTTCTTAAGTTCTAATAATCAAAAGGCACAAAAGCGAAAACTCGAAGGCAAAAGCAAGAGCAAAGATTGAGTTGCAAAAACCAAAATGTGTTTAATTTTCATAGTGGTTCCAATGCATCACAGTAGAAGGAACAGAGCAGGGAAAGAGATAGTGCTCTGGAATGCATGTCCATGCACATGTGTGTGCATATACACACATTGATACTTTTATGACCTATGAGAAATAGATTCAACTTAGTGATTGAAATGAGACTCAAGATACTGATCTTAGTTTTGTTTTCTAACTTGCAAAACTGTGTCAGGGAAACAAGGGTAATGATTAAATGGTTTTGATGTTCTATAAAACAGGTATGATGATAATCAAATATTTACTGAATTTCTGCTCTGTGCCTTTTGCTCAGAACTGAACTGGTGCTGTACAGGGCACAAAGAAACTAGAAGATACTGTGTCTGCCTTTGACAAGTTTACCAGTGATTTTGTTTTATATTGCATAGCTTGCAACTTAGGCACTAGATAGTCCTGGGCACAGAGACAAATAGTTACAGAAATCAACAGAAAGGAACACTTCTAATATTTTGTGAAGCCAACATGAGATGCTTCATAAAGAGGAGTTTTACTGAACTTGGAGAGAATGGCAGGATTTGGCATAATTTTCTTTTTCATGTAACAATAATAACTCATTTTTATTAATAATACTGATTATCTGTCTACTGGCTCATAGATTAGTGGATGGAAAATCATGACAAACCCACATGGCAACTATGTTGTAAAGGCCTTTTTAAAAAAGAAATCAGAGGAAGAAACAGCCTTTCTAAGAGCCTAGGCTTAGGGAAAAATGTAGGAGGCAAAGAAGAGAATTAATGGGTAATGCTTATCATTTTGTACAAAATAACCTTGACACAAATGGGAGAATTTAAAGGAGGATAAGTGACTCTCAGCCCACTCACCCAGGGTGGTGGAGAAAATAATCATGGGGCCGCTGGCAGGTTGGGAAAAGAAGACCCGGGGTAGCTTTCCCTCCTGCATTATGGCAGTTTCTGAGCTAGAGATAGGAAGCTCACAGTTGAAGGCATATTTTCGAAACTCAGCCCTTTCTACTTTCCAATTTTTTTAAGCATGTAACTTGATCTAAAAGCAAATTAGATGTGTTTCCTTTCACCCATTCTCTGGAGGCACAGTGCAGGGATGTGAGAGTTGTCTTACCACTGATATGCATGAGGTTGAAGTGAACTAAAATGTGATACAGAAGCCAGAATAACTGGAAATGATTTTGGATGACAACGCAGTGTGTTACAGTAGGGAGTCAGGTGTGAATATCCCCCCTGCTTCACATGTGAGAGAATCAGTCGCTCATGGTTTCTATTTAGTCAGTGGTTTTCAACCTCGGCTACACATTAGGATCACTTGGGGAGCTTTACAAACTCTTAATGCCCAGGTGTCCCCTTCACCTTTCTGCAGCAGGAGTGGTCTGAGTATTGGGTTTTCTGAAGCTCCTCAGGTCAGTGTAACATTCAGTAAAGTTGAGAACCACTGCTTTGAGCACGGGTTGAAATGAATCGTACCTGGAGAGCTTGCTGAACCGCAAACTCCTGAGCCCCATCCCCAGATTATCTGCTTCATTAGACTGGGGTTAGGACCCAAGAATTCTTATTTCTAATACATCTTTGGGTGATGCTGAAACTGCTGCTCTGGTGACCACATTTTGGAAGCACTGGCTCAAAATGCACTAACTCAATATTTTCCAATTTGGCCTTTGTGTGAAAATGCAGATTCTGAGTTCCTTCTGCAACCCAAAGAATCAAAACAGCCAGAATCTCCAATTTTGAATGCATTTTCTAGATTTCTTTTACTTTCTTTTGTTTCAGTGTTACTGATGATTGAACTCAAGGCCTGCTGACTGCTACTCATAGTATTTCTTTGTTTTATATTTCTATTTTGAGGCATGGTTGTACTAAATTGCCCAGGGTGGGTTTGAACTGATGATCTTCCTATTGCCACATCCTAGGGTGCTAGGATTATAGGCACGCACCAGCTGGCTTCACTGAGTATCTTTTTTTGCTTTTCTTTTGGACTGCCATTAGTGACTTACCAGAGAATTTAGTAACTTTTTTTCTTCAAGTATTATTTTCATATAAATCGTGTATATGGCCATATGAAGGCTTTTGTATTTTATGCTGTTTTTATAGGAAAATTCTATAGATTATGTTGTGTTAAATACCCTAAGGAATATCATTAATGGTCCAAACCTGGGAAAATAGACTTCATTATGGGGCACATTGTCCAATGACAGATTTACCCATTTGCCTCGTGAACTGTTTAAAAATTACCTGTCACATTCACCACTGTTAGGTTCTTGCACACAGCAGAAGACATGTAAAGGTTGAGGATCATCTTTCAAATTTTAGAGAATGTTATCATTACCTCTGGTGCTTGCTGAGAATTAGATTTCCAAGTCAGTTCCAGAGAGTTCTTGGTAGCATCCAAGAATCTCTGTTTAACAAAGATTCATGATTCCGATACAGTGGGTCTAGGAAGCTCATTTTAAGAAATGAAAGATTAGGTACTAATAATGAGAAAATTGTTTCTCAGTTGACTTGAGTTACTAATAAACAGTTTGATATCTATTACTATTTGTTCATGTAGGATAATCCATGTGTTAAGAGCTAGGTCACAGCTGGGGTAGGTGTCAGCTAAAGTATTAACATTCTGGGTATACTTTAAAACAGGTAATATTGTTCCACCCACCTATCCCTTTCTTGCAAATTAAGGTAGTGTGGAATTTTGCTCTTTCCATTTCCCACTTTTTACAGGATAAATGAAACAGATACATGGTTAAAATGAAAACTATGCCAAATTTTCATTCAGTTAAATTTTCTTCCCCTTTACAGTGTTTTCCTATCTGGGCCATTATGTCAGTCAGCTTTCCTGTTGCTGGGACGCTGTACCCAGCATCCACATCTTAAAGGAGGGGATGTTTAATTTGGTTCATTCTTTCAGGAGATTCGGTCTGTGAGTAACAACATGTCAGAAAGGCATGTCATAACAATGTCGGTTAGTTTTTCATCTCTGAGAAGTCAAGCAGGAGACTAGAACCAGAGATGAAAGAGAGCAGGGACTGTATATAGTATCCAAAGTCAAAGGCCCATCCAGACACAACCAAAAATGTGCTTTACAACTGGACTAGGCTTTTTATAATCCAATCAAGTTGTCACATCATGATTAGTGGACTCGTCCATCTTATTCTTCTTTCCTGTTTTTTCTTATTTCCTGTTCCTTTGCCTAGTTTTGCCTCTACTAGTCCATGGTTCTTTCCCCAAGGCTAGGTGGTGGTGGTGGTAGTAGTGGCTGAGGGTTAGTAAATCAGAAGAAAACACTATCCAAGTCTTTTATGATAACTTGGCAAGTGAATGATAAAACCAAATAAAATAATTTTTCACCAAAACTCAGGGTTTATAGTTGAGAAAAAAGCATGTTTTAGAGACAATTATTCAACACTTTCGTTAATCTCTGCAGGGAGAAATCTGTGCATAACTAATCCTTCCAAATTCACAATGTAACTAGTTATTCTTCTTTAGTTAATTCTCTGCTGTTAGAGATCATAGTGAATTTCCTTTTCTCTCACGCTTCCTTCATACCCATCTGCTAAAACATTAGCTACCACTAAACAATCTCAGTCAGAAGAAGAAAAGACCAGGTAAGAGAGGACCTTATATTGAGACTGGTGACAATTCAGGTGTGGCAGCAAGGGCCTCTGTGATTGGCTCATCTGTTGAGTTGGAAGCTCACCTTGGGGAGCAATATGGCAGGTAAGGGCTGAGGGTCTTGACCATCTAAATGGATGACTTTTTGTAATTTGACTTGTACAGAGAGGAGGGGAAGTGGTATGTGTTCCTTATTCTTCTCTATTCTCAGTTACCTTCAATTTGTAAAAGGAGATTTAGAGCTTAAAGATGGTTCAAGCTGTTCCCGCTATGATATTTTTCTTTTCCTCTTGAGGCAATGCTAAAGTGGATTGCCAGCTCTGACAAAGAGCAGTAATGAGCACAAACAGAACCCATGGAAGCTCCTGCTGAGAAGTGTGGGCAAGAGGAGTCTTAATCCTAAAGATCAAGACAGCTGCATAAGACACACATGCACACCACACAACTGTGTGCATACCACAAAAGACAGGCGGAGATCACAGAGAATGAAGTCGGTTTATTAACTTTAAGGTGTATATGGAGGAAAATGGTTGTGGAGGAAGCATCTGAGGGAGAGAAGACAAAACGACAAAGAGAAAGGTCTAGCATCTTCAGGGTGTTCTGTCCTCATAGCAAGAATACTGAACTTTTTGTGGCAAAAATTGACAGAATGGACAGTTTGGGTTACTGTTCAATGTAAAGTGTTTTTCTTTCTAGAGAGTCATCTGATTTTGTTTATTCCATCCTTGAAGTCAAGATTTGCTTTTCTTTTTCTTTTTTTCTTTCTTTCTTTTTTTTTTTTTTTTGTATTTTTACCAGTACCAGGGATCAAACTCAGGACCACAGGCTTGCAAGGCAGGCGCTTATGCCGCTGAGCTAAATCCCCAGCCCCAAGATTTGCTTTTCTATTAATATATTCATTTAGGAAATATTGGTTTCTTAAAATTTCCTTTAGTTTTTTTTGTTGTTGTTGTTGTGGTTGTTGGGGGAGGGCACGCCTGGAATCATCCAACTGAGGAACTTGAACTTGTTAGGCAGGCACTGATACCACTGATTTATATCCCTGGCCCCTCCCTTTAGTTTTTAAGGTCTCTCTCTTATTTCCTCCTTCCCCCCAAAATCCTGAGTAACTTGAACAAAAATATTTCATCTGTGTAAATGAGATAATAAAATGATTCCTCTATCAAAGAGTCAACCAAAGTATAAGCCTCATGAAATATACATCCAATCAAATATTGTAAAATCCTAATAAAATATTTTGAGTTTTGATCGAAGAATGTATCTTTTACAGATGTAAAACTTTGGATGCATTTGCATTGGTGGACCATTATTTTCGTAAACTCCAAAGTTTAAGTAGCCGGTATACTCATTTTAATTGATATTATTTCCATTTTATAGATCAAGAGACTGAGTCTATTCAATGCCGTTATACATTGTCTAAGTATTATTTGTATACTGGTTTGAGTTCCTTTGATCTGCCTCATTGACGCAGATGATGAAGCTTGCTAATTCTTGGCTGTCCTATATCTGGGGCTATGCCAGTCTCATAATAGAGGCTTGATAAATGTTGTCAAACTAGATCATACTTTGTTTGAGTACATAAAAGGGACAATGAGATAGCTGGGACTGTATTTTCCCTCCTCTCTCAAGCTTCTGAATTGTAATCAGGACATAGCAGTGTACTTTAAGCCTTCAATAAATGCCTGTCAATGAATTGATTGATGGAATGATTCAGGACTCTTTATGTTCCTTAAAACTTGTTTCATGTGCTTTAACAGGGACTTTACACTTAACCAGTTTGCTTGGTCCTATTTTTAGAGTTCTTTCTATTTTGACAAAAGTAATAGACAATACAATTACAAATATAGTGACCATGGGTAATCTTAAAATCACTTTAATGATGTCTCTTAACTTTTTTAAGGGACAATATTAGATTGACAGGCTTGATAATTAGTTGGCAATGCCCCTTCATTCCTCCTATTGTCATTTCCCATGCATTGCCTTGGTGACTAATCAGTTAGTACTATTATGCTAATTCAGATGTCATCTCATTCTCCTTTTTCAAGTCTGTTGTGGATCTCTGTCCTTCTTTGAGATGTTCCATGCCCAGCCTTTCAGAACTCCTTTTTATTTCTCCATTACATTTAATTTTCAAATGTATTAATGTGATAAGTCCTATTTTTTAAATTCCTGTTACAAAGGGCATTTCCAATATCCTGGAGAAACTGACTACACTAAAAGACAGTGAACAAGTGAACTTGCAGTAATAAAAAAAAGCACATTTCCAGTACTCTTGGAGAGACTGACCACACTAAAATACAATGAACTTTCACTAATAAGAATAGCTAAGTGTAACTTCAGTAAGGCAAAAGATCTTAAAAGTGTCTAGAGTACTTTCTGTGTGACTCTATCTGAATCTTCAGCAGGAAAGTTTGGATTTATAGTTAAAATGTGGCTTAACTGGTTGGCAATGAATTAGCAAAACTTAAATTCCTCGGTATTTCCCGTTTTTAGAAGTTAGTTCAGTGTCACAGTGAGGTTTTCTTACTGCCTGCAGCACAGAGACTTAGCACCCATGAAAGAATGAGCAAGAACTTCTTGCCAACTGCATGTCATTTGTGAAGCCAAGATAGAACCCAGCAATTCAACGGTAATGATTCTTGTTATTTAAACTTGGCTCTTGGATTTATCTTTAAAAAATTTCTAACAAGATATGTAGTTCACATAAATGAAGATGCTTATCACTGCTGAATAGGCACCATCCAAAACTTTGCCCCTCTTCTCAAAAATATGGAGAGAGGGAGAACATTTGGATGGAATTAGGATGTACAGTGCTCCAGAGGATTTTTCTAGCCTGGAAAATTTCAGGAGAGAGAGAAGGTTGGCAATGGCACCACACAGTCACTACCCTAAACTATGTAGACAGAACACTAGAGCTTTTGAAAAAGACCTGAAATGGAGTTCATTTCATCCAATAGTTTTCATTCATTTCATAAATGAAAAAATGGAAGCCCAGAAAAATGTGACTTCCCAAGAATACAACTAATTTATGGCAGCTTTAGTTCTGGATTATTGGGTGGACTTTATAGTGAGCGCCTTCTGTTGAGAAAAGGCCCAGTCATTCTACAATATGACCCAAGCCATGCTCTTACACACACACACACACACACACATGCACCATGCTGCAAGCCATTTCTTTCTGGGTCCACTGGTCAGAATTATTAACAGAGGTGTAATGCAGGAATGCTGTATGCTAACCCAACTGTTGAATGATACATACCACAGTGCCACAAAGTTTAATAATAGATAACATTAAGTTATACAGTTGAGGGTTCTGCAGTTCCATTATAGAATAAATAACTAGGAACACACACACATATAGAGACATGTCTATACTCTGGACCTCTAGGTGTTTCCAATTTAATTTGCCTTTCCTGTCCTTTGACCTGCTCTTTTGGGACAGGACATCCAAAGACAAGGCCATTTGGAGATTTGAGCTTCTGTGGGGATGTTCCTGGTTTTAGCAGCTGAGCCAGGAATTAGAGCTGTGCTCAGGCAGTTATCTGCAAATCCTCTTAATGTGCTTATGACTTTCCTCCCTGTCATGACTGGATACCTCCTATTGGCAGGGGGTGGGGGGAATCTGAGTGAGACTCCCATCACCTGTCTCTAAGCCATTGCATAGAAGAGAGTGATATTGCAACATGGAGCTGGAAGATGGCAGGGGCTGTGGCTGAGGGTCCTAACAGAAGGGGAAAGTGTAGCTACCTTCAGCCTAGGCTCAGCCATCAAACCTGGGAGCCCTCAGGTCCACCAGTTCCTCATCCGCTGCTGATTATGGTTCAACTCCATTCTTTATCTAACAGAATGGGATATTTCACCCCTGGTCTTTTAAACTAAGATAAAATGCAAGAAGTGGGTAATTTAATTAATGTCAGTTAATAAAGCATGGGATGCTTGTCTGAATAGTGTAATGACTGTGAATTAGTGCAGAAAAAGTGGAATGGTGCAGAAAATGCATGGACCGCACGCTGCTTTGGGGTAGACCCAGCCACCTCCACCATGCATTAACTATCCCCTTGCCTCACCCTTTGTCCTCATCTCTGTGACTCTGGACCCCCTCTTCCCTACCTCTGTCTCAGGATACAGTGTCATAGCCTGAGATTCTCAAAACAAGCCTGGCACCCAGGAGGGACAGGGCCAGCTGGTGACTGCATACCTTTAGGATGTGAGAGCTCTGCATCTGCTTGTTAAGTTAATGAAACCACACCCAAAATAACTCTGCATTGGGAGTCCCTTGGTTAAAGGACCAGGTCTAATTTTGGACTATCAACAATTTATCCACCTTTCTGGTCCACTTTGCTACATGTGCCTCAGGCTGTGCCTTAAAATGGCTCACGGAGGAGCACAGTGATAGGGAGCTTCCTGTGTACCAGCCATGGTGGAATGTACATGGCAGGTGAATAAGGGGGGATTTCATTTTCTAAGAGTTTTCTCCTTCTGGGGCCTAGTGTGGTACTTGCACATAATAAACACGACAAATTGTTGCTCTTATCAGCATCATTTCAAAGACATATCAAATTTATATAACTTATTTATGTCAAATGACTTCTATCAAATTGTTGTGGGCAACAAGAAATTTCAGAGGTTTAGAGAGCTATTGATGACTTTCCTTCTTTTTTCTTTTTATGTCTTTGCTTTGTTTCTTCTTTGTTACTTTCATTTTTCCTTCTTTTTTCTACGCTTGAAAGTTCTTGGCCCATTGGCAAAATAATGAAATGCAAAAACAGTTACAATAACCTTTAAATGTTAACATTTAGGAAATTATTTGCTGTTAACACAAAAACTTAATGCAGTATGGTCACAAAATATGAATCACTGAATTTAGAACTGATTTTAATTCACACTGCAGTATAGGCAGGTGGCTTGCTAATGAAACACCAAGTTAGAATGGTTTGTTGATACCTTATATAGTTTTGTAATTTTATCAGTGGTGGCTTTATATATAGACTCATTTGGAGTCAATAACAAAAGACTGATATTTGGTGTTTAGTATTTTCTTAAAAATACTCTGGAACAACAATTAAAAAACTAGCTAACCCATGTTGATGGTAATTGTTGAAACTTGGCAGCAGGCTTATGGTGATTCTTGGTATTTGTGTGAATGTTTAAATATTGCCATAATAAAACCAGTTTTAAGGCTAATGCATTGGGGTAGTCTGGGATTGAAAGCCTTGGTGAACAGTCTCTCTTCCTCCAAGTCCAAGATGGGCAGCAGACAGTGGATTTTGTGTACTCCTGAGTTGGTTCAATATTCTTTTACAGGACAGTATATTAAAATGAAATGTTACTTGTTCACTGGGGAGGTCTCTGAGCCACTTCCCATAGGCCTAATTATAGCTTGGATGTATGAACACTATTCCTCATTTTGTCTTTGCCTTTGTTTTCACTGATCTGTTGGTAGACAGACACTTTTGTTTGGGGGCATTAACTCTCACAGAGCAGGTACATTCATGGTAGTAGATTTGTGAAACTTTATGATGCTCTTATCCAGCATGGTGGATAAGAAGCTGCTAAGATTCTCAGCTTTTCTGGTGAGAAAATAGCCTCAAGGAAAGCCATATTCTATGTCTGATTTTTCCGCTTACACTAGCTTGTTAGAGGTTGATTTACTCTATGCACTCTACATGCATCAGTCCATGAACTTTCGTGATCTTGTTTATGAGGAAGTGATGGCAAAGATTAAAGTCACCTGTATTTATGATGTACTAGGTATAAGTAGGCTCATAAAAGTGAGTGGGACTTTGGTATAATCAAGAGAAGAGTCTTTCATAGGTCATTCAGATTCTGTTTCATTCACTGACCACTACACAGATAGAAAGAACTTCTATGTGTAAATCTAAAGGCTATGCAGTAAAAAAGATTCCAAAGGAATTTATAATTTGGATGAGATTCAGAAAATCTATAAGCCACCTGTGAGGTGTAGTAAAAAATTATGTTTAAATAAAAAATATGTATTACAGTAAAGATACACTGCCATTAAATCCTTCTCAAAACACTCCCCTCACTTTGAGCACACTCATCCCATTATTCTTGCCATTTTCTGAAGCAGCTCTGGAAGTCCTCTTTCGTGAGTGTCTTTTCATAGCTGCTTCAATGTCCTGAATCTATTAAAATGTCTATGGCAATTTCTGTCAAATAAGAACATTATGATGTGTCTCCATCCACCTTATTCACTCTATCTGGCATTCTGTAACTTCGGATTCCTCCCTAAAGTGAAAATGACCATGGACCAGGAATTCTTTTAATCAATTGAGGACAGACAGACAGCCACAACAGCAGAAGACACAAACGAAGACCTCCAGCGCCGCTTCAGGAAGTAGCACAAATGACGGAATTAGTGTGTTCAAAGACAGGGAGAGAATTTTGAGGGTAATTAACAGCCATGTGTCTTTTGCTGCAGTAAAGTTGGAAACATTTTTGTAATTTGTAATAATATTTGAAAAATATTTTCATGCTAATTGTATTTATTAATCACACCTCATAGTTTTCAGAGGCACCTAAGAGCAAACTAAACTCATACGCTAAATCTTAGTAACCCTTCTTTTTCTAGACACATCTCAAGTCTGACTGACTTCTCAGTGTACCCAACACTGCCTGACTTTAGTTTTATAATGTGAACTTGTTCTTTATTTCCCTTATTAAAGTATTTAAATTTTAGTAGCTTGGCTTCTTACATGATTCTTTAAAAATGTAGGATCTGGTTGATATTTTTGGAGAATGGCTTAAATCAGTTCTAATTCTACTCTGAATTTGGTTACAAAGTTCCTTGTGTCATTCTGCCTCTAGGGTAGGTCAGGAAAGACCTCTTAAGCACACTGGATGCTTGTCCTTGGAGTTCCACCTTTATCTTGTAGCCATTCTGGGTTAAGAGATGTACCTAGGACCCTCTTGTCTTGGTAGAGTTTTGTCCTTTTTGCTTTACAAGAAAATATGCTTAAAGAATAAAGACTTTTCCATGTTCCACAGTCCAAGTGAGTAAAGTAAATATCTATATTACTGTAGAACAAGATATCTTGTTTGTTTCATAGTGAGTATCAGTTTGGCAGAGCTGCCATAGTCTGAGTATCTCATTTATTTCTTTAAATCCTTGATTTCCTTTTGTAAAATAACCATCATTGTGGAGAATAATGTGATAGAACTACAAACTATTCCCCAGATAAAAGTGTGATACACAACAGAAGCATGCTTTTAACAGTAGGATGAGTTATGTGTGGGTAAGACAAAGAAAATAAACAATGGCTGAGTAGGGGGTATGTACCAGGCATTTCAAGCACAGTATGTCACATAATCTTTGTAACACCCCCAGGAGGGGAGTATGTGTTATATCTCATTTCACATGTGTGTATAGTGAAACAAACCAACACAGAATTAAACCAAATGCTAGCTCTGTGGTACTAGGAGTTAGGTCTTCAACATAGGAATTTGTAGAGATGATAATAACCCATAAAACAGAGCAAGGCCTATTTTTAAAGGGAAAATATTGATTCTTATGATCTAAAATACTGCTCCACATTTTAAGGTCTTCTTGAGAAGTTTGCAGGCAGGTTTGTTTGTCTTAAAAATTAGTTTTGAGAACAGCTTTCAAAATAATAGAAAAGAAGAGAAAGTCAGGTGTAATTGTCAGCTATGTAGAAGGCTGGGGTAGGAGCATTATGAATTCAAGGCCAGCCTGGGCAGCTTAGAGAGATACCCTGTTTCAAAATAAAGTTTTAAAAAAGACGAGATGAGCTGGGTATGGTGGTGCACATCTGTAATCTCAGCACTCTGGGAATCTGAGACAGGAAGATCTCAAGTTTAGACTAGCATGGGTAATTTAGTGAGACCCTTTTGCAGAACAACAAAAACAATGCTAGAATAGGCTAAAGATGTGGTTCATGAGGAAGACCTTGAGCTTAGTCCTTAGCACTGAAAGAAAAAAGGGACGAGGATGTGGCTCAGTAATAGAGCACTTGCTGGTTTGTGTGTTTCTTCAGGTTTAATTTGCAGTACTGAAAAAAGAGAAAAATTTCTGGCTTTGTAAACTTGCGTGTCCCAGTGTTGCAGAGAGCAACATCACTGCCGTGGCTGACACATTTTGGAGGGAGAAGAGAGTCAGATGTCGGATAAAAAGCTGAAAGCTGAGAGGAAGTTGTCATATTAGAGAAAAGAAGAAAGAAAAACAGGAAGAAAGGGAAGAGAGCCAAAGAAAGGGTAGGCCAAAGCAAAATTAGATGAGGACGAGAGCATGAGAGGGAGAGGAGGGGAGGGAAGCCAGCGAAGGGATGAGGCAAGGAGGCAGGGTGCCAGGAGAGGTGGAGAAGAGAGAATCCTGTAGCCAGATTTACCATAGGATGAAAGGACAGCTCATGCTTCCCCTTCTCTTCTGAAGTCCAGCTCCTCCGAGGAAACAAGAGGCTGACAGGACTAGCCCAGAGAGGTGTAAGCAGGAGTGGGAGGTAAATAGTGGCCCCGGAGAGAGCAAGCATGAGTGTTGAGTCTTGATGTGGACAGCTGAAGACCAGCCAGCACTGGTGAGCATGAATGTTTCTCCAGGGACTCAATGACAGGAGTTTTGTGTGCACCATTGGAAACCACAAATGAGGAAATAACTCACTTGCTCTCTGGGCAATCTGCTTTATGGACCTGCAGCTCCTATTTGCTGCCAAACCATCCAGCTCCCGTCCCCCTTGGAACAGTCTTAAAATGGAACCCAGGCCTGTCCTCCCTGCCAAAGTGTTTGTCATTGTCCTGCCACTGTCCCTAAATTCTGGGATGGAGACTGTCTAGGTAACTGGAGTGTGCTCTGTGGGTGTGCAGTTTGGGAAGAGTGATGAGAAAGTGTGGTATGAACCAGCAGGGACAGACCCAGAGGATACTTTTGTCATTTTCTACAGGAATGACCACTTTTCCAAAGGCAGTTGCTCTTCTGGTTTTACCATGTCTGCACTGCTTCTCTGAACCTTAGACATCAAGATTCAAGCTAAGAAGCAGTGGAGGCTTCTTTTCTTGGAAGTAGATTCATCTCTCTCCTCTTAGTGTGGTAAACAAATTATGTTCCCAGACAAAGACCGGATTAAGTAAGAAGATTTGTGAGACAATGAGATTTTGGAAGCTCAAGCAAGCAGATGTCAGGAGGAGGCTGGTAGGGAGAATTTGGGGATTTGGCAGGAAGACTCTCTAGGCAGAGAATTCAATCAGGAGGCAGAGAAGTGCGATGGAGAGTTGTGATTTCTAAGATGCCACACAAGAGCTTTCTCTTTGAAGCTATTAGAACCACTAATCAACCTGATAAGGCTCTTTGACTTCAGAAAGGTTTAAGTAATCCTCAATTTTACCTTTAGAACTTACTCTAAAAATGTCCTGTAACCACTAAAAAGCCACAAAACATACTATTTTCTTAATGTTTCCTACCTGTGCATATGAGTGTTTTCTACAATATCCTGATATATGCTTGTTTTTTTGCTCCTACATCCTGCCCCAGCTGAATACATCTAGGACTGGGGAGCACGCTTCCCTTTAAGACAGGTTATTTACAAAGATTTTTAAAGAAAATTATAAAATTATGATTTGTAATTTTTAGAAAAATATTTACATTAGGAAAACAGTATGCCTAATAATAGTAAGAGTTCTGTAGAGCTTACTCTATACCAGAATACTTTATATATATTCATATTCATTGCATTTGTTTTTCTAAGCAACCCTGTAAAATAAGTATTGTTATTCCAATTTTAGTACAAGAAAACTGAGGCACAGAGAAGTTAGGTGATCTGTATGAAGTCACAGAACTGTGGGTTTTGCACACTGATCTTGCTTTCATCGGTAGTTGAGCTGTAGTATTTGTTGAAGGCTCTTTGCTCCTCTCTGAGTCTCCCCTTCCCAGGATCCCCTCACCCTCCATTGCTATTTTCTGAGTGTGCTTCCTCTTCAAATGTTGTTCCCAAAGAAGGTTCCACTCTCCAAATGCTTTGAATTAGAGATAAAAGAGCGGCATTACTGGGTCTTCTGCAGGTCTGCTGGGAGCTTTGCGGAAGGGGGAGTTGTAAGGAATGAAAATGTTTTCAAGCTGGGCTCCCCTGAAAAGTGTTAGGATGACATGTGCAGGTCGACTAGCCCCAGCTGTCAGATGATGGGAATTGGGATCAGCTGTGACCTAATTATGAGTCTCGTAAACCTACATTGTGTCCTTCATTTTCCAGCTCATTGACCACCCAGAAGGGGAGGAAAAATGGATGAGAGTCTGATCAAATCCTTCTCACCACAGCCATGTGGTCAAGGTCACAGGGCAATGGTATCCAGAGGGAGCTGAGGGGGTGGAGTTCTTTGTCCTCTCTGGATAGAGCTGGTTCGGAATGAGGAAGAAGAAAAAGAGATCTCAGATACACAGAGGCTTCTTGGATTGGAGTCTTCCCATATTCATTGTAATGACAGGAAGTCCTAGAATAGCTTTCTGTGATTGTCAGCATAACAAATTAATGGGACCTATGCTCAACAATCACACATATGCAAATATACATACAGAAAACTCTCATGTACAGATCATGTATTTAATGACTTTTTAAGAACAGAGACTGAATTGAAATAGTGCCAAGAATAGTTTTACACGGACAGATCCCCAATTCTGTGCTCCCAAGGCAAGCACATAATCTCTGCCTCATGTAAGGGTGTGCTATTCAAAATGCTTTTTTCTTTTTTCATCTGAAAGATGGCAGCTGTGAATCCCTAAGTGAGGTCAATGAAATTCCTAGTTGGAAATGTGTCCGATAGATTTTCTTTTTTCCTTACGTTAAACAAAATTTTAGCTTTCTGTCTTGAATCCTATTGTTGGAGCACTAAGAACAGTGGAACATTGTGGAAAAACATAGCACTGAGAATAAATCTTTAGATTTAAATCCTGCCTATGACACTTGCTATTTTGGACATGTTGGACCCTAGGCAACCTACTTAACTGCCTCATCTTCTCTTCCTTGGGAGTCAAAATTGGGAATAAATGATGACTTTGCAAGGCTGTTTTATATTTGTGATTGAATGAGATTTTATACATACATGTATATATACTAAATTTATCACATTTATAAAAGCTCGTGAAAAGAGAGACTCCACTCACATACCATTTATCCAAGGTGTACAAAAAAATATGAAATGGGTGGTGATTATATGTATGAGGTATCTGAGTATATGACCCCTAGGCTTTTGTATTGGAAACTGGACTGCCTAGATTTTTGTAAAAATAAGAATATTTTAAAAATTATTACCATTGATTAATATCATTTTTTTAAAAAAAAGACATTTTAATGGTCTAAAAGAAATCACCTTATCTCAAAGGGGGATGTGAAAACTAAGTAAGCTCTTGTATACTAAGTACTTAATATAGTTACTAGCATTTGATAAGCACTTTAAAAAGTAACAAGTATTGTTTTTCAGGTATATTCGTTTTAGTACTGGTGTAGTAAAATATTTTTAAAAACCAAGTCCAAGTTTCCTGACATGCCATATACACGGCCTTTCACACACAGATACATGTGGGAAACCACTCAGACTGCTTCAAAGTGCAGGGGCATCTAAGGACACCTGAGGATGTGAACCCGCATGTGTAGTGGAGGTGCATAGCGGGATACAGTTGTGTGACCATGATTTAGTGCAGGTAAACACACCAGCATGTGCTAGTTAGAGCACTGCGTAAGGCTGTAAATATGAGATAACAACCTTGTAAAAATTATACAATAAAGATGCAGGTGGCTCCCTTTCTCTTCTGCTCTCATGTAATCCATGCTGCCTGCTGTTTTTATTGATGTCTTGCACATGTATGTTCGGTAACTTTGGGATGTCACCCTCAAAAATCTCCCTTGGGCTCCTCCTGAATGGGCCCACAATCATTTCCATGCAAATATAAACACATATGCAAATATACATATTTGAAATTTATGTACATCATTTCCACCACTCCTCAATATACACCTACTTAGTGATCCATTCTGTCTCCAAGCAGGACTTCCAGACATTAATACCTGTAAGCATGGAAGAAGGCAGATGATGGATAAGAAAACCTGTGACATGATACCAACGTATCTTTGCCCTTCATTGTTAATTTAGACATAGGTGCAAGTTCTCCATAATAATAAGACCCGGAAATTAGAATGGTGAAGAAGAATATCATCTTGTTTTATTTTCAAGAATATTTGTGTGCAGGCACAGTTTTATCAAGTGTAGAGAATTAGTTTGGAAAAACCTATACAGAACCACTCGTAATAAACACATTGCAATCTTCTGATTTTGTCTTTATGTATAATTTTGGTCAGTTTTATGGAAGTGTCTTCTTAGTGATGCTTCCACAACCCAAGGATGCCTAGGAAGTGAGCAGGAACCGTCCACAGGACTGATATGCACGCATGTGCTCAATGTTCCCTCTGGAATGCCCTGCATGTTATATACCTGCTTACTGCTTAGTCATTTCAAATTTTATGGACTATATTCTGACAAATGCAGACAAGTAATTAGGAGAAATTATAAATAAATTTAATTTTTGAACTGCCTTTTTTGGAGGAAAGAGGTGGATCTTCCTCTTGATGATATTTAATAGAGTAACTTTCCAGAAGGGGAGATACTTGATTCTTAGAGGTGAGATAACTTTCAATGCTGTATGAATGAAAAACATACAGGTTTCCCCCCAAACCTCAGTAGAAGCCAGGACAACATAAATACAAATAAAAACTAACAAGCCAACACAAATTGGTAAAAATAAAGCTTCACTGAATATCTAGACTTACCATCCCAGAGTTTAAGGACAGTGTCAGTATGGATTGGGGATAAAAATGCGGAAATAACTTTTCAGCCTGTGTACTTATCTTTTCCTGAATGTGAGATACCTACAGGGGGAGCCGGGAATAATACGTTCTTTTCTTGGTCTTCTAAGAGAAGGATCTTGGTGTTTTTGTCTCTGAATGCTGGCTATTTTGGAGAGACTACTGCCAGGAGATCCACTTTGTACAAACCAGGAAACAGTGCTCATTAAGGCAGAGATACTTTCCATTAAGTTTAATTTTGGAAATATCATTGGTACCAAGGGTAACACTAACATTTGCAGAGCATTGCTGTGTAATAGATATTATGCTTAGAAAACCATATCCAGCACAGATATTCGGGAGGTAATTTTTAGTTATCCTCTAATTCAGTTAGAAGACAGTGGCACAAGAAAAAGGCTTAAATCTTAATCACTTTGATGCCTATATCTGGCTGTTTTACTCTTGGATGAAGGGGACAAGGCCACGAAGGGTTGGAATAGCCATTCCGGAGAAATTTTGTTATATTTTCCTTTTACAGACTTAAGGAAGTACTCAAAAATGTCTGAATCACCACAACTGAAGTTTCAGAGATGAATGGTTTGCTTGTAGTAAGGGAATTGGCAGCAGAATAGTTGACTATAGCCAACTATGAGATCATTGAAGTCCCTCAAGCTAACCTCTGAATTATTTAGATATATGTGACTTTCTACCCAATAAAAATGTAGTTCCTGCCCTGAGAAGCAGATAAAGGCATTTCCAGGTTGCTCACTATATGTATTTATTATGCAGTGCATGAATAAATCACCACCCAGAGAAAATGCATTATTATTAAAAATTAACAGAGTTTTTGTTACCTATTGTCCCCATCATTTTACTTTTAATGAACTAACATTCTAGAAAGCCACACCTTACTAAACTGAGACGCCTCTGAGGGTGAGGTACTTTTTACTAATTCTTTAACTTAGTTTAGCCTTTTCACGTGGGGCCCAGTTCTCTTAAGTAAGTTGCTCTAATGAGCAAGAAGGATGGATTAACTTATAGAATATAGGGCGCATTTGTCTAGTGAGCTTCTTCTTAGAAGTTCAGACATTCTTCCTGAGGAGCCTGGCAGGCTCTGAAAAGAAATTCTTGCTTTTTTCCTGCAATCACTCTTTTCTTATATCGTCAAATTGTGTGTGTGTGTGTGTGTGTGTGTGTATGTATTGTACCTTCAAATATTGGCAAATAACTATTATTTGCCAATGAAAAAGGAAATACATAAAACTAAAATAAAATTCTGTGGTGATAAACGTTGCAGAAACAAGCAAAGCAGTGCTGGGGATGGAGATGGGAATGTCACACAGGAGGACAAGGTGCTCCTTGATTCAAAGATGAGGGAGTGCTCACATAGGTATGTGAAGCAGGTGAGGCCAGAGTGTCTGGAGTGGGATGACAATGTCAACTACTACAGGCCAGGGAATTCAGGACCTTCTGCAAACAAAGGGACTTTAGTTCTCTCAGTTGAATTAGGAGCCATCATAGAGTCCTAAGAAAAGGATTAATATGTTGACTCTGATTTTAGGATGCTTGCTTTGGATTTTGTACTTTTAGTATACCAAGAACAGGTTTTTCTCCCCTGTGCTTCCAGTTTTCTGTATGGATCTTGTAGTCATTTGCAGCACACAAATCTCAGCCATGGTGGCACTGAGTGGCTATTCATTCCTGATAAGCGGTTGGGACATCCAGATCTACCTACTGCTCTGAACACCGTGATGCCAAGACTTCATTTCACCTGAAAAATTGCAATGGTTTATGGTATCTAGGAAAAGAAAAATAAAGAAAAGATGATACAGTCTCTTGCCCCAGTGCAAGATTTGATTACCTTTTGGTCAGTTCCAGCCAGTTTAGCCACAAGCATAATTAGTGGTTTTATAATTATGCAACACAGTGTGAGGTAAGAGGCCTCATTATTCTTTAATGATAAATCTTCCCCTCCACTTTTCTTTTTTTTCTTTCTTTTTTTTTTTTTTTGTCTTTTTCCTTTTTATCGGTACCAGGGATTGAACTCACGACTGCCTGCTTGCAAGGCAGGCGCTTATGCCACTGAGCTAAATCCCCAGCCCCACCCCTCCACTTTTCTATGACCCTCTTAACGAATGTACCTACCTACCACCAACATAATGAAAGAAGCCACAAATACCAGCCTTGGAGGTATAGTACTGATTTGTAAGGCAAGAGAAGTTATCATTTGCTATTCTTAGTATCCTAGAAATAGAACCACATTTTACTTGCCACTTTGTTTCCTGTTAAGGACATGCATAATAAATCCATTAATATATCTGTTCATTCATTCATCCATCCATCCATCCATCCACCCATCTTTCCATCCATGCATCTACCTATTTATGCAAATTTCTATTTATTGAGTGACTATTTAGTGTCAGGTATCATACTCAGGCAATATATTTCATGGTTAGATGTATGAACTATATATAACCTCAAATTTCTTCAAATTGAATTCTACTCATTACTCTAATTATATGACTTTTAGATAGTTACATTATTTGAGCCTCATTTTCCTCTTCCATAGGCTGAGAACAATCATCAAACAAATGAAAGAGTTATGAGGATCAAAAACCTAATAGATTTCAGGCTCTTTCCGTTTATCTTGGAGGAACAGTTTATGTCCAGCCATCTCTCCTTTCACTTTTCTGTCCATTCCCTCCTTCCTAATTTGCCCAGCATACTGTCAAGGACCCACTGAGTGCTCAGTGTCGTGGAGGGATAGCTGTTTTGTGAGAAATGGAGACTGTAGCTGTGTCCCTAGCACCCAACACAGTGCTTGACACATAGACAGGGCCATGATACACTTCATAGAATGAATGCAGTTCTTGCCCTTGTCCATTACTTAGAGTATATGCAGAAGGCCAGTGCCAGACGGGAGTGGCACTTGGCAGTTGTCCAAGGACAGGGAGCAGAGCAGGAACAATTGAGAGCAGGCAGAGGGAGACGATCCTCTAGCTGCTTCTGCTGGCCTGGATATTTAAACTGATTTCTTCCTGGGACTGGCTGGGTCTTTTATTCTGTGGTTTGCATGTCTCTCTTTGTGTCTGTGACTTGTCTGACGTTTCTGGGACTTTATCCTCTTACATAGGCTAGCCAGGTGGAATCCCAGTGGGGAGTTATATATATATATATATCTGTGTATTCTAGAAAGAGTTTAACCTTGGGCAGACAGAGCCAGTTCTTTTCTTTTAACTTTAGGGTGTGTTTGACATTGTGTGTTTTTCCTCACACTTTGTTGGGATTAGGGGCAATAAGAATCTGACTTCTAGGATTTATAACCTTATAAGATACGTTGATGGTGTTTACACTCAAACTTGCTGTGACTCAGTGGAAAGGCATGGGGAAACTTCAAGAAATATCTCACATATATGGGTTAATTGTAATGTGATTTTGATGTGTATTACATGGGCTTCTGCAGCCAGACTGCCCGGGCTCAAATTATAGCTCTTTCACTGGTCATGTAACCTTGGGGAAGATATCTTCTCTGCCCTGGCTTCACTGCTATCAAATGGTTATAGTTGCAATCTACCTCATTGGAAATGAGACTGAGATGATATATTTAAAGTGCTTAAATTTTAGGCTGATAATAAATATTTAATAAAGGATAGCTATTACTTATCTTTCCTTTTTTCCATTTGTACTAATATCATTATTATTTATAATACTATTATTATACACATGATATTTGTGAAAGTAAGTAATTCTGTAGCATAGTACCTGGCATAGAAAAACAGTCAATGAATGTTGGTTTTCTTTCACTTGGTCCTAAAATCCATCCTTAGTGTCTTTGGGATTTTTTTCATCATTTTAATAAAATTTATTACATGATATTGCAATTTGTGGTGCAAAAAATGATCTTGGCTCAACTAAAAAACTAGGTTTCCCAAATCGTACTATTGTTTATTGTAATAGTAAATAGATACAAAGTCTAAACTCTTTACAACATTGTGTTGAATGAAAATTAATTCTGTGTATTAGTTTTCTTTTGTTGTTTAATGTATTACCATCAATTTAGGAGCTTAAAGCATTATATGATGCATTATTAAATCAGAGATTCTGAGACTAGGAATCAGGCTAGGTTGCGCCTTCTGCTTTTGGATTTCTCACATGCTACAATCTAGGTTTTGATATAGGGGAAATGATATGTGACTCCTAACCTGCTAGATGTCAGATGTGCTGAGTCCCAAAATCAAAGAATGAGTTCTAAAGAACAACAGAGGTTAACAGTAGGTACCATTTATTGAGAGAGAGAGCTCCTGAGAGACTGGAGGGTCTCAAGAGTGGGTTGGCAATGAATCCACCTCTCACAGGAAGCTCTGCAAAGCAAAATCACAAGGAAGAGAAGGGGGCAGGGAGGGAAAAGAGGAGAAAGGGAGAGAGAAAAATGGTACCAGAAAGAGAGAGAAACAAAATGGAAGTTACAATGTTATGTAATATAATTGAGGAAGTGACTGTCACACTCCATCACTTTGTCATATTGTAAAGTAAGTCACAAATTCCAGTCACACTCAGAAGAAGGAAACTACACAGAAGTGCGAATGTCAAAAGGTGGGCACCACTGAGGCCATCCTAGTTTGCCCTATCATTCCTGGCCTGTTGGTTGTTTTTCAGATGCTTTGTGAAAAGATTTTGGCTCTGACAGGGACACTGTAGCCGATAAAGCCTTGGAGGCAGAACCAAGGAGCTCTGTCTTCCCCACCCCCAGGAATTTGCCTGTGGTGCAACATGAACACCAACGGGCTACCTGTGCATCCCTAATGCCCTGTAGGCACCACCCCAAACCTAATGTCCCCACACTGCATGTCTGCCAGAGACAAAGCCAGACTCCAGTGGTGCTGGTGGGGTTTTGTTTTTCTCTCTCCGCGTTCTCAGAATAAAGGCCTCTTTTGTTTTATGCTTCTTATCTTTCGAATGCGCCACAATCTTATCATATCTTTTGGACACACCACAATCTTCTCACTTTATTTAGCTTCATTTTAGTTTTTTGTTTTAACTCAGTCAAGAGAACTGAATTCATCAGAACAGGTATAAGCGGTCCTTCAGTTATCCAGCAGGATTCTGGAAAGTGAGTTTTTCAGAAACTTACAGTTTTGCTTTAGCTTTCTTCCCCCTGTAAATAGACACTCATCTTTCCCTTGATGAGTATTGTAACTCAGGAATGCTTTGTTTTCCTTCTGACTGATTGTCAGTGGGCAGTAATGCCTAACAAAAGGAGAAGTATTCAGTTTTGTCTTCTCCTCAGCTTCTCTGTTAAGTGGTTAATGATCTGGAAGTAAGTATTTGGAGGTGCTAGGGGAGCCCCTATTTAAAGGAAGGCTTTGTAAGACTGCCTTTGACAGCAAAAAAGTGAGGATGGTTAGTCTGTAATTCATAAGTTTGTAAATCTAGGTAGTTGAACCTCTGGCTTTTGTTTATTTCCACAAATGGATAAGTTGAAAGAAAATTGCACAATCAGCCATATTCTGTGAGCACCTAAGAGGCTTCCTCTACCTTCTCTTAGGATTGTAAGGAAAGGTCACTTTAATGGTTACATGTGGATAGAGATAGAAAGGAAATCTCCCTTATAATTGTTACCATTCCCATAGTTCTAGTTAATGATATTTATACTGAAATGGTTTTTGACCACACTTTCCATTTATTCAGCAAATGTTTTTTGAGCGTTTTCTAAGTACCAGCCACTGTGCTAGGTGATGGAGTTACAAAAAGATATATTCCCAGCCTCAAATGCATATTTGTTCAAACATTATCCTCTCGATCTGTTTCTCATCTGTGTTAGCTATTTTTCCATTACTGTGGCAAAATGCCTGAGATAAAGCAACTTGAAGGTGGAAAGGTTTGTTTTGGCTTATGGATTTAGTTCGTAGTCACTTTGTTCCATTGTTTCTGCATTTATGGAAAGGCAAACCATCATGGTGTTAGGGACACGTGGCAGAAGAGGCTGCTCTCTTCCTGGGGGCTAGGAAGTAGAAAGCGAGAGAGAGAGAGAGAGAGAGAGAGAGAGAGAGAGAGAGAGAGAGACAGAGAGAGACAGAGAGAGAGATATCTAACAAGGAGTCAGAGAGAAATATACTCTTTAAGGGCATATTCCCAATAACCTCCCTTCTAACAAAGCTCTAGCTCTTAAAGTTTCCACTGACTTGACGTAACCCATAAAATTATGAATTCATAAATGGGTTAATCCTTTGATGAAATTAGAGCCCTCATGATCCAGTCACCTCCCAAACATTATACATCTGCAAACTGTTGCATTAGATACAGATCCTTTAACTTCTATGCTTTTGGGTGACATTTCAGATCGGAACCATAATACTCATCTCAACCTATTGATGAGAATAGGTTGTTCCATTTTTATTTTTTTTTTCTAATCTGAAAGATAGAGAATCTGGGTCACATAGATGGTTGATTTCATTCATTGCCCCAACCCTGATTTATTCTCTCTCTTGCATACCACATGTCACTTCTACAGAGGTAGTTTATATTGTTGTTACTATGGCTACATAACAAATCACCCCAAACATATCAGTTGGAAACAATCGCATTTATTTCATAGTTTCTCTGGATTAAAAATTCAGGTGTATTGTGGTTGGGTTCTGTGACTCAGGATCTCTTATAAATGCTAACCAAGGGGCTGGGGATTTAGCTCAGTGGCATAAGCACCTGCCTTGCAAGCAGGCAGTCGTGAGTTCGATCCCTGGTACCAATAAAAAGGAAAAAGGCAAAAAAAAAAAAAAAAAAAAAATGCTAACCAAAGTGTCAAGTAGGCTGCAGTCAGCTTGAGAGTGGGCTGGGGACCGGTCTGCCTCCACACTCAATTGTGTGGTTGTTGGCAGGATCCATTCCTTCAGGCTATTAGACTCACTGGCTGTTGGCCTGATGCTTCCTTCAGTCTTCCCAGGTGGCCTCTTGACAGGGCAGCTCCTGACATGCACCTTGTTGTGTCAAAAGCACCATGTGAGAAGCCTGGACAGTGTGAACAAGACTGCGAAGCTGCAGTCTTTTGTAACCTAAACCTGGAAGTTACATCCCATCACTTGACTTGTACTCTACTTATGAAAACCAGTTCCCTCGGTTTCACTTACATTTATGTGGTGAAGATTACATATGGACATGAATGTTAGGAGGCAGAGATCATTGGGAATCATTTTAGCAGTTATGTATCATGGGCAGAACAATGGTCCAGCTCTGGAGCTCTTGTGTGTTCTAATATGAACATACAAGACATAGGAAGAAACAGCCCACAAGCTATATTTTCCTGATTTGTAACTGCTAGCTTTTTTTTCTGTAGGTCTCAGGAGAAACTGGTGGCACAGGAGGATAACAAGTAGAAGGAATGAAAGTAAAGATACAATTTTTTACAAAGAATTATGAAATATTAAATCTGGAAAGAACATTAGCGCACCTTATGCAAATGACAAAAACTGGCCGAGAGATTTTCCAGGTAGCTTCCCAGGATCCCTTATAGCTGCAAAGCCATGGTAGAACATGGAACTTCCAAGGAGAGCCACAAAGTTCTAGAGATATTTTTCCCAAAGATGACCTCTTCATCTACTGTCTGCCAGAGCCTCATGGGAGATCACGTGACCAATGTTAACCATCTCCTTTCCCCAGCATAGAAATGCCTATCATGCTGAGTCTCACTCAGGAGTCTTGTCTTCTTCCTGCTACATGTCTAACAAAGACTTCATCACCAAGGCTGGTTCTGCTTTAGGCCTGGAAAAGCAATCATGCTTTGGTAGATATTATTTGGTATAATGAATATGTCTGCCACATATAGGTCAGTAAATTCCATCACTATCTACTGGGATGACTGCCTTCTGGGTGTTGGTAAGTCTAGGGCTGTAGGCTGAGGTTACCGGACAATAATTCTGTAGGTCTGCTTAGTGAACAAATTCCATGCATATTCTTTTCTATAGCTGAATAGTAGTAACTGAAAATACATGAAGTTCAATCAGAGAATTTTATGTGTTATTTTTACTTTTCTTTTTTCTTTAGTAGCAGCCTGTCTATCAAAAATGTCAGCTTTTATTTTCTGGCTTGCCATCTAAATGGATTCAATTATGTATCAGCTTCTTAGTATGACATTAGCCACTTAGAGCAATTCCAAGAAATGGCACTCAAGGGTTAATTTCCCTTCTCCTTCCATTTGCTTTGAGATACTGTTCGAAACCTCAGTATTTTGAAGCAGAGAGGAGGAGAGGTAGAGGGTAGATGGCTACATGGTAGTTGGAGAGAGACACAGTAGTGGTTGACTTTTCTTGAGAACTCTTTCGAATAGTCTCATTCTCTGAGACTATCCAGTGTGACTGTTGGTTGTTCACAAGCTCTGTGTGCATTTGTGAGGGACCTCTGTTTCTCCATCAGATATTATCTAAAGATAAGTGATAGGGGCTGGGGATTTAGCTCAGCGGCGTAAGCGCCTGCCTTGCAAGCAGGCAGTTGTGAGTTCGATCCCCGGTACCGATAAAAAGGAAAAAGACAAAAAAAAAAAAAAAAAAAAAAAAAAAAGATAAGCGATGTATTAGAGGAGTTTCATTTTGTATTTCATGTCAGTGGTAAAAGTATGAGGGTAGGTAAATATCAATCTAGAAGTTAATAGATTTTACCTGCCTTCATGACAGTATTTACAATCTTTTTATTTAGTTAATGTAAGCCTTGGAATATTAAAATAGTGCCTCTAGGCAAAATATTGTGAACAGAGATATTATCCCTAGATTTTCTAAAATTACTCTTATAAATTATAAAATAAAGCAAATTTGAATTGATAATGGGAAGGTTGGATTTGCAGACAACACAAAAGATTGATGTACATCAAAGAGCCAGGAGCATAGCAGACAACAGGTGAATAACTTAGAATCCAGAAGATTCCTTTAGGCAATATAGAGAGTAAGGGGAATTGACAATGAGCTTCAGGGAAGTCTTTCTGGTATCTAAGATTTGAGTTGAAATTTTGATCTTTGAGAAGCAGACCTGAAACATCAGTTGAGAGCAGCCATGAAGTCAAGACAAGGCAGTGAGAGAATAAGATTCCAAGCACAGGGTAGATACTTGGTTGGGACCATGATCAGGGTGGGATCAAGATTAAAACTCCTGGTTCTTGAGCTTGTTTTATTCTTCTTCACCAGAAGCAGGGCTAGTTCTAGGACTTAGGACAGAGTTAAGCCTGAGAGTGCGTACTGTTGTCATCCAGACTTGATATATGTCCTGGTTTCTCTAGCATAGGGCCACATTGCCTATGGCAACAACTGAAATGTCTATCAACCGAGTAATGTGGTCTTTTTATACAATGGAGTACTACTCAGTTATAAAGAAGGATAAACTTGAGACATTTATAAGTAAATGGATGCAACCTGAGCCCATACTCGTAAGTGAAATAGATCAGGTTCGCATGTGTAAGTATCAGATTGTCTCCCTAGTGTAATAAACTGAAAGAGTAAATAAGGGCCAAAATGTACAATAGATATTGTGAAATGGGAAGTAATTGTTCAAAAGGAAAGAGGAACTAGGGTGGTGGAAGGGGAAGAAGAAAGAAGGAAAAGGAAAAAAGCACAAGCTAGTTATACTACTAGTTTCTCTTAGTTCACTGAAAAGTTTGCGCTAATATTGTTTGGAGAATTTTTATGCCCATATCTTGTACTCTGAGTAACTACTTTGAAGATAACAATATGTAATACATTAATTACTGTTATTCTCCGATTATTTGGCTGTGAAATACTGTTTTATTTTTTCCACAAAATTAAAAAAACTCAAATAATGATTAATAATGCTATGCCTGCCTTTCATTTGAAAGTGACAAGTTTAAATGATATGTTAACCTAATAATGTCCTAAAATATATTTCATAGAAAATCTACTTTGCAGAATGAGAAGCTGCAAAGTAGAGTTTTGTAGTCACATTTATATGGAAAATGCAGAATGAAATGGAGTTTAAAGAAAGAATCTTAACTACAGTTCTTCTCTCTGCCCTGTGTGAATGTATCCTGTGAGTCTTCAAGAGGGCGAGAGGGGTCTTAGTTTCCCATCGCTGGTTGAACTATTAGTACACTTTGGTAGCCCTGAGACTACTATTCTGTAGGACACACTTTAAGAAACACTGGGTAATGAAACATGAAGTCAGAAAAGAGGCCAACTATTACTTGTTCTGTATTACCATAAGTTTGCCAGCCAAGTCATCAGCCACCGGTTAAATAATGGCTTTGAAAAACAAGCTCAGACTCAGCCAAAGTCTTCTGATTTGCCGGTAACTGACATCAGCAGAGGTATACATGCCTCACGGGAGAGACAGTCTGAAAGATGGCTAGTTCTCCAGCTGTATGGCAAAACCACTCACTCAGTTAGGTCTTTGATAGGAAACTAATTTTTATTATTTAGTCTTTCACTGCACAGTTTCTTTGAAGGAGATATTACTGAGGAATAGTGACATATGTCCATATCTCCATGTGTGGGGAGGGAACCTTAGGCAATAAAAATTCTGATAAAGGTGGTTCTCGGGGGATTATTGAGATTCATTTTCTGGGGGTTCTGATGAGAAGTTCTGGATGAAAAAACATCACAATTATCATTTTGATAGTTATAGGAGTTCTTGTATATGGTAAACAGTAGTTCTGTGTTTGCTAAGCACTTGCTATGTAACACACCTGATGTATTCATATGCACTTGTGTGTTTAACACATAAAAGTTAGCTAATCCTAAGACATCTGAAATTTAATTTATCTTCCCTGCTTTACTGATATTGAAAGATAGACATGTTTGCCAACTGATCTACAAGGCTATATTTTAAAGCCCTAAGAAAGGACCATGGCTCTTAGGTTTTTCCCTCCACAGTGTCCTAGGACAAGGACACAACAGGTCAGTGTCCTGTGTAACTCTCTGCTCTGAAGCTTCTCTGAACTTATTTGGAGATTTAATAAGAATAAAACCATCTCATTAGAAACAAGATCATCTGCCAATCACTACTCCCCAGTAACATCTCCTTCCAAGGAACTGTACAATGAAAGACTAAGCAATAAAACTTAGTTTTATCAGTCTACTTGGTAGAATGGGGCAGTGTCATACAAGCTGGTCTAGGAACCATGATGGAGAAGTGATGTCCTGCATCAGTGATGGCAAACATTTTAGAGCTTTCAGTGAGGCAGACAGCTCACTGTGCTGCTCATGCCACAGATTCATCATGACTGTTCTTGGTCTTATCACGTGTACAGATGGAAGTCAGCTCACTTAGGGAAGTGTTTCGTAAAACAATGTGAAGAACAGAATACAGCAAGAAGATAAGGAAGACGTTGCTGTTTCTGTCATGTTTATACATCCATAAAAATGACATAAGCAGCTTCTTGTTTTTCCCTGGAATAAAAAATGCTTTACGTTTTAACTTTATTTAAAGAGCTATATTCCTTGGGAAACATCAACGCTTTCAAAAGCTAATGCTTGCAGAAGCTTTGTACCCAAGGAGACTCAGGTTGGGTCTGTGGTCACCTGAAGCATTTACACCTCTTCTAAAGGGGATGCCAACACTAATGTATTGTATATTTCAAAATAACCAAGAGATAAAATTTCAGTGGTCTAACCATAAAAATGATAGACTAGAAAGTTGATGGATATCTCCACTGGCTTTATTCAAATATACCATATTGTGTTCATGTATTGCATTATCTCATTGCTTCCCATAAGTGTTTACAGTTACTTTTAATCAAAATCAATTATAAATCAATCCATCAATGGGACTGCCCTTTTTAGGCTTCCATGAATGTATTGCTCTTGGAACGTACAGCTGTTGTTTTCCAGAAATTTTATTTTTTTAAAAAGTTGGTAGCATGTGCTTTTATAGAAATTTTTCCTGATTTTTGAAGACAGCCTCTTGATACATAAAGAACTGTATATATGAAATTTATGCAGTTTAATGAGTTTGGACAAATGCAAATGCCAATGAGATCATCACCTCAGAGAAGTGGGTGTATGTAGCACCTCCCTGAGTTTTCTGTCTCCTTTTCTGGAGAGATTAACATGAGATTTACCCTCAATGTATTTTGAAGTACACACTACTGCATTGTTAATAATTGGCATTGTATTATATGCTACAGCTCTAGAATTTATTCAACCTGCATAACTGAAACTTTATGGCCAATGAACAATTTCTGTTTCCCATTCTTACCTTTGCAACTAGTATTACACTTTCTGCCCCTATTTGAGTTTGACTATTACAGATTCTGTATGAGTCTATATAAGTAGATTCATGGAGTATTTGTCCTTCTGTGGTTGGATTATTTTCACTTAGCATAATGACATCCAGGATCATATTTGTTGCCCTTGATCTTAGCCAAAAGACTGAGGTGTGATTCATCCTTGTTGCAAATGACAGGATTTCCTTTTTTAAAAAAACTGAATGACATCCCTTGAATGTATATGCAACACATTTTTAATTCCTTCATCTGCTGATAGACATGAATGGTGCCTTGACTGTTATAAACAATACTACAATGAAGATGGAATGTAGATGTCTTTTCAACATCCCAATTTCAAGTATTTTGGAAATATGCCCAGAAATAGGATCATCTTATTGTAATTTTTGAGACTTCCACATTGTTTTCCAGAGCTGCTGAACTATTTTATGTTTGTACCAATAGCATAACTAGATTCAAAATTTTGCATATCCTTGCTAATGTGCACACATACATACCTGTATGTTTATATTATGTATACATGTGATTTTCTAATGCAGCCATCATGACAGCTGTTATTTTTTGTCTCTTTAATTTATGTTTCCCTGATAATTAATGACTGAGTATCTTTTAATTGCTGTTCGTACATTTCCTTTGGAGAAATATCTGTTCAAATCATTTGTCCTTTATTAATCAGGTTTTTGGTTATCTTTATTGAGTTGTACCAGTTGGATATTAGCCTTAATGGTACATGTAATTTTAATGTTTAATTGTTCTTATAGGCCAAATAAAACATACAGATTTTTATATCAGAGGCCTCTGTTTTACAGTGGGAGAAACTGTCACTCAACTAAGTGAACCCCCAACTGTTAGGTTTCTGTTATATCAAGAATCTCACAAACTCCTTTGTAAATTTCTCAGAATAAATTCATGGGTATGAATCATCATGCCCATCTTATAGATAAATATCATACTCAAAGAAGCTAAATGACTTTTCCAAGTTCATACAAGTTTTTAGTGTAAGCTTGATCGCTGATAGGTTGGCTGAGAAAGAGATACAGATTTAATTAAATCATGCTTGCTTTCCTCTGGGGAGGAAAATCCTGCTCAGGAATATTACATCACCATTGTTGGTCACTGTTTGGGGACCGGGGTCATTCCACTTTTCTCTAAAGGTTAGACCCACTGATACATGACAAAAATGCTAGACCAACTCTCCTTTGATTAGTATGAACTGTGAGTTCATAATTGATCACCAGCCTCTTTGGGGTTATCAAGTTTAGCTTGATTTCACTTTGTAAAACCATCCTTCCATACTCTTAAAGTCTGTCTGGGTAGTATAAATCATCTAGATTCTGTTTCATGTGTGAAATTAAGTCTCTTGAACTGAAATGAAAATGCGGTGCTAGTTTCTAATTGGAGTGTTTGTGCGGTGGTAGTGTAGGTGAAGTCTGTCTAATGACATGCCCATTATTCTTAAAGTTAATGTAAATTAGCATTCATTTTATGTTGGTAATTTTGTGATATTTCTTGTGACACCTTGAGTTTGGGTAGGACGTACACGAGATCAAAAAAGGAGTTTTTACAAAACCCGAATAAGGAGTCAGGGCAATGATCTCCGCCTGTTTGCTTCTGAGTAGATTAGGAATTTATAGAGGATTGGACTTGTGTCTATATAGTTCTCTTTACACAGAGATGAAGGCTTTCACAGCATTATCTGTAATTGGGTATTTAATAAATGCTTTTTGATGAGAATAATGGTATGGAAATAAAACTCTTGAGATCCAAATCTGCCTAGATTTTTTGCCTCATTAGGGAAGAAGAAATGATCAGGAATGCATGAATAACTATGAATGTCAGTCTCCATCAAAAAACCACACACTCCCGACCTTGGATTGCTAGAAAGAGAAAAACCAGAAAGGTGTGGCTAAGACAGAAATTCTTTGATTGACACTAAAATTGGTATTTACCAATCTTCTCTAATGAGGTAGATTTCATGTGGAATCCAGTAATGTATCTCAATGCTTTAGGTTGCTTGACAAATTGTACCTAGGTTCACTCAAAGTCACACCATTATGGTGTATAATCACAGGCTTACCACTGCCCAACGAGGGAGAAGGCAGAGGTTAATGTATTTTTTTTATTTGCATTATTGCTTGATCTCTTGCTTTCCATGTCAGATGAATTTGTATAAGCTCTTCTCATTTAGCTCTCTGAAGGGTTTGCAAGTTGTCTATTTTAGGACTTTTAAAAATACTTATCATTTATACTTGTGTCTTCTTTCATTATTGCCTGTATCTGTTTTATATGCTAAAAACAAAGAGAATCCAAGATATGAGCTACTGATATTACCGTGACACTAAGCTAAATACTGTCTTTTGCTGAGCTTTCTAAATGCTGAAGTATTTTTATATAAAATGCCTAAAAGTGAAGTCAGTTCTAACCAATGCCCCATATATATGGCATGTGTGTATATTATATATATATATATATATATATATATATATGCACATGTGTATTTCTGAGATGTTTTCTTCTTTACTACCATAATGATTCCTCTATAAAAATTGGATTTAAACTTGCACAACAATGTGAATATATTTAATGATATTGAAGTGTAGTTTAAAATGGTTCATTTTATGTTATGCTTTTCTATCATAATAAAAAATTGATTTTATGCATCTGAACAATTACTGAAGTTATCAGACTAATCCCTAAAACATGGGCAGTATTTACATTGAGCAATGTGAATGCAAGGGTAGAGAATATTACTATATAGCATGCCAGTGTAAGAAATATCTTATTTTATTTTATTTTTATTAAATCAGATTGAATTTGATTTTGTGCCCTCATTTACTGGAAGAGTATGGGAGAGAATCCATTGCTTTATGTTTGAGGGAACACATTTTATGAGATTCTTTAAAAATTTGGATAAGACTTATATAATATCAGGAAAAAAGGGAGGAGAGTTATGTTTTTCCCCTGAGGTCCCTTTGTAATTAATTTATCTCTTTGCCAAATTATTCAGCTCTCTAATTTGATTCTTCACTGTTTGTCAAGCTCATGTACTTGGTAGTCAAAAAGAGGCTCCTTGTAACCATCCTCTCTTCTGACTGTGGGTTTAGTTAGAGGAACATTTGTGCTCTTTTCCAGATGGCAAGGTTGGTTTCCAGTGCTCATAGGAACCTGCTGTAGTCCCTTGCGTGATGAGCATTGTTTCAAAGGAGACATGGGTCTGTTATTCACAGAACCCTGGCAATTCTTTATCTGTTATTTAAATTTAGAAAAACTCAGCCTAGTTTCTCAGACAAATCTTAGTGTGATGGAGATTGTGAGTGTCTGGTGACTTTGACTCTTGTGGCCCAAGAAATATGAGCTGTTAGTGATTTTATTTCAAAGGTGAATGATCTAGAAATAAAAACAGAATGGTCTTGTGCCTTTTTTAATGTGGGAGAAATAAAAATACTGTTCTGACTCTGTCTATCCTAGAATATGCATTCAAATCTATGTCATATAATATATATATGCACACACACAGTGATGAAAAATGCAGTCAATGTTTAAATTTCTTCTAATTACTGCATCAAAAGACACATTATTTTTACTCTTTCTAAAATACTCTCATTGCCGGGAGAACATGGTAGACAGATAGCAGCAGCTACGGAGGCTCTCTGAAAGACCCAGCTTAGAATTCAGGAATGGTGCGGAGTAAGGAAACATAAGCAAGTGGAGATAGGCCCTGCTGACCCAAGAACGAACTGGGCTGAGAGAAACCAACTGGGAATGCAATCCTGGTGCTATAACAGCAACAGAAAAGCCTCAGCGTGGAAGCTGGAGCCTGCACCATTGGAAGCTGTGATTTGGGTTTCCCGCCGCCACTGCTGCGTCTGCATCCGCTCAGCAGGGAAAGAGACGAGCAAAAGCTCTGAGAACGGAATTGGTGAATGGAGTTGAAAGCAGGATGAGCGGGGAGCTGTGTATTAACCTGCAGGGTGTGAGAGAAACTGGGACTCTTCCACGGTCCAGGAGACTCCAAAAGAGGACATCCTGGGACCAGGTAGACTTGCAGGAACAGGGCGCTGCAGTGACGTCAGTCACGTATCCCCCTCTCAAGCGGGATTGGTAAGCAGTGCCTAGCCTATGTGATGCTGCTGGCTGAGACCTAGTAGGCTAGCACAACCCAGATCCCAGCACCTAAAGGTGACCTGGAGGGGTGGGCCCTGCATAGGCTGCCTGGTCTGCAACTTCCTGGCACGCTGCGGTGGGCGGGAAAACCTAGCCGGCGCAATTCAATCAGACTGTGGCTGACAGGGAAGGAAGCTGGGCCTCCTATATATGCTTGCATATATAAGGAACAAAGAACATGGGAAGAGGAAGCAACAAGAAAGGCTCCTGGGCCTCCAGTCCTGAGAAAGAGGCAATAGCAGACACAGCATTAATAGATATAAAGCGCTATCTCCAGAGCCTCATAGACAAGTTCAGGAATGAAGTTATTAATGACCTGAAGCTAGCAGAATAGTTAGAGAAATGCTAAGCACCACCCAAGAAAAAACAGATGGTGGAATGGAAGAACAGAAAAAGAGGGGAGAATTGTTTAATGGAGAAAATAGAGAAAGCATAGAATACATGAAGCAGGTTCAAAGAGGTTACCAGGAAACTAAAAACATATCGAAAACTGGCATAACAGCTTGAAAGAAACTAAGGATAGATTATCAGAACTGGAGGACAGATTTGTAAGGTGGGAGCATGAAATGAAAAACTTCTTAAAAATAACAAAGAAACAAACAGCAATAATACAAAGACTAGAAGATGATAAGAGGATCTATAACTTAAGAATTAAGAACATAAAAGAAGAAGTAGGGACACAAACAAATGAACTACAAAAGCTACTCACAGAAATAATCCAGGACAATTTTCCTAATTTAGCAAAAGGTAAAGATACTCAGTTGTATGAAGCATACAGGACCCCCGCTACCTACAACTCAAACAGAGCAACACCCAGGCATATAATAATCAAAATTCCAGAAATCCAATAAAAGAACAGAATATAAAAGCCATCAGAGATGAGAAACAGATCACTTACAAGGGAACACCCATCAGAATTACAGCAGACTTCTCGGCACAAACCATCAAATCACGAAGAGCATGGGGGGAAATAATTCAAGCTTTGGAAGATAATAATCTCCAGCCAAGATTGATATATCCTGCACAACTATCCCTGGAAATTGATGGAAAAACAAGGTGCTTCCAGGATAAAGAGGAACTAGGGTAATATGCAACCACCAATCCAACTCTACAGAGAATACTGCAGGATATTCTAAAAAAGAAAAATATGAAGAATCCAGAAATAGTGGCAGAGAGGCCACAATGAATGGAGCAGAAAACAAAATGAAGAAGACAAATTGACAACTAATGACAGAAAAAGAGCTCAACAGAAATGAGGCAGAGAAGATTGGATGATAGGAACAGCTATTTTGGAGAAAATGACATCTTAATAGGTAATACTGATTTAGTATCACTTTGTTTTGAAGTCTCATCAAGCTTTTGTTCTTCTGTCTCCATTGGTCTAAACAGGTTGTATCTTATTGGATTTTATTATATATGATAGTATAAGCAAAAACTTTTATAGACAAGGAGATTATGCAGAAACCATTGTTCATTTTCTGTTAGTTGATTCTAAATACCCTGTAATACTGTCATTCTCTTAAATGGTTTTACATTGTTTTGATATATTTGATATTACAGTATATGAAGTTATACTCAAAGATTTCAAGGAAAGAGACAATATGGTAACTACTTTTATGTCGGGATTATCTTGTGGTGAAACACTATTTTGCTTAAATGTTTATGTTTTGATCTGCACTGTTTTGCTGTTATGCCCTTTTTTATCTCAATCTCCATTTTATTATTTACTTTTTATTTTTATCCTTTTAATTAAGGGAAAAATAAATTAAAAAAATAGCAGGATATATTATAGTAACCCACTTTGACTTTCCATTATCTTGATTTAAAGCCCTGTATTGCTCTCACCATCTTGTTTTGACTGATGTTCCTCTATTCTGTTTTGCTTGATAGTACCAGGTTCGAAAGTTTAGGCAACAGCTGTGAAGATAGTGGGATACATTATGACGCCCATTCTGGTTGACTATTATCTACTTTTGAAGATCTATAATGTCTCCAATGTTTTGGTTTTGCCAGTTTTGTTCTTTACTGTTTTGTTCAATTTTTTTATAACTGATGATATAGGCAATTCTACTAGAGATAGCGGGAGGCATTATGGTTACCATTGTTGATCACCTTATGTTTTTACATTATCTATTATGTCCACCCTTTTGATTTGACTGACTCTGTTCTGTTATGTCACATTTGGTTCTACTCTCTTCCAAAAAAGTAATAAGAACTGTGGGAGCAACAAAACCCAAAATGTGTAATTGTCATTGTACAAAAGAGAGGAAAAGAAAGTGCTCTAAATGATATAATTGCATGTATATTTAAGTGTATAAGATAGATAATGATATTACTGAGTTTTGTTGGATCATTAAACAGAACTGTTTGCAGTCTCACTGTTGGAATGTCCACTTTATAAGCTTTAATTTTGTAACTTGAACAACTATTTCTAAGATGACAATATGTAATCCATTAATTAGTGATTTCCTACTGTTTATTTTTTTCTGTAAATCTGTATAACTTGTACCCTTTCTCTGCTTTTCTCTTTTTCTCAAATAAAATTTAAAAAAAAAAGACTCTCATTTACTTTGAACACACTTATTCCATTGTCCTTGCTACTTTTCAAGGGAGTGTTGGAAGTCCTCTTTCCGAATCTTTAGTTGTGCTCTCCGGTTGGTCTGAAGTCATCAGCTTATGGTGTCATTTTAACTTTAGGGAAGAGCCAGAAGTCTCATAGTGTCAGGTCCAGTGAGTGAAATGTGTGTGGACAGGCCATTAGGTTTTCATGAGCCCATCTTTCTGTTGGATGACCCTCAGCAGCAGCATTTACTATAGGCTTGATATATCTTGTAAAGACATGGAAGAAGACTTCCAGAACCCGTCAGAGAGAGAGGCAAGAACCACAGCATAAATGTACTTTAAATGAGGAGGAGTATTTTGAAGTGGATCAATGGCAATTTGTCTTTTACTGTAATAAATTTTTAAGAATTTAAACATTATTTGATCACATGGATTAGAATTATAGATGAGAATTAGATTAGAATTAATAATATACTGGTTGCAAGTGTGGCATTGGAGACAGAGAGCTGGGATTTGGATCTTGACTTTGCAACTTCTTGATTGGGTGGTCTTGAGCAAATTTAGTTCACTGTGCCTCAGTTTCTCCATATATGAAATGTATAAAATAGGAAATATATAAAATACATATATAAAATAGAAATACTAATTTTATCATAAATTTACTATGAAAAATAAATATTATCCATGCTTAACCCAGTGAGTCTGGTATATAGCAAGTATTTAAATGAGAATGCTATAAGGAAGCTATTATTATTATTATTATTTCTCATCATCATAGACTGGATATACTGAATATTAGTCCTTTGGAATTCTGTATCTAGTTCCTCGTAAACAGTCCAGGGAAGCATAATGAACCCTTTCACTAACTTTGGTATTGGTTTTGAAATATTTCCAGAGATTCTTTTGTGAGGAGTCGCACTTGGGACATTGAACAGGTCACATATCTCAGATGAACATTACTAGTTTCCTTGTTTTATGAAATTCTGATCCTTTTGCTTTCTGAATTCTAGTGGGACCAAAAGAAAATGATGCAATGTGCAGATCAATCAAAACATTTTGAAAGGCAAACAGGACTTGAAAAAAGCTTGCAGATTAAGTCGAGCCCTGTTTCTTATTAACTCTAGGAAATTTACTTTGTTTATTTTATCTCTGGCTTTTCAGTGAATGTTGATCTCTCGCTTTTCCTGAAAAGCTAAAAGTCTTGCTAGACTACATTTCATAGAATTTCTTTGAGATTTTTAGCTAAGAGAGGATACAAAAGTTCAAGTGTTATAGGTCCTAGCATTTCATTTCCCACATTGATTTTGATTTTTCATCTTGATTGTAACTTCCAACTTGACTCAGCAGCTGGTAAGTACTAAATCTTTGCCTCTCTTCATGGTTACTGGTGGTTGATTGCCTTAGAGCACATTTTTATTTCTTGCATGGCTTAAGGTTTTATAAATTATAAATTAAAAAATTATAAATTAAAAAAGGTTTTATAAATTATAAATTAAAAAAAATTTAAAAAGTGTTTGCTTGAATAGATCAGTAAAGCATGTCTCAGGCTTGTCACTTTCTCCATACTCCAGCATCTTTTCATCCCTAATATCTCCTACACTGATGTCACTTGAGAAAATGTTCAGTGCCTTGTTGCCAGAAAGTTTGAGAAAAGCGTCTAACCATAAATCTAATGCTTACTCATGCAATTCCCAGGATATGGTGTTAGGATATATTGGGCATATTTTAAGCTAAAAAATCAATCACAGATATCCGCTTATGTTATCTAGATTAATTCTAGATGCTTAGCAGACGAGCCCTAAAATCTGAGTGGCTTACCAGGATATCCAGCTGTGCTTGGGGGGGTGAAGCTCTGTTCCACACAGTCATCAAACAACCAGGCTGCTGGAGCTTTGCCATCTCCCATAAGTGGCTTCAAGGTGGCCCTTGGCATAAGCATCCAGTCACAGATGGAGAAAGAGAAAAAGCAAATTGGTAGGTCTTTTAAAAATTTTTGTAAAATGTCATAATAAATAAGTGAGATTTAACTTCAGAGAGAAATACGGTTCACCACAGTGAAATAGCAGTTAAAAATGTGAAATTGACAGCCTTCATTTTACCCACTTATTTTTTATTACTTACAACCATGGAGTGTTAAAACTGAAAAGAGTCTAGAAGTCAACTTGCTCGTTGCCTTCTTCCCAGGGGGTTGAATCCCAGAACCCTTGACTCCCAGCCTTGGCTGTGCTCCTTTTGACTCATGAGACTTCCTTCTGTGAGAGCAGCTCTGACATTAGCCCCTCTGTTGGGCTTAAATCTTAGCCCCACCCCCTTAGAGCTGACAAAGTTATATTACCTACAAAAGAATAATTTTAGCAACTTCCACCAGTAGCCTATACATGGTATACATGAAATAAATAACGTCTATCATTATTGATATTTTGAAATTTTAAATGGCCAAAATAATTTGTCTTCTCTAATCCAGGCCCTAGGATGCTCTCCTATACTAGTTCTAGGTTTTGGTCACATGTCTTGGTTTGACAAGTGAGAATGCAAATAATACAGATTTGAAAAATCCCTGGAAGTTTTCCATCTGTGGCTTGTCTTGTGGATCCCTGCAACTTATATCATATAAATAGCCCAGGATCACAGGATGGATGATGATGACATTTTGCCCCCCTACCACCTCTGCTGACTTCAGGGCCAATTACCAGACATGTAGGTAGAGCTATCCTACACAGCTCAGGTCACAGCTACCTTGGCTACCTATAGAACTGTGAGGATAATACGTTTTTCATTATTGTAAGCTATTAAATTCAAGGTGGTTTACTATCTAGCTTAAGATGATTCATGCAGACAGATCACACTTGTGATGTCTCTATGGACCACATGTAGGAGACTCCCCATCAGTTTACTAAATCCACCTCAAGGCGTTACCTAACTGCAAGGGAGAACGGAAAATGTAAGGAATCTGAAAGAAAAAGAATCAGGCCCCAGAACAGCTGGCCAATCTCTGCCATGCTGACTTACCTTTACTTTGTAAAGGGACCCTTAGGTGGTAATCAGAGTGTAACAACTTTCCAGGCAAGTTCCTTGGACCAGGCCACTAGACAGTCACTTTTAGTTTATTTGTTTGGCACTGAAGATAGGAAGAAGGAAACTAGACAGATGTGCTGCCTTCCTGGGTGGTTGTCTGGTAAATCAGCTCCTGCTGAGGATCATCTGCAACCCTGAGAGTTAAAAAGAAACCTGCAGGCAAAAGTCCACAGGGTAGAAAGGGTTATAAGCTGTGAGCCCTTGGAAGAGCATTTTGTTTATTCTTACTAGGAAGGAACTCTTGGGTGTCTGTCTTTGAGAGTGTATGTACACGTATCAGTCAGTGTTCTACTAGTGAAACAGATATAACACAAGATATACAAATGTATGAGAAATTACAAAATTGGCTTATGATGGTCAGCCACAGTTAGATTAGGAGGACTGCAGAGGATGTCTGTATATTGGAGACGGAGGGTTTCAGTCCAAGGTACAGAGTGCTCAGCAGTGTTCACATAAATCCACATCAGGAGGCTGCTGAGTCTGTGATGGAAAGCTGAAGAGTCTGTGCCAGAAGGCTGTAGGATCCAAGGGGGAAGTCAAAGAGTCTGCACTGGAAGCCAGGAGGTGATGTCCAACTAAAGAGAAGACCAGAGCTACTCCAAAGAGTAGAAGCAGGTCCGTCCTCCAGTGCAGATCAGATGCATGAGAGTGCATCCTGTATACCTCAGGGTGTAGAATTGCTGAGTTTAGGTTCTGAACTTTGCAAATTGACACACTCAATCAGCTATTGCAGTATATATTCTTTATCCTCCCTCTTTGAGTCTGAAGCGCTCCTCCCCTGATTCTCAGAGAACTAAGGACAAACCAGCCCAGTACTACTTACTGTAATATGTCTTTGTTATTCAAGACCATTTATCAATAAAGCCCCTTTCTTTTTCATCTCGTTCCTTCATTTGAATTTCTGGCCTGGAAGAAGTTTGAGGCTTTAAATCTGATGAGGAAGGCAGCCTTACTCTGCAGAAAGCACCCTGCTTTGGAGTCAGACTGTCCAGGTTCCAGCTATGCCCCTGCCTCTGTCTCTGCTTCGTTAATTAGCTCTGTGTGACCTTTTATTACTTCTCTAAGCCTTCATTGTAAGAATTAAAAGTATATTGATAAGGCATCTGGCACACAATAGCTACTTACTGCATTTTAACTGTCATCATTATCATTGTAATTATCACTGTCATCATCCTTGTCATCATCTGATTTCCTTTTCCTTCTTCCTTTTGCTCTTTCCCACCAGTCGAATAAGAAAAATACAACAATTTTGAGAAGAGAGCCTAGAAAAGAGAAGACAGATAAGGGAGCATGAAATAGTGAAAAACTGAACTTACCTCACAGTATCTTATCCCACATTTGCATAGTTAATCATAGTTCTCAAAGGACTGTTATCTAGATAATCTTATTTAGCATGGAAGTTCTCTGACATGCAGTAAAATGCAATCTGGGAAACTCAGGGGACCAAAAGATGAAGAGAGGAAAAAACAAACTCATGAAGAGTTAGGTAACAACTGAGTTACCGAGACTGTGGTAATTTTCAAACGTATTGTTCAGTACACAAAAAATTTTCCAAATCTTTTGGAATCAAACTTGTTCTCTTGAAGCATTCTGGTTTTTTTTTTGGTCTTTTTTCTTTTTTATGGTTACCAGGGATCGAACTCATGACTGTCTGCTTGCAAGGCAGGCGCTTATGCCGCTGAGCTAAATCCCCAGCCCCCCATCCTATCTACCTTAATGCAGGATTATCTACTTATAAACCTTTTTAAGGTCATCTTTATTCTCTGACATGCAGAAGCATCTGTGTCCTTACTGTGTTAATAGTTCCGTCAGGCTTCTCCTGTCTCTCTATAACCAGTCTACCTCTGTAAACTTGGCTTCTGTGTCATTTCTTACTGGTCTTTCTTAAGGCATGTTCCCTCTTAGTCAGGTCTTATTTAATTAATGACCAAGGTTTTGCTCAGGCCTAGTAGCATCCCATGTATGTTCAATTTTTTCTAAGCTTATTGGTTCTTAACAAATACTTGATTTTTAGAGCTATTATTTAGTCTTTTATGATTTGCAAGGCTAAGGATACTGGAGGGTGGCTTTGACAAATAAGTATCTAGGGTCTCTAGGAGTGCCAGATTTTTAGCAAACAGTTCCAAGATAGAACTAGAAAAGAATCACACAGTACTAAGTAGTATAACATTAATATGTGAAAGCTGGTTCATTGCTATTGGAGACTAGAGAAAGGCTTTGAATTTGAAGATCAAGGAAGACTTCATGGGAGATATAAAATGAGCTGGATTAAAATTAATACTGGATGAAAATGGGAAATGTCATCACCAAAAGTGTAGTATTACAGGTACACAGGAGTTTTGGGTGTAATCACCAAGATTGGCAATTAAATGCATGAAGATAGACTTTTTGCTTCAGGAAATAGTTTTGATATTGGAGATAATTTTTCCTAGACAAGTTTCTAAGTGCCCTTTATTCAGTGAATGACTGAGGACCTCGTATATTCTAGGCATTGTTGGTCCTAGGGATACAACAGTGAACAGGACAAAAATAACTTTTTCTATTATGTTTATCAGGTATCAGTTAAAATAAATACATACATGTGGTATTATTAGCTAGACATAGTGCAACAGAAAATTAGAGCAAGGAGATGTGACAGAGATTGACTAGAATGATTAAACAGCATTTTAGAGAGAGAAGCTGAGGAAGGTCACTTGGAGCAGATAACACTGAAGTTGAAATTTTAATGAGGAGGTGGGGGTCCATTCATGCACGAGACCTCAGTGATGTGTAGGGGGGTTAGCTAGTATGAAGGCTGTATAATGGAAATGAGTTTGGTAGGGTAAGAAACACCACAAATATAGACCTGAGGTTGATCCATCAAAAAATGGGACAAGAAATTAGATTACTCTGTAGATCACTTGGAAAATACGGCTAGATCTAGTCCTACTATTGACCAATTAAACCATAATGTTGGATATGAACCTAATTCACAGCGTTTGCATTAACATCTATCTGGGTGATTCTAATAGGTCCATAAAATTAAGAACCACTGTATTAGAGAACAGAGCCAAACGAAGGGCACTGTGACAGGGAGGCTGCCATTGGATGCAAAGCAGAAAGGGCACTGTAAAGAATGCTACTTTCAGGAAGAGAACTCAAGGGACAGAAGGATGCTCTTCTTGGACTGGGGTGGGAAGCAGGCCTGTTCCAAATGTGGGATGCCTATGTTCTTCACTTAGTCTCTTTTGCAAGTTTCCTAAAATTTCCTGGCCAACCACAATAAGAGGCAAAGAATTAAACTTTTGATTTTCTGCAGATCACGGGGATCCAACACTTAGGAGTAGGGAAAAGTTACTGAAACTTGACAAAATATCTCCAGATACTTTTTGTGCATGAAGAGGAGGCCAGTGTAAGCAGTTTAAGTAACAACATCATAAAATACAGTTCTACATAAAACGCTTTATTTTAGAAAATAAAAACTAAACGTTCCCTTGTATGTTTTATAACAAATGAGAGAGTTTACTAATAGAAGATCAGAATTAGAACACAGATACTATAGAGGGAACAGATGGAAAGCTGTCCTCAGGTCCTAAGGGATGAATTCCACTTGTGATTATATTCAAGCAAAGGGGCTTTTGAATATAAAGATATTTTGAATGAAGGAAAAGATGAAAGGTGGTTTTGTGCAATTAGAATTGACAGAATAGGAAGAGATACATGATGTTGATGGAAGATAGAATCTTAAATATGAAAATCAAAGACGTAACAGAGACAAAAATTGCACCTCTGGAGTCCAAATTTGGTGAATTCCTTTAAACTCTTAACTTCTCAGTTTCCTCATTTATTAAGTGGAAATCATGGTGCTCAGTGGGGATTATTGAAAAATTGCCTGCAAAAGACTAGGCACAGAGTCTGTCACTTAGGATAGGCCTCGCAATATTGGAGCCCTGTCTACAGTATTTACTACATTGTCAGAAATATCATTGTAATTAATACTGACTTGGTCACAAAACTTGTATCACATTTTATCAAGCAGCCACTGGGTTCTAGGAAAAAAGTCAGAAGGTCGCAATGTAGCTAAGGGTAAGTATATGAAGAATTCAGAACTATATTTCTACCCAGATATTTAAAAAAAGAAGAAACTTTGAGTAAATTGACAATCAGGAAATATTATTGAGAATTTGCCAGGTGCCAGTCACTAACTTCCTTTTAATAGGTTTATTCCTTTGAAGACTATGTAATAAAAGAGAAGAATGGGCTGGGTGAGCTGAAGGCTTTCTATGACGCACATGTGTTGACAGGGTGATCTTTAAGAACAGTTCTAACTCAGCTAGGTTCAGCATCTAGGGATACATATAAAAGTAGTATCACAAATCTTGGAGTCCAGGAACTGAAGATGGTTTTAAAGACAATAATAGTATTAAGAAGTACAAATGGGCTACAAAAGGCTTTCAACCTTTTGCCTTGGTGTAAATGGCAGATATTGAGGTTGGCACTCACAGATACAGGATAGAATTCTGGCTCTGTGTTCCCAGAGAGAAACTGCATCTGAGCTGATTTAGAGAGTTTAGGAAGAATATATGTAACAGGTAACAGTAAAACTCAAATAGAAGTTGAGTTCTCTGATGGATAAAGTAGAAATCTGGAGAGAATTGCATTGAAACTTGTTAAATAATTACAGTAAATCAATTATGAAGAGAGGCATTGGCAGAAGAGGAAAAGTATCTGATTATTCACATTTAATAATAAACTGTACTAGAAATTAGGAAACTTGCATGCTAATCTGGGCTATTTATAGCAAATGATTTGAATTATCTAGGACTCAGTTTCTTCAGTCTTGATAACGACATTTGATTATGTGACAACCAATCCTTTTTTGTTTAAAATACTATCATTCTGTAGTACACAGAGAAACTGATGGCTTGGCTCAGAAGTGCGCAAGCTTGAGACAGAAATTGAGAAAGCCTTTTTCTTTTCCAGGTTTTCAGGTCATGTCCCACTTTTTTATGGTTGGTGATGTTTGCTTTTAAACTTATTTTACTATAATAAAAACATTTAACGTAAGATCTACTTTCTTACAGTTTAAAATGTATTTTATTTGGACATAGTTTAGAGTTTTTTCCTTGGGTAAATGAAAATAGATGTGGTAGAAATGAACAAATCAATGTGCAGTTTTGGATGTGGCCGGTGGCATTGTGAGTATGCAGGTAAAATGCTGTCTGGGCTATTTAATATACTGACATCAGTAATGATACTGGTCTCCTATGAGGATGTCACATGAACAGATTCTGTCCTAACACCGTTTTGCCTAGTGACATCAGTGTCTAGAACTTGGGAAAAGAGAAATGTCTATTTAGCTACTTTCACTATTGTTAGATCATTGGCATGGATGAGAATTTTTAAGTACACCCATGTTCCCTGTCATTATATTTTTCATGAAACTGACTTGCCTTCCTCCTAATAAAAAAGATTATATATTAGCTCTGATTTACATTTTGCTTCATTATATTTGTTAAGTTTGGAAACTGGCCTGCTAGCTGCCAGACAGGCCACTTTTTCTCTGTAGAGATTGGTGAGAACCAGTTAGCATTTAATTTTCAAGCTTACATTCTGAGAAATTATTTTGACCTTTGATTCAATTATTCAACATTTTTAAAAAAATGAAAATAGAGCAAGCAGTAAAGTGCCCTGGACAATTAGATGGGCTATTCAGTTGTCAAAAACTGAATTTTCACTTCTGCAATTGCAGGTTTCCATTCTCTTCTTATCAGAGGAAAATAAGAGACATTCACTGTGAGTTCAGATAGTCTAAAAGCTTGTTCAAGATCTTTAATGTTGCTGCTTATCATGATTTTCATTGCAGAAACCAAGGATCCATCCTCTTGAGCCTAGACTTTCTGACTATACAAATGGGCCTATTAAGAGGATAAGTATGTCTTAAATGACTTTCTGAGGTGGAGGTGCTTTGATAAGTTAGTAGATCACAGACAATGTAGAAGATTAAGGAGTTTGGAAAAAAATCTAAGGCACGACATCTGCTAATGAAGCTTTTACAACCGTTTTGAGGAGTTAAGGCTTACATACTCAGTATAAGGTCTATACTTACTTTTAGTAGTGTTTGGTAATTTCAAAGTTCCCATATGTGTTAGCTTTACCCTTGCTAGAACAAATACCTGATACCTGCAATTTAAAGGGGAGATTTCTTTTGGCTCAGTTTCAGAGGATTCAGTCCATAGTTAGCTGGTGGAAGGCAGGAACATTATGGCAAAGGGCATGCAGAGTGAAGTTGCTCATTTCTTGGAAGCTAAGAAGCAGAAGAGAGGAGAGTACCAGTAAGAGATATCCCCTCCCAAACCACACCCCACTGATCCATCTCCTCCAATTGGCCCCCATTTCTGTAAAGCACTTTTAACTATGATCATCAGTAGATTAATCCATTGATAAATACAGTGCCCCTGTAATCTAATCACCTCTTCAGAAGTCTTTTAATCCAATCAGGCTGACAATTAAGATTAATTGGCACACCATATTAGAGAACATGTAACCAAGTGTTATTGATGCCCACATAAGGACCATGGAAGGTCAGACAAGAAGCACCGTTCTCAGAGGAAATGGTTGCTGAAATGGAGCTTCACCAACCTGGAAAAATTGCAGTCTTTATGATCAATGACACTTAGTATTAGTATTTATTCCCAGAAAGGAATCTAACGCAGTGTAGAGCCCCAGGAGACAGACATGATTAGGACTTTCAATGTGACTTTTGCTTCTTGTGGGAAGTGAAAGAGAAAAACGTGAAGATCCCAAAATGAAGGTGGCTTGAGAGCCAACAAGAGTCCCTATGAACTGTCCCAAGGGATCAGTCAGAAACTGAGGAACTGGGTCTTACTGGGGCTACAAATGGAACAGCTTAATAGCTGTGTTTTGGTACTTGTCTTTAGTATTATATGGGTGCAAGCTTTATCAGAAACGAAATTTCAACTGAAATTTAACTTCTTGAATTTAAATCTTGGCTTCCTCCTTTGCTATAAAGTGGTGATATCCACCTACTACCTTGACTGGGTCACTGAAGAATGCATCCCAAGGGAGGTGGGGCAAGTCCAGAGTTTTATTATACTGGATCACACTTTGGAAGAGGGCCAAATCCATCCTGCATGTGTTAAGGGGGGTAAGAGAAACCTCGCGTGGGGTGTTCTGTGTCATCATTGTGAATCTCTTCCCTCTAATGTCTTCTGCTACCTCAGGAGCTTAGTTATCAGGAAAAGAATCAAAATCAGAAACTTTGAGCTACTGTACTTCTTTCAGATACATTGTGGCATATAATATCATCTATTGTATGCCAGGAAGTGGCTTGACAGCCTACCTTGCAACTTGACTACACAAAGAATAAAATCTAAAGTATCTAAACCTTTACAAGGAAGTTGCAACTCATGGCAGTAAACAATCCAGGGGGACTGGGTCATTTTGTAGCTATTTTATGCTTATGTTAAAGACCATTTGGGCAAACCAAGAAATCTCTATCCATCATCCTGTCCTAAGAAAACTTAAGTTTTGATAATCATGTGCATAATGATTGATTTTCCCACATTTATTAGATTATTCTAAGTATCATCTAAGCCTTATAAACAGTTTTATTTTATTCCAGCTTACGTCTATCTCTATTTCATGTATATTTATTTAGGAAGCATTTTATTGAGGTGATCCTCATTTTAGGCAATTTAAGACCATTTATTTATTAATGAATTTATTGAGGATGTATTAATTTAAAATATATAATATGTCGGATGCTGGAAAAACAAAGGAATAAACCACTCGGATTCACCATTGTCATCATCTCGGTCTCTGTAGATTATAATGTAGAGTGAGAATTACTATCATTGAGTCACAAGTTGCAAAGGAAGATAACAACAAACTATCTAGGTTGATTGAAAGGATTACAGAGTAGGTTGTACTTTTTTCAGGGCTTTGAAAAATGAGTAGAAGTTTTCTAACTGAATCAGGGAAAGAAGGGAATAAGTATCAAAGAACTTGCATGTTGGAAGACACAGAAGACACAGCAAGTTTAGAAGTATTTGATGTTTGTAAAGCAAGCTGGAATATAAAGAATACTTTCAGAAAAATATTGCAAAGATATTTCCTAGAGAGTCTACCTGAATGCTAGGCACATTAACTGAAAATATATAATGTACCTAGTGCTGGAAAAACAAAGGAATAAACCACTTGGATTCATCATTGATGTCATTTCAGTCTGTGAGCACTGAAAGTTTACTCAGTTGAATAAATCAAGGAAGACCTGAGCTGTAAGATTTAATAGCATGTATTTTATCTTTTATTTTTTTATTTTCATTTTTTTTTGGTCTTTTTCCTTTTTTATCGTTACCAGGGATCGAACTCACGACTGCCTGCTTGCAAGGCAGGTGCTTATGCTGCTGAGCTAAATCCCCAGCCCCTAGCATGTATTTTAAATGCACCTCAGATGATCAAGTGGAAGTTTCTAAGGAGTTGGAACAGTTCCATTCAAGCCTCTCTGTCTTTATATGTATTTGGATTATCTGCCTCTTTCCACAAACTTCCCTCTCGATCAATCTCTATGCAGTACTTCTGTTTGCACTGGCTCATGTACTGGCTCTGCCAAAACCTTGGGAACCTTTTTTACCCAGTGATGAGGTCATTATTTCTTCCTTCAATCTGTATACACCCAGAAGGGGGCATTTGATTAACTCGAAGAACTCACAGGTATGGCCAGAGATTGTATGTGAGGTCTTTAAACTCTTTTCTTCTTGGTTTTTCTTTCAGATATGTTACTTAGTTAATCTGAATATAATTTGTCAGTTGCTAAAATATGGATTTTGGTCTAGGTCACATACTCTTACTATGTATCTACTGAGTTCAGGAAATTGTAGACCAAGATGAAGACAAGCAGACAGACTCAAAAAGCAGAACAAGTGCCATTATTATACTTAAGACTCAGGTAAAGGTACTGGAATAAAGGATATTGAATTTGAGCCAGGCATGGTGACACATGCCTGTAATTGTAGTACTTGTAGAACTGACACATGAGGATTGTGAGTTTGGGGCCAGCCAAGACTAGATAGCCTCTCTTTCAACCGCCTAGCCCCACACCTTGCAAAAATGTCACAAATTCTAAGCTGGATTCAGCACTTAAAAGCTGAGTAAAATCACTCAGTTTATTTTGAAGCTTTAATATCAGTTTTTATAAAATGTAATAAGATTTTTTTCTACACAGAAAGTTGTGCTGAAATTCAAATATTCTCAGGTTTGTGAAACTAGGTTGAAAATGCTAAGATTAGTAATGATTACTTAAAGAGATCAGAAGGATGTCCAATTGGTGCCCTTTGTAAAGGGAAGGGACAGCGTATGGCCCATCATCCTAGTGAAAGTTCCTGGCATCAGAGCAGACACAGACATGAATATAATGCTGTAAGAAAGTCAATCTGTTTGTCTTTTTTAATAGCTTTGTGTGAAAGCTGTTAGTGGGGATTTCTCCCCAGTCAGATTGATGGCTTCTGAATGATATTGCTTTACTTTGCCATTTGGAAGCTAAACAAGGTGTGAGAGAACATCATTTCATTTTCCTATCAGTAGCCAATGCATATCAATTAATATAAACTCCAAATGGAATAATTTATGGGAGATCTACACCCTGTCTCTCTCTCTCTCTGTCTCTCTCTCTTACACACATTCAGATTCTTTCCATTATGATACTTTTTGCTGCCTCCTCTTCAGTCTGTATACATGAAAAGTATAAACAAGTTAGCAAATCATTACTCTTACTCTCTTTGGCCTGTATCTCTTGATTTTCAGGTTGGTATGGCATTAGATACTCATTAAATGACATATTTCTCCAAAAATATTTCTGTCACATTTAAAGGGAACCATTTAGATATTAATCATCATAGATATATAATGACGGAAAGCATTTTGTTTTAAGTTCTTTTCTCAAAAGTTATATACACAGAGAGCCAAAGCTGTGCTGGAAGAAAAGTTCTCTACCTTTAGCCCAGGATTGATTTTCGCAATGAGCAGTACTTTACATTGTCTTGTATTAATTATTTTTGGAGGATGAATATAGGGGTAGGGCAAAGGGCTCTCAGATTATCCTAAAGGAAATGGGTCATGTATTTTATACTTACTTATAAATGACTTAATTACAGTGACTGGTTTACAATGTAAAATACCACAGTGATGTAAGTAGGTCAGAGGCCTTTCCTCTCAATAAAGTTCATTTATATGTCTTTATGAAATAAAAATAATTATAGAATATGTATCCTTGAAGGAGACATAAAAGAAAGCTTATGAATCAAGAGAAGGGTGCAAATTTCTGCCTTTTATTGCTTCAAGATTTTTTAGTATAGAAAGTAGTGACCCACTTTAATCTCACTAATAAATGAGCACAGAGGAAGAGGTAGGAGATAGAGATAAACGATGTAGGTCAAACTTCCATGAAATATTCCTATTGTTTATTTCCTGTGTCATGAATTTTTTTAAAGTAGGCTATTTCTTAGCTGGTCAATGTAGTTTAGATATCATTTGATCACAAGAAAAGTCCATAATGGTGAAGGCAAAGATGAATATTTATTACATATCTATACCAAGTGAGTAACTGTATTTTTTACATACACAATTCAACAGTCCGGTGAGTTAGACCATTCTGACAGATGAGAAAACTAAAAATCAGAGAGGCTAAGTAACTTGATCATTATTATATAGCCCTGACTTATCAGTCAGGACTTAAGTCCAGATGTGTCTGAATCACGAGTCTGCATTCCTTGTATGCTGTTCAATACCCGATAAAGCATTTAAATAACAGACTCATTTTTTTTCAAGGGAGGAGACTGCACTTACTGATTTCTCTTAGGCTTTTCTGTAAGTCTACTAACAAGTAGTTTGAGAACAATTCTTGGAGCTCTTTGATCTGGTACACAGCTTTGTGCTGCCTGACTAGCATCTTTTCCCCCTCTGTATAGTAGTTGTTCTTTCTATAAGAGATTAATGCACACTTTTTTTCTGAGGGGATAAGACTCTAACAACTCACCAAAGTTATAGGGTTGGGCACACAATCTAGGCAGAATTAAACAGAATAGTCTATTCTATTCACAGTTTTTTTTTCTCAAGCTGAATTTACCTTTATAGGCTGAATTCTTTTGTAAGCAAGTAGAATGCAGGCTAGACCTAAAGTAGGCACTATTCCCATTAAATGGAGAGGGACTTACTTGACTGAGATATGGGCCAAGAATGAAGTCTTAGTTGTACCTATTATGACCCTGGATCCATCCACATCTGAAAAACATTTTAGAAAGTGGATATGAATCTATACTTTTTAATCTGGAATTTATGTTACTACAACCAAATTAATGTTAAAATATGACAATGTCACTGTATTTGGTGAATGGCTGATAATCTAGTTATCCACAGTCTAAGAGACAGAACTAATCTGAGCCTATGCTAGCAGACTCATGTGTGATTTCAACTTTATAAAGATTATGGCTCTGCCTGTGTTTTCCAAATGGATCTCTGAATTGCTCTGAGGAGATCAGTCATTTGGCTAACAAATACTGTCTGTATCTTTGGTTTTGTGTAATGTTGAGAGAACACCTGAATTTGCTTTGACTGAGCCATCTTTTTTCTCTGTGAAGTCTCAGAGGAGTTGTAAACTCAAGCAGTAATGCCAGATGAGAAAAGACATATTTCTGTGTTATGAATTGCATGTGTTCATAACTGCCAACGACTTTCTAATATACAGTCCTTGGTTGGAACATAGGACTCAGGATCAAATTTAAGCAGTGTTTTCTACCCCCTAAAACAAATCTTAATTCCTGCCAATGTAACACCTCACTAGTCATGGCTAGAAAGGAATATAGAGAGGGTAAGTTATGGATCAGACTTTTCTCAAGAATCTAAATCTGGCTCCCTACAAGTCAGTAAACAGTAGGGAAAGTCACACCTAATAAATGTAGTTTTAATTTGAGTGCTTCTGTCTTCTAGAACCATTCATTCAAGATGGAAAAAGCAAGTAAATCACTTCCAGATTTTGCTACTCTGTGATTATTATATTGATGCATGGGAAATATAATATATACCTCCTAAGTGATTCAAAAACATAGTTTGCAAATTGGTTCACATTGTTTGAATCACTATACTACTCTCAGAATTCTCTCTGTGTGTTACTTCTTTGACTTTACTGGATATATTTATATTTCCTCCTGCATGTGGATTTCTGTCAGGGTTAGCTCTTCTGAGATTTATCATGTAGGAAAAAGTCTCTGCACTGTGGTGCAGTGATCTGAAGGAGAAAAGTACTACATGGGTGTGTTTTGCAAGAAATCATGTTATAGGGTGTGTATGTCTATTAACAGAATCACTGAGCCAGAACCAGGTCTCGGAGGAATGTCTAGAGAGCATCTTTCTAACCCAGTGATTCTCAAGCGTAGTTGCATGACAGAATGCTAGGAGAGTTTATTAAAAACACAAGTTCCTGGGCTCTTCTTAGGACCCACTGAATCAGAATCTTTTAGGGTCGGACACAGGGATATTTATTTTACTAATTTTTCCCAGCCATAATATAACCTTCATCTCAGCCATAAAATAACCTTTGAGTATACTTTATTTTTCACCTTCAAGATTCTAACCTATAATAAAAGATGTTCAGGAAAAGGTATTTGCAAATTCTTTCAGCAACAGATTCTTTTGTTCAATAAAGTTCATTTTCATAATACTCTCTTATAAGAATCCCTGGCATTACAGAGTAAGTCTGTTTTCAGTCTGTGCTTGTTGTCATAGTTGTTTTTGTTTTTGCCATGTGTTGCTTGTGAGAATAGATAAGATCACAGAATACTTATTTAGCATCTTGGTTCCTTATCCTGTTTTGTATTTGACTCCTAACTCTAAGGTGTCTGTGCTTAGGATTTTTCTTCTTTTGTCTTTCTTTCTCTTTTTTTACTGATTCCATTTTTCTCAGCAGGATCAATTACCTGAACTCCATCCGGATCGAGGCAAAATAATTTAAAATGGCATTAGAATGAATTGTGTCCTATTAATTTGGGATGGGAGAAGAGGATCAGAAAAAGAGGACAGAGTGAGAGTCTAGAAGCCTGAATGTGAGCTTGTGTGAAGAGGAAATGATTCCGAAAGGTGCCTCTTTTTCCGTCTGCATTCCCTTGGTAGCTAATCCTCTCAGCATAATCCTCTTAACTGCATGTGTTCCATCAGTACTTTATCTGATCTACTTCTCTGACAATCCTTTCTATGTTTACTAGCTTCCTCCTATTTTTTGAGAAACTCTAGATATTGCATGGGCAAGTCATTCCCGTTTCTCTGATTTCATGCACTTTTGAATTCTTGGGATGCTGAGACAACGGATAAGGCCTTTTGTACAATTTAGAGTTGTGTTAAAAGTCTGGAAGCAGAGTTTCCAGCTTTCAAATTTTGGTAGGAAGAGAAACTTAAACGGAAACTTTCTCCTTGTCTCAGAGCTGGATCTTAATTTGGGTTTGGTTGGTATAAAGCAGAGGAGTGTGCTGAATGAGAAGGTGGACCACAGAGGGGACCAGGAAATGTGACATTGGACCCTGTGAGAACATTGAGGACATTGGGCAGGGCAGTAGGTTTTAACATTCCTTAATTAACCTTGACCATTGTTTTGTGTATGTCACCAAGGAAATGACAGCAAGACAATGGCTGCCTTCCTTTATCACAGATTAAGGCAGAGATACACCCAGTCCTATCTATGTCCTGTGTTCTGCAGAGTTGTTATGCTAAAAGTAGAAACAACTTGTCATAGTACTTCAGTCCTCTTTGCTTGCTTTGTTCCTAATACCTTCTCCAGTTAGGAATTCAAATCCCTCTAAATTAAAATACCCTTGAGAGAGGTCTAACCTTAATCCCTTTATCAGCTTACTCTATAATTATCAATTAATACTTTAGGAGAGATTAGCGGGCAACCAATGGAAATCAAGATAGTGATGGCAACTATCTTTTGATGTCACTACAATCTATTAGCAGTGTGACCTTGATATTTTTAGGTCTTGAGACCTTAATTTATTAAGTAAGGGCACTAGGTGATAGTGTCTCTGACTTCCCCCAATCCCACATTCTTGGATTCCTAATTCAAAGAGGACCAGTAAGAGACTTCTTCACTTCATGGTTTTCTCTGGGACTCCCACCACTTGAAACCAAATGACTGTAAAGCCAGAGAGTGAAAACCATAGGGAGCTTAGCCACAGAGCTGCTTAGTTGCAAGACTTTAACAGCTGCATCCAGAAATGAGTTTGCAGAGGGGGAACGTCGTGTGCTATGTCACAGCTCAACAGCAGAAAAATAGGCTGATACGATCAGAAAGGATGCCAGGCCATTGTGGACATCTGCTGCGCAGAATGACATCGAGTGGCTGTCTGAACAAGGCCTGACATCCCTCTTGGCTTGGAGGAGGTCCCCCAGGCCTCAAACTTCAAATCTGCATAGATAGCACTCTAGCCAGCAGGCCTGGCTTTCTTGTGTCAAATCAGTGTTTCTATGGATATAGGGTTTGGAGTCACAAGAACAGGATTCCACTGTGTTTGCTAAAGCCAAAATAAAACAAAACAAAAGTGACATTGTTGTTTTTAACTTCTGCCTTGCCAACAGCCCCTAACTCTGGGTTACATGTTTCACATACTTTATTTTGTTCAAGTTGTGACCTTCAGTAGTTAACTTCTGTGGGCCATCAATTTCTTTATCAATAAAAGTGGAACACTTCTGCTTTGTCCCATAATTGTAACCGACATCTATGGAATGTGTGCAATATACCAGACACGGGAACAAGCATTTTAATGCATTTTTAAATAAATATAATGATCCTAAGAGGCAGGTAAAATTATGACTGTTTCCATTTTACAGAGTGTCAGACTGAATTGGACTAAGTAGGAGTTTGTAGAGGGAAGGGGATTTATGCTCTCTGCTTTTCTAAATATCCAAAACGGGAGACTGCATGTCACCACCCAATAGCACCCCAAAGGAGCTTTCTGTTTTAGTCCTGGCTGTATGCAGTCACTTTATTTCAGTGAGGACCAAATGGAAGACTATTCACAAAGGGTTATAGGCAGAAGTAAGGAGGGATTATGAGCAATGAATAGGAAGTAATCTACTGCTGGGTAGAATTGACTTGTTTAAGAAGCAGTTGGATTCTACAGTTCACTTATGAGAAGCTTCTATTGATTAACTTCCCAACATTACCAAGAATAAGATCAACGGACTACATTCATCCCTTTATTCTCCCTATGTGTTCTTTTCTATGATGTTGTCATGTCCTTCCTTATTGAACTTCAAAGTTACAGTTTCATGGTCTGAAACGTATAATGCCTTTAATTGACCAGTCAAGGGAGAGAAAATAGGAGAATTAAATGAGTCAAAAGACACTAAAATATTTTATCATTAGTAAACTAGTAAATATGTTAGGTTTAATACAGTCCGTGTTAATTACTAATCTATTATTTGTCACTGAACTACAGAATGACATTTCTCTTATTTGGAAGAAGTATCTTCTGAGTTTTTTAAAAAAGATCATCACTTTTTATTGTCTTCTTACTCTGTGAAATAAAAGCATATCAAGGAAAATTTAATTTCTTTAAGTGTGGTAATTGGTAGGGAAGGATAAGGAAAAGAAAAGCAAAAAAATGTCTGCTGCTTAGCATATACATGAGTGTGCTAATTTAATTAGAACTGCCCTGTATAAATATGGAACTCAATTCACTTTCTTTTATAGCATTTTGGTTTTCAAAGTATTGCTAGTTATAGATTATCTTTTACAAATTCTTCTGTGAGTTTAAGGGAATAAATGGAAGAAAGACAACTCAAATTAAATGGGCTGAGAGAGCTTTTCATCTTACCACACTTTTCTCTCTCCATTTTTTTTGCTTTGTTCAGCTTACCAGAGGCATAGAGAATGTTTGGTTTTCAGTGAATTTGTCTTCTAAAATGGAAGTGATGCAACCACATCCAGTGAAACACACACTTGTGTTGCTTTCCTGGGAGAAAGGTAGAAAACTATGTCTCCACATTCCTAGTTATCTCTGTGAAGGATCACCTGACTTTCAGACTCTACACAGGATGTGAGATGTGGTCTCGGGTGGTTGTTTTACTTGATCCTACCCACATCCTCATGATGGTAAATGTCTTAGTTATTTTTCTGATTGATAAAACAATCAGCATCCAAAATTAAAGGAGGAAAGATTTATTTCAATTCAATTTGTAGAGGTTTTAGTCCATATCAGCTAGCTCCAAGGTAGAGCAACGTGACAGAGGGCCATCACGGAGGAGAAACAGTCCATGGCTGAGCACACAGGAGGCAGCAGCAGAAGCAGCAAACTTGTCTTCTATCTCTTCCTTTATATTCTACCCAAGCTATGGATTATTGCCTCTGCATACAAGGTAGGGCTTTCATATTTGCACTCATAAATATGCTAAATGGGTTTAGTTATAACACACCCTTCATCCATATTCATACATCCTATATCCAGCCACCTCTGAAAATCCAACTCATGAGTGCATGAGGCTTTGGGGAGCATCTAGATACAAGCTGTAACAGTAGAATATCCTTATCGCCTATTTTATCGTTAAAAATAGAATCAACAAGTCGGACATCCATGAATGTTTGACCCCACACCTATTCTTCATGTTAGGAATTGTGAGCTTTATTCCCAAATCAAGCATTCAGTAGATTCATGATAAAGGTAGTGAAACAATTGACTATAGGATTAGTTTGGACTGGTTTCCTGAGAATCAAAGATTCCAAAGGTAGAAAGGACCTCTCCCCTACGATCTATCTTTTAGGATAATGTGAGAGAGGCAAAGTTGTGCAAGTACAATTAAGTTCTTATTTTTATGTGAAATTTTGTCTATCAAGAATTTTACATTCATTTTGGTTTTTGAAAAGGCTACATTTACATGTTTATCTCAATTGCAGCTTTTTTTTAAAAACTTTCTTAACTGTGGTGTCTATAACAAGTGAAGTACTTTCTCTTCCAAGTTCCAGCCCTGTGCAGCAAGCACAATGCTTGGTAATCTATCAGTGATAGCCCCTCATTTCCACATGAAGAGACAGAGACCTAGGATAACAGAGTTAGTGCTACGAACCCATGGATCTTGGCTCACAACCTAGTGCCCTCCTGCTACAGGAAGTGGAGTAAGAATAATGTGAGAACCGAACATCAGGAGAATGTGGTGTTATAACTGAGCTTGACTAAATGTACTACGACAAAAAGTAGTCTTTGAATACTGCACGTTTGTTTAACAATAAATACATTTTCCTTTTGGCCAGAAAGTAGAAAGAGCTATTAGTTGCAGACAGTGAGATCTGGATCAGAACACTTGACAGTATGAAAGGTGAAGTGTTCCATTGATTCTTAGAAAATGGCCCAAATTTTATGAATGACAAATTCATATGCTTTATGTTGCTTACTTGGCACGATCTGTGGAGAGAGACCATACACTGAAACTAATTTTGTAACTTCCCTCCCTTTTTCCCTCCCTTCCTTCTTTTTCTCTTTCCTTCCTTTCCCTTCATGCTCTTGGGAACTCCTGTTTTTTTTTTTTTTCTTCCTTTTTTGGACCAGGGATCAAACTCATGACCTCGTGCTTGCCAGGCAGGCACTTATGCCACTGAGCTAAATCCCCAGCCCTCCCATCATACTCTTTGACTTCAGGTTAAAGTTGTCTTCTTAAACAACCTAAAGCCCAACTTGGAGTATTTGGTTTTCCCTGCCTGTAAAACTTCCCTTGATTCTGCTTCTTCTTTGTTTTGTCTTTGTAGCTTTATTCAACAGAGGCAGCTTCTTCTCTTTCCCCATCTTTCCCTCATAGGTCTGTGCATGTAGAACTTGGTCCTGGGTGAGACAACATTGTCTCACCCCTTTGTACTGACTCTTTTCAGCTTAATTCATACTTATTGTGTGGTGTCCTCATGATGCCACCTCCAGCTTCCCACAATGGCCATCTCATCTTCCATCAAGAAGTCACTTTGATACCACATTGCCTTTTCTCGAGTGACTTTTCCATAGGGCAACATACATCCATATTAGGTGAGAATCATGCAGGCTGGAATTTTACTTTGCTCTGTACTGAATACTCAGCATTTAACAAACTTTCTATTGCACAAATACAGTGCCAATAGTATTCATTTGTTGAATGAATAAATAATTACACGGTGCAAGTTAATTTCCTCCAAATTGGGTGTCACCTAAAATTCATATGGAAATTCTCATCATGGCCCAAATGCATCTCATAGTGAAATCACTGTTTGAGTAGACAAGGACATGAAAGAAAAAATGATGACTTTTGCATGTAGTGTAATAAGCAACCATGTGCTCCTGGCACCTGCATTGTGGTCCCCATCTTTGGAAACAGGCTACTAGCATCAGTATGCCTTCTGCTCAGTCATGGATTTTTTCAGCACCGTGGACGGAGACACAGAATTTTTGCTTGTCTATAGCTCGCTGAAAAGCTTAGGGTTTGGGAAAAGGATCTCATCTGCCGTGCTGGAAATTACCCCTTTCAGCAGCAGGAAATTTACTTAGAGCTTTTTTATTTCCCTTTTCCCTTGGCAAAATTGCATTTTCAGCTGTCAAAGCACTTAGGCTTCTACTGGTTGGTTTTCAGGTGCCTGGAGGATAGAGAAGAGTTGCCATGGAAATTGATGTCTTGTAAGTTTGATACTCCAGGGGAACCACCAGTGACAGGTGTCTCACCAGTGACTGAGTTGTCTTATTTTAGCTTCGGCTTTCATCTCAGTAACCACATGTAAAGTAGACCCAGTTGTTCATGGAGCATTAGTTTTCGATTGGATCTAAAACCTGGCCATCATATTGCCAGATTAAGAATTAGTAAAATTACTACTCTGCCAGGAATTTATTAGTGGAATATGCATACTTTGAGAGTAAACTCGCCCGAGTTTCAAGTCTTACTGTATTTGTTTACATAATTCAAATCCAGATTGACTCATTCTTAGCCCTTGTTAAAACCTTATGAAACCAAGGTCATATACCCTTCCCACTCTTGGCCTTCCCAATGTCTCCCTCTTATCTTCTCATTAGCTATAGTATACAAAAATGGTGTTTTACTAAGGCATATCAAAACGACTTTATAAACCATAGGTCTATCCCTGTGCATCATTCTTGATTCTCTGAGTAGAGCTACTTTTATTTTCTAACTTTCTATGTTCATAGGACATGAAGAACAGAGAGAGATGCCACAAGATAGGGTCAGGTTTTTCAGCTGTATCATGATCTCTGTTGAAAAACTAAACAAAATACAGCATGGACATCCTTGCGTAAACCCTTAATCCTTCCTCAATCCATGGTTTTGAAGAAATTGGCAACTCAAGTAAAATGTAAACTCCTCCCCACTTATTCCTCCATCCGCAGCCTTAGTTTTGGGGATTACCACTGTTTTTCAACAGAGATCATGATACAGCTAAAAAACCTGAGCCTCTCTGTGGCATCTCTTTCTGTTCTCCAACTCCTATGAACACTCTCTCCACATCCATTCTCACTGTTCCCTCTGTTTCTGTGGTTCAAGCCCAGCTTCTTCTCTTCATCGTCCTGGAAATTTCTCTCTAACTAACTCATTTTGTCCATTTATCTGTGCATTTTTGTCTTTCTGTCTCTGCTTGTCTCTGTCTCCATCTCTCTATCTCTCTCTCCCTCTTTCCCTTCTGGTAATCTTCAGCTTCTCCCTCTCTCTTTGGTTTCATCTTGTCACCTTAGAGTTATCTCTACTAAGTCATTAACTAACAAATATTCTATTGTGACCCCACATTCCTCTATCTTCTTTCTTACTTTCTTCTTCTTTCTTTTTTTAATCCAAACCATCACTCTTAACAAATTTAATAAAATCTGAATTCTTTTCCACAAGATCCAATGAATTTTGCTTAAGCCAAGAATTTCACATAAAACTTGTTAGCTTTCTGGTATTTTCCATTTCTAAATGTGCTCCACTGTCAACCTCCTAACTGACATCTCTTCTTGTCCAATCAAGTGCATCCCAGTCCTTGTCTAATCATGTGTATCTTCCCACATCACCAAAGGATCTCCTCTATGCTTTCACTGTGTAAAATGCAAATCCATCCTGGGCAAAACCTTTGTCATCTCCATATTACCTAAATGATAACAAATGATTCAGTGGTCTATATAAGATCCTCCATAGCCCAGCTTTTACCAACTTTTCTGCCTCCTATTACAACTATCATTTTCCTTAGATTTGATCTTTCAACATGTGATTGCTTCTCCTATTTAAGATAGTGTTTCATAGACTCAAGCTTTGGTTGAGCTTTCACCTCTGCCAGCGTTAGTCTTTCTATTTTTGCTTAGTTAATTTATTCTTATCCTTTGAGAATCACCCTAGCTAGTGCATTCTCGTCTCTGCAGGAAGCCTCCCCCAAAATGTTGTTCCATGCACTCTACCCTTGTCACAGCTTCCTTTAAGTTCCTTTCCTTCTGCTACCATAATATACTGTGCATACGGCCATTGCTACACTGATGACACTGAGTTGTGGTCATCTGTCCCTGTGCTTTGTTTTCTTCCATGTGCTTCCTCAGTCTCTCAGTGCATCTTTTGTGGCTAAAGCACTAGGAAGAATTCTCCATGCACAAGAGGTACTCAAACTTGAAGCATTTGTGCCAAATTTAGAGAAACTTTGAAGAAATCCAGCTTTTCCTATTGAGTCAGGAGGCAATTGGGGTCAATGGGTTGAAAAAAATTTACAGGTGGTTTTTGCAGTTTATTTTCCCTGATTATAGAAATGCTGTTTTAAACCAAATGACTTTTAGGTGATCTTCGCTTCATCTCTGACACTGGGAGATAACAAGGCAACATGGGTTTTGCTAACTGACCTCTAAATAGCATGAATTCATTGCAGAAGATTTTAAGTCTATGATGATATTTTATATCAAAGCTATGAAAAAGAAGAGGAAATGTTCACTGACAATAATAACTATTGATAAATGCTGTCAAGTGGAATAAAAATGTCAGTCATAGACAGATGTCAGTAAATCTATGAAGGTCACCCTAACTTTGATGCAAACAAAAGCTTTGCAAAATAAGATTTTAGACAAAGTCCTAATTGTACACAGAGCATGGTAAGAGTTTCTACCTAACTCCTAAAAAATACTCTCAGTAGAGGAAATTATAAGCAAAGTTGGTACAGAACAGATAGCCTGTTCCTGTCGCCATCATTTCTTTGGTTTTTATTTCTAGATCACTTTTTGCTTGAAGGATTTTCAGAGCATTGCTTAGAACCTTTCTGTGTATTCTCCCTTTCTCTATGAAACTTAAAAAGTCCTACGCCAGTGTCTGATGAAGAATGCTGGCATGATCACCATGACATATGCATATTCAACAACCTGGCATCATGGTTTCCTTTATATAAGGTACCTTTTTGATATTTCACCTACACTTCTGGATTCTCCTGTTTCCTTTGATATTTACTGGAAACAGGTGCTCCTCAACCTGTATTTGTGCAGCATTGTTTCATAGTAGGCAATTACATGTGATAATAGTGTTTGCACATTAACAATAGTTTCACTTGAAAATTAGTTTTTCTTCCCCTTCTCTGTATATGTACATATACAAATGAATAAAAACAAGGATAGCTCTGATTGTTCCTTTGTTATAAGTAACGACCACCTAATCATAATAAAGCACATTTAATAATTATGTTTAATGAGCAAATGAGAGCAATAATGCACGGAAATGAGAGTCAATTCCTTAAAATGTTTCTGTCTTATCTCTTAATTGAAATAAAGCCCTGCTTTTTTTCTGCAAGTAGAGGGAGAATGAGTGCTGGTCCTCCTAGCTCCTGCCAGACTGAAGGTATCTCTGATGTTTACCAGGTGAAATCCTAGCAGGAGCTGGGAAGGGGAAAGAAGAGACATGTTGAATTTGGGGCTTATTTTCATTCTGGATTATATGGCATATTGATTTCAGCAGACACTGAACAGCCGGCACCCAACCATTCATATCCATGTTTTCCTTAGGATTATGCAGTAAAGTAGCTTAATGATCAAAGCTGGAGCTTTGGTGTGAGAAAGACCTGCTTTCTGGTCCTGGATTTGACACTTTAGTAATTAGTGATTTTTAGAAATTACTTCAGTTTTCCAAGAGTTACTGTTCCCAGTTGTGGAAGGGGATCAGTGACTATACTCATGTTACAAGGCTTTTGTAGTTTAATGTGATGATGCTAGTTTTAGGGCCTGCACATAGTCACGACTCGGTGAAATTCTCTGTGAGAAAAAGAAATGGAATGAAAAACCAAGAAGTCCAGAGGGTGATGTGGTGTAGTCATGTAGCTGGAAAGACTTGGGTTGCATTTCAGAATTTAAATCCTCTCTCCATTTCCTAGCTGTCTAGTGTTGGGTAAGGCAACTTGAATTGTGAGACTTACTGTTTTCCCAATCTATATAAAAGGGGGATAATGCTATTTATTATACGGCACTTCTGAGTATTACACAAACCAATGTGTATGTGTAAGAGCCTCATATCGTATCATATCTGCTGTTAGAAAGAACTAAATAGATGCTAATTGTTGTGCTATGCTATCGGGTACTCAATATAGTTTAACTATGATTTGTATTACTTCTTGAGAGCTTTTTAAATAAATCTGTATATCCTATTTTGCTCAAGGTTTTGATCAGACTCATAATTTCTAATTCTTGGGGTAAAGTTTGGTGCCTGAGAATGTCTCATGGTGTGGCAGTTACTGCCAGGGCCCCCTAATACCCACTTAACCTTATGACTTCTGTGTACCTTGTGTCACTCTGTGTGTGATTTTCCTTGCCACTGTATCTACTTTGTGTCCAAAAGTGCAGTTATTAATGGTCTTCTACTCTTGTGTTTGTCAACCAAAGATTGGTGATGTTTTTCATTTGCTTATAGATTTTCCTCAGTGTGTTTAAATTCCATTTTCCCTTAGTAGTAGCTGGGTTAATGTTGTACTTTTTCAAGATTTTATTTTTGTCCTTGGTATATGTTTATACACTTATCTTGGGGAATTGGAACATGTACATATCCCATTTGATCATTTTACTTCCCTCTCCTCCCCTTTTCCCATCTCCCCAGAGTTACCTTCATGTTTTCTACCATGTCTTTTCTAAATTTTGCTCTTTAAATTATTTATATTTTAGGTCTAGAGAAACCATGCGGTATTTATTCTATATATGATTTATTTGATTATGAGATCATAACATTATAGTCTCAACCAATTTTCTTAATAGATGATTCAAATTTACTTTTCCTGTTGTACTTTTAGAGGCTGCTGCTTATCATTAGGTTACACCCCACAATACCTTGCTCCACAGTCTTGTTCCCAAAATTTGCTTCTGAATAAACGCAGATTAAGACATTGATATCCCCCAGTGAACAAGACCAGTGATGTTGATGGAGAATTATGCATTGGGTCTTGATACCAGGATTTTTACTACAGTGATCCTGAGATCACAGAACTGTTTCTACGTGGCCTGAGGCTTTGTATGTATCTGAAACAAATATTACTGGCAATACCTAAATTATTTTCTTAAAATGATATATATCTGAATACTTGTCCATTTGGCTATTTAGTCAGAAGGACATTGTGGGTTTGGGATAGGATGGTAGAGGGACACTCATCCTGTTTCCAGCTTCAGAGTTGGCATTTGAGGCTGCTCTAGGTGGGGAGCAGAAAGGGATTTCTGACCTCAAAGGAGATTTTGAGAGGCACACTAGTCCTGTGGCACCCAGACTTTATAATCTCCTTTGACTAGGGATCTCCTTAAACTAGCTATCTTGATTTAAACTCTTTGGGGTTCTAGGTAAATTGAGTCCTGAGACCTCAGATTACAGGACTCACTCTTAGATAAACTATTTATCTCTTAGCAAACAGGTGGCGGGATGTACAGGAAAGTAACAGGGAATTGACATCACTCAGTTTTACGGGGATAACACTCTAGCATATATTGTGGTTTATCTACTTAAGTGACAAATTGTACTTAGAAATTTGACCTTTTAAATATTGTTGATGTTGGGGCTGGGGATTTAGCTCAGCCACATAAGCGCCTGTCTTGCAAGTGGGTGGTCATGAGTTCGATCCTTTTTTATCGGTACCGATAAAAAAATATTATTGATGTTGTTATTGTTATCATTGGCTAGGAATGGTTGTGGGAATTATTTCTTGTTTCCTTCTATCTTAATTTCTATTCCTTTAAAAGAGAGGCTTACAAAGAGGCAGCCTATTTCAGGTAGAATGAAACTTCAAAAAAGGAAAAGTCAAAATCAAGGATAAATGGAACATTTTGATAGATGCAAGAGGTTCAGGGCCCTAAGGGACACTGGGCGGAGTTGGGCAGAATTCATCATCAAACTGCCTTTCTGAGGATGGAAGAAGGCAGGAGCTATCTACTACCATGGTCCTCCTCAGTCAAGGCTCACTACATAGGGAGGCTAACACTGACACTTCCACCTTCTATGGGCTAGCATCTTCCTCTTTGAGACTATGGTAATCTCAGATAGTTGGCACATAGCATTCATAAATGAAGCCAAGGTCATCGATTTGGTCCTTATGTATTTCATTCACTTTCTTGCAGTGAAAACAAGTGTCATGGAAGTCAACAGAACAAAGCCCTGCCCAAATATCTGTTTCTCTCACTCAGCAGGATGGGGAAATGTGCATTGACTTGAACTTCATAAATGGGAAAAGGGTTTTCCCATGGACTATTTTTTTTTTTTTTGATTTTCTGAAATTCCTGTTTTTAAAAATAACCAAGGTTTCACAGAGACCCCTTTGCTGATGCAGGATGAAGTATATTTCCTGTTACTTTGATCTTTTTCACATCACTCTATTCTCTGATTATGCTTTATAAGAAAAAAACAGAGAAAGCTATGCTGATGGGGGTTGGATAGTTTTGTGTGGTATTGGGGCTTTTATAATTACCTATGTCGCAAGCCCCTTTTTTATTTATTTTGAGACAAGTTCTTGCCAAGTCACCAAGGTTGGACTGGGAATTGTGATTATTGTGAAGATATAGACATGTGACCTGCCAAATCTGAAATGCAAGGAACTTTTACATGCAACTGGTTTCATCTAAAACATAGGTAAAGGTGATGGCAGAGAGGTAACGAAGAAAGGTCACCCCAAATAGTGCACTGGGACTGAGCATGAACAGATATTAGCTTCCACATTCGGTGGCTAAGTGCACTTTTGTTATTGCATTTGTTTTTCAGATTGTAATAGGGCCTGATTAATTTTAAAACTCATTTCTGTTGGTTTCTCCTTTCATTATCATTTTAAATGGTACTTTAGTGAAATTGCAGCAGATGTAATTTAACACCGCTGTACCCATGAGCTGGTTGTTTATCTTAGTAGCTTCTCTGAACCCTGAGACACAATCCCTGGCATCTACAATTTAAAGGAGGGAAGGTTTATTTTAGCCCACTGTCTGTAGAGGTTTCAGTCAATAGTTGGTTGTGTCCAAGACAATAGTTGGTTGTGTCTGTGGCATGGCAGAGGGGCACCCTGAGAAGCCTTGCATATGCTCTGGCAGGCCGGAAGCAGAGAGCAATCAGGAAGGAGGGAAGGAGAAAGGCCCTGGCTGGCCACACCCCCAGTGAGCCACCTCCTATAACCAAGCTTCACTAATCTACTGATGAGTATCAAAAGCTCTTAATCCAATTACCTGCCAAAAGCTCCACCTATGGGCTCATTGTAACATTGTTCTCTTGCAAATTTTAGAAGAAAGATGAACCTTGGGGTGAACAAAGAGCGATGGAGCAATAGGCCATTTTGTTAACGAGAAATCCTGTGCACTGAGGCCTTAAGGAGGCATATTTATAGCTTTCTGCAGATAGGGCGAAGGCTACGGGATATCCTTGCCTGTATTATGTTAGTCAAGGTCTTTTGGTGGCAGCAACAGGAACTAAAACAATTGCACGAGAACCTAGAAACTAAATGGAAATGGATTCTAAGTATTTTTTCTTTTTATTCTTTTCTCTGTTCTCTTTTCCCAAATTTTGTTTCTTAATTTATACACACGTGACTTTTTATAAATACCTACATTTAATGATTTAAGCAATGCTTTTCTAGGAGTACGCTCTCCATTTTTGCCCTCTTATTGCCTATATGCCCCCTAATTCCTGTCAAGGATATTTCTTGTTAATAATCTAGTATTTGTGTCCTATCACACTTTTCTCTATTCTCATGTAATTTTTGAATATAGACATAATACAAATTTGTCAGGTCATTGTTTTATAAAACGAGCTATTGCATACTTGTATTTTGATTTCTTTTTTAAGAAAAACATTATTGTGAAATAAGAACAAATATAGAAGAGAGGTTATAATATAGTTTTTTTTTTTTTTTATACTGAGGACTGAGCTCACAACCTTGCATTCCCAGGCAGGCACTTGTGGTGCTGCTGAGCTAAATCCCTGGCAAGCCAAAGGCAAACTTGTTTTGGTACCAGGAATCAAACTCAGGATCTTGTGCTTGTCAGGCAGGCATTGTACCACTGAGGTATATCCCTGGCCCCTATTTTTGCTTTTAAGTAGTAAGGACAAAAGCACTTGTGGCATATCTACCCCAGTATTAAGAAGTAGACAATCACCAGTGTCTTTGAATATACCTGCTCAGCCCTCTGCAGTCTTGCCTGGTTATGTCCCCTGGGAATACTACTTTCTGGCATCAGCCCTGTGCTTCTCTTTATACTGTTTGCTTTTCATGCTTCACATTAGCATATAGACATCTCTGTACGACAAAAACCAGAGTTCTAATCTTTTCCTTTTAATGACTGCATAATATTCCATTGTGAGGAGATATTGTGCATATGACTATGTCCTGTCAATAACTTTATTCCAAGTTTATTTTCTCATCCTATATGACATTACAATAAATGTCCTTGTGCATTTGCACTGGTGCTGTTAGATCTGGTGTAGTCCAGGAGTGAATACAATGGGATGTGTATTTTAAACAGAAGAAGATGTTTATCCTTTCAAGGCATTATAATACTCTGCCTTCCTAGAGAAGTTATGAGAACACCCTTTTAACACATTCCTGCTGGTGATGGGAACACTGATCTTTTCATTTGTATTGGTTTGAAGAGTATAAAGTGATGTCTCATGGATATTTTAATTTGCACTTCATCCACTATCAGTGAATCTGAGCATCTTTGCATTTGTGAGTGGGCCACTTAGACAAGCTCTTAGGTGAATGATGTTTCTTGACTTCTGCCCAATTCTTCACTTGTTTGGTCTTTTTCTTGTTTTTCCAAAGATTATTGTTTGTCCATTTTAGCTAGGGAATATTTTGTCCTCAAATATGTTACTTTTTATTAAGTAAAATATTTTTAATTTTACAGCTTCTGTCCTCCAGCCTTATTGGAGAATATTTCCTCCATTCCCTTCTCAAAAGACCATGTTAGACTTTTTAGATGAACAATTTAAAACACTGGTTGTGCTTTTTATACTCAAATCTTAGTCTTTTTGGAAATTCACTTTTTGTTTAGTGGCAGCTGGAGATCTATGTTGACTTTGATTCTCATGATAACAATAATGATAGCACATACAATTTCCTGGAGACTTACGTGCTCTGGACAGATGTGCAGAGGTGCTTTATATGAATTCAGTACCTCGACCCCTGTTCCTCATAAGAGACAACATACATTGTTTTACTGTATGCATTTTACTGTTCAGGAAAATAAAGCAGAGAGAAGTTGACTCACTGATCCAAAGGTCACAGAGCAGGTAGAAGAGTCAAGATGAGATCTGAACCCTGAGAACCTGGCACTGAAATCCACCCGCCTACTGCAGTGCCTCTTATTTGCTGAGCTAGTTGAACCAGAACTAAAGCCTTGCTTTTCCCACTATATACATCACCTCCACTGTCATTTGTTAAATTCTCATGTACACCAGCCTTTATTTCTATATTCTCTATCTGCTTCCTGATCTACTAACCTATTCCCCTATTGATGCTTCTGTATTTGATTATGGTAGTTTTATCATGTCTGCTGTCTCTATGGACCTGTCCTCCCTCATGGTCTTCTCTTTCCACTCACTTATTGACTGTTTCCATACAGTCATTTTATAGAGAATTTGTTTATTTTTTTCAATTAAAATATCTAATGGGATTCTAAGTGAAATTGTATTCCATCAATATATTAATTTCGAAGAACTGCAGGTACATATTAGTAACTTCCACTTAAAATTTAATTTTATCTTTATTCAGATATTATTTTATATCTTCCAGTAAGATTTTATGTACCTGTTTATCTTCTCTACATTTTAAAATACAATTTATTGATAAATATTTTAAAGTTTTTATCAATATAAATAAAATGTCTTATTCACTTACGTTTTTTAGTGATTATTAATGGGGTGGAGAAAAGCTATTGATTTTGTGTGTTTATTTTATATGCACTCAATATGAAGGAAACTGTTAACATTATATTTCTTATTAAGTAGTTTAAAAAGATACGACAATTATATCAATATAGGCTGAAACAATATTTAAAAATTGCAGCACTTACTAAAATGTAGGTAAAGTGGACATAATTGCTTAGATACATAAGTTTACTAAAAATAACATCAGAATTGAAAACATGGAAATCATTTAATTAAAAATAGAAAACATTTAAGGATGTCCACTACTACTAATGTTAAATATTGTATATGCTAGACTCTTTTAGGAAATAAAATTTAAAAAGAAAATAATTAGTGTAAGCATCAGAAATAAAACTCCTTTTTCACCCAATGCTATGATTTTATGTGAAGAAATTTAAACAACTCTTGCAAAACACTTACAGATGCAATAAGATAATTTGGAGAGCTGGCTGGATATGTTTGTAATATCAATGCTTCTTTATTATTAATAATCAATGATGTTTAGTGCCCAAGGTTCAAATTCCAGAGAGAGTGCATCTGAACTCCAGCTTGCAACTCTCCTAACCCCTTCAGGAGGGAAAAGGGCCTGAGGATTATAACTAGTAGAGCTAGTGATTCCTCGAAGGGAAATTGGTGAGTAGCTTGCAAGGAAAATGGAAAATAGGCAAAAGAGAGCGAGCGAGCAAGCAAGAGAGAGAGAGAGAGAGAGAGAGAGAGAGAGAGAGAGAGAGAGAGAGAGAGATATTATTGTATCTAGGTTTCAAGAAAATATATGTAAATTCTTCTTTGTTGGTTCCTTTTTATCCCTCCCAAACTCTTCCATTCCAGTCTCTATTATTCTCTCATATGTTCTTTCATGATCTTTTTCCTTCATCTTTCATGTAATTCTGGCTCATCCTATTGGACCCTTATACCCTACCAAGTCTTTGTTCTATTATCAAGCCCCGCCCCCTCCCTTAGGCCACAGGAGTTTCAGGAACTCACTCCCTCTAGTCCTGATGGCCCTTTGTCTGCGGGAGTCTCCTCATTCTTGAGACTACATCTTTGCCTGTTTCCCTATGAAATCTGTCCCAAGAGACTGGAAGGGGAGAGGGGACCAGGGCTGTCTTCTCTTGGGCCATACATTGCTCAACGTCCTCTCAGAGTCTTCCCTTATGTCTGCCACAGGAATGAAGGGCTAAGGTTTGAGAACTAGGTGTGTATGTATGTATGTATATATATATATTTTACCCTGTAAAAGATTGAATCTTGGGAATTAAATATGGTTGATTAGTAAGATTAAAGAAGTCATCAATATTACATACTTAAATTATCTTACTGATTCTATATGTTTGCTACAGTTGTAATTGTAGAGAATCTAAGTACAACCTATGCAGTTCCATCCCCCTTCTCAGAAGATACTCTGCCTCCTTCGTTGGTTCCAGTCTATTTAGGACATGGAATTGGGCCTACTCAAGAGGTGTTTGTTTATCTGAACACAAGGCTGTTTTGAGTTTCATTGTTGTACACTTGTCTTTGCCATTCCCTTTCCCCAGAATGCCCTTCTCTCTGTATACTTTCTAGCTCTCATTTGTTAAGCTCTTATCTCGGGTGTCTGCTCCTCGGAGAAGCCTGACCTGAGCCCACTCTCCTATCCTGCCCTACCCTGCCCCATACCAGGACATCTCCTTCACCAAGGTTACCACATGGCATCAGATGGTGGTCTGCTCCTGGTCTGGTGCCCTATTGACTGTCAGGTCCTAGATGTGACTATACAAAGCTGACCCCAGTGCACGTTTTCTGAGTAAATGTGTAAATGAACCAAGCAACACTTTGTTGGTAGTGATATTGGCTAAACAATTTCATAATTTGATTCTGACTTTACTTTCTGTTCTCATTTCCTTCACCTTCCAGCTCCTGTCTCTAAGGATGTCAAGGAAATATTGGGAAAACTTTAGCCTGGTATGCACTTCTCTCTTGAGTCCTGGACCAAACAATTCCTTTTCTTTCATCTGTGTATTCTGATCTTGTTCAAACACCAAGCTGCTCCTAGTGACTGTTCCTTGTCACTATCACTGACGCTGTTAGAGAAATAAAATACAGACCCCTAAGAATATTTCACTTTCACTCTTAAGGAGTGTTCCTGGGAGAAGGAGTCAAGCTTGTTTCTGCAAGCTTTTGTCTCTATGATCTTTTCCTTCTCTTGATTTCTTCCTGAGTGCCCATTGTTCAACTTGGGTGTTGGTGGCCTAAAGGGGACTCACTCCTAAGACTGCTCACACTGCATTATTAAGTTTGCACGGCTACACTCCTCCCTCAGCCCTCCTTCTTTATTTGCCTATCTGTTCTCTCATGTCTCTTTTCCCGACCCGTCTATCTCTCCCTTTCAACCTCCTTTTCTTCACCTTTCCTGATCTCTCTCTTCTCCTTCCACCTCTCTCGGCTGCCATCTTTCCCCTCGCCTTCTATTTTTCTTCTCTCTTTTCATCCTCACCTCCTTATTTCTCCTTGGAGTTCTCTTGTCTCTTTCTGAATTGAGCTTATCAGAGCATCTTCATATTTTAACAAAGACAAATCTTTCTTAAGAAAAAAAATGATGCAACTGTCAAGAGAGCAATATTTCTCTTTAGTATAGAATATTGGGGCAGGAAGTGCCCTTGGAAATCATGTGACACAGAGGTGGCTGTTGGTGTGATGTGTTGGGCAGCAAGTGAAACACCAGGCCCTGCTGCTGTGATTCTGGCTCAGAAGGCCAGTCATGGAGCTCAGAGTGGCATTGTGTGGAGTGTCCTAAAGCCCACTGAACAGCTATATGAAGAGCAAGCTGCCCATGTGAGAGGCCAGGAGATGAATACGTTAAAGCCATGATTGTCTGGGGTCCTTGTCACTGTCTGGGGTCCTTGTCACTGTCTGGGGTCCTTGTTCAGTGTACCTGAGTGCTGGCTGGTAAGCTGTGGATTTCCAGACCCAGTCTTTTCAGGTGCCCCCAACTCTGTTTATCACCAACCCCTCCAGAAGCTTTGTTTCTGTTCCTGTTAGGGAGCTCCAGTTGGCCCTATCTTCCCTCTCAAGGTTGCAGGAAAAGTCTCTGTGGATCAGTGAGAATCCTGGGAGGCATTGGGAAGTGTGACAATCAGATCTCTTCTCTGAGGAGGAGGAACAGTTGTGCTTTCATGGTAACCAAGTTCCAATTTTGGTAAGTCTGGGGATGGGACTTTGTCACAAATCCTCCTTGCGTGCATTCTGTAACTATGCCCACTCTGGGCTAATTTATTTCAATCTCACTCCTCCTTTTTCTTCCTTGCCCATTTGATTTTACTCTTAAATGTGATGTCCCAGTACTGTAACCCTCCATGCTACCTGTGCCCACAGCAAATAAATTAACTCTCTGTGCAGGGCAGTGAGGTGTAGAGGATGGGAGTGACAGATGCAGGCTTCTTGTGATTTATCAGCATTGGCAAAAGAAGAGACATACAGAACATCTTTTAAAATAAGAACCAGAAAGGCAGGGAGAAAAGAATGCGTTGAGGGAGAGAAAGGGTGTACTCTGATGGGAACAGCTTGCCCAAAAGGTAGGTGGGTGGTGGGAAGCAAAAATAACCAAGGAGTGACCAAGCCTTCATTTTCTTTGAAATACTCACATTTTATGGATATATGGAAAGTACTAATTTTGTTAGTGCCTTGACACCTCCTTCTGATTAATGAGGGACTTATTAAGAGTACAACTGAGGTGGAGCAAGCTGCTCAAAGACAAGGAAAGACGGGAGAATGCACTGAACTTTGCTTGGCAGTCACGACTGAGGGAGGCACTACAGTGTGTATAGCTGTCTGTGGGCGAGCTGAAGCCTGAACCTTCTGCTGGGCTCCTTGCTTCCTGGATCTGTGTGCCTGACTATGCCCTCCCTGATCCACTAGCATGGAGCCTCAACCCAGAACAGGCTGCTTCTGGCCCAAACTGGCTTTTGGGTTTCAGCTGTGTCTCTGATTTGCTCTTAAGTCAGAGATGTTAAAGGGGATCCTGTACAGATCAGAGGCCCCAGAATTTGGCCTTTGAAGGAAAAGAAAAATAAAATCTTGTAACCTGTATAGCTTTTGTCAAACAAAGCTTTCACACAGAGAGTTTTCAGGTTGGCTACACCTGAAACAAGCTCTCAGTGCCCATGTAGGATCCTGGCATCCGAGTGCCAACTCTGATTGTCATCTTTTTAACCAGAAAGATGCTCACAGTACCAGGAGTTTGAACGGAGCAAACCTGAGTGCTCACAGTTTTGTCCTTGTGGGGCAGTTTCCTAGATTAGCAGGAGGAGAGAGCAGGGGAAATATCTTTGAATGCTCTCAGACTTCGAATGACTAACTGCATTTTCTAAGAGAGACGATCTCCTTGATAGAACTCCCAACCACTCTTTCTTGTCATCTAACAAAGCCACTCATTTATCCTTCCACATCTCTTATGCAGCTCAATAAAGATTCAGCACAAAGAAATCAAGATCACAGGTGCTGGGGGAAATTAGAGGTTAGTTTGATCCCTTCTACTACTCACTATCCTGGGTTGTCTTAGGGACCTCATATACATCTGTGTCTCTACTTTCCCATCTGTAAACCAGAGACCCTAGTGACATGTAGTTCAAAGGATGGTTGTGAGAATTAATTATGTGGTGTATACAAAGAGGATAGTGCTGTGCCTGATACACACTGAACACAGAACAGTACTTTAAGGATCAACTTACAGAATGCTTTCATTTGCATTTTTATGGCAATGTCTTTATACATTGGCTTGTGAGGAATTTTAAAATTCACTGTTTAATAAGTGGGAAATCCGGTAATGGTTTGATGATTTTTCCAAGATTTATGGCAAAGAAAGAATCCAATTGGCTTCAGAGCCCGTCTTCTTGGTCTAGTCTGTCTGTTTATTTGCTCAGTTGTTTCTTTTCAAATACACTTTTACTTTCCCTTAGCATCCCTATCTCTGCCAATGCAACAGGATGTAGAAGAGAACGGACAGAGTCACTCAGTGGTACCGGTACCGCTTCACAGACAGGCAGCTCAGTGGACAGAGCCTTTGACTTAGACACCACTATGCTTTGTAATTGTCAGTGAATCATTGAATTTCAATTCTTCTATCTTTAAATGGAATTTTATTACTATTTCCCTTTATGTGTGCATCTTAGTTGGGTATTATGTAGCTAAAATAAAAACTAAAATGAAGTATCAGGAATTACTATGATAAGAATATTGTTAGCCCTTGAAAAACAGAATATTTTCTCCTCACACAGAGTGTGAGGCAGCAGTGGAGGTGAGGGAATCTTATATCTTGTAAGAAGGACACAGCAGAGTCCAGAAGATGCCTTTAATTATTCCTCTGTTGTCTCAGATTTGGAGGATATCTTTTGAACAAAATGAATAATGCAATTGGCTGTGATGGAAAGATGTTAAATTTTGATGATGTTGAAATGTGAGCCTGGGAGCCAACGTGGGAGGAGCCCTAGTCTCTCTGTCAGAGGTGAAGTCCCCCTGCATATACAAACCCTCAGGGAGCTAGCCTGCCTCCATTAATTGGAAACTCTCCAATAGTTAGACTGCTCCAGAGTAGATGATACAGAGCGCTTCAAAGGCAAATCAGAAGAAGGTGAAGATTTCTACTGGTTCTTCTTATTCATCAGCCTACCAGGACCTCTCAGCTACCCATTCTTCTGTTACCCTGAGTCACTGATCTTTTCTGTTACTCATGCCAAGGGATTGGTTAAATTGGAAATCAGTCTTTAATTTTCTTCAATGATAGCATACATGGCATCTATTTTAATACAGCTCTTAATATTTCAAAATCCTTTGAATTTTAACTAAATCCTAAAAGATGTTATATCAGCATTTTGTTGACTTCAAAGGAAGTATTTACATGAGAATGGACTTAAGTAGTGCTTCTTGAAGTACCAAAGGTCAGCTGTGGCTTTGAAAAATGCTGATGTGTCACGATCAGCTATGAAGTATGGCATGTGTAATACAGTACTAAATAATAATTCATATACGAAAAAGTTGCCTAAGATTTACTAAACATTTAAATTAGATTGTGTTCAGGATTATGGCTAAAATAACATCATTTCTATAAATCAGACTTCTGATATGCACCCTGGAGGTCTTCGGCCATGAGAATACTACTTTATAACAGTACTTCTTGGGTATTAGTACTATTTATCATGTTAGTTGCCCTAGAAAAAAGGAATCTATCAACTTTAAGCTCTTTTTTTAAAAAACAAATATTTGATCCTCATTTTCACAGACCTTCACTTGTAATCATTAGGTTTTTTCCTAGAAGATACAGGAGTAGCATGGAAAGAGATCTAGGTCATCTCCCAATTTAGAATTCTTCTTCTTTCTTTATATTTAATTGGATAAGGAATGCCATTTAGTGTCAAGAGCACAGTAATGCTCACACTTCACAGGTCCTGTGGCCTTGATACAGTCACCCAATCACTCTGAGCACTAGTATTCTCATCTGTGCAACAGGGCTAACAAAATGGTCCAGCTTGCATCTAGGATGAGGCTAAAATGCATGAGCATCGCCATACAAAGCCAGGTATCCAGTTGCACTCAGTTAACATGATGGTTATATAATTAGTGCTGTGGCTATAAATTTGCATCATTCTCCTGTGCCTAGTAAGATATGTCTGTCTGTCTGTCTATCTATCTATCTCATCTATATTTATTTAGAGAATAAACAGGCCCAGCATCTAATTCATAGGAAAGAACATTTGCCTCTCTTACAGATGGAGTTTATAGCCTCTTCATCTTAAAATTTAAAACATCAAAGAACATTTACATACCAGTTACTTGCTGGATAAGTCAGTCAGAAACTACTGGAATCCAGCACCTGCCAGAAGTTTGCCTAACCCTTACGATATTTACTTTTGCATTTATTTAACAAGTTTTCATACAACTTGTAGTGCCACGTTCCCAGTGTTGTCTTAACAATATGGGCTCATTCAATCCTCACAATAGCTTTATGATGTAGGTACTGTCATCCCACTTTATGAATAAGAAAACCGAGGTGCACAGAGGTTAAATAGCTTCCTCTAAGACATAAAGCTAGTAAACGGTAGAGTCAGATTTGTTTCTAGCTTGTCTGACTCCAGTCCTCGAGACCTTCACTGTTATATGACAGAGGGAGGATTTCTGACAGCCATGCACACTGGCAATCCTTGAGACTCATCAGGCCTCAAGTGTAGGGAGATTATCAGAACGCAGGAGATCCAAATGTGTGTCTTTAAAACCTTCTTCCTGCTTCTTAACAATCTGATGTCCAGCCTTCATAACTCAATCATCTATTTGATAGACATTGCGTTGTAGCCAAACTTTCTGCAGATACTGTCTTCCATGTTACCCAATCGGTCTTATGTGGAAGTGGTAAGAATATGGACAGAGTGTGCTTCTGCAGAATGCTGTCACTTTCCTTGCCATATGTTCAAAACTCTGAAGCTCACACAAGTCCCTGTCTACTTCCATATCTGTGACTTTCAGGCCGACTTTTCTGTCCAGGTGCAGTTGCTAGCCCTGCCTATCTTCTCTGTTTCCATTAGTGGCATCTGCTTGGTTTTATCCCTGATCTATGTTCCTCATTAATTAATTATATGTAACACTTCTGAATCTCTTGGCTGTTGGAAGAGTGCAAACTATAATCCAGAAAGAAGTTTATGGTTATTTTCTTATCGTGTTTCAAGGTGTGTGAATTAAAATAGAAAAGCCAGATGACACAAATGATAAATTATAATACCTATTATACGGCTACCATTTGTTCACTGCTTACTTTGTCCTGACACTGTGCCAAGTGCTTTGCATACATTTCATTTTCTTAATCCTTACAGATATGACTAATAAGTAATAGGATTCTGGTTCAAAACCAAGTCTTCCCTGACAACACTGCCTGTTTTTGGATATCACTGCTATATGGGAATTTAGTCCAGATGCATCTCATACTTGTTCAAATCAAGCAAAGCATTTCTTTCTCCTTTTTACCTCAGATGAAGAGAGTCAGATATAAACCTTTTCCTTTGTAACGAACCACAGTCAGTAGCGCAAGGTCTGGTTTTATTCATTTTGTCCCTTCTCCCTAATCATTACTTCTATGTCCCCAGAGATACACATTATATATACACAGACACATGAACACACATACACACACACATGCAAGCACACATATATGTGTTTGTGTGTGTGTGTGTATATATATATATATACACACACACATGCATACATACCTTACAAGAATATACACGCATAATTGTAAGGTAGATACTATGAACTTTATTGTTATCCTTTTAAAATTAAAAATAATGGCAGCATGCTATATGTCTTGATGCATTATTTTACCTTTTTCATTCAATTCTTTACTTACAAGACCTTTCCATGTTGCTTTTTGCATTCTGTTTGTTCTTTGTAACTACGGCACAGCATTCTATGCATCTAACTGTGCATCCAGTCTCTGCAGTCACCATGTCATTGTACCTGTTTCATCAGCGCACACTCTGCTCCAGCTCTACTGTTACCAATAGTGTGGTACATGACCATGAGCACGAATTTCGTGGGGATGAACTCCTAGGAGCGGATTGCTGAGTTACAGGGGGTATGCATGCTAATTGCACCGAGTACCTCCAGATTGCTTTCCAGAAGGGCTGTACCATCATAGGCTCCCACCAGTCATGCATAGGAAAACGTTTCAAACTGTCCACATACTTGGCATTATCCATCTTATAATCATTGCCATATGACATATTTAAAATTTTATTTCATAAATACAAGCTTGTGAAGAGTGGATTTGAACTTGAACATATCCCTAAGGCTCCTTAAGATAGATGGGTGCTGATTGAGGAAACAGAAGGGAGCATGGGCTTTCCTTCAAACCCTCCTCAAGCTTAGTGTATGTTTCTCTTATGATAATGAACCTTGCTTTGCTCTGTGCAGTAAACTTTCACGTACATGTTTGTCGTGAGCAATATGGACAGTAATTTGTGTCTCTTGCCTCAAATGCTTTGTTTGGAGCAAAACCCCACTAAACGTTTTCTAACCTGAATTATCTGGATGCTCTTGCACAGTGTTGTCTGTCAATCACAGAGCATTGGCTGGAAAAGGGGTGTATTAGATCTACAAGCAAGCAATACAGGCAACCCCTTTCTATTAGAAAGAGGTGATTCAGCCTACTATTTTCATTTCTTGACTATTTTCCCCTACGTTAAGCTCAGTTAGGCCAGATTATTGACTCATCTTCTCTGGTAACCTCCCGGCTGGGCATGGAGAGAGAAATTCCCAATGACAGCAAACTTGTGTTTCAAGCCCTCTCTTGCTGGGCAGAGTGGATGAACTATTTCATAACTTGTGTTTATTTAAAAAATAGTAGCACTTTCCAGTTAAAATCTTGTTGCAGACATAGGATGTAACCTTTCTTTTAGAGATGGATACTCTGACTATTCAAAAATACTGAACCCACATTAGCTCAAAAACTCCACAATCTAGGAGTTATTAAAAGCGGACTAGATCAAGAGACCACCTCTGCTGAATCATTCAGAATCTGAAGTCCATGTTCTGATGGAGAGTTTGGATGGCCAACCCAGAATTTTTCATTGTACCAAACCACTTGGAATATTGGAGATTTGGAGCCATGGATACTGAAATATATAGGGGAAAAGATTATTTGGGGTAACTTCCTACAGGGAGATTTCTATCGCTTATGGCTTTAAGGGAAAAAATCAATGGTTCTTGCAAATCCTATCCCATCACTTTGTGAGTAACAATGAGATACAGTTGTATCTAAGTTTCAGTTTTTTATTTATAGAACTTTATTTATCGAAGATCGGCCACATTTCAAGGATTTTTTTTTTCAGGATTCTTTTCCCTATTGTAATCGTATTAAACAGTTTAGGCTCAATGATACTGCAGTAACAATTCTCAAATCTTGGCATCTTAACATAGTTTCATTCTTCACTCCTACTATAGTTTAACAGTTGTCATATTGGGGTCACAGATCAGTGACCTAGACTGTTAGACCACTTAGGATTTCATCAAAGCAACATTGAGTCGTTGGGGTTTGCTACAGCAGGGGAAGACAGCAAGAAGTATGTACATTGTCTCTTAAAAGACTTTCATCAAAAAAAAAAAAAAAAGAAGCTTCACCATTTTCATTGGTCAAAGCAAGTCACATGATCATGCTTGATCATAATGTGCTGGAGAACTTTATTTTTCCTTTCTTCCCAGGAATTAAAAAAAAAATCTGGCAATAATAGAAAATACTGTTAATACTGAGCATGAGAAAATGGCAACAGTTTTGATAAATGCCAGAAAGCATCATATACATATTTTTGAAGAGAAGTGAATGCTAAACTCTTAAGGTAGGTACCTTAGAAGAAACATAGGCTGGGGGTTTGAATTACACATCACAGAGTTCTCTAGGCTCTTGCGATGGGCAGGAACACAGAGGACGAGGTGAGAGCCAAAGCTGAATGTTGCCTACACATCGCCAACAAGTGGGCAGCTTTGCCTTTACAGCACACACTATTTCTAAAATTATATAATTATCATCCTTAGGCCACCCAGAACACTCTCCTGAGAAAATATTCCCATTTCTCACTGCCCTTCTTAAAGTTCACACTGTGAACGTATCTACCATCCATGTCTATCTAGTCAGTGCAGAGGCCAGAACCATCGGTTGCCCTTTGTTTTGGCAATTAACGTTGCATTAGTCTTTCTGACAATCATATTTACTCCTGTGGCTCATTATAAGGCCTATAATTGTTTTATAATCAAAGGAGACATATAACTACAAGAATAATAAAGGGAATAGGTTATAGTCATTTGTATTTTTGAAAGATAACCATGTGGCATTCCTACCCCCTACATTCCTTTTCAGTGTATGATGCTATTTCAGCAAGAAAAAGAGGTGTCGTATTTTTCTCTACTCTCTTAAAACCTATGAAGGCTTTGATAGCTTCTGCTTTCTGACTGCTAGAAGCTGATTGTGTATAATAAGTATGGGTGCTGAAGCTTACTGTGTTGTAAGAAGCCCAAACTCAGCAGGAAGGCTTTGAAGAAAGAGATGTAACATGGAGAATGAGTATTGTTAAGGAGTTCCAAGGATTGTGAGTGACAAAGCCATCTAGAACATCCTATTCAGGTTAGGTTTCATCTGACAGTAGCCCCAACTACGACTGATTGTATCTCCATTAGACCCCTGAGACCCATTTGACCTCTGCAGACTTACAAAGCCATTAGTTTAAGCCACTAAACTTGGGGACTGTCCGTTATGAAGCAGTAGAGATGAGAATGGAATTGGTACCAGACACAAATCCTTAAAATTCTTAAGTCATTTTGTAGCCAGGGGGTGACACTTGTAATCCCAGTACTCTGGGAGCTGAGGCAGGAGGGTCACAAATTTAAAGCCAGCCTGAAAAACTTAGTGACTTGGCAAAGATCCTGCATTCAGTCCCTTGTACTGAAAAAAAAGTTGTTTCTCTCAACAAAGAGTATCAAGAAGATATGATTCTATATGCTATATCCTCAGGCATTTTTTGAATTGAGTGTTCTATAAGGTATCATCTTTATCTTTCTTAGGTCTTTAAATGTCTTAAGTCATCCCTTTGATCTGAATATAATCCTACAGGCTAGATTTTTAAAGAAGGATCCTAAATTTCATCTGTACCATGTGCCCAATTTTTATTTTGAGAACATATTCTTTATGGACTGGAAAGATGGGATATGAAAAATACTTCTATTTCTAAACATGTCAAGTCCTGGCTTCTGTCTGTTTTCTTGAAATTCTATTTGAAACTGAGCAGTTCCTTCTGTAGCTCAATTCTATTTGTGCCTTATTATATGGAGATAAAGGAATCCAGATAGTATTTTTGATGGGCTACCTGGAAACTTTCTCAGCCAGTTTGATGGGGGGTACATTTCAATTTTAATATTACAGCAGATGACAGTTTTGCTAATATTCCTTCTACTTCATAATAATTATCATCTGCACACCAGCCTCCAATAATAATTTTCTCAGTATCCTTCCAGCCTCTGCTGACATACAGTATTTCTTGAGGCCCTTCATACTTTGCTTTTTACCTGGTCCAGAGGCCAATGTAACACATTTCTGGTTATCATTTTGGAAGCATTCTACTTTTTAAATTAATTTCTTTTATCATTATCTAGTGGAACATTAAAAAAAGACCCAAAACTTAATGCATTGAAATAATAGGCTTATTATTATGCCTTACATTTCTGTGGCCTGAGTGTGCTTAGTTGAACTTTTAAAACATTATTATTCTATATGTTGGAGTTGTGCTTATTTGGTGCCTTAATGAGCTGGAATGTTCAATTTGCAGGCATGGCTGGCAGTTGATTAGAGAACTCGACTGGAGAGAGCTTACAGGTGACTATCCATGTGATCTAAGCTTCTCACAGCATGGTGGTTATGTTCCAAAAGGTGTGATCACAAGAACAAGCTTTCTTAGAAATCCATGCAGAAACTACACAATTTCTTGTAATCTAGTTTCAAGAGTCATTCTGCACTACTTATATTCTCTCGGTCAAAAGTAAGTCACAGGGCTGGGTGTATAGCCCAAGAGTAGAGTGTTTCCCTAGCATGTATGAGGCCTGAGTTCCATTTCCAGGACTGCAAAAACAAACAAACAAACAAAACCAAAAGCCTCAAACAAAAGCAAGATTAACCTATATTCATGATAGGGGGACTGCATGAATGCATATAGAGTAGGAATCCTAATTCCTGGGAGGGGATAACTTTGGAAACCAGCTACCTGGTTGAAGAGAGACTGTAATGATGGAAACAGGGGTTAATTTAAACAGCACTAGGGCCAATTATTGGCTGGAAAATTGTCTCTATTCCGGAGATTGGGGAGATAGGAGTAAGGAGGTATATTAGCCTTTCTCTAGATCCATCCCTTGAGAAATAACTGTATCCAATTAATGGACAGGACTTGGTAGCCACTAAGCACAAATAATAATGCTTTAGTCTCTTGCCACACCTTCTCTCTTTTTATGAGACTCCTTGAGACGTACAACAAAGCCTCCTTTCCCTTTTGTTTTTGTCCTGTCAATAGCCCTGTTAATGTTTTATCCAGGAAAAAATCTAGGAGTTCATAAGGGACACATAGAGAATGGTCATCACTGAGAAATCAAATAGTAAGAAATACTGATGAGGCTGCAGGGAAAAAGGAACACTTCTACATTGTTACTAAGAATGTACATTAGTAAAACTACTATGAAATCAACATGCAGTTTGCTCAAATAAGTAAAACTAGACATTCCATTTGATGTACCTATTCCCCATCCAGGTACCTTTTGGAAAGAGTTAAAAGCATCATTACTGTGAGACATGCATTCCAATGTTTATAGCAGCACAGTTCATAGTACTAAATCTTACAAACAGCCTATATGTCCTTCAGCAGATGAAAGCATAAAGAAAATGTGATGTTTATATGCCACGGAATACTACTTTGCCATAATATAGGAAAACAGATGCATCTTGAGACCATAATGTTAAGTGAAATAAATAAGACACACAAGCTCACATAACGCATGGTTTTTCTTATTTGAGAAACCCAAAGTCTTAGTTATGTCTCCCTCACTGCTGATAGAAAACATCCAACACCCAAAGTTAAAGGGGGAAAAATGTATTTAGCTCACAGTTGGTAGATGTTTCAGCTTATAATCAGCTGGCTCCAAGGCAGAGTAGCACACGCAGAGGGATGACAGTTATGACAACAAAAGCAACTAGAGATGGGGGGGGCAGACTTTTTTCTGTCCCTTATAGTGCAGGCAGGTTACCTATTACATGCACCCTTACATAGGTATAGCACTCAATCCCCTAACACCAGCATTGGACCATAAGTCAATCACAAACTCTGGATTCAGCTACCTCTGAAAAACTTGCATCCCATACTTGCATGAGGTTTTGGGGAGCCATTCAGACATAAATCATAGCACCCAAATTATAAATGAAGTGCAAAATGAGATATAGATAGTAAGTAGGAGGGTAGATCTTTCTCAAAAGGAAAGGGGGAACAGGAAGTAGACGGAGGTGAATGGGGGAGAGTGGAGTGAAAAGGGATTCACAAAGAATTTAAAATGTGTTATGTACATGTACCAACTCCACACAACGAATATAAACATTATGGCAAGCATGAACTAATTAAAATAAAATAAAATAAAATAAAATAAATAAAATAAAGTGTGAATGGACCGTAGGGGAAAATGTCATTCTCTCGTATCTGTCCTTTGGGGGATCAGCACCATCAGAGCAGGCTGCTAAAGACAGAACCGGGGCGGGTCCGAGCTCTGTGCAGTGGCTCTGGAGTGCGGGACCAAGAGGATGAGGGAAGAGAAGCAGAGCTGGAGGACGCTTCGGTCTGTGAAAGTGGCTTTTGGCTTTGAGGCAACAGTCATATTTCATGTCTTCTGCGGTGTCTCGTACCTTTAAATGTCAGTCTCTGCAGCCGCCTTATCTCCTGTAGCACATTTCAATTAGGTATTCCAACTCATACTCTTTGCTTCCAGGGTAAATATGCCGGAGGTGATATTTACTGTTACAGCAGCATTTTAAATACTTCAGGGGAAAAAGCCGAATGAATAGCAGCTTCTCCCTTATAGTAGCAATAATAAAACATAAAAATAATAAAAGAGAGAGGATGTAAAATCTGGGTTTGATGCCAATACTTTTCTGACTTAAGTGAGTGACTTTCACTCTCATGCTTTTGTCTCTTCTCTCAGATTCCTGCTTCAAAGTGAAAGCCATGAAGTTTATGACAGCAGTACCCACATCCCTTTCATGAGAGCCCCCAAGTTTCCCCAGAACATTTAGTGTTCCACTGACAGACACCTATGTTCCTGTTGCACTTGCAGTCTCTTCCTTCACTGGCTTGGACAGATGTGTGCATGTTGTCAGAATCTCCTTTGTCTGTAATTTACTAGGAACGACTTCTTATTCCTCAGCCCTGGGACATTTTGAGCTCTCAGAACACCACCAACCTCACCCATAGGAGGTAGATGGTTGAAAGACTGATGCAACTAGTGTGCCTTTCTTCCTTGAAATGCAGCCTCATTCCTGTGCCTGACAGTGCAGGTCCTTCAATCTGATCTATACTTCACAGGTCCTCTCCTACTGGTTTTCACATCTGCAATTTTAGTGGGCTTTTGTCTGCAGTGCCTCCCTAGTAGGTTTTATGTGTTCTTCTGTCCAGATCCTCTGTGGGTCTGTCACAGTGCTTGCTACACAGTGACAGGGTAGGAGACTTCTTGGCCACTATTCTTCCGTATAGTTAGAATCTTTCCTTTAGATTTCTTCTTTGTGTCTAATTCCCACCCATCCTTAAGGGATCAGATTATGTCCCACTTTCTTTGTTAATCCTTCCCTGACTGTTCAGTACTCAGTACTCAGCACTGCCTCCCTTCCTGAATGTCTAAGGTATCCATTGCCCTTAGCACTGACCTGGTGCTAGGCAGATATGATCTTACAGTGTTTCACGTCCGTGTGTTGTCTACTCAGTAACTAGATCGGCAGCACCTTCTGAACAGGGATAACTGTCGCTTGTGCTTATGAGTCTAAGTTTCTTGAACATAGAAGGTACTTGGTTAATATTCATTGATTAAGGGACTCAGAGAGAGAATGAAAGCCAGGATCCTGCAAAAGCTGCTTTCTGTTGTCATTTTGCTCATTCAAAAATCATAAACTTGCCTAGATCATGGCCTATCATTTCCCCCCAAGTAGAACTGTACTGTTTGTATTCTTTACAGTCTTCTCTCAGCCTCATCCCTAAAACTATTGATCGGGGAAGAGTTTCTTAGCGTGAGAGAATTTCAACAGCTTCTGAAGTGCTTTGAAAATAAAATTTTCTTGTTTATTAGTGTGAGGGAGATTAGTTATTAGGCTGTGTTCTTGAGTTCAAGTCCAGAGCAGATTGGAGTAGAATCCCACAAAGGTTCCAGTTTTGTCTCTGCCATTTATTAATCAATTTGTCTTTCTCTGTCTCAGTTTCCCTATCTGTGAAATTGATTCAATAATGGCTATCTACCTAAAGAGGTTACTATGAAGCGTCAACATGATGATAAATGTAAAAGTTCTTCAAATAATATAAAACATTATATACGTGTTAGGAACTAGGTTTGCAATAACTTGTAATCATCAGATGGTAGGTTTTGAGGGTTCATTCCATATATAGCTAGGTATAGATAGAACCATCTCTACTACATATAGTAAGATTAGCTAAGGAATTAGGGATTTGTAATTTGCATGATCTGAGTTATGACCTACGGATTGTGGAAAGTTGAAAAAAGGATTGTAGCCAGGCAATCACATGAGTGCAGCATCCATAATTAGCTCAAGTAAGACGAAAGGTAAACTATGTAACAAAAATTGACCATGGAGCTGTCATGAACACCCTGAATTTCAGTAGATTCTATCCCTTAGACATTTCAGAGCACTATGAATTTTGCTCTCTCCATGAACTGACAGATCTGCTGCTATGTAGCTTTTTGGCTTCTTGGTCAGTCAGTTGTGTCCAGCTTCCTCATTACATTCATCCTTCTAAATCAATTCTGGGAGCCCAAATTAAGCCTGCAGCCTCCAAAAGGACACTCTAAAAACCAGACTCTCCTGACCCATCTGATGCTGCTGCTGGCTTTGGCTGCAGCCCAGGAAGGACAAATAGTGGCTCCAGGCCAGGGAGTCTGCTCCTCTCAGTCCTGTTTTCATGTAAAAGTCAGTTTTGAAAGGAAGTCAGGTAAGTGCTGTCTGCCTTGGAGGGGGCACTGCCCCTGGCTACAGTGGCCCTTTCTCTCTGCTTCTTTTTCTTCCCATTTTCCATGTGGCACCAGTAGCTGAGTAAGGGAAAGCTGTGAGGTTTAAGGGTCCTGCTATTTGCTGGGCTAGATTAATAACCCAGAGCTCTAAATGGGCTGTTTGGGGGTAAGACAGCTCAGCCACGCAGCACTGGGTTATGGGGATGCCAGCTGGAAAGTGAGAGCCTACTGGAGGAGACAGCTGGCAGCAGATGATGAAGTGGCAAGCCCTCCATGCTTGCTCTCAACCCCCACCTGCCTTCTTTCCTCTATTTCTCTTTTCTCCTATTTTACTTTGTGCTTCTGTGATGTCTGTGCACCAGTGGTTCCAGCCTCTGACGTCTGCTGCCCTCTGCTGGGAAGAGAGCTTCACTGGGTGAGGAAACCAGCCTTACTGCAGAACCAATCCTTCTGTGGCTAGTATGGATTTGGCTTGGGGAAGGGTGAAAGATTCAGAAAGCTCCTTCCATCCAAGTGTTTCCTGAATAAGTCAACTGGGCATGAATCTTTGCAATCAACCACTAAGAAGTCATTGCTTTGGGTGCTTCTTGTTCCCTGTTTAAAAAATGTGCGTGCGTGTGTGTGTGTGTATATGTGTGTGTAGACGAGGGGATTCCTACGTCTTATCTGGGTTGAACACTGCATACTGAGACCTTTCATAATGAGTCACTCTTAAATATCACCAGATACTTTAAGTTATAAAATTAGCTAGGCATGGCCCTCTCTTAAGGGAAGGTGACTAAAGAAAACTTTTTTGAGGGGGTTGTAAAGAATGGGCCTGAAAGTCTCTTGGGCTCATTGAAAAGTGAGACTTTTGAGTGGCCAGGAGGCAGCAGAAGAATGGGGGGAGTCAGATGGAAGTGGGGCTATGGGCCATTATGGGGATACATACAATGTACATAGGAAGGTAGATAATCAATTGGCCTTCACTACTTTGCTGTTTTCTCCAGAGCTGGCCATGCCAGCGAGCTATGCCCAGTTGGCTTTGGAAGGTAGATGGACAAGAGGATACCTGCTTCCAGCATGACAATAGGATAACCCTGGTGCAACTCTTCAGCCTAGAGTGCAGCCCAGCCAGATAGGAGCTATGCCTTCACTGACACACAGTAATTCCACTGGAGGGATTTATTATCCTTCCGTGAGCTGCTGCCAAGACTCTTGGTTAGAGCTAATGGGGCTCCCCAGCCAGAGACTGTCTGCTAGTGATGTGGATAAACAGTGCCAGGGAGGAAATAGGTTTCCTGTTCTTAATGGGCTTGTTAAACCTCTTATTGAGTATAGCTTAAATGAATTTATTATGGATAATAATAATAGTAAGCAAATATTATTATTAGTAGTAGAGAGTTCTGATCTCAGCCTTAACTGCACTTCCTGTTTTAACCTTGCCAGCTCAGAGGTTCAGAGGAAAACAGGGAGTGATGCTGAGGCCAACAATTGAGGAAGATGGCAATCTGTCTTTGTTGCCCATAGCTCATTCTCAATTCTGAGCCCTTTTCATGATATCTCTTATTTTCTCATTCCTTTCATTCAGTGTTCTCAAGCTTTCATTCTATCATAGCGGATGAAACTATAATCATCTCTTTGTCTTGTTTTACTTAGGTCTGAAAGCCATGAAAAGTTCTGAGGTTAAATTTAGCAGTATGACAAAGGAGATTTTGAAGGTAATAGTCATGGAGGGATCTTAAGAATGAGGCTTACATTTTCATCTCCAGTGACAAGGTCAGAATGTTTGGATCTCCTGAAAGTTCATGCTCTGAAAGCTGGTGATGTTATTAAGGGGAACATCTTTTGAGAGGTGGTTAGGTCATAACGGGCAGAACCCTCCTGATTGGGTTTAGTGCCTGAATACAAGAAGGTCCAGATAGCAGGCTTGTTCCTTCCCCGATGCGAGAACACAGCAAGAAGGCACTGTCTGTGGACCAGGAGGTCTGTACTCATCAGACGCTGACTCTATAGGTGACTTAGTCTTAGACTTCCCATCTTTCAAAACAGTATGGAATAAGTTTCTGTTGTTTATAAACTTCCCAGTCTGTGGCATTTTGTCGTAGCTGCCTTAATAGACTAAGACATCAGGTTTCCATCAGGGACAGGATGTGAGGTTTATCTCAGACTTTAGTCATTTATGTATGAAGTTCACTGTTCTTGCTATAACTTCCTATAACAGTGTTGATTTTCTTTGCATTGGCATTTGACTTAAGTAGATTTGGCATCTTGTTAAGAAATATGTCTGTGAAGTCATGGATTTGAAGTGCAAGCCAGGTTTCTAACTGAATACATATTAAAATGAATACCTAATAGCAATATTTTTGTAAAAGTTCACGTATGTGGCAAATGTGTCATACTCTTGAGAGGAGATGTATTACCCTTCTGGAAACTGCACTGTAGAGTAACAGGCTCCCAGTCTTTAGTGGGCACAAGGAACATAAGCAGGGCTTGGTGAACTGTAGCTGGCTGGACCCCTTCTTCAGACACTACAAGTCATCATGGCTGTAGGGGGAACCATAGCTTGACGTTTCTAGCAAACACTCAGGAGATGCTGGTCTTTGGGGTGTCGGGGAATGGGGAGGAGTCCACACTTGCAATGGGTACCAACCTAATATTCAGGACTGCACTCTTTTTTCCACAAGTGTGAGTTCTACCATCTGAAACTGAAGATAGAACCTATACCACAGGGTTTATGGTCATTAAATTAATTCCTATGACATGTAGAATGACTTGTTAGAGTAAGTAATGAATAAGGCATAATGATTGGAGATCATTCTACTCAGGCAGTGGACATAATGTTCATGTTCTCTCATTTCATATCTGAAATCCTAATTCCCAACATATTGTGTTTGGAGGTGAGCTCTTAGGGTGTTAATTAGTTAGATGATAAGGATGGGGTCTCTTATTAGTGCCCTATAAAAAGGACCTCTCTCTTATTCTCTTTTCATGATGTAAGGATGCAGTGATAAGACAGCACCCTGAAATTGAGGATGAGAATTCTCATCAGAACCCCAGGACCCTTATAGGCAAACACCCTTGTCCTGGGTTTCCAGCCTTCAGAATGGTGAGAAATACATTTCTGTTGTTTATGAACTCTCTTCAGTCTGTAGTGCTTTGCTATTACAGCACAAATGGACTCAGACTACCTGTTGGGAGTTTTCTGAACTGTAGGCTTTTTAGTGTTCAGTTCTGGAAATACAGGCAGTTCTGTCTGGGTGGCCAGGCTATTCTCCAGGGATACCTGGCACACAAACTTGTAAAAAAAAAAAAAAGAAAAGAAAAGAAAAGCAGAAAGAGAATGCACGCTGTTTTCCTTTCCTTCCAGGGAAGAGGGAAGCATTTCTTGTGCTCATTGTGTTCTGAGACACTGGCAGACAAAGTGTAACTTACATTTTTATTAAATTATTATGTTTATGATTTTTAAAAGATTCCCAGTGATTGAGACTCCTTTCTGCACTCAAAGAGTTCACCAATATAAGTCTAAAAAGACAAGGCCCTCACTGCATGATTGAAGCCCCAAAATTTTATTCTCACTTTTCCCAGACCAGAGAACCATGAGAACCAAGCTCAGCATGTAGGAGGAAAAATTCACCCTGGTGATGGCAGAGGTCTGATGCCTAGGCAGTGCCAGCAGCAAGGAGACCCTATCAGGCTCTTCCTGAAAATCTGTTCTCTCTGCTCTGGCAGCAGTCTGACATCACTGGTCTCTATTCATCTGAATGTATTGTTCACCAGCTCTTTTATCATGTTACTTTCCTACATCATTCCACAAACAATGCCTGACCAGTTACGGTGCTTAGAGCAGGGAAGTGGCATCCTCACAGATTATTTTAAAGATAACCAATCACCATCTGGAGCATGAGTTGAAGGATGAATGACGCAAGGGAGAGTGACAAATGAGGAGGTGAGAGTGGCAATGAATGATAGCAACAATTCGGAACTAAAAATGACCAAGTCTAATGTTTAGAGGCCTCATTTTCTCTTTGAACTTCAAAGACAAAGTATGAGTCAGTGGCTTTGTGCGCAGTGGGTGCAGTGCTTGTACTTGTCTGTGGAGGAGGCGCATCTGTTTTGTTGGCAAGGTGAAAGCCCCTAAGGAAAATGGGGCAACAAGAGTACAGGTTATCAAAGAGGATTGTGTTTGGGAATGCACTGGCTGTGGTCTTTTCCATTTTCAGTCTGTTCAACTCAACACACACTGGGCATTTACAAGATGTCAGACATTAATGTCTATTCAGAAATAACACTCATTCTGATTTTGGTGTTGAAAGGGGACTGGATGCATAGAGGGGGAAATCCCATGTCTTCTCACGTACACACACATTCATACCACACCATATCAGTCTTGAAGTCCCTCAAGGGCCTCAGTGGATTGATGTGATAAGTCCATAACAAATTTGGGTGTGCCCTGTATGCAGGCTCTTGGCTGCCTTTTATTAAGCTGCTCTCCTCTTCCCATTGAATTAAAATCTCCAAAACCCTGTGATTTAAAGGGTCCACAGTTCAGTGTCTCTTGTCCTGAATGGACGTGTAATATTCTGCAGCCGTGTTCTTGCTCCCCTGTGTTTACTGGAAGCTGCCACCCAATCTTCCTCACTCTCAGAAAAGGCTATGGCTGGATCCAGAGCCCTGGCTATTTACATGCCTAGCTCCTGCCTGCTTTTTCAAAGCTCTTTGTTCAAGTGTCAGTACTGGTTTGTAAAACATGAACAGAGTTGGGGGGAAAAGTAATTACAGTTCCCATCTGGTGTTTCTGCTGACATGATGCTGAGCTGCCTGACTGCACTTCTTTCCTGTGCCTTCTCTCATTCTGTCTTTTCAGTCACAGCCTCTCTCTCTGTCTCTCTCTGTCTCTCTCTGCTTCTCCCCACTTCTCGGAACCATGCCTTTGTCCCTTGCTTACTCTTGCTTTTCCGTGTGTCAGGGATGCACACACATAAAATAGCTGACTTTGCCATCGTCTCTGGGTATCCTAGCCTAAGGAGCCTGCTCATTTTTAATGTGCCAATATGTTAGAGCCTGGGATTGTGCAGGATTGTGATGTGTTCATTTCCAAGGGGCCACGATGGGCCATCATCAGAGCGTGAGTCTATTACTAAACCTTTTGGATCAGACTGATGCAGGAACCCTACATCATTATTTTAGATTGTGGAAACTTCCAGTAAGGGAGTATGCCTTCCATATGATGCTATCTTAATTTTATTCTTTGTGATTAATGCTTTAATATATCAGGACTTGGTTATAGGCACATCTGTATTCTTGCCCGTGGTGTTTAGGAGATACCTTTAACCAATGGTCACAATTGGTGGAAGGCACAGTGTAGAGTATTGAATGTCTAATTTATAGGTCTCAAAATAACTTTAACTTTAAAGTTAGACATGATGAGCTAAACACCATTGTTAGATAAGCATCTCTTTTATGTTTCATCAGTTATAATGACCACTGCATCATAAGAGACATTTAAACTTCAATGTGGAGGAAATACATTGCATTATTATAGAGCACTTATTTTGCCTAGGTGCTGGGGATTGAACCCAAAGTTTTGTGCATATATATATATATATATATATATATATATATACATATATATATCAAGCACATGTTGTACCACTGAGCTATACCCCCAGACCTTAGGATGGTTCTTTACATCTTTACATTAAATACATGCAGGTTTAATTTAAAAATCTGAAGTCATTTTAATAGAATGAATGTTATTCATTGTAATATTGGAAAGATGACACGTGACTTCTTAGTCCCCAGGTGGAGTAAGGAGGGGAGGCAACAGGAAAGATCTTACACTTTAACTTTTCTCTGTAGCCACCAACTCAGTGCTGATTTTCTGGAATTTATCTCCCTCCCTGATTGCTTCCAAATTCTTCCAATCTTGGGTACTTACTAACTGTAACTGTTTGTCATGAATTAACTTATGCCGTTCGGCATTGTTTTATGTTAATTCATTTACTGCAAATATGTTGTCTTGGACTTTCACAAACACATGCACGTATATATTTGTGTACTCGTGTATCCATACTTGGCACATCCCATGCATTCGTTATTTCTTTAACATATGTAACACTTTTAGCCAGATGCAGTGGCATGTGCCTGTAATCCCAGCCACTCTGTAGGGTGAGCCTCCAACATTGTAAGTTTGAGGACTGCTTTGGCAACTTAGTAGCCTGTCTCTAAAAAACAAACAAATGAAAAGTCAAAAAAAATGAGTGGATATGTGAAAAAGGGCTGGGCTTGTATTCAATCTCCAGAAACACACACACATACACACACACACACACACACACACACACACACAAATCATAAACAACACTTTTCATTTTCTCTCTAATTTATTAGTAAATACCATGATTTATGTTTTTTATAATTGTTAGGCTTACAGTCAATACCATCATCAATAAAATGTTAGCTAAAAAATAATGATGAATCATTTTTGCTAAAATAATGAATATGATCGAATATATGCCATTTTTGTAGGAAAAAGTTAGGGAAGATCGTTTAGTACATAGAGAGGGAACTCAGAAGAGTCAGTAGAATTTCCAGCTTACCCCACAGTTTTCTGTCCTTCTTCTATGTATTACATTTCTTGCCATCAGAGCCTATGCTTTTTCTTCCTTGTTTCCCTCTTAGTCCAATGACAAGCACAAAATCCTGTTCAAGCTCAATGCTTATTGGTTGCTCGAGGAGCTATGTGGATGTGGGTTGGTGAAATTTTTCAGAAAACATGGAGGACTTGGATTGGATACGTAGGAGTGATTATAGGATGGTTGTATAATACACACACCACGGCAGCAAAGACATATCATTGAGGGGTTTTTAAAGCAGGTATGACAGTAGAGATAAGAAAAATGAGTACCTAAATGATACAGCTTTTTAAAAAGTGCATTTGTGAGTCCTTAACAACTTGAGGTTTGGAAAATAATTCATAGGATAAGATTTTGGTTAGAGCACTTCACTACTGAGGATTCTAAGAAACCCACTCATGCACAGTGGTTTGTTCAATAAGTATTTAACAAATACCTCTGTGCTAGAATTATTCTAGGTGGCAGGAATATAGCAGTGGGTAACAGGAAGTTCTTGTCCTCATAGAGATTGTAGTCTAGTGAAGTATGATAGGAAATCTACAAAATAAATAATTCTGCAATATTCTAAATGATTCTAAGTATTCTGAAGAAAAATGAACCTATAAATAGAAATTGAGCAAGCTGGAATTGGGGTGATAGTGGTTGAAGGTTAAGTGGGATACAAAAGATACAGTAAATAGGTAGCCCTGGTATAGCATTGTTTTTCAGGGACAAAGCAAGATGTTTGGGATGCCAGTGGTCTCAAATTCTCCAAGTGCAATTTGACTTTGCATCCCAATTAACAGTGACAGCACACTGCTTTAAAATGAGAAATAAAGTGGAAGGAAGCAAATGCTTGATAGTTGACCTGACATTCACTGTTGCAAGATTGGAAATGTACAATAAATGTCACTGATGGAGCAATATTCATGAAGCAAAAATGTCAGTTTTCAATTTGGTATGAGGATGGTTTGACATGTATTAGTCGCACACTGAATATTATCATAATTAATGCATTAATAATGTAGCTGTCCTTTTTCTCTCCATCCCAAGTTTAAAAGGAGGAAATGGAGAGAGGCAGGTGAAAAAACAACTCTTGCCCTGATCAGACCTTTACTGCTGGCCTTTATCTCTGTCTTCCCCCCTGCTGTATCTGCAGCTTTGGCTTCTGATTGGTACTGGTCCAAATTCTTCCTTCGTGTTTCCCAGAGCAAAACCAGTGGTCTTAGTACCATTAATGGGGTTGACTCAGCTTTTTAGAGGCAATTTGGAAATATCTATCATAAACCCTGAAAATTAAGATGCTGTTTGGCCCAGTATAGGAAATTGCCCAGTATAGGAAATCCTTCTGCCAAGGGATTTCTCCTTAATTTTCAGCAGAATTTAAAAAAATATATTTCTGAAGCTACACATATTTATTGTGAAGCAGCATTTAAGCAAAGTAAGAATATAAAAATCTGTGAGTCTGCAACCTAGGGAAAACTACCATTACTATTTTGGTGTTTGTGCTTCAGTTTTTTTTATAACTATACATATTCATATTGGTAAATATCAGATATAGTTCAGTAACCAACTTTTAGCTGTTAAATATAGTATTTTATTATACAAATATAGCATGACATAATTAACAAATCCCTTCTTTTTAACTATTGAGTATAGTATTTTATTATACAGATTAGCATGCTATAATTAACAAATTTCTTCTTTTTTTTTGTACTAGAGATTGAACTCATGACCTTGTGCTTGCCAGGCAGGTTCCTGTGCTGCTGAGCTAAACCCCCAACCCCAATTTCTTTGACATCATTGTTTCTACATTTTTGATACTATAAACGATATTGTGTAGAAATATTTGTAGCTAAATGTTTATATTTATCTATGATGACTTATACTGAACAACTTCTTAGATATAGAGCTATTATAGTAAGAATTGTTCCAAACAAATAAAAATCCTGTGTCATAAGCAATAAGCATTAATACTCATGTAACTGTGGTCAACTTGGTGGCTCTGATGATCTTAGTTAGACCTGGTTTTATGCTAGAGACCCACAAGCTGGCTGATGGCTGGTCTAGGCTGGCTGGGGCTGGAAGGACTTTATTCTGCTCCTGTTTCTCATTCTGCAGCAGGCTGGCTCCAGCATGATTGTGTGTCACTGGCGGAAGTGTGGACAGTTTCATTCTTAAACCTACTTTGCTAAAGAAGTGATCTAAGTTTAGAGTCAAGGAACAGACAAATTTTTCCTATTTACATTTTGAGGGTCTGACAGTTTTACATAGCAAAGATCATGGATTCAGAGAAGGATACAAAATTGGGGTGAAATTTGCAATTTCTTATATTGGGCCAAACAGCATCTTAATTCTCAGGGCATATGATAGATATTTCCAAACTGCCCTCTAGAAAAGCTGAGCCAACCCCATTAATGGTACTCCATTTCTTGTAATTGTGACCAAGTCTGTAAGTGACATATGACTTCCAGTCTTAGCTATTTGGATTGACATCTATATTTGGCCCTTTAGGCTCATAGTTTCCCTTTGTTTTGATTCTTTTATTGCAAAGTACCTCCAAATGGTGTGTCTCTCATTTATTTATGCTCTCCATGGTACTTTCTTTTACCCCTGTTATCTTGCATGTGTGATGACTGACTTCCAGATTTCTGAACTATTTAGAAATATCTATAATGGCCTCTTCCTCAAGTTTTCCAAATCAGCAGAAGTTTACTATTGGTTTTTAAACTCTGCTTCCTACACTGAAGTGGGAAAATTGTAAGTCCTAATTATTCTTGCTATATGTGTTAGATATTTCAGGGCCACAAAAGAACTTAGAATTCAATTTTGCTTATATATAGTATTGCTCTACATAAACAGTTATTGATACAGATGGATATATATAGATGACATATGCATATGAATACAGATAGAAATTTGCCAAGCGAATCAGTCAACCACTGTTGAAGTTTTGGTGTATTTCGATACAGAAAAATTATGCATGAATTAAAAAATTAAAAATTGTATATAGAAACTGAGGGTCAGAAAAGGTAAGTGACTTTCTTCATTTTCTCTATATAAATAAAAGCAAGATCGTGGCTAGAATCCAATTTTGCTAGTTCCTGTTTTAACACTCCTTGAAGGCAATTCCATAATATAACCTCTGAGACCCAGCTGTCTTTTTTGTTGTGTTTGTTTATATCCAACTAGTATTGGCAGGTTGATTTGGTTTGGTTTTGCAAGTGTTTTGTTCTTTAAAAGAAAATAAAGAATAGTCAAAAAATGATCACATAAGTTAGCTATGTGACATTAGTATGCATACTTGTATAAACTCTAGGTATATAAATTCCTGTGTCTTCAAAATCTGACAAATGACTTAGTTAAATAGTAGGCTATGTCTGCTAAATCACATTAATGCTCCCAAGTAGTTGCATTTTGAGTTCTGGACGTATAATTTGTCATAGCCATCCTATGTTCTGTATAATTATATGAATTATACATGCAAAAGAAAACTGAAGATTTAGTGTAGAACCAGATAACCTTTTCAAGAACATCTAAATTGGTTAATTGATTAAGTTTCTCACTATGAACATTAAGATGGGACATTAAGATGGAGCATTCTCCCCTGGAGCCAAACCTCGCGAGGGGCTTTTCTGAAGGATTGGAGGACTGGTTAGGAAACTAGGGCATAAACGTATACCCATATACATTTGGAAATAAGTCTTTGCTTTCTAAGTCTCCCTTGTCTCATTTCCCTTTATTCTCAGCACTACTTCATGGATACCCAAAGGAAAGAACAACACAAATATTATGTATTTCTCTAGACAGTGGGGATTGGCACATATATTGCCATGGTGATGAGGACCTGACACATACATTTAAGATGCCCTAACCTACCAAATGCCAAAAAGATTTTGGCGTCTTGAGCATACTGTTCTGAGCCAAAGTGAGATGTGAAACTGAGTCATATGGGGACTGGAAAACGTGTCTGAATTAGCCCTTTTTATCCATTTAGGGCTTCTGTATGTCTTCCTGGATCATGAAGGAAATTAACACTAAAACATGGGCACAACCCAGAAGGGATGAAAAGACTGAGTCTTGAGGCAGCTTCACTAAGACAGAGGAGAAGGAAGCCCAGATCCTAAGAAAAATGTCTAGGTTTAATAAGAAATAAGAGAAGGTTCTCTCTTATGCTTTGTGGTGTTTGTTTTCCATTGTACCACTCGGTTAGTGGAGGATGACTTTATGCGTATGAAAGGGAACTGAGAAGCTGTTACAGAATGCAGAGGGAAATTTCAGTTAATGAGAGGATACTAGAGATGTGCTCTCTTCACAAGCACATAGGCATCTGGGCTTCACTTAACTCACTGAAGAGGATCTTGGAGATGTGCTCAGGTCTAGATCTAGATCTACGGGCTTTGTCTTGAAGGCAAGGTGCTCGGTTACAGCTAGTTTAAACAAGCATGCCACCAGTACCAGAATAAATAGATTTTGATGAACTGATTTAGTTCGTATCTCCCTTAGGGTACAGCTTAGCTTTCTCCACTTCACTGGTGCAATGAGAATCACTAGCCCTGTTTTCAAGTCCCGTCCAAATTCAGATTTAACCACTTAGCAATTACAACCACAGTGACATCCACATAGTTGTTACAATGTATGATTAAGACATTTTGTGGGGAGTGGAATTTTTTGTGGAGAAAAATAAAAATGATAAAGCCGGAGAGCAAAGAGGTAGATTGGAGCATATGGCCGTGTGGGAGGCACCTCCTCATCCTGCAGGGTCACTGTGATGGCCCCAGAAATCAAGCACAGAGTCTGTGTTCGATGATATTAAGTGGCTAAAAGAGGTAAAGGGCACAGCACAAAAGTTCACCTATCGTGTTTGATTTTGTTAAGCATCACTGCCACAGTCTGTACTTACTCTGTACCTCTGGCTGGAAAATAATTAGCAGAGAGCACAAGAAGGAATTGTGAGTGACAGCAGCGCACATTTGTTAAAAAGTTCTCCCAAGTCATCCCATCTCCTCACTTCACCTTTCTGTTGGTTTCCTGCTCTGAAGTTTTACAGTAAGAATAGAATATTTTCCGTCCCATAGTTTCCTTGGGAGGATTCAATGTACGAATACAATTAAGACAGTGAAAATAGTGTTGGCATATGGAACTGGTCTTTGAATACTAATTGTTGTTCTTTTCTGCCTGTTATACCCAAATTGTTTTGGCAGCTATATCTCATATGAGAATATTTAATATTTTAGTTGTAACTTTTGCATTTTCCCACCCAAGAGAAAGAGCGAGGAAGCCGCGGGTACCGCTGATGAGCGCTGGGAGACAGACACCTGACAGTGGTTAAAGTGTACCCAGGCCTGCCTGCTCACCTCGACTGCTGCCAGTGGCCTGAAGGCAGGGACTGTCAATCTTATTAAATTCCAGTTTTCATGACTGACCTCCACTTACCCCTTTCCTACTGCTGCTGAGCACTTGTCCTCACTGCCACCAGGCTCAGTTGGAGTTGTGGACTTCTTTCGGAAATGTTCTTGGCTCCCAAAGGGTCTCTCTCTCTCTCTCTCTCTCTCTCTCTCTCTCTCTCTTTCTCTCTCTCTGTCTGTCTCTCTGAGTTCCAATTACCTTACCTGTCCTTTCCCTCTTTTCCCCCTCACCTGCAGCAAACCCAGAGAGCCCAGGAGGTCTCTGCCCCCCTCAAGGGCTTCCTTCCTAGTTGGAGGGAGTCAGGCTCAGTTCACCCTTGGGTTTCCCTTAGCACCCACCCGTCAAAGGTTAAACTATAATAACTGTTTGCAGGACTGAATCTGCAATAGTGCGCCCTGCTTTGAGTCCCATCCACTGTATATATGGTTCCTATGGCAGCTTTGTTTATTATGCAGAACAAAATTGTTCCTCTGCCTTGGAAACAAGACAAAAAGAGGTCAAATAAGTTTCTAGGATGACTTTGGAGAACTTTTGGACAAATGTGTGCTGCCCTGGACAGCCCCAAAGTCTATTTTCATTTCCCTGAACTGTGTATTGAAATGTTTGTATCTTAGAACTTGAAAAGGAAAAAAGGTGTTCTTCACCACTTATCAGGAAATTTTCTGTCACACACTGTTCTATGAACATAAGAAGAATGGTTAGCATTTATAAAGAATCTGCTATATACTGGCTGCTCTACAAAAGAAGCTGCCTTGCATATGTTTCTCATTAGTCCTGAGGATTAAGTTTGATTAACCCCATTTTAAAGTTAAAGAAACTGAGACTTAGGTAGTCACTTGATCAAGATCAAAAGGTAAGTGACTGGCATAAATCATTGATTTAACATTAACTTGGTTTTAACTGGTCTCAATTTTAAATTCTTGTCTTAGAATATTTAGGATGCTATAAAAATGTAACAGATTATAAATAATATAAATTTAATTCTTATGTTTGTGAAAACTGAGCAGTTCAAGATCGAATGCTGACAGGGTCCGTGTCTGGTAAGCTCTGCTATCCACTTCCAAGGTGGCTCCTTTCTATTGCATCTTCCAGAGGAGATGAATACTGTTCCCTCACAATTCATGGGAGCCAAAAGGGAAAATGCTAGCTTTCTTCCAATCATTTAAGAAGTTGCTAGTGCCACTTATGAAAGATCTACCTTTAATATTATTGCATTGCCAGATAAGTTTCAACTCATGAATTTTAGGAGATATATAGTCCAATATCTTTTAACTAATTTTTTCTACTTGAGCATATATTTCTTTCTCTAAAGACAGGAATACATTTATTGAAATATCTTTTCCTGCTCTGTAATATTGAAGTGGCTTTATTGTGAACATACATACATTAAAGATGTCAAATGCCTAAATCCTGCACTTCATTTCATCCTGCAATGATTTATGCCAGTCACTTACCTTTTGATCTTGGTCAAGTTTACTGATTACTCTAGAACAAGAGAAACTGAAGAAAAAGAAGGAGAATCAATTTCAGGTTGTGCACACAACTCCTACAGTTTATATATTTTGTTTACAAGTTAACTCAGCTCATCCTAAGAACAACCATAGTAGGGCTTAAATAGTCTCAGCTTAACATCTCTTTATTATGTTCTGCTCATAACTTTTTTGATTCAATATCTATCTTCTATAGGCATGTAATTTTCATATTATTCTACTTGGTAGTATTATACTCATGATCTGTATAGCCCTAACCAGTGAGGGACAGTTTGAGGGGTTTGTGGATGCCTGGGAGAGACACGGGGTGATTTTGGAGAACTGGAGTATAGGAAGCTTGGGAGGTCTCATGTAGCTGTCAGTCAGCTTGCACTACATTTTTAAAAAATGCAGCTTTAGTTTTGTAGTGTTCTGTCCTCTCCCAGGTCTGTTCTTTTCCTCCACCACTACTTGGGTTCCTACCATGGAAGAAAATCAACCATGTCAGTTTTTTTTTTACCATCAGGCAATGTTAATATTCAAAGAAGAACCCATCTGGATGATACAGTATATGTTACTGGAAGCTCTACATAAATACATCCAATGCAAAGAAAGTCTCACTCACTTAAACATAGATTCCTGTTCTCAGATAACAGCCATCATACATTTCATGCAGTTCTTTCTAGAGAATGGCCGTGTACAAAGATATACGTATCCCACTCCATTTTGTCTTCATACACGGTACTGGATGGAATGCTGATGCGATTTTTGTTGTAGACCCCTTCAAAGTACCCTGTGGTACAAGTCAGGGCCTCTGGAAGACTAGCACCTATAAAGGGAAAGTGCTGTTTCTTCTTCTGGGGTCCACCCAAGTCCATAAAATAGGTTTGTTAAAGCTTAGGGGATCAGTTTTCCACTGGAGACCCAAGTCACAGTATTTTCCAACAGTTGAAAAATCAGTATAGAGAGGTAAGATTTACTCTTCCTGAAGGCTACCAACACTTTAACAAAGTTTAGAGTTGAAGAAAAAAACCTGTGGGTGATTATATCCTTCATACATTTCCATAAGTTTTAATAAAGATCATGTACTTAAAATGAAAAACACCAACTCACTTGAAAAAAAATTATGATCAGTTCCCACTGAAGTAGAGTCTAAAGATCTCAACTTATTACATGTACTAATAAAGCTTTTATTGGTTACAAACAAATGCACAATCCCTTTATGAGAAACCCCGGGGGACAGCTACTGTTGCTTTAAGATAATAGAATTGGGTTTTAATAAGTATAATGGTAGAAATAACAGTCTTCAGAAAATAAAAATGAAATAGTTTTAGTAGCATTGGTCTGAGAATATCTGCAGTGAATAGACAGAGAGCCTTGAAAGCTCTCTGGGACCATGAAGTGCCCATGAGTAACAGGAGCCCTAAGGGTGTTTTTAAAAGCTGTACTATATGCAATTCTACTCGCATTTTTGGCCTCTTTTATTTTATTTCCCTCAAAGTATCTCCTATACTTTGAGCTCTGGCCTCTGTGAGCCTGTAAGATTGCTGAAGGTGGACCATGGGCCTTTTCAAACACAGCACAGTGAGTGCCCAAATAACATACTTTTTATTTATCAAGAGTCTACTGTGTTCCAGGAACTGTTCTAACCATGCATTCACTTACTGAATGCAGTAATCATGTAAAATTGATAGCATATTAATTCTTTTATAGCTGAGGACACTGAGGTACTGGGAGGTGAAGATGGTTGTCCAGGGGCTCTCTGCTATCAGAAGGCTGGGATATGATGAAAAACCATCCTGCCTTTGCTGCAGAGCTCTCACCCTAATTGGTGTACACATTACCTCCCAGAAAGCAAGTGCTTGTGCATATGGATTATCTGTGTGTGCATGTGGTTTTTTGCAGATATTTGTTGATAACACTGTGATTGGACAAGTAGGAATTCATTTAAAAGTAATACTGACTTCTCAGTACCTTTTGGACATGTGTATTTTTTCTATTATTGGGTCTAAAATATAACTTCTTTCCTGTGGTGATCCTCCAACCTTTTAGGGTTCTCAAAAAGCGATGATCCCAAAGGCTGAAAATCATTGCACAAGATAAAGGAGATGAGAGTCAAATCCACACCACCTTTGCTTCTTTCTCAGTCAGCAGCCCTCTAGCTCTGCCCGTCTCGTTTGTCCTCGAGTCAGATCAAATGGTGTGAGCCGTCTCAGTGATGTGGACAGACGCTGGTGAAATAACTTGATAGGCGTTGCTTTGGGAGTTATCTACTGAGATACAAAAATAACTGCAAAATAACCACCTTCTTCCTGGAAACAATCACTGGAGGGAATTTATGAATTTTATATTCTGTGTGAGAAGCAGACTGGACCTCCAATCAGAAAGGTTACATTCCAGCATCAAATCATCTATAATTTGTGTTACATTCAGCAAGTCATTCTACTTCTGCATCTTGGTTTTATCACTACAGTGCCTGGCCTGCTTAGGGGAACAGTTGCAGAATTCAATGAGATGGCAGCCTCTGTTTTTTTTTTTTTTTTTTTTTTTGACATGTTCACTACTTATTTTAAAGAATATTGAATGTTTACTCCATAGCAGGCACAACTCTAGTTTTAGGAATTCCAGCACTAAACAAAATCGATAAAATCCACTCTTTATGGGACTGACATTCTCTTTCAGGAGAAAGAGCAAAAGGAAATAAATAAGTTCCTTATCAGGTGATAAAATGTTACAAAAAATAAGACAGAATAAGGGTGATAGCTGACCATGGTAGTGCACATCTGTAATTCTAGTACTGGGAAGACTGAGGCAGGAGGATCACCTTGAGTTCAAGGCCAGCCTAGGCTACATAGTGAGATCCTCTCTCTCTCTCTCTCTCTCTCTCTTACACACACACACACACAAAATAGTAAGAGTAATAATGAGATCATGAATGTATGTTGAAGTTGAGGAAAAGACCTCAGTGTTGAAATTGTGTTCAAGCTCCCATTGAGGACATCAGAGAGTAAACCAATGGCCTATCAGGAGGAGCTGGTGTGAAGCAGCCAGTGCAAAGGTCCTGGGGCAGGAATGTGCTTGTTGAATTGGACCCATTGAAAGGCAATTGTGTGGTTGAGACAGAGGAAGAAAGGCTGAGAGAGGTCATGGGTTCAGAGCCTCAAAGAGCTCAGAGAGCAGAGGGGGCTGGACCTGGATGGAGCTGTGGATGAATTTAAACAGAGTAACATGCTCTGATTGCTCTAAGTGTGGAGAATAATTTAGGGACAAAGCAAGGCAGAAGGACCCTAGTGAAGAGACATGTCATAATTCAGGTGGTTTGGACCATGGTGCTAGTGTTGGAGCACATCTGATGCTGATTACATTTTGAAGCTATGTTTGACAGGACTGATGATGAATGGATCTGAGGTATGAATAAGAGAGAGTGGTTAAAGGAGATACCCAGCACACTGTCAGTGTTTGTGGCCTGAGCACTTGGAATGATGAGGTGTCATCTCCACGATGCTAAGGAGAAGGCCAAAAAATAGAGATTTGATTTAGACTTGATTTGTTTCTTTGTCTATAAGAAATCGTGTGCCTGGCATACATGGGTGTTCAGTAAATGCTCTTATGACACTTCTACCTGCATGGCCTGGGGTCCTCAGCCTCGCTGTGTACTAGAGATGAGAGTCATAATGTTTGTTGATCGTCCCCAATCTCTGTACTGAGTAAGTCCTATGACTATGCCTGACACCCTGAGGTTCCTGAGAGAGAGTGAGCTGCGCCCTCCACCCTGACCCTGTCTGCATACACAGTCCCCCGAGAGGACCCTGAAGGAGAACTCTGGGCCTCCAGCATCTGCTTTTGCCTCCAGTCTTTGACAAACAGTCTTTACTGAAAGCTTTTGAGCAAACAATAAATCCATCTTTATGAGATTACTAGTGTCAACATGTTCTGTGTATCAGGGTTTTATAGGCTCCTGCAGGGCTGGGCCTAGGATGACACTGGTTGGCGGCATTCACCAGAGGAATTAGACAGTGTATATCCCACTGAGGGCCGGGGCTTTTTCTTCCAGGAAGAGCCTTGGATGAGAAACTTGACAAAGGGCACTGGGGCTTTTTGAAAGACCCTGATTCCAAAGCTCATAGTGAAAATTTTACATGCAAGATTTGGATTCTTACAGTTACCTTCCAATCATGTTCTGATTATTTTGAAGATTGGGAATGGTTGATACTTTAAATAAATATAAAATTCTTGATCCATACTCATCACCGTAGTTCTCCCGAGTGTCCCACATTGTGTTACGTTTGTGCTTTATCCTCTTTGTTGACAAATATATTTTCCTAAAAGATACAATTTGTAACTGGTGTAATCCATTCACATTTGAACGACAGCTCCTTGGAATGAAAAATCATAACTAAATGCGAGATATACCTTCTTACAGATTACTGGTTGTTTCTATTCCTTCTCCCCTGTGTTGCTAATGATGTCTAGGAGACAGCACACAGGACTGAGATGTGAGGAACAGGTAGGGTCTAGGCTTGGCTCTGCCACTAAGTGCCTAGGCGGAACAAGGCAAGTTTCATCTGTGTCTTGAGCTGTATGCAGCATTACAAGTTAGGGTGGTGATGCTTGCTTTTCCTTCTTACAGCAATGTAGCAAGGATCTAGTAAGTAGTTGAAGTGGAAACTTGACACAGTCTGCATCTCTTGGCCATCCTTGTTAAGGTCAGTCCAGGATGCTTGGCTTCTTGTAAGCCTAAAGGCTACTTCCTCATGTTGGGTCTCCCACATCCAGCAACCTTGGCTCAGAGATTTTGGAACCAGACAGTGGGGTTTTTTATTTTTTTGTCAAGCTTTAGAGGATGTCAAATCAACCTAGACATAAAATAAAGCCACAGTGAAAAAAGCCAATATTCCTACAGAAGACGTTGGAGGTAAAGACAAAAACACTCAAAGATAGCTCCCCAAGCAATCCTTATTATAGCTGGGGAAGGCACAATGTGATGTACTGTGGTGCTTTGGCTGTTCTTGCTGTCCTGAAATCTGGTGGAGCAGGGCACAAGAGGAGTCAGACAACACATCTGAAAGGACCAGAGTCTCCATTTGTAGGCTACCAGCCAGGATCCCCAGTTAGGCAGAAACATGAATTCCACTGGTAAAGACCATTCTGCATCCCAGGGGGAAAACACATCTAGAAGGCCAAGAAGTTCCCCAAATCCTACCACTAGTGGGATCTACAAGGATATCCACTCTCACAGGCAGGCTGTTCTACTTGGCTATTTGAGGGCTCCCTTTCCCCCAAAGAAAACACCAATAGCTTTTCCTAAAGGACATCTGAGAAGATTCCTAAGTGCTCCTGCCCTGCTGGAGATGCTAAAATATTTTTTAACCTCCCTCTGTCCATACCCATCCTACTGACTTTAAATATCAGATTAAGCCTGACTTTCTCCATTAAGTCTCTGAAGACCTCTCTTTTCATGACCCCTCTCACCTCTCATCTCTGTCAGTACTTACTGTCTGAGGTTATCTTTGGGTTTTATCATTGGCTGCCTTGTTAAATTTACTGTGTGTTTTGGCTTGTTTCCTTTCCTGAGCTCTTGGCATCTTGGGGAGAAGTACAAGGTTCTATAAACACTGGTGATGCTCTTGGGGCAGGGAAGACACGAGGCAGAAGCAGAGAGTCCCTCCTACCTGGATTGAGAAACTGCAGCAGGTTGCTCAATTTAGCAAAGCCAGGAAGTATGGAAGAGTTGTGTAGTTTTAGTGTCTGATGGTTGTTGCTGAGATTCTTATCCAAGAACGAAGGTCAAAACTAGGGAAACTATTGAGGGATAGTGTCAAGGGATCAAAAGTCAGGCAAAAAGGCTCAAGACTGAGGCTGTGAAGGGTCCTTACCAAGGTTACAAAGCCTCTCTGTGGGGTGGAAATGGGGTATTTCCCTTGAAGCATTGTGAAGATTGAACCTTTCCATCATGATATGCTCCCAAGTATGAGTCTCCTCAATCTCCTCTCTGGTCTTGTTCACAAAGAGACAGTATTGGTCAGCTTTCTCACTTACTGGAACATAATTTCTGGCACACACAACAAAAACAAGAGGTGTATTTTGGCTCATACTTTCAGAGGTCTCAGTCCATGCTTTCTGCTCCAAGGCAGAAACACCATGTCAGGATGGCTTGGCAGAGGGAACCTGCTCAATTCATGACATCTGGAAAGCTAAGAAGCCAGGGACCAAAGCTAGTCCCCCAAATCACACACTAAGTTTGACTAACTTCCTCCAACTAGGCCCATATCCTAATAACCTATTTAGCTATAAACTGATCAGTGGGCTGGCTCATCAATGAGGCTAGTGTTTTTAAAATCAAGTCATCTCTCCAGGAGTCTCCTAATCTAGTTAACAATCAAGATTAACCATCATATAGGCTACAGTCATCCTGCTCTTGCTTGTACAATGCAGGAGCTGAACTCAAATCTTTTCGTCTTCCAAGGTCCTAGAAAATGATTTGGGGAAATTGAGAGTGGATAGAAATCTTATTTAATAACTGAATGTTCTTTAAAGTCTTTTTTGAGCCATTTTGAATATAGAATCTTCTCCCTTCATAAGTAGTAGAGGCTAGGGAACAAAACTAGAGCATTTAAAGAAAATTATTAAAGGAAACTTTCATAGTTTCTTTATTGATGGTAAAGAGTATATATTAAGAATAGAAAAAAAAGCTTGCAACTTTGAGGATAGAGGATAAGCATGTTTCTTCTAAGAGTAGGGAACTGTAGTGCATTAAAAATAGGGAATATAAAACAAATGATAGACAGAGACTCTGATCAGAAAAGTCCATGCTAGCTATATAAGAAAAAAAAAAAGTGACAGGACAGTGACAAGCAGACCTCTGGCTTTAATTGTTGATACCTGAGTGAGGATCTATGTCTCTACAAGAATATTTCAGAGGCCAATTAAGAGCAGAAGAGCCACTCTAAGAGTGATTGGTTGCCATGGTGAGTGGAGATTTCCCTGCTGAGGGGTTTCCCTTGTCTGTGCCCAGGGACAGTGTGGTGCAGAACCATGCAAACTTTAATGTGCTCACCTGGTGAACTTTATACTCTGATCCCTGAGGTTTGGAGTAGTATCCAAACCATATTTCTAACCCACTTCCATTTGCTGACTGTGTTGTTTGGGCCATATTTTGAGTAGCATGATGTAATAGGAGGAAGCAGAAGAACCCAGCCCCACGTTTTCCTGGGTAAGTCACTGACTTTCCGAGACCTATATCCTCCTCAATAGTATTAAAAAAGATAGACTAGAAACTCTTCCCAGTTCTACAACATAGTGTTTGTGTTATGGTCCAAGAGAAAATTAAGACTTCCACCTTGTTCTTCCTTTAAGTACTGTTGACCTTGGAGTTGTGCCCAGTCATCTTACAATACGAGATGTGCTTGGTTTATTCAATAAGCATGTGTTCGACCGACCTCTACCCAGTGCCTGTAAGAGTGGGTACCAGATTCTCTTGCTAAATTATTTGAAAGAAGAGGAAAGAAGAAACAGCAGTTCAGTAATCTTTGACCCCTCTCCGTCCCTCTAATGGTTCAGAAGATTTTCCTTCTCTTCGATGAAATGCATAGATTCATACCTTTGACCTCATCTAGGAGGCAGGGTCCTTGCTCATCAAAAAAATATATATCTGGGTTTCAGACCTCTGAGTCCATTTCCCTGAGACAAGGAGTCCAGCTATTCCCTACAACAATAGCTACCAGGCTGATTACAGTTATGTAATAGGTTTCTTTTTTTATCCAGGTCTTTAAAATGTGTGCATTATCCTTTAGGTAATAATGAAATAAAAAACCTGAAAATAAATCAGCTTTGCAAAGTAGGGCTGAAGTTTTTTTTTTCTTTTTTTCAAAATTCTTATTGCTTTGGAAGGAGCTGATGGCAAGTGATTTTCTAACCCCTTTTGAGGGCTCATCTGGAAATATTGGACATTGAGACTTTGGCCTGGTGCAAAAGAAGAGGCCTCTAGACAGTAACTCTGGGCATGGCGTTGATTTGAGAAGACAGTATCCTGTCCTCTGACATGGGATGTTTCCTATGCTCCAAGCCCTCCCCTTCCCACTGAAAGAGTCGCTTTCCAACCAGTCTCATGGTTGCATGAAAGGAAGTCATGTCTTTCTGCCCAGATGTTTTACCCAAGGCTGAAAGGTGGGAAGATACCTCAGGGACTCAGGATTGAGGCTCCTTGATGTTCTTAGATCCCTATTTCTTTGCCGTTATAAAATCTCATTAGCACTTTACGTGCAGCAGATTGGCTCAACGATCGTGCAGTTTGGTTCATGTGCACAGGCCCATTGTTGTACTCTGATGTGACTGGCTTTCTGATGACTGTGTTTATGGTATTCCCCATGTTGGGCATACTGTGTGACAGTTGGAGACTAGCTAACTAGAGGACATCAGCTTGGAATCCCTCTAACTTTGAAGAAGCTAGTTAACTGAACAGGAGATTTATAGTTAGACTGGTGTGATATGCTTGGGATGTTATCTAAGCTCAAAGTGGAAAGGGAATTCATGGGAAGCTGAGGCTTCATTTGGAAGGAAATGACCCCCACCTCTTATTTGTGCATGGCAGGCCTGAACAGAGGGAGCTGTGATCATCTGATTTCTCGTTAGTATTTTCCATCTGTATCCCCTGACCATGCCTCTCCTCAGTGCTTGGAAAGCTATTAACAATACACAACACGTGCACAGCTGCACATCTGTGGAGCCATTATTCTGCTGGATGGCTGTGTTTGTGCAAAATATTTAACACTCATGAAAGATTTATAATGGTCTCCCACCCTGTCCCCTATCCCCTCTTCTCTATTTAAAGATGTATTAACATCTCTTGTTCTACCTGGAGGAAAAACTCTTTGAGGTGAGACCATATGACAATAAAATAAGCTCCTCTGGAAACCTCCCATGAGAGTGAGGCTGGAGACCTTCAGGGAGCCACCTGAGGTCCAGGAGAGGGGCAGCTCCACATAAGGCTGCGGCCTCTCTATCCCTGGGTTCTGTTCCTTTTGTGGGTCAGCTTTCTTGAGCATGGAGCATGGGATGAGTAGACTTGTGTTCACAGTTATCAGTGCTTATGCTACTTTGCTGGTGCATTTCGTCAGGTCCATGTGGGCTCACCATGGTGCCTTGCTGTGCATGGCCATGTCATTCTCATAAGGGACACTTGATTCCTTCCCTATTAGCCTGTGCTCTTCTGTTTCACCAGTAGCAAAATAGTCCAGCGTGGAAATGAATTGGGGTGAAGCAGGGATGGGAACTGTCATTGTCACTATGACAAATGGGCAGGGGCTGAAGTCCAAGAGGTGGGAAGATTATAGGTCTTCATAAGGGGTTTACTCAGGAGTTCCAGGATAACTCAGGGCTCAGCTTTTTTGAGTGATGCTGAAATGTTTCCTCATCCTGCTCTGTGCTTTGGTGTGCCCCCACCCTGTGCCAGATGAGAGGGCCCAGGCATGCAGAATAAGGCAGAATCATGTGCATGTTCTGGAAGGGCCTGAAGGGAAGAGCTGCTGGTATCTCTGCTCCTCCCCTGGTACTCCTGTGCCACCTGTCTATAGCAGGCCCTGGGCATACAGCAGCAGCGTGCTCCAGGGACAGTGAGTGACATGAGGCAATGTCTGTGGCAAAGGGGAGCGTGTGTTCTGGGCCTTGGGAGGCCCTGATTGGCTGGAAGTGAGGTAATGCAGTGTAGGCTAAATGAGGAAGCAGCAGAAGCAGCATCGAGGGCGTGCTTCCTCGCTCACCAGGCCTGCATTGCCCGCCAGTTGCTGAAGGACAAGGTCTCTGAGGGCTTCTCTAGGCCTCATGTGACTGTCTGGCTCACCGGGCAGAGGCTGGATGGCAGCAACCAGGTGGCAGATTCTACATTGTCATTGTTATTCCCTGCCCTCAATCCACCAAATGCACTGTGCTGTCCTGTCCTCTGCTCCTCATGAGGGCTCTGTTACAGCGGAGAGCAAAAGAGCTTGAAAATGAGGGCTGAGCCTCGGGACCATTTGACCAAGTCATGATGAGGGACAGCCAGTGCCGGTGCTGAGGACCAGAATCCTTTCCAGGGTAACCAGTGGTTAACTTTAGTAATGACAGAGAGCTCCCCAGGGGTTCTTCCTAAGGATGACTTAGGTTCCTAAATTGGACCAGGAGTCCACGCCCAACCTCTCCATTTCATCCCCATTCCTCTTATTTTATGCCAGTGGTGATTTTAGCCATGAAGAATTGGGGATTCAAAAGGGCACTGCTGGTTAGGCTTTCTTCTCTTTAATAAGACATTTCTTCAAGGACAGCTTTGGCCTCTTAGGACAAGTCTTCTGAGGCTTAGCTGCTTCCAGGGATCATAGTTGGTGCTCTATAAATACATCTTGTCAATTAAGTAACCACTAATTGAGAACCTTCTGTCTGTTGTTGTCAGAGGCCTCCATACCTCTGAGGAGGTCATTTATTCATTTATGCAGCAAATATTCTGGACTATTTACTGCAGACCTGACACTGTTAGCCTAAAGTGGTGAACAGAATGCATCCTGGTCTCTGCAGCTAACACTGTCAAAGAACAGCTACACAGTAAATGATGGAGGACAGTGCAACCGGGTAATGAGAGGTTGAAGCTACTTTAGTTTGATGATCAAGGACAACATCTGCAAAGAGGTGACAAATTAGATGAGAACTCAGTGAAGCACAAAGAGATAGCCATAAGAGGCCTAGGAGAAATCCTTCCAGGCAGAGGCAGCCATGGGGGCAACACCTTGAGTCAGGACAAAATTGGAGGCTCCAGCAACATAAGGAAGGACAGTCTGAACAAGAGAGGAGGAAATGTGAGATAAAAAGAAGAAAAGGGCAGAAAACAGACCTTACACAGCCTTGTAGGTCATCAAAGTCATCAGCCTGTTAGACCTTAGGCCAGTTGACAGATTTGACTTCCCATGGATGAACTGTCTGGTAGTGAATGAGAACATCTGTCCTGCCACTTACAGAGATGTGGAGGGGCTGGTAGAGTTTTGTGTAGTACAGCGTGAGCAGGAACCTTGTGGCCTATGGGAAGGTGGACCAAGTTTGCAGCCGAATCATCCTCCATTATCAACCATCAGCCCAAAGACTTTCTTGCCTCCAAGTCTACTCACTATGAACTCCTGGGCTCTGTTTACTTTGATCCAGACTCTTTGTCCAGCCCTCTACCTCTCTATTATCTAATTTGACTCTCATAAATACCTGAAAGTTGGGTGGACAGTATAATTTGCATTTGATAGATGAGGAAGCAGGCTTGGACAGATAACTCTCCAATGAACTGTCTTATCTAATGATGGATCATCTGGGAAGAGATAGAATGGGAGTCCAAACTCAGAAGAAAGGTGGACTTTTAGTTGCAGAGGAACAGCCCAAGAAATGCTTCCTGGAAGGAGAGTGGCTCAGGAAAGCTAAATATCAAATCAAATGTGTACACATAGTCAGCAAAGAGGGACAGCAATATCTGTGGGCCATTTTGTTGCATTGTAGATGCGAAGGATGGGCTATTGGCGTCCAGTGCATAGAGATGAGAGATGCTACTGAACATCCTAGAACATACAGGATAGCGTTGTATGTTTTTGTCCCCAAATGTCTATAAGGCCAATGTTAAGAAATCCCGGGCCACAGTTTACATTCTTACAGTACCAACTGGTCTCTGCTTCGTGCTGTCTTAGCTCACATGGTTGCTGTAGGAGTTACTCCCCCACTGCATCGCCAAGATTCAGAGCTAACATCAACATGGGAATCCGAGGTCCCATCGGGATCCTTTACCCCAAGTTCTCTTTGCTATTATTAGTGAATGGAGATGAAGAGGTTGATCTCAGAGCAGTGAGCTCCTTGAGGGCCATGGCGGTCTCCAGGAGGCCACCTTTAACCGCATGACGATGTCTCTATCTGTTCAGTGCAAGTGGTAATAATACCTCCTCCAACCACCTCGAGAATGTGTTCTGAGAATTCCATGAGATAATCGATGTGAAAGCTTGTTCATAAAAGTACTGTATAAATGTGTTATTACTAATCCTTAAACCACTAATAAAACCAAGGCACCATTATTCTGTCCCTGACAACACCAAATTGCTAAATCATAAGCTTCTATACATTACAGTCTTGCAGTGCCATAGGGAGAATTGGGAGGGACCTCATGAGGTCACATGTAAGGAAATGGCTAGTATGACACCTGGGAATTACTCAAGTGAGGTGAGGAGACATGTGGGTCCTTATTCTGGCACTCAAATGTCCTTCCTCACATATCTGCCTTTAGATGTAATATAATAAATTCATTAATAAAGTCACCACCCTTCTCCACCTTGTACCTTTGAGGGCACAGTGTAAATAGAATAATTAATGACAATCAAGAGAAAAGCACTCAAGTAATGGCTACAGAAGATCAAATAACAAGGAAGAAATTGCAAACATGTTGACTTTTTTGACACTGGGCAGTGCAGAGAACACTGGGAAAGCCCCTAGATTTCAGATCAACAGCAGGATATGTTGGGGACATTCTTACATCCATTGCACTGAAAAATTAGAAAAAATATCAAGGGCAACATCTCAACTGCCATCTGACCAAGGCCAATACACTGCTGTAGAAGATCTTGTGTGTGAAGGACAGGGGCCTGGGTTAGAATATATACAGGAGCAGCTTGATACAGAGGCACAAGGAAAAGGTTAGCTAGTCATCTGACTTCAGACATAAATACAAATGTTTCTCCATGCTGGTCATTGAATCCTTTAAAAGAAATCTTTTCTTTCTTTAATTCAAGGTGAGATTCAATTTCTTCCAAGTACAGAAGACTGATATTTTCTTAAATTTCTCCAGTGGGATTATCACAAAGTCACAAAAGTTGAAGAATTCCTTCCCTTATGTCCCTGGTTTGATGTTGCAGTTCTAAAATAGGACCACATTTCTTTGCTATCATCTCTGTATTCCTTGGCTAAAGGATCTATGACCCCAAACATGTCCCTGGAACTCACCAGCTGGCAACTTTCTCATAACCCAAAGACTAGTGCTATTTCTTCCTGGGCATCTGAATCTGAATACACAGAAGACAGTGCAGCAGATATTTTGTTTGTTCCAGTTTCTATCTCCATCCTCATCTTGTGTCCTGCAAAGAGCCTGGTGGAAGTTCTATGGTGTACAGGAACAAATACCAGGTACTTAGGACACCTCAAACCCAAACTTGACGCTTGTATTAGGTAGTTTGACCTTGGATAAGCAGTCAGAGCTATCTTGACCTTCATTCTTCTGTCTGTGAAATGAGAATCTGGGACTAGATATCTCCAACAGTCTTAGTAGTCATAAGATTAAGAACTGGGGAGGGCTTTTCTTCTTTCCATTTCATTCAAGGAAGCCTCTGCATCTTTGAATCCCCCTCCAACTCTGTATTTATCCTCCTTTTTGGGTCTTTTCAAGGGGATGCAAGGATGTGTCCTCAGTTCAAAGTGTCACAGTAGTGTCTATCAGATAGTTAAGAGGATGCAAGGACACCCAAGATTCAAGCGAATTCAAGCAGCTTCGATGCGATCTCTCCTGCCCCCATTGCACATTGTTGCCATCTCAGAAAAGTGTGGGTGGTGGGTTATGGCTGCAGTCTCTGCTAGAGTTAGAAGCAGAGGACTTTAGCTTTCACCCTAGAAGATGCAGAACTCAAAAGGTCATTGGCTTATTGTGGCGGGCCAACTTAAATAGATAAGTTGACAAGATATAGCAGAGCCTGGACAGTCTTACAAAGGGGCAGATTCTGAATTCCTCATTTTCATGGATAATTACCATAGCTTTCAATTTTAGAAACATGGCAATGTGTTTGTGCAGGATTCACTCTGGGTGATGGACTTAAGCACAAGGAACCTGAGGCATGTGACTCTGTTGCCCTCTAGTGGCTAGAATGGAGCAGAATGTGTAGCAACCCCTGTACCCCCACAGCTTGGCTGCTGCTGGCTGGGTGGTGCATGAAAAGCTTGAGCAAGCATTTCTGGAATATGGAGTATCAAAGGGGCTCGGAAACTCCAAATTGTGTACCGAGTACATGCATCACCCTTCCTGGTTTTTTGGAGGAGATCAGATCTGCTAGCCAGAGAGGTCCTATTTTGCTCAGAGCCACATAGTACCCAGCTGCAGAGCTGGGATGTGCCTGTTTCTTCTGAGGTCAGGTGTCCTTGTTTGGGGGTAGCTACACACCTGTGATCTGCTTTCACAGTCATGCATTTGCTGTGTCATTTCCGCCACGGTTAGATGTTGTCTCTAGCAAACAGATATCATTATGTGGTTTTCCAATTAACACTTCCCAAGGGGAGCTGGTTAATATGGATGAGGCTTTTTAGCATTTGGCTTTGAAGAGAGGGTTGTATGCAGTTGTAACAGAAGGAGCCAACCTCTTAGTAATTGGCTAATGTTTGCAGAGGAGCAAGGCAGCCTGGGGAACTTGTCATCTCTGGGATGCAGGCCTTTTGCAGGGTGTGTTATTGTAGTACAATCTTTAAATGATTTATCAGGAAAATTTGGAGGTGAGTCTGGAAGATCATTGCAAGAGAGTTATGACTATGGGTTTTAGCTGCAACCAAAAACCTGGGCTGCTGGTGCTCACATGTGCTTTGTTGATCTTGGGTTCATGCAGATGGTTTTCAGCAAGGCACCTCGCCTCTGACTTTTGTCTTTTGCAAGAGGCAGTGAGAGAAGAGGCTTAATTTATGGAAAGGCTGCAGAGTGCTGGGGGCTGAGGAGATCCACAACATGCCCTGTACTTCCAGGAGAGTCCAAAAGTCTATGAGGTAGGAACCAAGCTAAATTTGATGTGTTGGCCCCTACCCTTTGGAATAAGAATCTCCAATTCGCCTAGCAAGACTTTTTTCTCCTACTTCCCCTTTCACCAGCTTAACCTGTGGAAAGGAAATGGAAAATAAGGCATTACATAGCATTGAAGAAGGGTTCTTTGGAAGAAGATTTTCTATGCACATTTGGAAGGCACCTTATGCTGGCAAAGCTTGAGGTTTAAATGCTTACCTTTTATAGCACTTTGAATTTCTTCCTTTGAAAATGAGAAGCTTGCTTTACCTATCTCACTTTGTAGTGGAAACTCAGCCTTATTTCTCAGTATATAGTTAACACAAAATAATCTGGTCTGGTGTCTTCTCATGACAGCTCCCCTGAAAGTGAGCATTTTATAGATAGCTGTACAGAACCCAAAGTCTTACTGTCTGTCTGCATTCTGTTTGCCTCCTGAGGTTCAGAATCTCCACTAATTCCTCTTCGACTGTGTCCCGCTCCAGTCCTCACCCCTGCCTGTACCCTGTTACTCTCCATCCAATTAGGTCATTCACCCAATCCTGCTGACTTCTGGTCCCTACAATGACTTACTAGTGTGTAACCAAGTCACTGTTCTTTCATTCTGTACGAACATATCTTCAGCCTTGAGATGTCCTTATGAGTGAGAGTGCTAGAAAGACCCGAACATGATTCTAAAATACTTCCTTGGGTGGAGTTAAATGTATAGGGAAGTGGAATCATAAGGAGGTGGGAGTGGATCTTCTGAGGAGATGCTTGTTAGATGACTCCAGGAAGTGGAATGCCTTTAGCTATGGCTACATGCTGAGCCAGCCAGTCAATGACAGGGAGTGACTTAAGAAATTTCTGGAAGCCTTCACTGTACTGTACTGCAAGCCTTGCCATTCTTCCCCAGCCACAGATGGCTGAGTCACTACCTTAAACTAATCCAGTAAAGTTTCATTTAGAGATAGATGTATAGATGTATAAGTGGCCCTAACACACAAATTCATCTATGATCCAGTTTTTCCCTACATTAGTATTGGTTTAGGATGCCTAATAACGAAACCACTCTGCTATCTCATGGACTTCATAGTGGCCCATATTTCTCACCTCTACTTTGGTTTTTACTCAGCAGCACAAATAAGAAGAATATAGCTGGGACTTCTAAAGACCAGGTGGCTCCAACTTGCTGGGATTACAAAGTCCTAATTTACAGATATTTATGTTTCAGTTATAAGAACATCATAATAACTCAGAAAACATGCTTCTCCATCTTTTGAGGCCCTGGATCCATTTAATCTTATTCTCATTGTTTATACCTCGTGGAGGTAAGAGCTGAGGAACCTTAACCCATACCCCCTGAGAGGTAAATGAGAGGTAGATCTACTTTCTCTCCTTCAAACTTCCCTCTCCCTTCATTCCTTTATAAAGATTTACTTCTTTTGGTTCCTGATGAAGTGCTCATGCTCTGAAGGTTCCTTGGACTCCTTTGTCTTCTTTCAATACCCTTTTTCCGGACAACCTCGGACACCATCTTAGTGTTAATGAGGCTTAACTCCAAATTGCCTGATCATTGTCATGGGCTCCAGACCTCTGTTTCCAGATTCCTATTAAATGTCTCCATCTACCTGTCCCACAAGCACCTCAAACAACACTCACCTAAGCCTGAATTCGTTGTTTGCTCGACAAGTTTCTTTTCTATTTCTCATTAGAAGACTAGAGATGAGTTGAGAGAATGGAAAGCTGCCATTTCTCCATCACTTGGTAGAGACCTAAACTTCTTCCCTGTGCTCAGCCCATCTCCCCCCACCTCCATGTTTTACCTCTAATATTTCACTGAATCTTGTAATTCTATTTTTAAATATCTTTCCAGATTGACTCCCCATACCTCACACTGGGCTGACTTCCCTGCCATAGTTTAGGGTCTAAGTCTTCATTATCTGGCCTGCGACATTTGCCTCTATGTGAAATGTTAATCTCTAGAGGTAGTGTTTCAACTGAATTTTACCTGAATGAAATGTTGATGCTGTGGAGCATCTTCATCTTCAATCACAATATTAAATAGCATTGATGAGGATAAGAAAAGCAGACACATGTGTTTCCTATGTTTAAATAAACACACCCCCTGCCCCAGAAAGATCTCCTTCCCGAATTTCTTAACCAATGCTCAGAGCCTTTCTTTCTGATCAAATGGCAACTTTGTGAGATAAAAGGTTTCTTTACGGCAATAAATTTCCCATAATGGTCAAGGGAGGTTCTTCACACAAAGTTCTTAAGTGTCAATACTTTGAAAATATATTGCTTTTGCCACTTTCATCCTCTTATGTCTTGTTTGATCCTTTGTCAGTGTATATATAACTTGTAAAAGTTTACTAGGTTCATTCTCCCTCCCATCTGGGTTTATAATTTACTCAGTTAATTTCCTCCATCCTTCAGTCTTTCTTCAATGATTAAGATTCAAATTAAGAAAATTTCTTTGGTCAGAAGATGAGGGAAAGCCAACAGCTACTCTGAAATGACCTTTGCTTCCTTTGGGTTGATCTTTCTGGATGGACACAGGGGTAGGATTTGCTCTTCTAAGTGACATGTAGCGAAGTCATCTAGATGGGTGCAGATCTCAGCTCAAGGGTAGTCTCAAGGTTTTCTGCTGTCCTTTTGCAAATACTCCAGGTAATTAATTCTACCAAAGGCACTCATAGTGTTATCACTTTCAGAAAACAATTTTCTTTTTAAAAGACTTCTTGGTAGAAGTCCATTTGTTTTTCATGTTAGGTATTATTTTTAATTCAGGGGAAAATCTACTTGCGATAGCATGAATAGCATCATTTCACAGGCAGCTCATGCCCGGGACTTTAGAACTTGAATCATTGCCTCACTGCTTCTTGTCTGTTTCTCCCAAGTCTTCTCTCCAGGGTACGTGGGTTCCTTCCTTATGGTCTGCGAGACTGATCCCCCAAGTGAGGAAAGTCAGCTGAGTAGTTGCTTTTTCATGTTTGATATAATATCTGCAGCTTTAGCTGAAATAGTAGTGGCCTGAGGAGCTGCCACAGGGTCTCCAGAAAGCTTCTCTGGCACCAGTTCTGCGGATCAGTGCTAGTCTGAAACTAATGCTTTTTGCTTTCCAGGGACTGAAGCTCAGACAGAATCAAATCCCAACTCGCATGATTTCTCATGATCAATTTCTCATGATTCTCATGATCTTGAATACCCAGTTAGAGCTGGGTAGGTAGTTGGCTTTCCAAACTGACCTAGAATCCTTGGAGTCCTTGATTAGAGATATATTATATAAGTCATGTGTTATAAACCCCTTTTCTATGACCAGATGTGGGGAAAGACTAGAATTGTCCCCCTTCACTCACTGCCATTTGACTGGGGAATCAGGGTTCAGGGGGCCTAGAAACCTGCTCTGCACTCAGCATGGAGGGCCAGGCAGCAATTTGGCAACCTGGAGTCTTCCATTTCAAAGCTGTTCATTCACTGGCAGCTTCTCGTTTCTTTCATTAAGCAGTAGTAGATAGTGAAGTTAAAAAATTTTTTTCCAAACAAAATGATCAGAAGCAGTAGGACCTTGCTCAGGCCCGAAATTTCTTCAAACCTTTCCTTTCCCAGGATGTCTAAACTCTCCTCCAGTTCATCTCGCTTTTGCCCTTTTTGTTTCTGTGTCACGAAGGGACCTGAATGTTTACTTCACGAGGACCCTCGTTTCTTTATTCATCATATTTTACTTTCTTTTCAGTCCCAAGTTTTGCAATCAGAAGCCTTTAGCTGAAATCCTGGGCTGCCTGCAGGAGCTGTGGGGTTCCCAGCCAACTGCCAAGTCCTCTGAGGAATAAATTCCCTTTGACAGAGCTCCTGGTGAAAAAGCAGAGCAAGTGGAGAGGATCTTATAGATAATTCAGGAAGAGAAGGGAATTATTGGCAGGTGGTCGAGGAGGACAGAAGATGGATTATTATTTTTTTCTTTATCGCTTGGCATGCTAAACTTAATTATATTTCTCAAGCGACCTCTAAACAGTCATAATTAAAAATTATGATAATGGCTACTGTTGCTTTACACATGTTCATTTTACTGCTTGCCTCTGTGAATTTGGGTTGTGATTAATAGCAATCGGCATCACTAGGACAAAACCTCTCTCTGCCCACTGGGACCTTTTTGACTTTGAACTGCTTCCATCAAGGCCCAAGGACATCTGGACTAGTCCATGAGCTAAAAAGAGTGACCTTCTAGACTAGATGGAGTCATTAGAAATGAAATTGTTGGCAAAGCCAGTCATAGCTATGAAAATGGGAATATGGCTTCCAGGCTCTATATTAACTCTTCTTGTATCTTTTCTATTCTTTTCATAGTGGATTCATAAACATGACTCCTTTACTTGGTAGGGAGATGTCCGGAAGACTGCAAGAATAGGCTGAAATGCTTTTGATATCTTTGAGCAGAGGAATAATCCCAAGAATAACTTTAAAAAGGAGAAACCCCTAAACAATCCACAGCTGCATCCCAACTGCTGAGCAATGCCTAGTGAGAAACAGGAAACTTAGTGTTAAGTTAAATTAAAATCCTCTGTAACATTACTGTTTGTTTTTTGTTTGTGATAGGGTTTCACTATGTAGTTCAGGATGCCTTTGAATTCACCTAGGCTAGTCTTGAATTCACCGTGATCCTCCTGCCTCAGCCTCCTGAGTGCTAAGATTACAAGTGTGTGCCTCCATCCAGCTTTTGAGGTCCATTCTTTCACGATAAATAGGAAAAGTGAGAACTAACTTATTTCTATGTAACTGCTTCTTCAGCCCTGGAAAGGATTTTGGAGATCCTTTTTATTCTGGTTTTTTTTTTTTTTTTTAATTGGCAAGGAATCTAAGACTTGATGGAGTTAGGGCATTGACTTGGCAAAAGACACAACCATTCATATTCACGCTAAGATCTGTAGTCAGGGGTCTCCACATGAGACTGTCCACAGAAGCCCATTTGTTTTGCAGGCTGTGTAGCTTTAGAAACTCCCAAGAACCCCTTTCTTAGTCCACTTTTTGAATGAAAACAATAGCAAGCTATTTTCAATGTATTGAAAACACTGTTTGGAAAGCACTCTCACATCGGTGTGCATGTGACAGCTCAGAGACTTTAGATACTGAGCCCTAACTCTCAGGACAGTCTCAAAGGGCAGTCAAAGACCAGCCTCAGGGAGCACGCAGGAGCTTGGGCATTCACGTCTGTACTTCTCACTGCATAGTTCCCAAGACGTATGTAGTTGAAGGCAAAGGATTTCCATTTTCCCTCATTACTGTATCTCCATCCTCACCTCCATCTTACAGGTTGACTTGGGATTGTCTTTGTTCCTTTTGAGTTTGAAGTCATAAGCCTCACTCAGGCTCAAGGGGAAGCCTGCTGTATTTTGATGAGATGAGTCACCTTTGATGTCACAGTTTTCACTCTCTAAGAACAAGGAATCGTTAGTATTTTGACATCTAATTATATAAGTCAAGGTTCTTTCTTGGAGCTCAGAGGGAAATTCTGAACTCTAACACACAGATTCTGTGGGAAGTAAATGACTGTGCCCTGTAAAAGGGGGAGGAAAAAAGGCCATTTGAGTGATGTTGGAATTTTTAAAGAAATTCAGAGAGAGAAAAGATCCAAGTGCCTAACAAATATATATATATGTTTGAAGTCCCTAATTTGACATTCAGGTCAGATCAAAACCAACCCTGTGAGGTCTTAGAATTTAATGTCATATAAAAAAGCTACCAGGCAAGTAACTTTATTATACATGATCATGAAAAATATGTGAGGCACCATCTCTGGGTATTTTTCCATCAAATTTTTACTCATTTCACACTCTACAAACATGAGTCAAAAGTGTTATATTTGAACATCTACATCTGTTGGGATTAACTTAAAAAATAAAACAAACAGAAGAGTCACATTTTACATGTGTTCAGTAGTATAATGGTAAGCCATATTTAACAAGTTAGGAAAGGTTTATATTTTCATTGGTGTACAGAGTAACTCTATGCAAATGTTGGAACAATATTTTAAATAAAAATTGGTGCAATTAGACATTGAAGTAATAAAATGATCATAAATTTTTGTATGTATGAATTTTTCCTGTGAGTATAAAACCATGAGACTATGTGCATGGTGTCTACATGTTTTCCATTCCTTAGGATTATCAGAATGATAACAATTGTGAAGAAAGATAGATAATAGCTATTTTAAGCTGCACAAAAATGCAAGGAGGAGGTGGAGAATAAAAAGGAGGGAGAGAGAAAAGATCAGCAGGGAGAGAGACATGGGCGTTAGACTAGAAGAAAGATAAAGTTCTTTAAAGTTGATTTTGTAACCTGAACGACTAGTTCTGAAATAACAATATGCAGTACATTAACTAGTGTTGACTCCCTACTTTTTTCTTTTTTGAAATTCTGTACCCTTTCTATCCTATTTTGTTTTGCTTTTTAAAAGTAAAAAAAAAGGTGATATAAAAATCTACATTTAAAAATTATTCAAAAATTTCACGTTGAGGTACTTACCCTAAGTAAAAATTATAAAAGCATAAAAGTATTTATGAAAAATACAGTCTTTTTGAAACAAATTGTATTGTATTGTATTGACAATAAATACGTAAAAGAAAAAAAAAAGAAAAATCAGATAACTAGGTTTTGCCTTTTGGAAATGATCACATTTTTCTAGAGCTTTGCACATTAATACCTTAACAAGTATATTTGTGTTACAAATACAAGCTGTCTCCAATGCAAAATTAGTTTTCCCTATGATTCCTTAGTGACAAGACCATGCCCTCATTTGACATTTTTAGTTGGAATATATCAACTTAGGCTTTCTTTGATCGTGTTATTTTCTTTGCCTGGAAACTTTTTTCCATATTTTCTCTCTACTCATTCTTTTAGACAAGCACAGAAAATCTCTTGTTTATCTTTGCCCACTTGGTAGTTTTGTTTCATTTGCTGTTCCTTAATCTGAAAGCATGTTGTATTGAAATAAATACAGTCTCTCCAACTGGTCTGCAGACTTCTGAAGGGGACAGCTGTGGCCTATTCTAATCTATAATCTAATCTACCTAACAAAGTAGCCCAGCAGCTCAATGAATAGTCTTTGACACACTACTAGTTAAATGTTTCAGACTTTGATGGAACTAGGATGTTCTGAGAAGACAATCATTTGTCTTGGTAGGCGCATGACAATATGTTTTTGAAAAACACCATATAGTCGGTTGCAAGGCCAAATAGGTCTTTAAAAAACATTAGCCCTTATTGAGGAAAAAATAGTATGAAGTAATATGTATACTTAAGTGTCTCAACAATAGTTGTTATTCATCATGAAAAAAAGTTTTTTCCTTATCTGCCCTTTGTTTTAAGTAGTGTTTATCATTTTCCTGCTCTTTATCCTCCTAAGATGAGTTCCCTAAGATTCTGCTTGGAATGCCTATAGTATTCATGATCATAGCCCATTGTCTCTTAGAACTTAGATTGTTGTGATCTTCTGTGAAGAGCCTTTGATAGGTTTTAGAGACCATCAGAGTTCCAGTTCAACCCTGGAATACTCCAGAATAGCAAAGATATCATTAATAAGGCAAAAGCATAAATTTCCAGTGGCATAATTAAATTACAAGAATACTGGTAGTTTTAGGATTAGAATATGGACTTCTTTTCTGTTGAGCTCCTGCAGAAAAACTCCCATTTTCTTTAACTTGCCTTTTTTGAACTGACTTCTTTATAAATCTCAAGGAACCACAGTGTATAACTTGACCACGTAACCAAGAAGGTAAAATAGATATTTATACGCTAGAATTTTTTTCTTTTAGAGATAAATCATTTCTCCAAACTTTTTCTTGCTGAGAGCATAAACCACCATTCTGTCCTGGTTTCAGTCCAGATGAATGGACAGAAAACTATTGACACTGTAAGATCTACCTGAAAGGAATACGCAGATGTGGTCCCAGGAGATCATGTCCAGTTTCCTTTCCACAGTGAGAATGACTGTGGGATCAAACAGCATGGAAATTTCCTAATCTAGCATCTCTTTGTATCCCACTTCCCTTTACCTTGCAGTAAAAACCCTTCCACTCTTGAACATGGTGAGATGGAGATTTAAGGCAGTAAGAGGTCCCTCCTACTAGCTTTGGAGCTAGCTTTGAATAAACCCCTTCTTTCCAGCTAGTCTCCTGTCTTTCTTAGGTGAACGGGGAGTAGTATGAATCTGACAGAGTGGTAATATAGGACAACTGTCTCTTTATGTGTGCTGGCTCACTGTTCTGAGACAACATCCTTACCTTCTCTGCCTCAGCCCTCTCTGTCATCATTGTCCTAGCTCCCAGAGGAATCCGGGTGTCCTATAATATCTTTTACATCACTTCTACAATTGGGCATCTGATCGAGTGCAGAGTCTTCATTCTTAGAGACTATTAGGAGTTTCTCATCAGATTTCTTCCAGTTTGGCTTATTATTGGAGTTAAATTGGGGAGTGTCATTCTTAGAAGTCATGGAAGAACCAGGTATGATATGTTGCTCTTCTCTAAAGTCATAGTTTGGGTCAAGGTTTCCATGGATGTGTGTGTTTACTTAAGGAAATGGCAGCCCATTCCTCTTTCTCACATCCTCAGATGTTCAGAGAGCCTCCAGACATTATAGAAAAATTTGGCTTAGGATTTTTTATATGCTAGAGTAGAAGGGCTCCTTGGCAAACATTCACAAGTGCTTTTCTGTGTGCCTCAAAGCAACAGGAACGTGGCTGCCAGGAGAAGTTTAAAAAGTTAGTGTGTAGGTGACGTGGGCAGATTCTAAATTTTAGAAACGAAGCATAGAGATGAAAAGGAAATCAACCTTTTCTTAAGAGAAAAATGTTGAAGGATAAAGAGAGCTAGAGGAAAAAAAGCAGAAATTCAACCATTAGGATCTTTGTGGCACTGGATGTCTGTGTGAATGTGGAATAGGAGTCACCCACTCCAATGGGTATCAGAGTAGACACTGCATCTTTATTGTGAGTCTAAAATGCCACAGCTTCTCGTCTTCTGAAGGACACTTGGATGGAGACAGATGCCAGTTGTGTTCTGGTCACCCTAACCTAAAATACACCTTCAGCACAGAGATATGTTTTGTTGTCAGATAAAGCCACTCAGTAGAATGATGATATCCCAGAAGTCACTGTGTGTTAAAACTTCTCTCCGCTGTTTTCATACAAAGAAATTTATACACTTTTGTCTATACATACTTGTGTACATGTTTATGTAGAGTTTTGCAAAATCTTCATTATTTGGGGCAAAGTGATAGGCTAGCACTGTTTTGGATATGTGGCATAGGATATGGTAAGCACAAAGAAATGCTCCTTATTGACCTCTTTGTTATTTGGATTATTGTATTTAGTGTCAGGGAGGGACCTGTGTATGATTTATAAATAATCCTATTTCTTAGTCAACCGAGATGGGTAGTTTATTCAGTGATCATTTCATGACAACATACAGTGTGCCAGGATGCAGAATTGAGTGGCTCAGCCTGGATCTTTGTCCTCAAGAAAGATGTCAGTGTGATATGATGATTTCTGTCATACTGGTGCCAGCAGCAGAGGACACTCAGAGAAAGGGAATGTGGCTTAGAGGTGCAAATCACCCAGGTTCTCTGGAGGGAATGAGACTTGAACTATATTGTGAATGGCGAGTAGGACATAGATAGATAAGGGTCAGGGAGAAGGCACTCTGAGAACAGGGCTTGACCTCTGTGGCAATTTGCAGTGTTGGGAAAGCTATGGATGGTACAAAGAATGCTTTGGAGGGAAGGATGGAACTGAGATTGCGGTAGACAACATGGACCAGACCGTGAAGTAATCAGGTTAAGAAGGAATTGAGTAGCTGGTTAGGAATGAGGCTCACCCTGGAACTGACAGCTAGAAACTGATTAGCTGAAGAATGACATGATTGTATGTGTACATGGAATGATCACTTTGGGTTCGACATAAGGGAAGAAGTACATAAGGACAAGATGGAGTTGGACAGATGCTGGAAGGTAACCTCAATGAGAAGTGAAATTAATAGGTTATCCTAAAACTAGACTGTGGGATGTTCACCTCTTTTATACAGAAATGCTATAACTTGGGGGTTAAACGCTTGTGCTTTGGGGTCTAATTAACATGAGCATGATTCCTAGCCTGACTTCTTGCCAGCTGTATGACTTTGTGTATGCTATTGACTCAATTTTCTCATCTGTTGAATGGAGTGACAACACTGTATGGCTCAGAATGCTTGTGGGAACGCAGTCAGAAAGTGTACATTGAACACATTTTGAAACATAGCGTAAAAAAAAGTACAGTGAGTCTTCAATAAATGCCCACTTTTCTTATATTTTTGTAATTGAAATGTAAAAGTCAAAACAGGGTGACTGTAAATGAGGCACAGATACTAATGGGGTTAGTGTGACAGGAAACCAACTTACAGTGTCCTTTTGACAGCTGCCACGCAAACTTCAGGCCTCTGGGAAAACATTTCCTTCCAAGGTAAGTTCATGCCTGGTACAAGTGAAACCAAGGGTGAGTTGAAACAGCCCTTTTCCCTCAAATTATGTGACAGAATGTAAGAAGGAGAGAGAGGGAGGGAAAGACAGAAAGAGAGACAGACAGGCAGACAGACAGAGAGTCAGAGAGAGAGACAGAGACAGAGACGGAGGGGGAGGTTATGGAAGGAGAATTACATTTGGGAAAATGAAGAGATTGGTCAAGTTTCTGAGCCTCACTTTTAAATGACTTTGGATTCAGTCCAATTACAAACTGGCAGCCCATGTAACTAACATTTAGAAATATTTCTAAAAAGTTGAGCCAACATTTATAATTTAGAGTTTTTGCCCAAACATAAATTTCTGGATTCTGATGAAAATTCCAAAGACACAGCTGACCAGCCCGTGTTCTTCTAAGGACACGGCTTGATGCCCTGTTTGGGGGAGGGGTCATTTTATTTATGTCCCTTGAGGTCCTGATTGCAGGTTCTGAGTTGGTCACTAATGTCAGGCCCATTTTCTGTTAGAGAACTTGACTAACTTCAATAGTCAAGTTCGTGATGAGAGGAAGCTCACTGGTTCCTAAAAGTGAATGTCAATTAAACATTTGATGGTCGTATAGAAAAATCTCCAATATGTTCTAGAAAAACAGAGCTTGGCAGGGTCCAGGTATGCTGGTCTTTTGTAAAACTTTTTTAAAATTTTGACTGTCAGACACTCAGCAATCCAAACTCATTCTTGAGGTGGGCACCTCAAGCAGCAGGGGACGAAGAGACATGGATAGAATAAAAGAAAAGGAATTTTTGATCATCTCAGAAACTCACATCGCTACGCTCCTGTAGAATTTGGCATCACAGAGAGAAGAATCTGCTGGTGGAATATAGATTGTGTTTTTGAAATGGCTGATTTATCAGATGCAGGCAGAACACAACAAACCAACTCTGTGCTGTTCTTTCCTCTGCCACGTCTTCTGGCCCTGGGCACTGGCCTTTCTCTCTCCTCTCCATACTCCAACACCCCACCTCCTCAGAGCAGTTGCCCTCCCTCACCCGACACCCCTTTCTCTCCTGGAAGGTTCACCAAGAAACAAAGGAGTCTCCATGGCAACATGGAGACAGCTGAAAAATGGCAGCTAAATGCAGCTGCCCCTCATTTAATATCGACTCTGGCACTGACAGAACAGATAATGGGCAATAACACACCATTATGTTGTGGGAAAATGAAATGCTTCGGCAGAAGGCTGTCATGCTGGGGGATTTATTTGTTACTGTACCAGCACCCGTTTCTCTCTACATCTCTTCCTTTCTTTTTATTCCGTCTTTTCCAAAGTAGGGTTTTCTCTTCCTCTTTTCTTTCCAACTCTTCATTCCACAATTTCCTTTATTTATCTATTTTTTTGCACTTTGCTTTTCCATCTTTCCGTCTTTATTTTTCCTGTTCTGTGAATCACTTATGACTATACATAAAAGCAGGCATTTATAATAATAGCAATTATTTGCATAATGTCTTACAAGTTATAAAGCACTTGAAAACAGATTTCTCGCTCTCTCTCTTTTTTAAAGATAACCTTGTGAGGTCTTGTGCTGATATTTGTTTGGCAGATTTTAAAAGCGGATCAGAGAAGTTGAACAATTCGCCCAAACATTTATAAGAAAGTTAGTGTCAGACCTACATTCCAAGTCAAATTTTCCTGCCTATATATAGGACTCTCTAATACTTGGAAAACTTCAAAGCCACAAATTTCTGCTCACTTAAGAAGAATGATGTTTTATTAATATTGTTTGAAAAACTTCAGCACCTAAACTAGTCTACCAGCCTTTAGTTCTTTAGAAGATATTTGGATCTTCACTGACATTGCCAGATTCTTGCAGACTCTCCCAAACAAACAGCCTTCAGCTGTTCATAAGATTGGGCTACTTTGGTTTTTGTTTTTAAATCCAATGTATCTGTGTGTCCATTACCCCTCATTGTATCACTGTGTAATCATGCCATCTTAATATGCTGAAGAGATGCACTATACTGTGACTTGAAAAGGGGGACATTTTGAAGCAGATAGTTTTTTGTTTTGCCAAGACTGTGGCACATTGATGTCTACAGGGTACCACTGATGGATGGACTTGGAGGGAAGAGAATGTTTTTCTGTGTTATTGCTGTTGATTACACTTTCTTAGATCTTCTTGGTTGGACCTTCACAGAATTCGCATCTTCTCTTGAACTAGCATGTAGTAGACTCTCCAAAGTCTGGAGATGACTGAGATCAAGACTTTAGGTCTTTGGGTTTTAGAAGGATTACAAATGGAGCAGGAATGAATATTTTGATTGTTATGTTTTTTGTTTATGGTTGAACAGGAAGTAAGTGAAAATGAAAAAGTATGCGAACACTGATAGAAGGAACAGTACGAGTAATGACTGTATTAGTATTTTAATCACAAGAAAGAATGACATGTCTTGATAAAGAGAATGCTGTTTGTATTTCATGGCAAATCTTTTTGATCTGGGATACCCAACATCCTTGAAAATGTATAAGGTTTTGCACAGACAGACAATACTATGCAGTGGTTCAAACCACCATATTTGAAGGTAATAATCAGTTTTGGTTCTGCACTTTTCAGCTTTATAGTTTTGGTAAAATTAATTATACTCTGTAGGGCTGGGATTTTTTAAGCTGTCTGTGACTCAAGCAGGAATTGCTATTCTGTGTGTTCCCCTTCTCACTGTAATGCTTTGTTCTAATTTCTGTGTACTAAACCTCTTCCTGCAAGTTTTTTTCTCTAGCAATAATATTCACATTTCTTTGTTGTGGAAACTCAAATAGACCAGTGCCAAAGTCCATGGTGGTGGGGAAGTTAAGGAATTTAGGCTTCTGAAATTATAAGCAGTTGCTGATTGCAATTGCTTAGTTTCTGTCCCTGTGTGGTTATTTAGCATTGATGATTCTCAGAATGAAATGGGCATTGGTGTTGTATCATCCAATCATAGATTGTTAGAACTTTCAGGAAACAGAAATTATTCTACATTTTTAGTGTGCAGTTTAAAACTTTGTCATTCACGAAGTAGATATGTAGCTGAACTTCTGCTTTGAGAACCAAACATCTTGCTCTTTTGTCTCTCTGGCCCCTTTGATTTGCTTGATTACTTTAAATTCTCAAGTGAATTCATTGCCATACCCTAGCCAGATCTAGGAGTGATATAAAATAAAGACAGAAAACTAAAATTTCCTCCGTATTTATACTGTTTTTATAGTTATACTTTATCCCTAAGATGTAAAAATGACTGGCTGAGGAGATCAGTGTTCCACAGACTGAGAATATTTTTAAGTGATTTATCATTTTAATAAATTTTAAAATTACATGTTAGTATTTAGAAGCCTCTTCAGAAATTGTTTATTATCTGATTCTTACTCATTATTTAAGGAAATGTAAGAATAATTAGCTCTCTATTTAGCTGTTGGAATTATAGAACTTCCAAGGCAGCTATAAATCTTAAACTCACCAGAGATTAAGGGGCACAACCTTTAAATCAGAAGAGAAAAATTGTCTTATACATGCACCTTCTTCCATAGAAAAGAACTGGGTTATCTAGAGCTCTTAGGAGTTACTTTGAATTCCAGGCAGGAGAGCTAAGAGCTGGGTGCAGATGGCAAATGAAATTGATGGAAAATGTTGGAAGTGGTCAATTACACTAGCAGAGAGACAGCAGCAGGATGGATATGCCATGTGGGAGGACACAGAAGGAAATTCTAATAGGATAGTTTAGGAGACCAAAATCTTTTAGGATATAAGCAACAGCTTCAAAAAAATCACAACTGAGCTTCAGCCAGAAAAATCTTGCATTTAGAAGTTTTGGATAATGGAAGGAAAGGTCTTTCAGTAGCTAATATCTCTCAATATCTGGTCCACAACATCAGTTAAATAACTGATACTCATGAAGATGTGAAGTCTTAGACTCTTTGGTTTGGACATGCCATAGAGACTATCCAGTTTGGGACTATGCAAAGTATTTCCTACAGATTAGTGCTATCCAAGAATTACTTCTTATTCATCCATGAGGATGCAAACATACAAAATTTAAATACTATCACAGAAATTCAGTATATGAGAACACCTGCATGAGTGTTCAGTGAATGGGTCTTGTTCAACAGGGTATAAACAATTCCGTCTTTTCACAGTTACCTGTGGAGTTATGTGTGGCATGAGATGTTTGTTCTCACAATGAAAGCATGTACTGTATTGGCCTAGATGACTTGGAAACTTAAAAACAAAACAAAACTGATTATTTTTCAAAAAGTGCCTTTTACCATTAAGAAAGATGATTTATTCTCAGAAATCTAGAAATGTAGTGGCAGAACCAAAATGATATTGTATTAGGATTTTACTCATGATGCAAATTATTCAGAACTTACTGTTTTCTAATACAGGTAAAAGATGCGGCAGAGTTTTAAAATATTTTCTTGCAAACATTAAGCATCTGAAAGTTTTACATTCTTAAGAGGTTTAATCATTCTCCCACAGGCTCCACATTTCAAGTGAGGCTTTGCTATATATGCACATGCAACTATATAGTCTCACAGAAAAGATATTTTTGCACTCAACATTTGTTAGTCCCTTTTGGAATTATTTGTTTCTGGAAATTCTTAAAGGATGTGGGCCCATGGTAGATGGCAATTTTCTGGGTCAATTTTGCCCTAGGCACTTCCTAATTGTAAATTAGGTAATGAAAGCACTCTTGTGGGTCCTTATGATGCCATTTAGGGCTCTCGAGTGGTAATAGACTAGCTGGGGGCTCAGCAGCTTGGAGAGCTCTAGGGCCTGCCAAGCATGACTAAGCTTCCTTCATTGCCCAGTTTTCTGCCATGGAATTGCTGTGGGGCTCTAGCACATCAGAGCTTAGCTGTACCCTTGTAATAATCTGTACTTATTTGCATGAGATCTTGGCTAGAATCAACTGGACGAAATATAAGGAGGCTTCTCCTACTTGCTTGGTTAGGTAGACTTCCTACTTCTTAAAAACTGAGATTTTGAACCAATTGGTAGTAGATAGTATCATGGTCCCATTGCCACAATAATAACAGCATCTCACTTGTATAGCACTGAGCTTGTACCTCATTCAGTACCAACCATAATCCTACAGACCAGGTAAAGTTGCTCCTTTTGGCTCTTTTTTAACTAACAAGTGAACACAAGCTTTAAGAAACAAACACATTGATTTCACTCCAAATTAAAACTCAAATCCATTTACATGTCTTCATCTCTACTGCCACTATTTAAATCCAGACCACTGCCAGCTCAGCACCTGGCCAAATGCAGAAACATGCCAATAGTCCTTCCACCTACACTCTAAGCATCCCTTCCTTGTTTATCTTCAAAACACCCAGAGTGATCTCCTGAAAGTATAAATCATACCAGGTCCTTCAAAAGTATAAACCATACCAAGTCCTTTTATGGCTCTCATTGTACCTAGGGTGAAGTCCAAACTTCTTGACAAGGTTTTCAAAACCCATCAAGAATGAGCACTTGACCACCCGCTCTGCTCTCACATCTTATGTTTCTCTGCCTCGACTCTTGATCCCCTGGCTCCATTCCCCCTCCTACTCCATAGTCCCTTTTTGGATTCTGCTAATCTTTTTCTCCTCCCTCTCAAAGGTTAACTTTTGCTCATTTGTAGGCTCTCATTTAAATTCTGCTCCTTTAAGACATCTTCCCTGATCTTTCCCTCTAAGTTAACTCCTCCCACTTCCTCATTCCACTTCAGTTTTGTCTACCTAGTGCCTAACCCATGTCAGATTTATAAATGTCTGCAGGCTTCTTTTTCTGAGGGCTGTTTTTACTGCACCTCAAGACCAGTCCACGGTCCATGGCAACTGTGTCCACCTGTGAATATTTAGCACAGAGCTCACTGCCTGCTCAGGGACTGGCTCACTATAAATATTTGTTAAATAAAAAATAAAGGAACAATAGGCACAGGAAGGCACAGATGGGAAGAGTGGTGTGAATGATGCTACCCTGCCAGGGAAATAATTTTTATATTTTGTTCCTACTTAAAATATAACTGGGGATTCCTAGGAAAAAAAATGCAACCTGGCACACATAGTAGGAGCTCCATTATTGTTTGAATAAATTAGTAATTACATACTGAAGGAATGGCTAACAATTATTCATTATTATAAATTATGCTGAGCTCTGAGCTCTGGTGATAGAATGTCATTATTTCCTAGTCGCATTGTCAGCTTCTCTTCTTTCAGGGGCTAAATGTCCCCCACCCACTCACCCACTGCTGCACTAGAACTCAACTAGCTTCTGACCTCACATTTTCCCTTCCTCTTGCCATTACCAGATTCTGTCCTGAGTGAGGAAACAGCTTGGTTAGGAAACAAAAGCCCTGATACTTTTTTTTTTCCTGAAGAACACCATCAGGACGAAGGCTATGATTAATATACATAATTGAAACAAATGGCAGCTAACTGCAGAAAACCATCTCACAGCTGTTAGAGGAAGGAAATTGCTGACAACCATTTCCCATTGAGTAGCTACCAAAAGAAAAGAGCAAGTAGGCACAGGAGAGAATATGCATCACAATTCTGCATCACTCCGTACTGTTTGGCCTGAGATGCCACTTAGAGCTCAGTCTTGTCTGAGCATTGCCATAAAATGGTAGCATTGTTGGCTTTTTGGACTGAGAGTTATGCCCAGGCTTTCTTGGGTGGTGCCAGGCCTTTGCGGGGGCTCTGCCTGGTAACATGCATGTTTGGACTCTGTATGACCCAGAAAACATTATCCCAAAGCCCAGGCTGAATATCCTTATAAGAAGACAAGCTTCTTCCTGACCTGGTGGACTTCTCCTTCTGTCCTTTATTTGCTTATCCGTCCTATGCCAAGGGAATGGTGAACATGTAGGGGAGAAAGAGAACCTGGGTTCCTGATCTGAGTCATCTTTGTGATTTAAGCAGACCCTTTCTGCCTGGACTCATTCTTTTCAGTCTCTCACATGAACCATCAGAGCAGAAGGGCCTCGTTGCCTTTGTTCTAAGAGTCTGTGACAGGACAAAAGTATATGAAGTATGTATATCTGTTATAAATGTGTATAAACTCTTATCTGTCATCTGTTATCTGTCCTCTCTCTCTCTTTTCTTGCTCCTTCTCTTCTTGGTTTTTACAGCCAGCACCCTAGAAGTGCCATGGCTTTGTGTCAGTGTTACTGTGTTTCTGATCTAATTAGTATGTAGTTCAGGTACAGGAATTCATCATCATATAAATCACAGTAAAAGAAACCTCAAGCTTAGTGCACTTAATGCACATAGTGTCTCTAAAGCCATCACATCAATTATGCATACACTTCTGCTTTGACAAGGCAAAAACAAAACAACTCCAAAGCCAAACAAGTGAGAAGCAAAGCCGTGGGCTGAGGTTTGAAGTTGGTGAAGCTCCTTCCTCTAGGCCTTTAGTACCACTTGACATACATTCAACCAGAAAATCCACGTGGGCAATTCTGAGAGTACATGCAGAACTCAGATCTGAGTACTGCGCAGTCTGAGGAAGTACAAGGTCCACATGCCAAGTTTGCAATGAAATGTACTGCAGTCACCGTGCCTCTGGAACACCATGCAGTTTGTGAATGCTGACTCTCAAAGTACACAAGCTGAGCATCAGGGCCTGGAGTGCAGCCAAGAGGAAGCTTCTCCCAAGAGGAGTAACTCTAGTGAGCTTCCTCCATGTGTTCTGTACATTTCAGTGGTCTCATTCCATCCACAAACAGTCCAAGAGATAACACCATCTGCCTTATGTGCTAAGAAAACTGAGGGTCTGGGAAATTAACATATTTTATTCAAAATTATCCAGTAAGTTGGCATCGGTGGTAATAGTTTTTAGTGTTCTGGTGCCAAGGAAGAGAAAACAATTTCTTTTTTCAAATAGGTGAGGACTTCTAGAGATTAAACAAGGAAAACACCATTGTTAGAACTTCAGGAATTTTGTATTTCTCTTTGCACTCTAATTATCCCTGTGGTTTTTTGTTGGACTCTCTAATGTAACAGCTATGTTCCATCAATTGATTTGAATCCTTCACACCTGTTACTTTTGGAACTCAGGTAACCTCCTTGAGGAACTGCATAGGGAGACCAAAGCATTATTCAGAAACCAGAAGTTTACACTTGATTCATGCATTCTTCAAAGAGTCCCTTGTCTACAGTTGAGAGCTTCAAGATGTTAGAAATCAAAAGTTGTTGAATGTCAGAGAAAGAGCCTGACAGTGAAGAACATTGCCACCTGGTATTATCACCTTCCAACAGACTGGTCTCCTTCCAAAATAATATTCTGAGCTTTCCACTTATTCCTGCTGTATGCACTGAATATGTTTTCCCCCTAATTCAGTCTCTAGTGCCCAACTACGTGGTGTTCAAGGTGGGGCACGTTGAAGCAGTTAGGACAATGGGAGGCCTTGCTCTCACACGAAGTGAGAGGGATCAGAGTCTCTTTTTTTTTTCCTCAGCCAAGCAAGAAGATTTTCCATCTACACACTGAGAAAAGGGCATCCTCAGACACTGCAAATCTGCAGCACCTTAATCTTGAACCTCTGAGCCTCTACAACTGTGCAAAATTGTTGTTCAAACCATCTGGTACATGTTGTTAAAATCTTATTATTGCTGACTAATACATTGGCTTGTAGGTGAAAGAGGGCCAGGACTTATCTTATAGGTGCAGGATTACTTATTTTTACTACTTTGAGATTCAGTTAGCGAGTTAGTCTATTGATGGTAAAGTGTTAAAAAAAAAGAAGGAAAACATCATGTGCATTTGAAATTTGAAATTATTCCAACTTTGCACACTTGTTATCATTTCAGACAAATGTAGATAGAAAGTGTACGGGGATGTTACTCTGGTCTTTTATGCAATATTTGCATAGCACAGCCCTTAGCAGCATGCAGATGTGCTAGGCAGCTAGAAAAATAACCTGCTTCAACTGTTTGATTTATCCTTCCTTCGTATATGTTTTTGTTCACAGTAAATACATCAATATAGAACAGTTAGCAAATGAACATTTTTTTATTAGCATTATCTGTGGGTTTTGGTGGATGCTACTCAGTAGAATAGAAGTTCTTGCCGAAAGGGAAAACCCGAGTGCATGGTTTTTATTGGTGTTTGGGTGGGAAAGAATACAGAGGATGAAAGAACTGTCTCATTGTACTGTACTGGAAATTACATGGAGCGTCAAATTAAATCATGATGGTGATGGTGGCGATTTGTCAAGTGATTGCTCTGAACTAGCCTCTTTTCCAAATGAGTTACTTGTGTTATCCCCATGTAAATCTCCCTACAACTTTGAGTGAAAATTAGTTTTATTTTTAATGGCCATTTTATAGGTGGGGATTCTGAGATATAGAAAGTTTAAATAATTTACCCAAAGTCACAAAAACAATTAGAATCAGGATAAGAACTTTCCTTAATTTCCCAGGAGATGGCTAGCAATAGTTAAGAGACTTCATCAGTTTGGGAGGAGGGAAGGATTGTGATTCTGGAGGTTCAGATCTTTACTATAACTTGAAAGGGACCTATGAATATTTCTGGTACTGAGTTTCTATGCAGCATGAAGAACATGTGCTGGGTGAAGATATTTCCTGAGCCAGGTTCAATCTGGTTTGAGGCCCAGAATGGCAGAGAATGAACATCGTACTTAACATCCTGGAGAGGGTGAAGGAACCTTTTAGTAAACCCTCCTGGCTCTTGTGTGTGCCCAAAGGTGTGTGAAGCACCAAGAGAAGCTTAGTTTTATTTTCTAAATGAGAATTAAAAAGAAAGAAGATGGTATTTTTCTTTTTAGTATAAAATCTTTTTAAGTTTGACTTCACTAGTTGTATATTTTTATATTTTAGTCAGACTAAGCTAAAATTTTACTTTTACACTGTTGGATTGAGGGGAGGATTTATAAAACAAAAAGAGAAGATGGTGCCTTCTATGGGGCCAGGTCCATTACCTCTTTACTCCCCCCCCCCAAACTATTTATATTCTACTATGTTTTAATAAACTATATTTTAATAATTAACTAGAAGTAATATACTAGTATGAATAACAACTAATTATAAAATTATTTATTTCTTAAATGGCTTGAAAGAGTCCTACATACATACAGCATAGTTTTTTCCCTTACCTTATGCCCTTGAAGATAATAATCAGCATTTCACTCAAAAAACACTTGCTTTTTAAATTTAATCATAACTCTGTTCCTATTACATGGAATTATGAGATTTTATTCTGTTAATCAAATGTAGCACAATTACCTTTGCTTGAATAGTTGATTTTTACTTTGACCCTTCTGTATTTTGGTTGATGTATTTGGTCATTTGCAACTGTTTTTTGATAGAGCTTTAAAACTGCTACAATTCCCAATCCAGATGGATTGATGGCACTGAAATGAAGTGTCTGAATGAAATGGACATTTGGATTTGTGACAGTGGTGTTGGTGTGGTAAAGGGGTAAATTCTTCAAGATTTACATAGTGGATATATGTCTACTACTACTTACTAGTGCTTAAATACTTGTTCTTTGAGATGAGGCTTTTGTGATTGAGGACAAAGGAAACTGTTTATATAATTTGAAGTGATGGTGTGAAATGCAATGGATCTGGGCCAGTGCCCCATGGTCTTGCTGAATAAATGATGCCTTGGAGGATTTGGCTTCCCACCGTGTGCCTGGTCAGACCCTTTCAAAGAGCATCCACTGGTTCTTAGTTTTCACCCAAGACAGAACACAGGCATGACTTTGAACAAACATCTTACAAAATGGCCATGGTAGAAATTCTGAAAAGCTCCCATCATGCATCTTCCATGCCACCTCCCTGATACTGTATTCTGTGATTGTTTCTCAAAATGAAGCAATTTTGTAAAACTCAGCCTTTTTTTTTCTTATGGTCTTGCACATTCCATTGGAGACTCAAGACTCTCCCGCAAAAATATCTTCTTCCTTTTGATCCCACAAAGTAATCTTGAGCTATGAAAAGCAGTCCTCAGAAAACTGATCAGCCTCTCACTGATATCACACTCTGCTATAGCTCATAGTTGAGACTGTTACATTACAGGGGCATCTTACATTAATGCACAGAGAGCACCTGTGCGACTGTGGGATCTTAGGCTACAGAGGAGGGAAAACATTCACCAAATGCTTCAGCCTGGTTTTATGTGATGATTAGTTTGTGGGAAAAATATTTTACATTTGTATTTTTGATCTCTTGACATTTTGTTTTGAAACTTTACAAAGCAGAAGATTTCTTAGAAATGTTGTGCTTTTGATTAAACTTTAAAGGAGTTGATATAGCTTATTTTAATATTGAAGTTTTACCCTAGCAAGTTGTGAATAGTAAAAGCTACTACACATTAACTGCTTGCTAATGATCCCAACACAATGCTCTCTATGTGTTAATGTCATTTACTGTCCTCTCTACAGCCTGTCGAGGACTGATAAATTATGTATTTCCCCCAAATTTGCAGGTGTGTAAATTCAGACTTAAAGAGGTACAGTGAATAATGCTATCTGATTGCAAAGCTTTAGTAATATTTTCACACTGCCTTCTTTTATACATTCTGTGTGAAAATACAATATTTTCCTGACTCCTGGGATGCAGCACTCAGTTCACAAGAATTTATGTTTCTGTTTTTTAGACTTCTTCAGGGGCCTTGAATATTAATCCTTCACTCTTTTCAGTACAGAGAAAGAGTTATTTTTAAATGGGTGACTGTTTACTTAAGAAAAGCCTTTGGCAGTCTCTAAAGCGTGAAAAATTCTTTTTGTCCCTTGGCATCTTATGACTCAAGTTGTCACTTGACTTGTTTATGGACATGTTTTAGCCTTCCTCACTCCTGTCTGCAAACAACATGGACTGGCTGTTGAAGACATTCATATTTATAGTAGACACATTTATTTGGTACTGTTACCATTTTCTCTACCAGCTATACCCTATGCCCTCCAGCTAGGGAAATTAGGAAGTGATTGAAAACAAGTGAGACATCCAATTGATATATAATGAAGTCTTAATTATTATGTCTTTTCTTTGGCTTTTAGCCCATCATTGGATTTTTTTTTCTGGACTCTAGTTGAGAGTGGGCATCTAGAGATTTGTTTGTTTCATGTAGATAGCTGGACAGTCAAAATGCCGTGTCCTCCTCAAATGGAAGCAGGGTAAGTGTAGCATGGAGAATTGGCAGTTACTATGAGGTGTGATTTGAAGGATTCTTAGTCATCCCCCTTTTCCCAAAGAAATATTTCTGTTGCCTGAAATTCCACAATTATGGATTGGTAGTGTTGAATTACCCTCTCCTTTAAAAATGTGAATTACTCTCACACAGGGAGCTCTCTGTTACACCCCTAGCACATCAGTTAGTTTTTAAGGATGTGGGTGGGAAAGGAGATGGGAAAGCCTCTCTACTGATCAATTTTGTGGAGAACCAAGCTAGCAAAAGGAAACATCATGTTCATTGCATGGGATCACAGAGAATGCTGTGCAAGGAAATCGCATTTCCACCCACCTATTGTATGCAGGCTACCTGGATTAGTGTGGTACCAAACCAATCAGAGCACTAATTTAGTAATCATGCACCCTTACTCCCAGCATTGTGCCATGAATCAATCACACACTCTAGATTGAGCCCCCTCTGAAAAAACCGCACCTATGACCTCAGGAGCCCATGTGTGTGTGTGTGTGTGTGTGTGTGTGTGTGTGTGTGTGTGTGTTTAGGAGGTATGTCTAGACACAAGCTGTGACAGTCTCCCACACTAAAGCTGAAAGAGAACCTTTCATGTCTCCAGATCTGGAGGATAAAGTTAACCCCTTCATTAGATGTGCAGGGGAAAATAGTCAGTAATGAGTCACAAACTCAAGATTTCTTCAGGCAGAATTTTGGGAAGATTGAAGTGGCTCTGAGGCTTTGGAGCAGCCATCCATGGATGAGTCTGTATGAGTGTCTGAGGCTCCAGGTTATCTAGTCAGATAGAACAGGGCAATGAAGACTTTGGGGTCAACAAAAACTGGTTTTGAGCCATGAAATTGCGTTTTACTATGGCTAGGCTACAAAACCTTAACTAGAAATGAGCAGAGCACTCAGTATTGTGTGAAGTACATGGCCAACCTTCTCGAATCAGTAGCTGACATTATTAAACAGTGCAAATCTATGGGCAGGAAAAGCAGTTTATAATAGAACAAAGCACTGAGAGTAACTGAACTGTGGGAACCTCTTAGAATGTTGGGTGAAGGAAATCTGACCTTCAGCAACATTTAATTGAGATTCATTTTCTTTCATGTAACTTATAATATGATGAGATCTAACCATAGCTCATGGATCTCAGTGCTGGGAATTGAGCCCCAGAGGAGTCTGGACAAGCATCTATGTCTGGATCATTTGTCATGTTTGACAGGGACAGAGAAATGAGATGCATCTTATATAGGTCTGCAAAAAGCAATCATTATGGGCGCTTCCTAAACTGACCAGTGAGTTGGAGGGATGAATTACTATCTTTTTCCTTCAAAATAAATACTGAATCTTTAAAAAATTCTCTTTGTTTTGCTTTCAAGAATGCATAGTTCACAATATTTACATTGCAAACTTTCAGCAATACTCTGACTTCTATGTGAGTGAATGCTTTTAGAAGAAAATCATCTATATCCGTATCAGATCCAAATATTTCAAATGTTATGGGAAACGGTTTGCAAATGGCCAAACAGTGGTAACAGAGAGGACTGTGTTCATGATATTGTAACAGGGTGTGGGTGTGAGGCCATAGGGTCGGTTCTACAACCCTATCCAATGAAAGAGCTTCTCTTCAAAGAGTCCTTGAGAACTAGAGCATTCTTACCATCAGGTCTCCTGAAGAGTGAAGAAACATTTTATGGAGCCAAGATATTGCATGCCATAGCTTTTCCTTCTTTTCTTGTCCTCTTTATTTTCCTCTACCACCATGGTTCTCTGATTTATCAGCCTTTTCATGCTGTTTGCAGCCACCAGGAATAGAAATAAAAAGGACAGGATAAATACAATATTCTTTTGCTCATCCTTCTTTACAGTCTTGGTTTTTCCCTTTTATTCTTTCTTTAAAAAACTATATTGTTAGAGGACTGGGCGTTAGGCTACACTTTCTTTTCTGCCCCTCCTTCCTCTTTTACTGCTTTCAATCATTTTGATACTTTTATTTTTCCCTGCACTTGAACACGGTAGGAAAGGTCAGCTGTCAGCAGAGGAGCTGTGTAACCCCGGTATGGCCTTTAGGATTGGAGTCAGTAAGCAACATTCCCTTCCGGAGTACATGGAATCTACGCTGCTGCAGTGTGATGTGAGGAAGGTCAGCGCGTGGAAAAGGCAGTGTGTGAATGAGCAGCTTAACCATGGAAACAGTGAGCATCGTGCTGCCTACCTGGAGCCCTTCTCCAGTGGCAGAGCTGTTTGACCCCAGCCTCATGGCTTTGTAATACTGATGTAAATGTGTGTGTGTTTAAGACTTAATTCAAGGGGCCTGGGAGAAAGGGTTCAATTGGGAATTGCAAATCCAGTGTCCAGGAGATCAAACTTCCAAAGTTCTCTCTCCTGTTGTGTCCCCTTAATAACTGCTTTATAACTGACTCATCTATATGAAAATCAGAAAGCCTGGGTTCTATTCTTAGCCTTATTGTCAATGATTTTGGGGATACACAAAACTATACTATGTTGTAAAAAAAGAATCCGAAGGTGTGGTTTCTGAAAGTCCTCCATCACCAATATCTGGATTTCACCTTTCCACTTATGTATAACATAGACAGTGAACAGAAGTGGGTGAAAAGGGAGATGAGAAAGCTTCTCCACTTATGGATTTTGTGGAGAACTGAACTAAGCTGACAAGAGGGGAACAGCAGGGCCACTGCATAGGACAGGGGACAGTGCTGTGTACTGGGGACGTTTTTCCACCTGTCACTCACAGCTGGATGGAGAGACAGCCTTCCCAAGAAGGAGTTGTGGAACTGAACGAAGTGCACTGGGCACCTGGAGAAAAGAAGGATCTAGAAGTTAGATATTTACAACCCCCACTCCTTGGCATGGCTGTGAATACTAATTAATTCCTTTCTATGTAAAAGTCTTGAGGTAGAGCCAAAGTCAGAGTTCAGATTGGTGGACATCTTCAGAAATGAGAGAAAAAAGAATAAGAGATATGGATGATAATACCATAGAGTTGCATGATTCCTTGTGTGTTTATAAATCCCTTTCATATTTCACAATGACCTATCTTAAGAATGCCCTCTAGCTCTCTAAATATAGAACATACTAAAATTTAACAGAAATCTCTTTTTACCATGGAGGATCACCCTGTAAGTTGCATGGCTTCTGATCTCAGCACAGTGTTCTTTATACAAAAATAAACCCTTGTGGTAGGAACAACCAGATTTTAGTTAGAGACTTTTTTTTTAAAGTTTCTTTATTGTTATTGTGTTTGTATAATCCTGAGCCCCTGACTTTCAGCTTCCCTCCTTGGAACAACAGAGAAGAATTCCTAAATATGTTGTAAAGATTCTATGAAAGCCTGTCTTCCAGTATTATGCCAGAGCTAAAGCCCCTGACATACAATCAGCTTCAGAAATGGTAACTGTCATGGTTACCATCATCACTGCCATAACCTCCATCTCAGGGACTGTGGGCATTCATAGCTGTAAGAGTGCTGGCATTGCCTACTGACTGATGTTACTATGGGATTGGAAAGACAATATTTGTGAACAGCATCTTGATGTACAGGGACCTAGTAGAGCATCAGTAAATCCTAGCTCCTTCCTATCTATTTTTTTTTTTTTTATCAGTACCAGGGATCGAACTCACGACTGCGGACTTGCAAAGCAGGTGCTTATGCTGCTGAGTTAAATCCCCAGGCCTTCTTCCTCTCTATTTTTATAAGGCCTTCTTGTTTTCTACTTTTCAGTTGATATCAGCAGTTTCAGCTGATATCTGTTCTTTTATAAAGGGGTCCAGGTACTCTGAAGGCCCAGCTTGTGGCTAATCTTAACTGGTTGAGGCAAAACTGGTGATGGGAAAGGGAAAGGGTCGAGCAGCTCTCTAGAATGTGATTGGAAGATGTACGTTTTCTGCCTTACTTGGGTGCTTGGAGGTTACCACTCTAAAGCTTTAATGAAGTTTCTGCCTATTCCTAGAGTTGTCTGAGTCTTCCCTGAGGGAGTACTTCTGTTTGCATAAATCATTCTGTGCAATATAATTAGCTATTTACAGTATAGACAAGAGGGGAACAGCAGGGCCACTGCAGTGATCCCAAACTCAAACAATGGAAGGCAAAAGCTGTTTCTTCATGGTGGAGTACAATGATAATTGATGTCCACCTAGATGACTCCTAGGTATTGTGAAATCTTGCCCTGGTTGTCCTAGACCTGACCTGTTTTAGCTCTGAAAATGCCATGTCTTCAGAAACTCTCTATTCTGAGCAAACCAGTATTGTTGGTTATTGTATCTGCAACACCTGGTGACCCTCTTTAATGAGCACTGTGTTTGTGCCAAAGTCTGACAACACACAAGGAAAATCCTCTTGTTCAATTATTTTCCAAACTTTTGATTTTGTGGATAAGTGATCTTTTTACACAAAGGAAAAGAGCAAAGTAGGTTTGACTACCTTTTATTTTTCCAAATAATGATATTAGCAAATTCTGCCTATTGTCTTCATCGTTGTATTAAAGACAGGAAACTCCAATATGCAAAAAGCAGGAAAGACTTAGAATGGAAGCACCATATTGATTCTTTATTATTTTCTCAGTGCTCAGCACAGTGTATGATATAGTGAGAGTTTTGTGTAAATATATGTTGAATGAATACTGTATGCAATCACTTTTATTGAATACATAAGCACTTTCCTTATTTCTCTAATTAGATTATGAATCAGTGAAAATTTTACCTATGGCCATGCTTTTAGCATTTAATGACTGAAACTAAATGTGTGGAAAATAAGAGATTTTGACACTAAGAGATGAGATGGGAAGAAGGATGGAGGAAGGGTAGCAGAAAGGATAAAAATGCAGTATGTGTATATACCAATCCCCCACGATGAATATATTATATATAACAAACATACTAATAAAAACAGAAAAAAATAGTGGCAAGGATGATGTGTGTTTGAGATGATGGAGAATATTTTGAGGGAAATTAATGTCAATATGTCTTTTACCATAATAAATTGCTATTTAGATATTCATTATAGAAAAATATTATAATATCAGTTTGGTGTCTAGCTCACTCTCATGGTCACTTTTAGTTGGTATGACCAGTCTTTCATGCTATGCGATCACTCCTGAAAAAAGATATGACTACATTTTCAGCACTGTAAATCAGAGAACCACGTTCAGTCAATATCCTCTTAAACTTCCAACTTTTATAACATCAACCCTTAGCTGATATCTATATGGATTTTTAATCATATTTGGAAGGAATGGGCCACCTATCCTTGTTTTCTTAAGTCTTTGACAGTTGTTTTGTGTATCCTAATTGACTACCCTTAATTTTAATTGATCTGATTCATTCAACTACAAATTGTGGTCAGAAACCTTGACCAGCTGGTTAATACATACAAATGCCACAACTTCTTTAAATCTGGGCTTTCTTCTTCATAACTTGGTTGAGATATTTAAATCACTATTGTTTTCTTATTACTCATCAATTTTAAAAAGTCACTGAGGAAACTCATTTAGTCTTTCTAGAGAAGTTTAGGGTTTTTAATGAGCAGCATATAAAATATAAATATCCACCATAAGGCACTACACAAGCCATAAAACTAAACCACTGAATCTCCATTTAAGAGAGTGTTATAATTCCTGTTCCTGTGTTCTACATTTTGCTCTCTTTTTAAATCACAAGTCAACTAAGCATCTTCCCCTCTGGAGCAACCTGAGCACAAGACCTGAGCATATTTCTCAGTAGCCATATTTCATAGTTCAGCTGCTTGGCTGGTGAGATATGTTTTAGAACATGTAAATGGTTGGTTAATCCTTCTGATTTTGGAATACAGTACTTCTATTTTAAAATCAGTGCACCAAATATGGACTTCCTTATTTATGCTGTCATAGACTTTTTTTGTCATTTATATATTTCAAGTATTGCCAGTGTAGAGAATTCCCATGATTTTCGCTGTCATGCACGTGATGTGTATTTACATACCAAAGTAAGTGCTTCAAACATGTAGATGCTGAAAATTTAGCCTTAATAAGCAGTCAGAGGCTCCAGTAGCAGTTGCTAAGAGTATTCATATTTTACAAAACTAGATAATATACATACAAGTGGGTTGGAACACGTGATATGCTATGAAAATGTATATATGTATACATATTTTTTAAAGAAATGGATAGTCCCTCTCCCTTGGAAATGCTGTTGACACAGGTTTTTGCAAAAGATACTCAGCACTATATAGGAAGTAGCACTGTCCATTGGAAAGCACATAGTTCTTTGGAGGTTGATGGTTTGTATTTTGGATCTGCTTCTTACCAACTGTGGTGCTGTACAATAATTTAATCTTTTCTGAACCTCAGTTTAAATGTCTGTAAGTGGGCCTAATAAAACTTTATTTCACAAGGCTTTAGTAAGGGTAAGTTAGAAACAGACCAAGTATCCTAATAGAAAAAAAATGTCCCCTTTTCAAAATGGACAGAGAGGTATGTTACTTCTATTAATAAGACTTTGGCAATAGAACTCTTACAACTTTAAATCATCATAATGAGTATTGGCTAATTCCTACCAAACACTCTGTAAATATAATTTGTTTTATTGGGACTCTGCACATATACAAGCTTGGAGCATAACATAGGCTCAAAAACTGTTAATTTCTTGTCTTTTTTTTTTACACTATGGTAGAAAAAATGAAAACAGTAAGCTTCTACTTCTAAAATAGACTCTCTTGATAGTCTGAGATAAAGAAATGGTGAAAATGAAATAAACTCTTAATTCTAGCTTTATGTACACTATTAGAGCTACAATTGAACCTGCAATCCCTAAAGATTTTCTCTTTTATTTAGGCTTTTTGGATCAGTTCACTAACTTTTAAGCCTGTGTGCATTTCAGGGAAGAATGCTCCTCCTAACCTTCCACCAGTGTATTTCATTCCCATCCACCTCTACCTTCAGATTATTTCCTCTAGATGCTAGGCATTTTCACTCCTATTTTGAAAACTCTGGAGTAACACAATATTTGTTTCTATCAGTAATAGCCTGATATCCTCCCAGCCCTGTTTGTTTCCTTGGAAGGGAAAGGAATACAAACCTCCTATAAAAATAGACACAACACAGGTCTCCAGGATTTGTACCTCCACTGGCAAAGCTCCCCAGTTTGTGTCTCTGAACAGGGTTTTACATCACTTCAGCTCTGGTGCTTGGCACTGAAAGCTTTAAGAGTTCTGCAGAAATGGTAGATTAGCCACATTTAACAAAACAGAAAGTTTTCATTGTGTCATAAAAATCCTTATTGATTTTGTCCAGGCATTGACTCCAGGGCCTTTTAACAAGCCCCTGTCTAGACTTGCAGGCTGGAGCCCACAGTGCTAACAAAAGAGGAACTGGGCTTGCTTCCCTGCAGGGGAGACTGAGGAGCTAGCCAGGGGCTCTCAGTGGGGATATCTTTAAAGAACTAGCATGTTTTTATTCTGCTGTGGGAGGAAATTAAAAAGGAGGAGGAGAGATAAAAGAAGAGAAAGAGGAACAAAAAGAAAAAGGAGGAGGAGAAGGAGAAGAAGATGAAGAAGAGGAAATGACTGTGAGCCTTCTGGTGGCTGTGCTTGTGACGTGTCTCAAACTCCAGCTTTATCTGACTGCAGTATTTGCTGTGAAACTGTCACATGGTTACATATTTAGATATCTTTGTTGATCCTCAGCTTTGCCTCCTTTGCCCTTAAGGAGGCCAGGCTGAATTCAGTGGTACCAAGACACTGGGCAGTGTGTGTGTGTGTGTGTGTGTGTGTGTGTGTGTGTGTGTGTGTGTGTGGAGTGTTGAGAAGAGGGTAGGAGAGAGAAGTTGTTACTTAAGAACTATTGTTATCAGTTCAACTGCATTCCGATTTAACTCTGCGTGTTATTATTTTACACATTCTGGGTTACACAAGCGATTTTGAAAAGATGGAAAGTTGCTGCTCAGTATCATGCATACAACAAAGAAACACTCAATATTTATTGGTTCATTAGGTGTGTCATTAAAAGTCATCTGTAGAGTTGTGTCTGCTACAAAGTATGACACATTTCAAACATAAAAAGTGTAGATCATACAGTAGAGGGTAATAGAAACACTGGTTTAACCACTCTTTAGACTGAACTTATCTCATGTTTTGTCTTTTTTGTCTTTATAGTCTTTGATAAAAACTTAGTCTTGTTTAATACTATACCTCTGTTCTTCCATTTCTTCTTTCTCTTAAAAGTAACTGCTGTCTAAAGTTTATGTGTATATTTTTATGTGATTTTCTATTCTTGCTACTTATCAATAAAAGTGTAATAATGACTAGTGATCACCATACAGTTGATAAATGTGTGTGTGTGCAAATTGGGGAAGTTAATTTTTATCAGCCTCCTACAGTTTAGATTTATTATTATTGTTATTATTTTTGTATTCTGGACTGAATGAAACAAATACTAGGTCAACTGTTTGGTAAATACTATCAACATCTCTGTTGATCACTAAAAGAAGCTTTATAACCTTTACACCTTACTTTTAGAACTAGAAGTACATTGCTTCTGGAATATCTATAGGACATTTCTTATAAAACCTAATTTTCTCTATATACTTAAAGGTGTAGAGTTTTAACAAAGCAATTTGATAATTGACGTAACTTAGGCAGTAACTTCCACAATTTCTTCCACTTATGGTAATGATTTTTTAATGGAGGATTCTTCACTTCAGCAGGGGCTAATAGAAATTTAATTGAAATAAATATTTTGAAAGTCTAAATGCATTAAATATTTATATTCACTATTTCTAAATATTTACATATATGCACAAGTTCTCCAAATTATGTGAATCATTTGTGACTTTTATAATTCTTTCTGATGATGTATGTATAGATACAATGAGTATTTAGATTTTGGTAGCAATTAGGATCAGTGTGTGTGCTGTAAAAACAAACAAAAAAAACCCCAATATATTTTCACTTTGAATTTTTGAGGCAGGGTTTCACTATGCAGTTCAAGCTGGTCTTAAACTCACTTTGTAGCCCAGGTTGGCCTCAAACTTACAGCAATCCTCCTGCGTTAGCCTCCTGAATACTGGACTCACCAATGTACATCACCATACACAGCTCTACTTGCTCCTTTTTTATCACTATTAATTTATTTTAATTGAAATTATAGTCCTCCATTCTCTAGCTCGGTGTCCCTAGTAATTCTTTTTGTCTTCATCAAGTCCACAGAATGTGGTCTTACAATTTGGGGTTTGGTTCTCCAGTACAATAGCCTTCATCACTGTGTAACTTTGATAAAAGAATCAGGTTCAAACAAAGCAAGCACATAGATTATTTTTTCTGGACTAATCAAGGGTGAGAAGATATGTAGGTTTGTGGGTTTATTTTCTGAAATTCTTTTAAAATCAAAAATTTCAAAAGTCAATCTAAAACATCTTTAGAATGGCAACTCTGGTTAAATTATAATCATCCATATATTTGGTGTAACTACATAAATGTCTCTCATAAATACTGTGACACGGTTAGCATTTAAATTAGTGATCTCTCTACTTGTCATTGACCCCATGTGGTTCCGAACATGTCTATCATCCTAATTGTGGAAGCAACTCAAGTGCTTGTTTGATCTCTTATTTCTTCTGATGTTCTTACTTTATTGCTTGTTTTCATGTTTGTTAGGCCCTAAGCTGACAACCTAACATTTCATTCTAATTCCTGAACTAATTGGGACTTTAAACATCATTTAAACATTTAATTGTTCCAGTGCTATTGGTGGTATTCAGTTGGGTGAGAGAATGTGAGTTTGACTTGTAGCCAGATTAGACTTCCTTGTAGCTTTCCCCTGAATTTAATTCACTCACCAATAGATAGAAGAACTACTGGAAGACAGACATTCTTCCATGGGGTCAAAATCTCTGCCAAGTTTTCTGCATGAGAGAGCCTTCAAGGGAATTCACAACCCTTGTGGGAAGGGTAGATCAGAAAGATACAGAAAGGCAGATTACTGGGAATTAGTAAACATCTAATTAAGAAAGATAGACCAATGCATATTAGTCTTTGTCTTGGTGACATTTTTTGTTGCTGGGATAAAATATCCAGTACCCATAAGTTAAGGAAGAAAGGTTTATTTCAGCTCACGGTTTGTAGAGGTTTCAGTCCATAGCTGATAGCTCAAAGGCAGGTGTCATGGCAAAGCGGAATCTCAGTCCATGACAAGGCAGGCAGAATGGAGCAAGCAGTGAGCAACAGCACAGAACAGCACAGCACAGAACAGAACAGAATAGAACAGAACAGCAGCAGCAGTAGCAGCAGCTACAAGAAGAAGGATCTATTTGGGTCGTATCATTCACACCCACAGTAGGCCTTCTCATTACCCCCACCCAGAGCTACGCTAAACCAATCAGTGGACAAACCTAGTACCACATACCATTAATCCCAGGAGCACACATCCTAGATCTAGTCATCTCCAAAAAGCTCTGCCTATGAGTGTATGAGGCTTTAGGGGATATCTAGATACAAGCCATAACAGACCCATATACCAAGCTGCATATACCAAGCTGCATATACCAAGCTGACATATCGCTTTTCCTTTTTTTTTTTTTTTTGGTCTTTTTCGTTTTTACCGGTACCGGGGATCGAACTCACGACTGCCTGCTTGCAAGGCAGGCGCTTTTGCCGCTGAGCTAAATCCCCAGCCCCCTCGCTTTTCCTTTTACTGGACAAGTGAATGAGTACAGGAGAGAAGGTCAAAATGTTACTCTCAAAGTATTGCTACTGAGGAAGAGGGAGGAAATGTTCTCATGGAGTCTTAGGTATGGGGAAATAGATTTCTGTGTACAAGAGAGAATGTACTGTTTGTGTTTAATGCATGTGTGATTGACTAGCCCACAATTAAAACAGTGAAAGAAGCATAATTACAGTTTTTCTCGTATGGATCTTGTGGTTAAGGGAAAATAAAATGCACAGTGTATTACATAAATTATTAGAAGTGGGAAGACAGGCATATGCAGCACAATTGGTAGAAGTTATGGTTTCTTAGCAAATGGTTTCTGTCCTTCCTTGGAAAAGTCTCCTAGGTCCTCCTCCACCTCCATAGCCATTTGTCCACCCACTGAATCCCTGATACAATGGGAGTGTGATTGTGCTACATATAAATCAGAGTTCTTTTCTGCTGTTTCTCCATTTCTAGTTCTCAGTCTACATCTTAAATCCTGAACAATGCCCATTATTCGAGTCACATAAACTTCTCACCCCTCCCTGACTACCCTGTGCTTTTCTGATGTCCACATCAGTGCATATGTTGTTTCTCCTAATGAGCATTTCATTCTTCTCTTTATAATTGAACTCCTCTTCATTATTCAAGACACAACATAAGCGTGACTTCCTGTGTAGAGCCTCCTTAATACCAAGTGGCAGTGATTCCTTTTTTTCATTTGCCTATAGCCGATAGAAAACATTTGCTACACTGAATCATAAATACTTGTTTGTGTCTGCATTCTCAACAACCATAGTCAACATTTCTATGGCTGGGAACTGGATCAAGCAAATGTATGTTATTTATGCCTATGAAACATATATGCTAATTATTTCCATTTTGTAGATTAAGTAACTAAGTGTTAGGGAAGTTAAATAAAAATCTGAGATTCCTTAGACTCATCTAAATTTCAGAGCTGCCTGTCATATCCAGGTCTTCCATTTCAAAGCCGTTCCTATTACAATATATGCATCAATTACACCGTCCAACTACATGAGGTGCCCTGTTATTGAGAGCACATGAGGGTCTGGCACTTAACAGTTATTCAAAATTAGTTAAGATTACAATTTTTCTTTTTCTGAAAATATCAGCTAATTATTATCATGCTCAGGGTCACAAGACCACTTAAGTGCATTCAGCACCAAGCGCATCACCTGGTGCATTGTAGGCACCTGGCAATCTTTATTCCTAAAGGAATGAACAAAAATTTAACCTTTATTATAATGCAGTTGAGAGCCGTGCAATCTTCAGGATACCATTAGCTTTCTAGTGATTTCAGTGAAGCGTGGCTTTCCAGGCCATTCTTTTGTGGACTGAGGCAGCTTCCCTCGCCAGGATGCTAGCTGTTTATTTTTCAAGTGACAACTTGATTTACTATTTTCCTTCTCATCACTTTCAAGAAGCATCTGCAGGCTAGTGAGTGACCCAGCAGTGTGGAAAAGTCCATTTATTTCTCTGCTGCAGCTTTCCTATAAAACATCTAAGGATAGGGGTTGGAAATGGCCTCAGGAGGTCAGATTCCTATGTGCTTTCTTTTGTAGTGTGGTTTGCTTATAGCGACACATTTTCTTGTCTGCTGGTACACTCTCCTGTGTGATGGAATGTGGCAGGTAAAGGATTCTGTCATTTGTCCTTGGGGGATAGCTTTGCAGTTTGATCTTTCCTAATGCTTTGTTTGACCCTAAGATACATTGTCAGAGAAATGGAACGTAGAGAGCCAAGTGCAGTCACTTGTGCAATTTTTTTCCCCTCAATCAGTGTATTCTCCCCAAAATTCTGACAGGAAATGTAATTAGGTGATATACAGTAGAATTCACTATAGTAAAAGAGCATCTACTTTCTCTCATTTTTGCAAATATGATCATCACACAGCTCAGTGGACAATCTGATTATCTGCCCATAGCTCCTAAGCTTGTGGGTAGGCATTTGCTTTCTATATGTTGTATTCCTAGTAGTAGACACAGGAAACAGAATTGTGCGAGATTTAACTAATATTTTCTTTGCCTTCTTTGTCACAAAGTAGTCAAATTGCTGTTTTAGTACATGTTGCCTTTCTCAGTTGAGTGCATCTGAAGTCCCATCCCCATCCCCATCACCACAGAAATGAGCAGAATACTTGTAATCTTGTAGGCTTATTCCTTAATTGTAATTGTCTGTCTCTTCTCTTGGACTCATTACTTTTTTTGGCATTCTTAAGGATCCTTTGCTTGGGAAGGAGTGGCCAGAAAAATGAGGTGATTTATGAATTCCTAAGTAGAGAACCCACCACTTCTCACTGCAATAAACGGGGTTGGGAAAGGTGTGATATGGCCACTGCTGAATACCTGGAGTCAAAAGGAATGAGACTTCAGGACAGCCTGAGGACCACAAGCCACTCTTTGGTCTAACAAGCAGGACAATAAGAGCCCATGTATTTGCACCTCATTAGCTTCTAGGTGGGCCAGGCCAGGATGGGCAGCTAGGGTTGCCTTTTCAGTGCAGTCTACCTACTACACTGCTGCATGAGGCCAATTTGAAGGACAAAGGCTCTGAGGATGAAAGCACATTCACCTTTGAGGCTCATTATCAGGACGCTGTCTCTAGAGCACAGCACCTGTTCTGCTCAGGGCCACTGCCACTCCAGAGCAGTCAGCACTTTAATATATGTCTGACTTTTCCCACCCTGATTCTAGAGCATTTGGAGAAAAGGCTGGTCTACCTTTCTGTTTCTAGATCCGTGTTCTGGTAGATCTTTATGTGTCAAGAATTTCACCTTTGGGCTGGCAGAGCTTTATGCAGTCACAGAGCCTTAGAGATGGAATGCTGGACAACTGTATTGAGACTTTGAGTTCCTGGCAAAGTACGGATGTGGCGGAGTAGCAAAATGGTGCCAGGGAATGGAATTTGGCAGTCCCTCATGTCTTTGATGACTATCAAAACTCCATGTTCCCCTGCTGGCTCGCATCTGTGTAATCACAGCACACTGACCTGACAGTGTTGAGAGAATACAAATAATGATTAAGAAAGCACTTGGAAATATATTGCTCATTTAGAAGCTGTGAATGCCTATTTGCAAATGGCCTGACATCCTACTTTACACATTTCCAATGTGTTCTTTTCTTGTCTGACATTGTCCCTTTCCTCTACTTTTTTTTTTTTTTTAATCTCTGGTCATTGGTTTTCTCTGGTTGAAATTGGGTCTTAAATGTCCAAATTGTGTGTGTTTGTGTTTTTTTTCCCCCTGTGGCATCACCAGTATCCCTGCTTCTCTTTTTCTTGGGTTATTTCTGTTAGGAACAGTTTGCTTGCATTTCTGCTTAGTAAAATGTACCCACTTTAGGAATTATAGCAACATATAATCCCAGACAACCCCTGAAAAAATTCATAAAATTGTGTACTATTTTTAAAAATATGAATTGGATTTTTCCATTTCTTTCAGGAAAATTATGCAGTGGTTCCCCTATCCTTCAAAAAATTCAAATTTATTGATATCAAAGCATAATTTGATTTTTTGAAGTCAAAAAACCAAGAAGAATCACAGGCCTCCAATTCTTATGTTGCATAGGAAGAAAATATTACACTGGATATTTTAATCTACCTTGGAATTTTTCAGAGAAATAGACTTCTATCAATCAAAACTTGATTGTATTTGGGTTAACAATCATAGAGAAAAGGACTGAGTAAATGCATATTAATGTTTTGCATGGTGCTATGGTCTACTGTACAAAAGCATATGTATATTCTTATATATATATATATATATATATATATATATATATATATCAGTACTTTGATTAGCAAGCTATTTGAAAGAAAGATGCTCTATGTACCTTACAGAAACTAATTTAAAATCTTGAGTTATACCTCTCCAGATTGCATCTAGTGTTTAATCAATTGGACATTTACAAATAATAGGTAAATGATTTATTGTCATAGGGTTGAGCTCTGCACTACTTGCTGTGAGAATAACATTTTTAGCGCTCATGAAATTGATTCTAAACTTTGGGGTGATATAATTTAAATGGCTCTAAACAGTCCATTAGCTACATCAGTGCCTTCTCTCTTGCCAAGCTGTAGTTTTATGCTAAGCTGTTGTGTATTGTGTTACATAATCCTCTGCATTCATTTTCTCCACCTATTTAGTTTGAATCCATACAAGGTGACTGCTTTGTCTCTTCAACATCCTTCTCAGTGTAAATAGCGTGGATGGAAAATGGATTTGGGGCACTATTACCTTTTTCTAACGGAGAAGTGAATGGGCTTAGAAATGTGTTGTCACTGTCTGCTTTTTCCCCTTTTGGTTATGTTGACTGTCAATCTGGTATGGTTTTCAAGGTGATAAGAAAGTGCTTAAGCCTTAGCTCCTGGAAGGAAATTAAGATCATTTGGGGTCTTAGGAGAAAAAGAATGTTAGCTGCGAGAGTTCACAAAAGAATAATTTCTTCAGGGTTCTTCTTTTCTCCTTCCTAGCCTTTTATTTACTCTTGGCCAGGCTGGGCCATGTATTGCCAGGTCTTTCCTCCTACAACAGTCCGAGGAAGGTATTTTCTGAATTAAGAATGAAATAAGCTCGCTTATCTAAAATAGGTTTCCAAGAGGAACTTTCAGTTCTGTATTGTTTGTTAATAGACAGCCAATGTGAGGAGATATCTTGGCATTTGGGGTGGTGCTATGCTTGGTTACCTCTTCTGGCCCAGGGAAAGGTAAACTAGGAAAATACATCACTGAATGGAGAGACTGGGAAGGTTGTGAACTGTTGCAATGGTTTTTATCAGATGCTTGCAAAGGAAGGCACTTGGCTACATACAATTTTCTTGTTTTTTTTTTTTTTTTTGCCTGGTGATTAGCATAAATAATGCATGTGATTTGCATAAGCATTTTCTTTTTTATATTGATATTATATCTTATTTATTTATTGTATTTTCTTTTCTATACTGATGCAATTTTCCCCCATGCAATCTTCTGCGTGAAACAATTCTTTCATTTTAAATACACTCAGCTTTCACAGGGGAAAGGGAAACATTTCTTCAGGTGAGCATGTATAATTTACATACGAAAAGAAGAATTTGTTGCTGGATCAATTGATTCAAACTTTGGGATGGTTTGCAAATTCAGTCTGAGAAGTGGAGTGGGATATGTGGAATATTCCAAGTGAACACAGGAAAATTTAACTGATATTTAGAGAGAAGTTTGAAGGTCCTTTAAAACTATACTGCCATCAACTAAATGTCATTTTGGGCAACTCACTTATCCCTAATCATCAGTTTCTTCCTTAATAAAGGCATTAAACAATTCCTAAAAGACATTGTACCTCTAAGTTTTATTGTTTTTGAAAGACTTCTTCCAATTACACAAAAATATTAAGCAACACATATCACATTAAATGATATGCTGGTGCTGCTTTGTGTCAAGGCTTCCCCTTGTGAAATGTATTCAGTGATGGATGTAAGCCCTTCCTTTTGGTGCTACTTTCCCTGTTCATTTATCCCAGCTAAGTGAGCACACAAGGTATAACTCAGATGCTTATAGAAGATGTCCATTACCAATATACTACATACTGCAGTACCAAGGCCACACATAGTACTTGTCTCTGTGCATGTCCATGTCTGTAGGAAAAGAGCTTAGTGGTGATACATGCATTCAATTTGTTATCTTCTGCTTTAGACCAGGGTTACCTGCTTTAGACCAGGTCTGTTGTCCAGTTGCATTTGAACAAAACCATTTCTTCATACCTGAGAGGAGAAAACACAACAATAGACAGGGCACCACAGCAGAGCATTGGATGGATCTATTTCGAACATGCAGACAGTGCTGAATTTTTGCTTTATGTTTTTTGGAGATCTATTTTTGATAACATGCATCAGGCATGAGCTTTGGGCTGAGTGGTCCTTTATCTTATATACGTATAAGCTGCACCGTTATTTACAGATGGACAGACCCCTTTGCTTAACCCAGTCTGTATAAACAGAAATATGCAGGTAGATGTGTTCTGAACACATCTGAACACACTGAAACTCTCTGGAACATATGAAAGAAAGTTCAAATTTTTCTTTTGCTTTCTAAAGTATGAAACTGAGGTTAATGTTTTAATGGAGTCGTAATGCTATGATTAATTGAAAAATATATAGAAAGTAGTCATATCTTCCCCAGTGAGTGACTCCTGTGTAATTTTTGCCTCATGATGAGCAAACATGTATTTTACTAAGGTAATTTATGTAAGGCTATGATGGTTGATAGAGATCTGATTTCTACATTTGCTGATGTTCTTGTTAATAAGACTGGAATGTAGTTCTGGAAAGGAAAACAGAAGCCTCTCAGCCTCACTTTTCAGTTCCCAGTTTCCAGAGGGGAAGCATGTATCTATATTTATATTGTTGCCAATTTTCTTTCATTAACAAAGTACTTTATGATAGCTTTTGACCAACCTTTATATGAAGTAGGACATGTTGAAGCTTTCTGACAAGAAAATAAAAGCAAGTCCACGTGAAGTGTATCAAAATTATAAATCAAATCAACAAATGATTGAATCTGTATCCTATTCTCTTATCTTGACAAACATCTTTGTAACTACCTGGAAGATCATTTCAATAATTTCTGGATACCTTGGATATTTTTTTGTTTTGTTTTTGGTACTGTGGATTGAACTCATGATCTCATGCTTGCCAGGCAAATGTTCATGCTGCTGAGCTAAATCCTTGGCCCTGATACCTTGGTTTTTATACTGGGAAATAGTAGCCCAGAGAGAAGTGGCCACCTTTTGGTCCTCAGCATGTGTCCTGTTCCCCTTCTGTTCCCATCTTTGGCTCTGTTCTGTCTCACCAGGAGTCTAATATAAATGCATGTGAATGCAATAGCCCACATGGCCAAAAATAGTTCCCTCAGTTCTCTCCATCCCTTAAACATAATGATATTGTGGTTTGTCTTAAGAAAGATCTCTCATAAAGAAAGACCTGTGCAAACAGTCTAGGCTCTTTGTGCATGGAATTATAGGGTCCCAGTGTCTGGAGTATGATTTTAAAAGAGAGCATGGGCCCCACTGGAGTGCTACGTTGGTCGAAGGGACCCCTGTGTTGGGGATAGGATGTGGACATGGGAAATTCAACCAGAGCCATCTAAAAGGAGACTTGTTCCCTCAGAGCAGAAGTCCCTTTACCTTGGGTTTAAGGGTGGTATTGCTGTCATGTCAAAGCTCATCACCAACTTTCATTTAGTTCACCTTGCCTGCTTGACCACTTTCTCAGGTCTGACTTCCTACTTACTGACTTGTTCACATTCCACTGGGCTCAGGATTCTATCATAGTAACCAACGTGAGCTGGGTGATTGATGGATAAAAATCAGGGCCAAATCTTTCATGGTAATTGATTTTTAGTTATTGGTCAATAAAAGGTGCCTATAGCTAAAGAGTCTTTAATCAGAATAGTTAATTCTAAACCATCTCTTCAATGACTATTTAAAGCCACTACTGAAACAAAAGCAGCGTAATCGTCACTTGGCCTTGCCTATGACATTTTTCTTTAGATTTTCTTTGAGTAGATTTGAAAGGAAGGCAACCGCAAGCTCTCTTGCACCATCTTGTTGTCTTTTCCCTGTGTTAACACAGTTTTTCTCCACTCCCCTCTTAGCTGTTTTCCATGGTATTAGTTAGATAGAAGCTGGAGGGAATGTTCAGTTGGTACCAGCAGGAGGACAGGGGCAGTGTTCTCCTTGTTATTTGCCTAAATCTGACTCTTGCCAGTCAAGTATTGACTGCTTTCTAAATTTATCTCTTTTCAGCTCGAGAGGAAAATGTGGCCACTTTCCGAGGCTCGGAGTACCTGTGCTACGACCTGTCTCAGAACCCGATCCAGAGCAGCAGTGATGAAATCACCCTGTCCTTCAAGACCTGGCAGCGGAATGGGCTGATCCTGCACACGGGCAAGTCGGCTGACTATGTCAACCTGGCTCTGAAGGATGGTGCGGTCTCCTTGGTCATTAACCTGGGGTCCGGGGCCTTTGAGGCCATTGTGGAGCCAGTGAATGGGAAGTTCAACGACAACGCCTGGCACGATGTCAAAGTGACACGCAACCTCCGGCAGGTAATGGCTGAGGAGAGAGAGGGCCTGGGCGGCTCCTCCTAGGTAGAAAGTGTGTGAAGCAGGTGAGAGGGTGCAGAGGGGCACAGAGGTGGGTCCAGCTATGTCAAAGTCTAATTTTCTCCCAGCTTTTGCAATTTCACCAGGAAAATGATTAAACTATGTTTCTACTCGTACTTCAAGTCTCCATTTGTACTTGCTGTTTAAGAAAAAAATCAGTTGCGTAGATAATAACCATGATAAGTATTTTCATCCCTTTTATTCTGCTTTCTGTTTTATCATTTTCTTAATTACATTGGAATCTTACCATATTACTGTTAAATTCACTTAGGGACAGCATTTTGTTTCAGCAGCTTGATGGATTTTCCTTATTCTTTGAATATTTGTTTTTCTTTTTAATTAAGTTAGACACAACCATGATGTCATAGAAAAAGTCTTTTTTTTGGGGGGGGGGGCTCCTTTTAATTTACCAGCCTTCTTCAACTTCATGCTAACCCCACTGTTGTGTTAACCTCTAGCCTTGGAATTAATTACCTGGGATCTTTCTGATCTCCTCTGTTTCTCTATTCCTTGACACGGTGGCCCCACCTTATTACTATCCTGTCTTTACCTCCAAGACTCTTCAGTTGACTGGGAGGCCTGGAAAGTGAAAGGACCCAAATAAAAATGTCAACTTGGGAGCAGCTTTCCTGATTCTGTCCGTGCTTGAGAACTCCCATCGCCTGCTGATTCTAAGCAGGCAACTCTGTCAGGTGACGACATTTTCAGAAGTCCAAGCCAAATGAAGTTGTTTGCAATTACATAACTGCTACTGCTACTGTACCTCATCAGGACATCTCAATATAAGAAAAGCATTTCCTATAGAAGTCAAGGTCTATGCTGACACTGCCTTTTTCATGTAGCTATTTTCATTTGGTTTTTCTACTTACGAATTTTTCATGAAACCCAGCTGGACAGCATTCATTCTTTATTAATCAGAAAACACTATACAAATTTCCAAGACATACTTATTGAATATTTTTTCCTGTGATAGATTGATTTAATGTCTTCTCACATAAACAGGTGTTTGCGTATGTTTTCTGTTTGATAAACATGTGACTCCTTGGTAACGCTAAACAAATGGCATAGCCTGGAATATTGTATGGAAACACACAAAAGTCAAAGCAGTGATTTCCACACTTAAGTATGTCAGAGGAGCCAGCTGTCTGAGAGATTCCATTTTATCTGTGGCGAAGTTGACCGATAACACAAGACTTAGAGTCTGCAATTAATACATGTGGAATTTGACTTTTTTGAGTCATTGTTCTGTTTTCTCTCCAATGCCAAAGAGTCCTATTGCTGATGATTTCTTTCATCATCTCCAGCTACAGCTACCCGAAGAGAATTTCTTATTGTCAGGAAAACTCAAGTCAAATTTGCTGATATAGAAGGACTTTATATGTCTGAAATACAGAGACTAGACCAAAAATTACATAAGATCTTTGTACGTTTTGATTAGCAGGTGCAAAATAATTCACTTTAGGCATTGGTTGGTGGAGGAGAGACTTTTGATGTACTGGAAAATAGTATCAGGGCAAGATTCTCATTAATTTGGTTCTCTCATTCTGTCTTACCCACACTCTTCCTATAAGTCTAGTGTAATTCCAATTTTCTTGGGAGAGGCAGACTTTTGTTTCTATTAAAAACACTTTTAAAAAATGGTATCAAGCCCCAAATAAGTCCTTTAAACCAGAGAGGGCAAATCAAACTATAATCCAAGTACTGTTTGTGATGTTTTAGTGAGAGTAATTTGAGGAAAATCACCCTGGAGTTCTCTGTTTTGTCCCAAGTTCTAAAGCCCAATTCTTTTTGGTGTCCTTGGACAAGCCACTTAACCTTACTACATCACAGTTTCCATTTGTGAAATGCTGATTACAATCCTTCCCAACCATGTGTGGTGGCTAAATATGCAAAGCACCTTATGTTCCAGAAGGATTATGAGCTCATCCATGGTCTTGGTGCTAGACTTGCTGTGACGTGCAAATGATTTACAGGCTGAGCATTCTGTTCCAAAGGTGACTGGTTCTATCTGATGCCAAGAATGTGGTTAAGCAGAGCTCTCTGTTTTACACAAAGCTTCAGAGATCCTTTGGTATCTCATAGGTAAAAGGACCCCTAAAATTGGACCTCTTTGAAATCTTGACTGAATTTTGGGAAATCTCCAAAAAGGAGAATGATTTTGCAAATGAAATCCTTTCAGTGCTGAATACTCTTAAGACTATCATTTTGCCCATTAAAAATATTTATGACATGTTTTTGAGTTCCCTAGAATACATTTGAAATGAGTAGCCCCCTGTCAAACTAATAGCATCATAAATATTTGATAACAAGCATATGGAAGCCTCATCTGCTGTTTTAGTAAGGTTCGATGGCTGCCAAGGCAAAAAAAATCCTCTAAGGAAATTTCACCTGAAGTCCCCTGGAGTATTCTTTACCAAATGGAGCAGAACTTTCCTCCTTTCTTTCTTCATGGTTCTATCTTTAAGCTAGGTCAGAGCCAAGCCCAAGGATTTCTCTGGGGCTGCAGACTGTAAGAATGAATGTGGACCATCAATATCTGTTCCAAACTACAGCTGGGATTAGAGGCCAAAGTAGTGAGGTATTTGTGTGTGCATGTAGGGGGAGGGTTTGCCTTTTACCTTGCCTCAGTCCAAGGTCACACCCATCATATTAATTGCTTTACTTCTGGGTACCTCTTTTGTTAAGCCACAAGCACAAAACTGCTGTTGTGTGTCTTCCAACCTTCCAGCCTCCCATCTCAGGATATGTTGGCAGTTAGCATTTAAAATCAGCAAAGAAATTAATTGTAGGGCTTCTCTAATCCTGTTCAACCTGCCATTCTTCCTGCTATCTGTACAAGAAGTTGCTTAAAAGCTTGAAAGGCATCTTTGAAAGGAATAGGGCTAGAGAGATTCCAACAGGAAGCATCCTGGCAAGGCAAGCAAAGTAATAAGCTGATCGGGTAATTAGGAAAACTAACCTTTTTATATATTTTAATGAATTTCACAGCTATTGTAAACTGAGAGTAAAGGAAAAAGACTGTTTCCCTCTGGTTGCACAAATGCACAGAAATCAAGGGGGTCTTGGAGTTTTGAACTGCAGATGGAATTTTAGAGTATGCTATAAAATGCTGTATAATGTAGCTGTTGATCTGTAAATGTATAAGTTCTTTCTAGGAGACTGTTATAATGGTTCATTCACTTAGTGAGATTCGGATGTTAAAAAATTCTCTTGGGATTTCAGTTCTGTTTATCTACAAATGGAATAGTAAACCTTGGTGGGGGGTCCTTTCGTTCAGAACAGTATGTGTTGGGGGTGGGAGGGGAACATGGGCAGTTTTCATTTGAAAGAGCCCACGAGAAGTAAGTATGATGCTAACCCTCACTGGGCAAGGTGGGGTCCAAGTGATATTTGGGTGAAGTGGGCACTTTCAGTGTGGCTGGTGGACAACAGCAGCTCCTTTCCTGGCTGTGCCCCAGTGGTGAGGTTTTTCACAGAGTCCTGGTCTCATTGTCTTCCCCCCTCTCTCTTTCTGTGTTGGGTGCCTTTTTTTTGAAAAACTAACACAAGATCATTCATGCAATGTGTCATTTTACTAACCGACTAATGTACTAACACCCTAACGACTCATCTTTGTTTTTAGTTTTTTTAATTAACAATCGTTCTGTTCACAATTTTTAATTTCCTTTCTTCCCCCTTCTCCGCAAAGCACTCAGGCATCGGACACGCTATGGTAAACAAACTACATTGTCTGGTAGATATCATTCTTATTGTCTCTTATTTTGGGTTTGCCGTGTGTTGCCCCCTTTTCCTACCCAAACCCCTCTTTGTTCCTCTTTAGACTTATTTATTCTCCTTTTTCATTTTTTAAATTAAATTAAATGCAAGCTTTTTTTTTTCTTAAAAGACAATAGAAAGGTATGAACCTGTCCTAGAAATAATATTTGATTAAATTTGATGGGGAATTTTTTTTTCTCTAGTTTTGATATTTTTCCCCCTAAAAGTATTTTTTTTAAAGAGTTTCTGCATTTAGTTAAATTTTCATTTTATTTTGTTTTCTTATTTTGCAACTTTGAAGTTACAGACTAGGGACGACAGAGATTCCTAGTGAGGCCTTCCTTCTCTCTGTTTCTTCCTGTCCCTCCTTCTCCTCCTTTGTTTTCCCTCCTTGGTACTCCTCAAGCCCTTCTCTTTCCCTTTTGTGTGGCCATGGCAGCCACAGGTGATCGGGGAGAATCTACTTCCTGTGTTCTTCCTTTCCCTTCTTTGTCCTTATTCCCTCACCGTGACCAAAGGGAGCTCTGCCAACTGTGTTCTCCATACAAACTCTGCATGGCATGGTCCTGTCTCGTGGAATTCCCATTGGCATCAGAATTTGTTCCCTCATTTTCCTCCTCATGACTAACAACCTACAAACCATCAACCCAGTTCCACTTTCCTCTATTTTTTTTTCCTCCAATCTTCATTGTCCTCTCATTCTTCATGTGTTTTGGGGTTGGGTTTGGACTTTTTCTTTTCTTTTTTTTTTAAGTGAGGGAGGTGACAGGCAGGGGAAAGATTATCCTTTAGTTTTGAGTGTTTCCTCCCACCCCCACTTCCATCTTGTTCTTTAATTTGTTTAGTGCATGTTAGTGTGGAGTGGATTTTGATTCCTTTATCTCTCCTCGCCTTTTTTTTGGCTCTAGATGATTTTTGCATGGGTGTGTCAGTGTATGGTGTGTGCATGCTCCGAGGCTCCATTTTTTCCTCTTTTCTTTACTCCTATCATGAATGTTGGGTGTCTGAGTAGTAATTCTTTTCGGTGGGCATTATTATTATTATTTCAGTTATCATGTCTATCATTTCTTTCTTTTTTTCTCTCTCTTTGTTTTGTTTATTTAATTTTTGTTAAAAGTTGCCTTTTTGGTTTGGGTCATTTCTTTTGTTGGTGCTGGTGATGGCAGCCAGGGGAGGGCAGTGGTTGGTGTCTGGGGTTAGTCTATGGCATGTATCATCCTTGACATATCAGAATAGAGAACTTCATCTTCCCTCCCTGAACGCATGTTTGTCAGTGTGATATGAACCAAAAAAGAAACAAATAAAAAAGAAAAGAAAAGCAAAAAAAAAAAAAAAAACCATTAACAACCAAAGACCAACCCCTAATGAACCCCATTGTCAAATGTCTCCTTTGCTGTTTCTCATCATCACCATAAATAACAATCATGTAAGAAATAAAAAAGTCATATTAGCAGTCAGCTGAAACAAGTGATATCGTCTGAGGATGGTTCCATTTTCTAGCCTGACTAAGCGTGCAGTGGGTAGAACAAGGTGCTCAGCGTGGCAGTTCTAATGAGCACACCTAGGACTCTGCAGGGATGATGCAGGCTTGGGGCTCAGGGAGGCAGACCAGAAAATGGAACTTGGCTGCACATACCCGAATCAAACCAAATTAGACAGAGAGCCTCACCAAAACCTTAAGCAAAGTGATACCATAAGTAGGGGAAGCCATTGGATTTTGATAGAACTCTGAGATCATTGTTGGGATTTTTTTTGTCCCTATTTCCCACCACTAGGTGACAATCTCCGTGGATGGAATTCTTACCACAACGGGCTACACTCAGGAGGACTACACCATGCTGGGCTCGGACGACTTCTTCTACGTGGGAGGAAGCCCAAGCACGGCTGACTTACCAGGCTCCCCCGTGAGCAACAACTTCATGGGCTGCCTGAAAGAGGTAAACTTAACACAATCCCACTTGGTGCACTCGGTGACTCTCAAAGATAGTGAGATTTCTTGGTCGATGACTGCTTCCATCCTCATATCTTTTCTATGACGTATGTGGTTGTAGTAGAAAAATCTTTGGACTTGGAAACACGTGTTATAACTTTTGGTCTTAAATTGGTTGGATGGTCTTGGTTTTGCCACTCAAATACTTGATGCCTTGGTTTCTCATCTAACTAATGAAGAATCTTAAATGAAATAACACAGATGAAAGTCCCTTGAAATCACAAGAATTAGATGCATGTGAAGTTGATTTTGTGTTTTGTACTTAGAAAGTAGAGATACTGTAGCTAAACGTGGCTCCAGGGTTGGGGATGTAGCTCAGTGGTATAAGTGCCTACCTGGCAAGCATGAGGTACTGAGTTTGATTCCTAGTACCACGAAAATAAAGTAAAAATGGCTCAAGTTGTGACAGTGTACCTTGTCTAAAATATAGCATATGTACTATTTTACCTTTGCCAGGCTTGGCATTCCCACATATCTCATTATTTGAAATGAAGGAACATTTTCAGAATGTAACACTATGGCTCAGAAGACTGGCTTTCCTTTCTTTTTCTTTTTCTCTGAAAGCTAGTAGCTGTAGCTATGAAAAAGCAGTGGGGCTTTGCCATTTCTCATTTATTACCACTGTAACTGATGTGTTGAGAACTCTGTCTGAGAGCAAAGGAGCTTCAGTCAAGTGTAAGTTCAATCTCTGAGGTCAATTGTTGAGGTAAAAAGAATCAGACTTGATTTGGTGGAGTTCTTTCAGAACACTGTGTCATCAGAGCAGGACACTGTACATTTTGTTTAATCTGAGCTAAGCTTGATTGCCTAAGATATCTATATCGTTTCCCCAGGGAAATTCCTTGGGATGCTAACAGTGCACTTTCCTGTAGATAAAAATCCCTTATGACATTTTATGAGCCTCCTCTCAGGGCATATGTTTTATTCTTATTATGGTTACTTGAAGTGTGTCGAACAGCAGACATACATGAGGTGGCACTGTGCATGCAATCATTCTTATCCCTGGACTAAGAGCCACATTGAAACAGAAACTGTTTGTGTTATACCTGACATATAATAGGTGCACAGTGAAGATGTAGAGAGTAGGCCAGTTTATCAAATAAATTATTGGGGACCTTTGAATGTGCTGCCACATTCTCTCTCTCTCTCTCTCTCTCTCTCTCTCGCTCGCTCTCTCTCTCTGTCTCTCTGTCTCTGTCTCTCTCTCTGACGCTGTCCGGGTAGAGAACAGAAAGCTTTAAAAGTCTAAGTGTCACTATTAGGTGACAAAAGTTAAACCCGTCCTGAAAAATAGTGTCAGTACTAGAAATAAGTGCACTTGGTAAATTTGATAACTCTTTTCAAGGCAAAGACTTTACTGTTTAGGACAAAAAATGAGAACTATAAGTGAATAATTGCAGTATAGGACACCATGTGTTCAGCGCCACAGATGAAATGTTCTGTTTGAGTGGAGGAAACAGAAAAATTTTAGGTGGGAGTCAGTTTTAGAGAAGAAATGACATTTGAGCTGAGCCTTGTTGCAATAAGCCATGTGTGAATTAAGAGGAAGGGGTAGAAAGGAGACACATGACAAAGGAGGGAAAAATCCAATTATAGTTTGGTATTGTTCTTAGCCAGAAGGACAAATTAAGAGGAGAATCCAAAGACAGCTTTCCTTTCTCTGCTGGATATTTCCTTGGCTTCTGCTGGCTTTAGGGATTCCGCTGTCATCTCTGAAGGAATGATGGTAGGCACTGAACACTCTTCCCTGGGATCTATTCTTATTTGGATAGAATAAAGACATAAGCTACTCAATGTCTAATGAACCCCCAAAGCTCTTAAACATCATTAAATCTTACTATATTGTTATTGCACTCTCATCAGAAAAAATATCACAATATTCCCATTACCCAGGAATGACTGAGGAATGAACAAAACATTGCCTGGGGTAGATTGCTCATCCATTTTCATAGTACAATAGCCCTGAGGATAGAACTTCCTGAGTGGGATGGGGTGGCCTTTACAGTAGGTTTTCCTCTACACCCAGGCACATTGAACTGTGTTTCAATTATATATTTGGTGACAGGGGAGCAATTTCTTAGCTATAAATCTTTCATCTACAAATCAGAACTAAATAAATGTAAACACACACACACGTACACACACACACATCCACACATACATCCACACATACACACATTGTTATGATTTGGGCCTAGATGTTCCCCTAAAGCCTCATGCAGTCATGGAGGGGCAGGCTTTTTGAAGATGGCTGAATCTAGATTGTGTTATACTTGGATTAAGGGTGGACAAGGAGTAGATCAGTTCACTCTTTCTCTGCCACGTTGCTCCTGTGCCATGTGTCATCCTGCCTTGGAGCCAGTGGATTATGAACTAAAATCTCTACCAACTATGAGCTAAATAAACCTTTCCTGCTTTAACTTTGGGTGTCAGGTATTTTATCTCAGCAAGGAGAGAAGGGTAAGGAAGACATGCACACATGCATGCACACGTACATGCATGCTCACTGTCGAAGTTAAAGGTGGTTCTGTTACCTGTTAGGTAACATAAAAGTTAAAGGTGGTTCTGAAAAAGAGTGGCAGTAATAGAAATAACTATAGTTAGTGATAAGAAGGAATCCCTTATCTTCAAAGCAGAGAACAAATCTGCATTTAAATTTCACCCTAGTTAGAAAGAGGAATGTCTTAAACATGGAGGGAAATGGTAGGTCAGAAGAAAACTGTAATAAGCCCTGCTCTCCTCTCTGTTCTGTAGGCAGTGTGATGGTTTTTCTAAGGGACCGGGAGGCCTTCTTATTTGCCTGAGTGCTTGAAAACATAACTTTGGGTCTTGTGAAATACTGGCATATTTTTCTTTCCATTTTATCATTGCAATGTACTGGCCTTTGAGCAAGTCTGGGGTATTACTCTCTTCTTGGTATTTGTCGTTGACAAATTAGTAAACAGGAAGGGCTTCCCCTATATTTAGATTTAACTCTTAGGATACAGCCCACATACACACCTTGACAATTTAACCTCAGAACAGTTTCTCTAGTTATTGTTCTGTACCATCTTCTCTTCCCATTTTCTTGCCTTTTTCTAGTATCTCTTTCTCTTTGTGACTTTAAGTTTTCTAAAGTGAGGTGGGTGTCTTTAAGTGTCATTTTCATCAAACTGGAAGCATGGTGAAGGGACAATGGGATTTCTCTCTGAGAATGATGGATGCTCCTTTGCCTTGGAACAAAGTTAATTCACTGCTAAAAGATACATTCTAGTTCTGCCTTTGAGCTAAAATAACTATGGATTTCAACTTCACTCATGCTTCCTAACTTGACATCTCTGTAAAAGCTACAAAAGAATATGCAAATTGTCATGGAATGATTGTGGTTCTCCATGTACCCTCAGTAAATTTAATGTCTAAACATCTTGTTTGTCTTCCTGTTTTCATATTTTGTCTGTTGTAATTTTTATTCTTTTCACGTCCCCAGACCTTTAGAATGGTTCTTAGCCCCTAGTATACTCTCAATAAATATTTTCTGAGTACAATAATATGTGTGTAGATTAATAAATATTTTTCTTAGGTAAGTGCTCTTAGCACTATTGATCACTTGAATTTTCTGGGATGACTAAAGAACATATCAACATTACAATTTTTGACTGTTTCAAGAACCCCTTAGGCATCTGACAGAAGGAAAACATGATATAGAGGGCTAGTTTTAGTCAGCAAGTCTTAGAGTAATGGATTGAAACTTTCTCAAGGAAAAATGGGATAGAAAAGGCTTTGAGGAAGGCATCAGACTATAATGAAAAGAATACTGAGTTTAAAACTCGAAAATCTGGTTAGGGATATCAGCTTTACCACTGGTTATATGGGTTGGAATAAGCTATTAATGTTTCTATGAATCTCATTTTTCACAACATGGATAGCATAAGGTTGCTTTTGCAGTCTTCTTGAGGACAAATGAAACACTGTACATAAACCAAATAGATTATATAATGATGTCTTGCTATTATAATTGTTAAGAATTATGTAATATGTTCTATAAAATGGTTTATGAACATAAGTGAATTAGCACATGTATATCTCTATATTTCCATAGTAGCAAGCCACTGTCAGAGAAAAAAGAAAATTATTCTGAGGTTTGCTGTACTAAAATTCTCTCATGCTTGCTGGAGCATCCAGGAGTATACTCTTCTCATTCTTCCCTGTTCCTTTCATTTATCTCCACCTCTCCCTTTTGCTGTTATCTTTTTCGAGGAACCTTCCCTGAACCCCTGGATGCAGTAAGTCATTTTCCTCTGTGGTTCTGTTGTGAGGAGATATGTTTCATTTTGTGCATTAATTAACTTTTATTGAAATTGCATGTATGTATCTGTTTCTCCTCCTACTGTTAGGTCATTTAAAACAAGAACTATATTTGATTCAATTTTGTATTTTGGTATAGTCCTTAGCATGTAGCATGTTTTCCTGTTTTTATTACACAAAAGCTAGGACTGAGAATACACTGTGTTATATAGGTGAGAAAATTAGTGTGTTAATTTAAGAGCATAATATATAGGGTAGAAGATTTGCAGATACATCTGCAAAGGTAGGTAGCAGCCAGGTTGTAGAGGATGTATGGAATGCTACATGTTTGAGCTTTATTCTCTAGGAAATGAGGAATCATCAAAGGATCTCAAACAGCAGAGTGACATTTTCTAATTAGCCTTTTGACCACTGGGTTTAATTCTTGTTGACTGAAGCTGGTCCATCTACTTCTTCGTGACCTTTTATTTGGAAAATTGCAGAGCAGGGATAGAAATAGTGGTCTATCAGTTTCAGCATCCAACAGGGAAAGTACCATTCTGAGCCTTAAAGTTTCTGCATGAAAGCATTTCCTTCTGACTCCTCAGTTTCTGGAAACCATGCCTGTCAGGACATACATTTATCTTTCCCTCTATCCTTGCTGTTATGGAGGTATTATTTTTGGACAAAATGAAAAATAGAAAAGGAAAATGCAGCCAAGAGTAGAGCTGTACCAGTAGTGACTCCATCAGATAGTGTACCTAACTAGGACCTGGGAGCTTTCTCAAGCCCTGGCAATACCTTCCTCGTTCTTTCAACATCTTTCTCATTTCTCCACAATCTATTTCTTCTCATTTCTGCAGTGTGTGTTTGCCCATGGGTAGTCCACGTGCAGCCTGAGACACCTGGGACTCATTGACCAATCTCAGCCCTCTTTTCTCTAATAGGGAAGAAGGAAAATCAGGAGCATAGGGAGAATGGAACACATATTTAAAGCAAGAAGGATTGGGTAGATCGTCATTGTGCTTATTATATTTCACATCCCTTTGTGATTATTAGCCATTTAAAACTGAATAGGGTTTTGCAGCCAGAGATAGTCTCTGAACAGATGATTAATGGTTTAATCTGTAATAACTTTACATTTTATAGAACCCGGGTAGGAGTCCACATCTGGTGAGCTAAGCTATTTAAAGCTGTGTTAATTCTGTTAATTGCTATACGTTTATTTGAATTGCTAGCACCTGTGGGCTTTGGGATAATGTGTTTGTTGTTGCTTTTTTTTATATACTAGTTTTATGTTATTTCATCTCACTGTTTTTGCTTCCGTCTCTTATGCCGTCTCTTGATTTCTCGCCTGTGCTTTATTTTGTATTGATCTCTGGCTTTTTCCCTAACTTTGCTTTGCAAACATCTGGGCTTTCAGGTGATATCAACTGCTTCTGTCTGTAAGCAGGTGAACTGAGGTCATGACATGGGGCCCTCAACATATTCCTTTATCCCAGCAGTGAGAACACTGTCAGAAGAGGATGAGCAGAGGCAGTGAGGGTCTGAGCGAGAAGATGGGGAGCTCTAGAGATACTGCCCTGAGTCCAGTCCTGCCTAGCCTTATCCCCTACTAGCTGCTTGATATTAGCACGCTACTAGGAGGCTCTGAGCCTCAAACTGTTCATCTGGAGAGAAATGTAACTTACTTTTCACATTTTTATGCAGGGATCTAATGAGAATTTGAAAAATGAAATTGCTTCATAAAATATAAAACACTATACACATGTTAATGTAGTTATCATTTATGTATTTTATTATTTATTAATTGAGACAAAATCCATTTGTTCTGGCCAAGGAACTACTTATTACTCTTTGCTATTTCTATAATTAAAAATTGCAGAAGTTAGGAGAGTTCAATCTACTTTAATAAAAAGAATGACTAAACGATAGCCTAACTACCAGGTCCAGTTTCAATGTTAACACAGCAGCATCTCTGGATATCCATCTCTTGATCTGTAAAGTGTGGACAATAATCCCTGTCAATCCAAATGCACAAGACCATGGAGAACTTCTCGCATATGTACGTGGAAGTATGAATTATTGCTCTGTAAAATGTGAAGAGCAAGGTTTTATTCCTGTTAGGAAAATGTACAGATACCGGTCTATGACTGAGTATTAAGAATATCTTGACAGAATGAAAGAAATAATATGAAAAGGAGACCAAGTTGAGTTCCACTCCTACTAGCTATGTGATGAGATGGAAGTGACCGAGCCCTTTCTGCACTTGACTTATTAAGGGAACAACTTATAACTTAAGTGCTTTAAGGGGTGCTATATTAAGTTAATTCACGTAAAATATTTAGGACACTGACATACAGAAAATCCTCAGAAAATTTTGTTTATTAAGTATCCCCATCATTATTTCATCACCATATGCTGGTATGATTACTGGGAAGGTTCCATTCCATTCTGGATGATGAGGATTAAAATATTAACTAATCAGCAGGTTAGAACATCTCTAGAGCTGACTTCTGAAAATGGTGAAGGCATTCAAGGGCATGATATAAATTAGGTTAAATCTGCCGATCCAGGAGAAGTTAAAGAAAACATGCCTATCCCGGAGCTTGAGAATTATCTTTACACATAGCAAGACTGTCTTCTGGAAGTGAGATTAAATGTAGCATACATACAGTATCCTTACAAAGAAGAACTGAGGCTTGTACCTGGAAGCTGGGTACTTAATACAATACAGGCAAGAATTTTCAGTAAGAGCATCCCCAAAGTGCCTTCAGAGTGTTCAGTCCAATGATACTTAAGGACTCCAAGCACAGAGCAGGTAACCAATTTCTCAGGTTACAATGGAGATTAGCATCAAATGAGCAGATAATCTTGATTTTATAGGTTCCTTCAGGTAGATTCCATAGCTTTACAATGAATGAGCTGTCTGAAAAGGAAAAAAAAAAATGAGGATGACTGATTTGACCAAACACATTGTGTTGAAAACTTTCCTCATTAATCTCCAAATCAGTTGACTATACACATCCTATGGAGACTTACTGGGCTGCCCTTGTGGTAAGAGTTGAGGTTTCCACTAACTACCATTACCTATTAATTATGTATAATTGTTTCCCTTCCCTTAGTCCTTCATTGATATCATTTCCAAAACCATTGCAGCCACCACAATTATAATCAAAATGACAACTACAAAGACTAACAATTATTGAGCACCCCACAGTGGGTATGCATGAGAAGGGTGTGCTTACACCACGTGTCATGATCCATTCATATTCCTTCATTTAATTTTCACAAAGCCTTGGAGAATTCTATTATCACGACCAGTTTGAATACAGAGAGATTGGGTGTGTTGCTCATTTACACAGTGATGAGCATTGGGATTGAGATTGGTAAAGACAGCTTCTACCAGGATTCCTGCTGCCACCAAGAGAAGGAAATACTCTCCCCAGGGAAAAGCTGGTTGTTTTGTGGCTACAACTGCTCTGGGGAATGGCCTCTCACTATCATTTAGAGACTCCACTTCATAGGAAAGGTCATTTAATCAGCCAAAGATATCTTGTTAGGAGACTGGATACAATTACCTATTTTTTTCACCTTGCCATTGATTTTTCTGAGAGGAAGGTGGTTTTTGCTTGATTTCCCACTTTGACTGGGCAAATTGACATTGCTCAGCCTGCTAATGGAGGAAAGATTTTCATTATGAGACCTTAGAGGGAAGTAGTTGCTGTCGGTATAAATACCAGGCAGTAGAATGCTTTTGTCTTGAGATGCATCACACACCTTTATTTTTGTTCAGCTCAATATTTTCCATGAAGTTGGAGCCATTGTCTCCATGCCTTAGACTTATGATAAATTTTCAGTCTGATTTTTGGGAGTCTCTCATATAGCTTTGCAATTTTTTTCTCTTTAGGAGAAATTCAGTGGAACTCATTGCTTTCTAAAAATGTCGCTTATTTACAGCAAATGTAATCTACCACAACATTCCCACTGAGACAAAATCTCTTGTGTCTTCAAATGCCTCAAAGGAGATAAAACAAACTAGTCCTTATACACATATACCTACAGGGATGAAGCAATCATTGAGCTAATTAATTGGCTAATGTTTTTCAAAATTGTTCTGCAAATGCAGAAATGATGTTTCCATTAGTGTGATGGTGCTTTTGTAACCTTGAGCTCCATTGTGCATGTGGACAGAGTATAAAAGCAAATTTTTCACTTCCCAAATCAGTGAAGACCCAGCACAGGGTAACACCAATTATCCACCAATAAAATTCTCCTTCTACCCTCTTCCAAGGCCTTGCCCTCCTCAGCTAATCTCAGCATATGGTGTAATGTCTCATGGGCAAAACAGAACTGTTCAAGTTGTGCTCCATAAACCTCTCTCCCTCTGACTCCCTAGACTGACCTCCAGAGACACTGTGTTCTTGCCTCCTGGGTAATAGGAGGAACTCTTCTCTCCAACTATAAATAGTATCTTTTTTATGTTCTCTGAGGTGTAGCTTCCTGAAAGGCTCCTTCTTTTTTAGTTATCCTTGGTCTTCACCTATGTTTATCCCCTCAACTAGAGACAAGCTGAAAATGGTTTCTTTGATACCGTCTCCTCAATTTACACCTTAGCTCATTTCTTACTTACCGAAATACTCCTTGGGAGAGATGTACATATGTATGTCCTATTTTTTCTATCTCATGCTTACCCCATAAGCCTCTACATTTGCATATGAGACTCTGCAGGTTGGTAATCGCCAGTCCTTTGGTAGAAGTTTTTGTTTTCTGTTTCTTAAGTTAGAAACACTGTATTATAGGTTTGCACAGTTCAGCTAACAACTTCATGGCATATAATTGTTGTTAAAGTTCTCATCACAATGTTCTTTAATTATTTGTGTTCAGAAGTTTAGCCAATAGCCTGAGTTTCTAGAAGGCAGGAACATGAGTTTATATGGGTTACATTGTTCCTTCAGTATTAAATGTAGATCCTTAAATATAAATTTTGGAAAATACTTTTTAATAAATTAATAAATATTGGTAAACATCTGTGATAGAAGCATGATTCCAGAGTTCTAAAACCTACTTTTATTAATTTTTCATCAGCATACTTGTTCCTGAAATATTCATAGAATGCCTGTACTCTCCTAAGATTTGTTCTCAATATAGGAGTTCATCTTTAATGTCAGCCTAAGATCCTAAGCTAATGGAATGGGAATTTGGTTAAAGGAGACTAATGATAAATTTGAAAACAGCTCATTAAGATATTTTCTAGCTGAGTAAGGTGATGCACGGCTCCAGAAGTTTTCTCATGAACCTTTGACTTCTGTGTGTTTCCTACAGACACATGTTCCTCTCTACTATATCCTTGCATAAAATCCCTCCCTTGACTTGAACCTTCTTGGTCTCAGGAAGAGAAAGAAGGCAGCTTTCTAGGAGATGGTTGAGAAGAAGACCAAACAAAATGGTTATGAGGGTGGAAAAATAAAACATGAGAAAGCCAGCTCTTGATGGTTGAGGTCCATTTTTCAAAAAGAGGTGGGCACAAGTACTAAATGTGAGAAGAGCAATTTTTCAGTTATCTGTAGTCCAATGGGTTTAGAGCAACTGGTACTGTCGGCCTATTCCTCAAGATGGGAAGCTTAGAGCAAGCTGTTATCTTTTTTTTTTTTTTTTTTTTTTTTTCTGATCCATCTTCTTTGTCTTTTCCTCAACAAATCAGTTTCAAATCCCCATTGCTAGTTCCCTCTTTATGTCTCATGTTTTTCTGTCCTTTCCTTTCTGGTTTCTTTATGCTTCCATTCTCTCTGCCTTGCCTGTTGTGGTATCATAAATGTTCTCTCTTCCATTCTGCTGCCTTTGAAAGCATTTGACTCAGCTTTGGCTCTTGGTACTGTTCTTTGGAAAGGCTCAGTGCCCACAGGAGCATGTCTTCTTTGGCTTCTTACCTAAGATATTATATAGATTAAGTTCTACTTTTTTGACTCTTCCTTATAATTCCTCTCTGTACTGAGCCACAGTCCTAACTTGAAATTATTTATAGCACTATATTTTGAATCTTTGCCTCTAAATCTTGTTTCTTTGGTTCTTTTAATGAAGCATGTATCTCTTTCTCTCCTCTGTCTCCTACTGTTATTTCTAGGATGTGTCTCATGGCATCCTGCTTGACTGGTCACTGCTCTGACAGTAGTTTATTATTTTTTTTATTTCTGAATTCCAAACACACTTATATAATATAATGTGGATTAAGACTTTGAAAGTAGATGGTCAAGTTCAAATTTTTGTGTTGTTGCTTCCTACCTACGTGCCTTGGGCAAGCTATTTTCCTTTTCCAAAAGTCATTTTCTCCATCTATAAAACAAGTATCTGAATAGAACCCCACATAGAGTTTTTACGTGGATCGAAAGAAATGATATAATGAAACTTCTGAGTCTGACATGTAGTGAGTGCTCAATAAATATTAGCTATCATCTTCATTCATTTGATCCTTTCCATCCTCTAACAGTCATTTGTTAGCTTTTTTTTGGCTTTCATATACTTCCTTTGAAGGAAAAGATGTTTTTATAATTCCAACAATGCTCAACATACTATAGGTTTATTAAAGAAAGTGGAAAGTAATTTATGTCCCACAAATGAATTTTTCAACTCACCGTGAGAAAGTTGCTATTTGTTCCTGTTACATTTTTTGACCGTGATTAAAATTCTTACATTTCAGAATAACTTTTCTTTATAGATTTAGTAAAAAAAATCTTATTCCTACATAAATGTATATGTGTATGTGATACATGAATGCAATAATATCCTGTGTTTTAAATTCCTAGCAATCAAATAGGTTGTAATGAATACTATTTTTCTTAGCATTACTTTTCTTCATAGACATTATTAAAAAATTCTGATGGGTAATGTTTAAAATGCTGAAGGAAACAACATTTAGTTGTAAAATTGGGTACTGGTTTGATGACCACCAATCTCTCATTCAAGTCTAAAATTCTTATGAAGCTTAGATTGCTTTGCAATGCATTAGAATCTTCCAGTTACCTTTAAATGACAGATTTAATGAACTTCTCTTATGTTCTAGGCAAAGTTGTCTGGAATGCAAGGCAAGCTGTACAGTTTCTTCCTCTGAAAGATCCTGTAGTTCAGGGGCTGGCAACTTTAGTAAAGAGTTAGGATAGTGGTTCTCATTTGGTTCTCAATTTTGACTCTAGCGAACACTTGATGGTGCTTGGAACTCTTTTGGATGAGGAGTTGGTAGATGGATGGGAGTAAAAGGATAAGGAGAGGAAGAGGTTAGAGGGCACTACTGGTATCTCATGGGTGGAGGCCAAGACTGTTACTATATTTTACACTCTACCATTCAGGGGGAAGACCTTTTATTATAAAGAATTATTACCCAGCTCCAGATCCATAGTACTGAGGGTGAAAAACTTTTGAACTAGATAGTAAAAAGCTCTGGTTTTGTGGGCTAAACTGTGTCTAAAGCAACCACCAAATTCTGCTCTTTTAGCGTGCAGGCAGCCATAGATACTTCACAAGCAAATGGATATGTTTGTATTTTAATGTAATTTTATTTAGAAGAGCAGGGAGTAGTAGGCTGAATTTGGCTCAAGGGGATATAGTTTGCTGAATTTTGCTTTAGTTGTAATGGAAGATTATACCTGATAGTTATAATAATAATTATTTTTTCGTGCTGGGAATTGAACTCCAGACCTTGTACTTACAGGAAGGCAATGTACATTGAGCTATATCTCCAGTCCCAATAATTATAATTATTAAGATGCATACATAGAACAAGGTTTTCACAGGTTTATACAAAAGCCTCAAATAGTGGCGCTTAGCTGATCTGAGATATCACCCAAGGTTTACTAGTTTGATAAAGAGAAAAAACATGAACAGACTCTTTCTTTCATTCAAAATGAGGGGTTAGCAAAAGTAACCATTTGAAGGAGAAAGAATAGCATTAGTGAAGACACACAAATGTGAGATACCTTAACATGGGAAGCCAATAATAAAAAATAAGAGTAATGCTAGTAGTCGTAATAGCAGCTTGCAATTTACCTAGTGCTTACCACATGCTCAGGATCCTCCAAAGCATTGCTGGGATGAAAAAAACAAATTAGGCGTAGGATGTGTGCATGTGCCAGAACTATGGTTTTACTTTGTAGGTGGTCAAAACTGGGAATGAGAAGACTAGAAAGGAATAATCAGTAAGACTTTTCAGTTGATAGAGTGTTTGGGGTAAGGGCAGGAAGATGCCACATGTTTCTGGCTTTGGTGACATGGACTGAAGGTACAGGTGGTGGAAGAGATGCAGGCTTAAGGGAAAATGATGCCTTGCCATGTTGAGTTGGAAGTACCTGTATAACCTGGAGCTGAGAGTCAAGTTCAGACATCTGCAGATATAACTGTAACCTGAGTATAAGAAATGTAACTTAATTAGAATTGATAAACTGAAGTAAGAAAGCATATCAAAAGAAGAAAAATATAATTTTAAAAAGATCACAAAAGTAACTCTATTTAAAGAAGGATATACTTAAGAAAAATTAGAGAGTAATAAAAGAAAATGCTGTCATGAAATCCAAGAAAGTAGAATGTTTCCAAGTAAGTGGTGTAACCAACAGGATTCAGTGTTAAAAAGAGGACAAACTGAGAACTGAAAGCACCATTGTTGCTGAGAGTTCAGAAGTCAAGAGTAACCATTTTGTGTTGCTTTTGACTGAGAGACTTAATCACTTTGGACTTTAGAAACAACAAAGTCAGTAGAAGAGAAGGTAAAGATAAAGAAAACTAATGTTAAAACCATATCTGCTGGGTTAATTCCAAGCTTTTATTATGTATTCATTAAATAAAGAACATATAAGAAATTTTGTTAAAAATATTTCATAGTTTTGAGTTGCTTTACATTATAATGCATTTCTTTATGCAGTATTTCTACAATGTGTGTTTTGAATTTGTATTATACTTTCTCCTAATCGATGGGCTCTATATAAATTTAGTAATGTGAGTTTGAGGGGCTCATATCTGTTTATCAAAATACAATATAAAACTCACAGTTGCAGAACACTAAAGCTTTGTGAACTGTATTTATGGGCTTCACAAACAGAATACAAACATAGATTTGTAATTTTAAGGCACCAAGAATATCTAAAAGAATGTGAATCTGGTTAAGTTCAATTTAATTTAAGGTATTTGTTCAATGTCATGCATTTTTAGCAATAATGAGAATATTTTTTCCTTTCAAGACAACTTGCCATCTTATGTTTTGTGTATTTATTGCACAAAAGATTTACAAAAGCTAAAGGTGCAGTCTGGAGAAAGCATTTACATACACAAAGCATTTGATGCAACCAGTCACAAAGAATGCTATTATCACATGGCAGAATCAGTGATATGCAGAGATTCATATCACGGACTTTCAGAAGGGTGAGACCCGCATGAACTGCAATGTAGAGAGCATCTCGGTCGACTATTCCTGGTTAAATATTTTTCTTTTCTGGAGAGAATTGAAACAAACCACATTACTTTAACAAGAGATTAAATGCATGTGATGGAGAACGAAGAGGTAATTAAAGCCATCAAAATATTGAGAGAGATGATGTTATTTATCTTTGTGTCCCCAAGCCATTCACTGTGGCTACCATTTATTAAGTATAAGTGTGTGGTGCATTGATTGTGTTTGGCCACTGGATTAGTGCAGCTAAGGTAGGTTTGACCACATGCTACATATGTGGTTGCTAATGAGAAAGAGAATAAGGTTCAAGAGAAAGTAACTTTAAGGACACCACTTCTGAAAGATTTGGAGTGAAAATCGTTTTGCTAGGGAAGTAAGTGTCCCATGCACTATTACTGGATTTGGACACATCCACTAAGCTTCTCTCTACATCATAGGGTACTGATTCATGAAAACATGATCTTATGTAGTGAATGAGAGAAATCTGCTCAAGATGGACAAAGAAGTAGCCAATGCTTCCACCATTGTAGTTTCTTATGAAATAAATGTAAGGTTAAGAGAAAGCATATATGAAATATAGCCTGGTTACACCAACAAAGCTAAGAACTGGTTTTCACCTTTAAGGGTTTTATCGTACTGAGAGTTTCATAAAAATAGCTTTGAGAGTGACTGTTCCCAGGTTTTTAATTTTTATTTTTCCTAGCTTTTAGTTCCTATAGGCAAAAAAGCACTTCTGAAAGAGATTTGAAAGTTGCGGACTTGATAACTCTGCAAGGTGTCAGGTTTCTTTCTAATGAAAAGCTTATCAGTAAATGTGCTCAGTGATTAATTACCACACTAGGATTTATTGGTTAAAACATAGTAGAATGCCCATTATCTTTATGCAAATTTGTATTCACTGTAGGTTAACTTCTGTGACCTGAAATCTAAGTCACCTGTCATAAATTAACAGATTCAGGTATCCTCCCCAGGATTGGCATATTATGGAACCCACACATGAGAGGAATTTATGAATCCTGGGTGAGGCTTTTCCTCTAGATTGCTTCACAAAGGCCAGTAGAGATAATCATTTTGCAGGGGTTATTCTGTGTTTCTATTTTGTTTTGAGTTTTGTTTATTTTACAGGGCAGCTGGGCAGTCCAATTTCCAAGCCATCCATGCCAAAGAGTATTATCCTGGAAATTATCAAATTCAGATGCTGCTGTGTGTAGTTCTAAGAGACTTATCAAGTTAAGGGTGTGGCTATTAAGATAAAGATCCAGTTCTGCAAACATCTTAGTTTAGGCTTCTCCATTAGAATGGCACAGACTGGGTAATTTGATCAGCAAATATTTGTTTCTCCTGAATCTGGAAGCTGGAAAGTAAAAAATGATCATACCAGTAGATCTGGTATTGTGAGATGCCACCTCCTCCTTTTTAGATGGCCTTATACTCATCGCATCCTTACATGAGAGACAGCAGAGACCATCTTTCTCATCCCTTTCATATTTCTTTACATAAAGGTACTGATTCCTTTCATGAGGGATTCACCCTTATGACCTATTTACCTCCCAAGAATCACACATTCAGATATCACAATGGGGATTAAGGCATCGGTGTATGAATAGAGGGCACAAATATCCAGTCTGTAGAATGAGGTAAGCCCTTTTGTGACTCAGACTCAGAAAACTGAAGTTCACACTCATCTCAAATCTTTTGAAAGGAGTGTATATCTGCGACAATCATCCCAAATTCTGGACCTCAGTGGTCCTATGTTGCAGTGTAGCAGTGGCTGCAACCTAGTGGCTACATGGAAGCCCATAGCTCAGCAGTACTCTCTGGGTTTGCAGACTTGACATTTTTCTGCCCAAAATGGGGACAGACATAGTCCCTATCTGATAGAGACAGGGCCTCCTGTCTCTATCTGAATGGCTCAGTAATAAGGAAATCCAGGGCCTTGATGGTTTCTCAATTCAAACTTTGTTGCCTTGATGTTGCAACAAGGTAGAAGCTGAGGCAGTCAAAGCATATTTGATTTTAAAGGAAAGATGGTGTTTGATGTTCTAATACATTTGTAGGCATCCACTGATTTTTCTGCGTGCAGTGGAGAAACTTTCTGAATCTATGGAGCCCTAGCTGGTGCAGCTTACCCTATGCACACTGAAATCTATCATAAAAACTGAGAGAACTTAGAATTTGAAGGATAAGGAAATCATTATATCTTTGACTTCAAGTAAATCACTGATATTCATAAAGGAAAATAGAGCCTTTCATGCCTAGGGCATGTGTCCAGATAATTTTGGTGAAGATTAACATTTCTTACCACTTTGCAAATGTTTATGTGTCTGGGACAAAGTAAGTTGGGTTTCCATTGCTGATCCATTAGCAGTGAGTGTGGTGGGTAAAAGTTCCTTAGTTGGTCCCCAAGGTATAAGCAGTTCAGTGTTTATAGGCTGTTAGTGAGAAAGGGAACCTGAGAGGCAGATGGCTTGTCAGCCCTATACGTAGGACATTTATATCTTTCAGGTGTCATTAAATTGTTTTACTTCATCAGATAGAAGTAGTATTTACTGTCTTACACTAAATTCACTGCCTTACTTGAAAGTGTCCACAGGAAGTATCCCTTAATCTTTATAATTTCCCATTATAAAACAGAAAAGGCTTTCGATATGTAAGGCTGGTAAAAGGGCTGTAGATGTCAGAGGAAGCAGAGGAATGACTGGTCAAAGGAGCACAAAGGTAGCCATGTGTCCTCAAGATGCTTATGTTCGCTGTGGGATGATGAGAATAGAGGCCAAGCCACTGTGCCAGGCCTGGAAGAAACTCTTCTTCATTAGTGAGGCTGTGCTGGGCCAAAAGTGACTTTGAAAGCTTGATGGTCTAACTTGACTTCTTGTCCTGTGAACTGACTTACTGCCTAACTGAGAGATGGGTTGAAAGAATTTCTTTATCACTTGGCTTCTGGGCATTGGAGGTAGGAGAGAATCTGTCACTTGGGAATCAGCCTGGGATCATCTATAGGGACCAATCTATGAAAGGGAGGAATAGAGGGAACAGAGTAATCTCAAAGTCTCTAAAAGTAAAGACTGGTGAGATGGCTGTCTTGAGACCCTGTTAAATACAAAGAGGTCAATGAGAAGAGGTCTAACAGGAACATCAAGTATAGAGATCCAGGAGACTTTCTGGCCCAGTTCATGTCCATTAATCATATCTTTATCCCTCTAAAAGCTTTTGGCACCTCTATAGTAGCCTTCCTTGAATCCTCATTGAGTTAATTTTGTCCCAGACCAGTGGTAGCAAACCTATGACATACATGTCTCAACCTGCTATTTATTATCATTGAAAGCTATAAAACGTTCACCATTATTACCCTAGACCAATTTCTGAGTTTGAGGAAAGCTTTGAGCTACCCCTAGGAAAATGACAAGAGCAAATAAGTTTGATCACTATTGCAGCTCAGATAGACTGGTAGTATTGAGGGAAATTCTGATGTTATAGGAAACGATTTTGCTTAAATTGCAATGTAGTTTTCTAGTCTATGTTTTAAAATCTGGCTGTTTGTATAAACACACTTAAGCATTCTATACTATATACTGAGTGTTTAAAATTTACTGAAATGGCATTGTACTGTACAAATTTTTTGAATAACTTACTTTTTGATGCAACATTTTCAAGATTTATTTATGTTGATTCAAGTAGATTTCATTTGTTCCTGTTTACTGTTATTTAGTGTCCCAAACTGATTTCATGTATTCCTTTCCCTTTTAGTGTGGCCATACATTTTTCATTTTCAGTTTTTCAGTTTTCAGCTAAAACTATAGTAAATACTCTGTTATATTTTTAATCCGCATTTGTGCTAGAGTTTATCTAGGACATATACCAAGAAGTGAAATTGCCGATGAGTCATATGCTGGGTATAGATTTAGTTTTGCCCACTATTGCCAAATTGCTCTACATAACTGTGTATAAATTTACATTCTTACAGGCTGTATAGGTTCCTGTTTTCCTGCTTCCTTGATGTTTTTTGGCATTGCCAGTAAACCAGATAATATAGCATAAACCAACTCAGTATAGAGTAAATGAGATTTACACTGTAAAACACATACCTAAAGTCCTTTCCTACTTCAAATTCCTTGTTCCCACTGGGAAGTCAGAGACTTCAAGAGTGTATAAATTACACATTTTCAACTTTATTTCTTACTACTGATCCTCTATGAGAAGCGTCCCATTCAGGTGTCCGTTTGGAACTAGTTACTTCTATGTTAACACAACTTACTCCCTTTTCCTTTAAAATGATTTTGGTTCTTCCAGTCCTTACAGAATTTTATTACCCCAGTCTCTATATCTCACATGTAACATCTTTTAGAAATGTCAGGGTACCTGAGAACATCACAGGGTCATACTCAAACCCGGATCAAACAAAACACAACTGCATCTCGAAGGCTCACATCATGACTGCTGTAGTGGAAAAATGAAGGAATGAAAATTGTTGTAAAAGACTGTTCTCACAGAAAAAAATGTGCCCAGATATGTTCATTCTTAACCTTCTTTAGGCCTCCCTTTTGTAGGTTGTGGATGGGTAAATATGAAATTCCTGTGTTCACCCTGGAATTTAAGATATGTGATTAAAACTGATGATGTTAGTTCAGTGCTAGATCATTTGTTTAGCATGCATAAGGCTCTATGTTTAATTCCAACACACACACACACACACACACACACACACACACACACACATACACACACACACTCATTTACTCAGATATCCATATACAAAGTGATGATATGAGAAAAACTTTTTTCTTATATTTTCTAAATACTTATTTTGGTTGTATGATTTTATAAAAAGAGAAAAACTAAAAATACCTTAAGCTTAGCCCAGAGGTCTAGCAGTGTAACAGATTGCCCTTAATAAATTTCAATTTGATGACTACAAAAACCTACCAGTGCACAAGAAACTACTAAATTTTTCAGAATAAATACATTGAGATTATTATTATTATTATTATTTTTTACCAAGATCGTCAGGTTTTTCCCCCACATTAGAACAAGGGTGTTTACTTAAGTATTAGGTTGCTGGGAAGTAAGAGGGGAAGGTGACTGCTCTTGAGCCAGAGACTCCAGAGATCCAAGTTCCCGATCCTTTTTAGATACTGACTGGAGTCTTCTCTTCTGAGTGCTGAGCTTTCAACTATTCCCCACCACTACCCTTCCCTCCAGCACCTCAGGGTTTGGTGGGACCCCTGTTAAGTGAGCTATTTTTGCATATTAAAGTTAACTGCTTTTCTAGTTTATTCAGTTGGGGAAAGGAGCAAATATCTATGTTGTCCAAGGGTCTTGGGGATGGAAAAAAAAAAGATGATTAGTTCCCAGCTGTTGGATCTGGATTTTTCAAGGTCCCGACCCAAGCCCCACTGTACTCCCCAGCCTCTTACCAAAACCCCATTGCATCAGTCTGGCCTAGTGCCTCTGCCAGGCCTTGCCTCCCACAGACCCCCTCAAACTTCTTACCACAACCCTAGAGGAGCAGAGAGGAGAGGGGAGTAGATGAGTCTCCTCCTCTAGCATAGCCAGTTATCTAGCTTTAACCTTCCCCGCCCTCTCCTTAGTATGTAACTTCCCTTTTGAAACACACCCCGAAACATCTGGATTTTCACATATTCCTGATCCTCTAGGTGTCTGTCTTGCCCCTTGTCTGATCCACCATCCCTGAAGCCATCTCATCCTTTCCCCTACCCTTTCCTCCTCTCTCCTCCTGGGAGTGCCCAGGGGTCCAGCTTGTACTTTTTGCTCTTCTGATTTCTTTGCAGGACCTTCTTAGAATAGCACTTCCAATCTTTTGCCACCGAGCTTATCAGTTTTGTTTTTGGTTTTTTCTTTAAGTGGAAAGTAAAGTTTGATGTTTGATGGCCTTTTAGACAACTTAAAGAAGGTTGAAAAAGAAAGTTTGAGGTCATTTAATTACTTGACTGGTGTAAGTTGACTCAAATACATACTAGATAGTTCCTGCAGTGGATTGATAACTAGTGATAAACTTGTAATACCAGCTGAAATGAATCAGTGTGGTGCCAAGTGTGGATGACCCACCTGAGGATTATTGCCAAGATACAAAGGAGACCTAGAGAGGAAGAAGTGGTGCTGCTGGTTCTCCATGGCATGCTGGTTCTCCTGGAGGGGTTTGTCGAGCTTTTTTCCTGATAGGAATTTGGCTGTTCTCATCAGTGGAGGAGCTCAGGACCTTGTTGTCACTGAGAATGGCTGTGGTTCACTTTGGGGGAAGCCCTGGTCTTTCCTGTTTCCTGGTTCTGGAGGGGAAGATGGTGTGCTGTTTGATTTTCAGGAGAAGCTCATTATGCTGGCTTCCTGCTATAAACTTGGTTGTTCTCATCATCAGAGGAACTTGGGACCTCACAATTGCTGAGGATGGCTGTGGTACTTTTTGGGGGAGCCCTGGTTCTTATTTTGAGTGTGGCTTCCTAGCTTCAGTGCAGAACCTTCAATCTATTGGCACAGATCCTTCTTCCCCCTGGGACAGATTTTCAACTTCCACTGCTGAACTTTGGGTCTTCCCACCACAGATTTGTGAAACAGACTTGCATGAGTCATTGTTGTGGGCTCTAGGCCTCCAGTTGAACTCATGAGGGGCATTGTCATGAGCTCTAGGTTTTCAGCTGGACTCATTCAAGACATTGCTATGGGATCCAGGCCCTCAGCTGGATTCCTTATGTATTACTGTATGAACAGATTTCTGAACTTCTTGTATTTAACTCTTTGGGTAACTGCTATACCACTATAAATTGTGTCCTGTATTGTATTGTTCTTCTTACAAACCCCAAACTATGACAGTTCTATGTATCAAATATTGTGCTAAGTGTTGAAATAAAAAGATGACCAAATAGAAGGTATCTAACTCAGAAATCTTGGCTCAGATCTGAGGTCTGGTTTCCATTAGTTTCTGAATTACTATAGTGTTTAAAAATAGAAGATTCATGTATATGAATATTTTTTAAAGATGGGAAAAAACTAAAAGTATTTTCTCTAAAATCAGGAGGGAGGTCCACTCTCACCACTCCTATTCAGTACAAGGCTTAAAATCTGAGCTAGAGACCAAGGCAGAAGAAAGAGATAAAACAGATATAGACAGGAAAGAAAAAAGTCTACTTCATTATTTCTATCCTTGCAGAACCCTAAAGACACCATCAAAAGACTTTTAGAACTGATAAATAAATTCAGCAAAGTAGCAGGATATAAAATCAACATTTAAAATCAATAGTGTTTCTATACACTAATAATAGCTACAAGAGAAAAAAACAGAAAAACAATTCTATTCATAATAGCTTTAAAAATTAGGGATCTATCTAACCACGGCGGCTAAACACTTTGTTTGCAATGAAAATTTCAGAACATCAAAGAAAGAAATTTAAGAAGATACTAGAAAACAGAAAGACCTCCTGTGTTCACAGATTGGCATAAATAATATTGCTAAATGACCATATTGTCAAAAAACAGTCTGCAGATTTAATGCATCAAAATGCCAGTGACATTCTTCACAGAACAAGGTAAAACAATCTTAAAATCCATGTGGAAATACAAAAGATCTCTAATAGCCAAAACAATCCTATGCAAAAAGAGCAACACTAGAGGCACCGTTGTATCTAGTTTCAAGTTATACTACTAACTCTCAATTACACAAACGGCATGGTACCCAGAAATAGACATACTGACTAATAAAATAAAGTAGAAGACACAAAAACAAACCTACATTACTCTAGCCATCTGATACTGTGTAAACCAGCCAAATATACATCCTGGAGAAGAGAAAGTCTCTTTAACAGGTAGTATGGAAAAAATAGGATATCCATATGTAGAAGATTAAAGTAGGTCTGTATCTCTTGTAGTACAAATCAATTCAAAATGGATCAAAGACATAGATATAAGACCTGAAGCTTTAAAACTGCCAAAAGAAAACACAGGGAAACATTTAAAGCCATAGGCATGGGCAAAGAATGAACAGAACTCCAGCAGCACAGGAAGTAATAGAAATAATCAATAAATGGCATTACATCAAATTAAAAATCTCTACAGAGGAAGGGAAACAACTGACGAATGAAGAGATAGCCTGCAGAATGGAAGAAGCCTTTTGCTTGCTACCTTTCTGACAGAGGATTAATATGTGGAGTATAAAAAGAATTAAAAAAAAAACCTGAAAAATTAAATGGCAAATGAATTAAACGGACACTCTTCAAAAGAAGTACAAATAGCCAGTAAGTATAGGAAAAATGTTTAACATCTTTAACCATTAGAGAAATACAAATGAAAACTATCTTGAGATTTCATCTCATTGTAGTCAGAACACCTATCAAGAATTAAAAAAAAAATTTGCTGCTGAGGGTGTGGGGAAGAAAGAAACCCCACTCCTGGTGGAAATGTGAATTAGTGCAGCTGCTGTGGAAATTGGTATGGAGGCTCCTCAAAAATCTAAAAATAAAGTTTCTGCTTGATCCAGTTATACCACTCTTTGATATATAGCCTAGCGAGTTAAAGTCAGCATATCACAGGGATATCTACCTCATCATATATACTGCAGAACAGTGTACAATAGCCAAGATTAGGAATCCGCCTAGGTGCCCATAAGAAGATGAATGGATAAAGTTAGAGTAGTATGTACTCTCTCTGTGTGTATAATATTGTAGTATTATTCAGTAGTAAAGAAGACAAAATTATGTTATTTGCAGGAAAATGGAGGGAATTGGAGAACATCATGTTTAGTGAAATAAACTAGACTCAGAAAGATGATAATATTTCCTCTAATATGTGTAACGTAAAAAAAGATAACATGAAAGTACCAGGGAAATGATAGTTATATTAAAGGAAAAGAATAAGAAGTGGCAAAGGAGAATGGTCATAATAAAACATGTGTGTAGAAACCCAATATTTTATGAAATTAATAGGCATAATGAAACAAAAAGTACAAAAATTCAAGCAAAAAGATTTTAAAGCAAAGACTGAAAACTATTATATCTGTATAATTTTATGAGAAAATTTCATTTCATTGCAAGTAGTGTTACAAAGCTGGAGAGATGTATTTACCTTCGTAATATGCTGATTGCATATTTTCCCATTTGAATTTAATTCCATTTAGCCAATGTGTATTATATATCTAGTGTGTGTTAATCACTGTGCTTAGCACAGGACTATGAAGTTAATATGGCATAGTTTTCTTCCTTCAAGGGGCCCACAGGCCAGTTAGAAAAATTGGTGAGTTAAAAATGATTATAGTAATTTGATAACATCTAAATGTTGTCAAATTGAAATGATGTTTAACATACTGTGAGAGAATTACAGTTAGAGTGGATAAGTCTGTATCAGAATGACTGTCATTAAGAGCAAATAGAAAAGCAGTGAAAGGCATAAAACTATGAGGTTAAAGTTATTAAAGATATACCAAGGCAGAGAGGATGAAAAGAGAAGAAAAGTAAAGCATAAAGAAGTGGACCAATCACTGGGGATTTAGCTCAGCGGCGTAAGCGCCTGCCTTGCAGGGTATGGGGGTCGTGAGTTCGATCCCTGGCACTAAAGAATAGAAAGCAGTGGAACCAGTATTTGGCTCATGGTATTTTCCGTATAAGATATTTTCTAAGAAGATAAGCAGAAGGGGTCAAGGAAGCTGAGAACTTAAACAGAACATTCAATAATCTCATGGCCTTAGGAGAAAAAGATTGAGTTCAGACCTACCCAAGGAGGAAGAGCTTAATAAATATCCCAGGTTTTAATTTGGAACAATGTAGAAATAAGAACTAACACAAATTGACAAAATCCTTCAGAATGCAACATAGCTCTGAATTGGTTTCATTTGGACATGAACTAGTTTATCACTATCTCTACCTCCTACCAGAAGCAAAGTATCATTTCCTTTTTGGATGAGATAAGATTATCCAGTCTCAGATCACTTGTTTATTTGTTTTTTTTTTTTTTTTTAGCAATTATTTAACCTTTTTCAATATACCAAGAGACAAGACCAACTACCAAAAACTGAAAGAAAGTAAAGAAAAAGACAAAAAAAAGAAAGTAAAGAAAAAAAAAAGAACAAAACTAAAACCAAAAGATCCAGCAGACACTTGAGACAAATCTGTAGGAAAGTCATATGTTAGAGTTACCAAGAAATAGACTTTAAAATAACTAACATAAGTAATCTCAACAAAACAGAGATTTTGGCTGAGAAGTAGGATCTATATAAAAGTAGTAAATTGAAATTCCAGAATAGAAAACACTATGTCTTAAAATAAGAACAGAGTAAGTATGCTGAAGAACATAGGACACAGTTGATTAAAAAAAAGATTATTATTGAGAAGACAGATCAGTAGAAAATTCAGAGTTAGGTGAAGACAAAGATAAGTACCTGACAAAACAGAAAAAAGTTCTGGCACAGTGAACAGATGAATACACATTATATTAGGAGCATAGGATAAAAAAAATAAAGGAACAAAAGTAAAAGAGAAAGTTATAAAGAATTTTCTAAAATAGAAAAAAAACTTATCAAGTCACTGATAAAGAATTGCCTAGAAGAGTGAACAGAATAAATTCAACTGAATATTTTAGTGCAGAAGCTGAGAACAAAATACAGACAAAAACCCTGAAAAGCAACCAGAAAAAAGATGCATTTCCTGTAAAGAAGTTACTGTCCACTTTCAAACTGACCACTCAGAATAAAAGATGAAAGATAGACCACAGAATGACAGATTCAAAATGCTCCATAAAAGAAATTGCTTGCTGTAGTAAAAATTTGTAGTCAGTGGAAACACTTATTACTGGAATATTTTCTTTAAAAGAAATATTGAAGGAAATTCTGAGGTGGAAGGAAACGTAGAATCACAGGGAGGGAATAGTGATAGGGTATGTAAATCCAATAATTACTTAAGACATAAAAATCAGAATATCTTAAAGAGTTTAAATTTGTGTGGAACTTTTTATGAAAAAAAAAACAAAATTTCATAGCAAAATAATGAGAATGATAGTTAATACACTATGTATTGTTATCTTCAAAGCAGTTACTGAGAAAAAGATTCTTACAAGAAAAGGATACAGATAACACAAAACTTTCTTGTAAATAACCTAAAATTAGCTAGTAGCAAAGATGAAACAAATTAGCATAATTTTAAATAAAATAAGTCAAATAGAAAAACTCAGATATCACACGCTCTCTCTCTGTCTCTTTCTTTCTTTCTCTCTCTCTCTCTCCCCCTCTCTCTCTCCCCCCTCCCCCTCTTCTTTTGTTATATTGAGATGGGTTCTCACTATGTAGTTTAGAATTGCCTTGAACTCAGTTTGTAGCCCAGGCTGGCTTCTAATTTGTAGTGATTTTTCTGCCTCAGCCTCCCAAGTGTTGGGATTACAGGCATGAGCTACCATACCTGACAATGCACGATGTCTCTATGTAGAATTTTTTGTATAGCAAAAATTAAAAAAAGCAAGAAGTAGATAAATGGAATTTAAGGGTCCTAAGAGTTTTGAGAAGCTTTGAAAATGGAAAAAATAAACTATAATAAGATTTTTCAGAAAAAAAACCTAAATTTGTAAATGATACTTCTTTTCAAGGAGAACTCCTGGTCATGTGAATTTATAGGTGAATTAATCTAAGATATGAGCATGAAAGCATCTGTATCAGTCGGCTTTTCTATTGGTGGAACAAAACACACACTGCCCACAACTAGAAGTGGTGTTAATTTGGCTCATGATTGCAAAGGATTCTACCCATGGTTGGTTGGCTCCAGGGTAGTAACATCATGGTGGAAGAGGAAGAGGAAAGTGGACAACGCTGTTTAGTTCATGGCAGCTGGGAAGCAAAGTGGGGAGCAGTGCCACAAAAGGAGGAGACAGGAAACAGAATCAAAAGTATTCCTCCATGACTTACCCAGCCATAACCAGAAATGTGCTTTACTATCTTCTGTGTTCCCCGTAAGCCAATCAAGTTAACCATCCAACTTAACTGTCTTATTAGCAAAATACACCTATGGAACAGAGTCCAGAAAATGGCCCTCACATTTCCAGAAACTTGTTATCAAAAGTAATTATGTATGACAGAAAATATAATCATTAAATATGTATTTCTTGGTCATTTGCATGACTTATGAAAAAATGACTACTGACTTCTGCCTTGTAGCATTGATACCAGCCAATTTTACATTTAAATATAGAAGGTAAAAAACTAAAGTATTTAGAAAGAAATAGAGAAAAATTCTCAAACAGCACAAAATTTCCAAACACAAAGGAAAGGAATGAAAAACTGAAACTACATTATAATTAAGCATACTAAGGGCATCCACGAAGAGTATAAAGTCAATTCCAAAGCAGGAGAAGGCATTTAAAACATACAAAACCCCAAAATCCACTGAACAAAAAACATATAGTGTAGAGAGTAATTTCACAAGTGAGAATATCCAAATGGACAATGAATATGTGAACAGACGTTTAACTACATTAGTCATGAGGGAGATACAAATAAAATGCAATGGGTCACCAGGACAAACTCACCATCATGGCTGTATCAACAAGACTGTTACTTATACTGTTGGAGAAATCAAGTGTTAGAATGAGAAGTTGCCAAACCCTCATGCACTGAGTGCGACATAAAAATTCTGTGAACATTGGTACAAGTATTTTGGAAAATATCTTGACAAGTACTAAAGTTGATCATAAGCACACTCTGTGATTTTACTCCTAGGAATTTGCCAACAGAAATGTACGCATATGAATATCTGTGAGTGTATACAAAAATGTTCATAAGTGCATTACTTAAAATAGTCCTAGGCTGGAAGCAACCCAAATGGCCTTGAGCAATGGCATAAATAGATTGGGTTGTAGTCACAAAATGGAGTGTTATACAACAATAAAAGTGAATGAACTATGTACAACAACATACATCAGGCTCACACACATAACATTGAATAAGATGAGCCAGATACAAAAGAGTACATGCCATAGTTTTTCTTTCATACGAAGTTTAAAACTAAATTTATGTCTAGTGTAAGAAGTATGCTGGCTGAGGATGTAGCTCAGCAGCATAAATGCCTGCCTGGCAAGTGTGAAGTCCTGAGTTTGATCACCAATACAAAAAAAAAAAAAAAAAAAAAAAAACAAAAAAAAAAAAAACAGAAAGAAAGAAAGAAAGAAAGAAAGAAAGAAAGAAAGAAAGAAAGAAAGAAAGAAAGAAATGGAGCCAGGTATGGTGGTACATGCCTGTAATCCTTGTACTCGGGAGGCTAAGGCAGGAGGATTGTTGTGAGTTCGAGACCAGTCTGGGCTACAAAGTGAGCCCAAGGCCAGCCTGAACTGCATTGTGAGACCCTGTCTCAAAAAGACCAAAAAAAAAAAAGTCAGTTATTGCTTCAGTGAGTGGGGTGAAGGGGGCGGGTTCTGGGGAGCTTATCTCTTGGTGTAGCTGGCTGGTAATCACTCTGAGCCATTGACTTCTGAGTTGAACAATTTTCCAAGTGCATGTTTTCTTTTGATAAAAAGTTAGCGTTTTTAGATTATGTTGGTCAAGAGGAAGGGCAATAGTTTTGCTGAGAGAACATTTAATGGAACTGAGACATGAAACTTGGCCATGCTTTTGAAAGCCAGAAAAGATAGTTAAAGAATATCCCATGGAAAGGAACAGTCAAAACTATATCTACAGAAATGAGAAAATTCATGTTTATGGTCAATAAACAAGCAGTTGAGAAGAATACCAATTTAGGTTAAAGATATGAGTTGGATCCTGCTTGTAAAGTGCCAAGAATTGATTGTAAAACATAAAGAAATGACAGGTTCTTGAAAAGAAATGGTGATGTGAAATTCTGGATTGCCTGCATTTGAAATACCAACAGTTAAATACTAGCTTGGACCGTGAATTCTCAGTTTTCAATTTTGCTTCCTTTTTACCGAACCTCCCTCCCTCCCTTCCCAACTTGTACATGAATGCATAGACTTCTATTTCAATTTAATTAGTTCCTTCATATACAACAGCTAAAAATAGAGTGGTTTGGTTTTACGAACTTTTACAAACTTGTTTTTTCTAGTTTTGATGATTATTGTCCCTCTCCATTACAGATATCATCAAGTAACTTTCCTAGACTTAAATTCTACCTTTAGGATGTTATTGGCCTGGATTTAGTCTGACCTAGCTGGTTGACTCCTGAAACAGCTTGTCCATTGGGGAAATACATCCTTAAGTGATATTCTAGTATTTTAGGTGAGTTCTGGATTGACAAGAAGAGACCATAAGCACAGAGTTTATTTAATTTCTGAGTTAATTACCCAGGAATAAAGGCATTATCATAAACCTGGTGACTACAGAAGGAAGGGAGAGATTCAGTGTTTCTTGTTCAACTTTAACTGGTACCCACAGACCCTCTTAGCAACAAGAAGCTGGCTGAGCCACTATCATTAGAGACCTGAATCTTTCCAAATCAATCTGGAAAGCTCAGTTCTCACTATGACAGTGATTTATAGGGTGGAGGGCTTATTTCACATTGATAGTCAATGTGTGTCTATTAAAGAAATGTTTTTGAATGCTGAATCTGAATGCTGACCTATATGCAATATAGCAGGGCTACATAGAAATCTCCATCCATGCACAGATGTCCTAGACAGGTAGTTTTGCTTTCAGATTTGCAGAGTTCTAGAAAATCTTTTTCTATGCAGGCAGATATGAAAAGAAAAGAAAAGAAACGGAAATAAGCAGGAATTGGAACTGGGGTTTGCTTGAATCTTTACAGCACGACCCTCCCCATATCCTCAGTTTTCAAAATCAGCGAGATACTTCAAGTCAGTGATTGTAAATTGTTCTTCAGAGACCTAAATTAAACTTGATTGTCAACTTGATTAGCTTTAGAGACACCTAGGAAATTAGAAAAGTACACTTCTGAGTATGTCTGGGAGGGTCTTGGGGATGTAACCTTGGGGACTGGTTCTCTAGTTTCTGTAGATTCTGATCCAATTGAATATTCATTTACTGCTCTCTTCAGTTCTTCTCCAGAGTCATGGGCAGGGAACATTCTAGAGTGTCCGTGGTGGGGAGAGTGGGGTGGGAACAGAATGCTCACACAGAAGAAACTGGCCAGGAAGGTTCCAGAAGAACTAACCTTAACATCAACAGTCAGTGGGCTGCTTGATTGTGGTCTTAGCAGCTAGCTGCCTATACCACTGTGGAATTACCTCTGCCTCTATCTGGTCCTCAGAGCCACAGAACTTTAGTGAACGAGTGGTCAACATTGAGCACTTAGAATGTGCTAGACAATATCTCAAGGACTTGTATGTCTGAATTCACACAGATCTAGGAAACTGACTGTGCGTGCTATCAGTGGCAAGAGGAAGGGGAGGAAAACAAAGCACAATGTAGCTTGCCAAGGCTATAAAGCTAGTTAGGAATTTAAAATCCATAGCTTGGTTCCAGAGCCCTGGTTCAGAGCTTTGGTGGTCTATTTCTTCACTAGCTGTTCACCCAAGATTATTTAAAAAGCAAGAAGCTGATTTGTAGACTGTTAAAAATTTACTAATGACTCCGTGATATACATTAAAAAAACAGCATATTAAATTACCATTGAAGACAATCATTCCAGAGCTTTGCTATAAAAGCAACAAGCCAATCTAGCTACTGAATACTTGAAATGTGCCTGTTCTGAATTGAGGTGAACTAGAATGTAAAATTCACACTGAATCTTTAGTGCACAAAAGTAAAACATGGTACAAATAATTTGTTAAGTTTATTACACAATGAAATGATACAATTTGGGGTATAGTTTAAACACTGTATCAATCAAATTAATTTTTCCTGTTTCTTTTTGGTTTTTCAAAATATAGCTACTAGAAAATTTAAAATTGCAAATATAATTACAACATTACTCTCAAGGCCAAAAATATATAATATAGAACACTCCTTTCCTCATACCTATGAAACTTGGTCATTTGCCTGGATTATTTTGTGACCATGTCAGGTCATCTAAATAACAATAACAGAGCAAGTAGTAATGGTTCACTTTAGGGATATGCCAATTAAACTAGGGGAAAATATATTCAACTACCCTTATTCTACTGCAGAGTGCCCCTGCTTCACAAAGTGAAATATAGCAAGATGAACTAAATGTAGCATGGAAAATAAAGTAAGTAGGTATTTATTGGTCTTTGGGACTCAGCTAGATGGAGTGAGAATCTACATATGGCACATGTCAGTAGGAAAGCTGTGGTTCTAAGAATAATTAAAATAGTTAGAGGGATAATTTGGAAAGAATATCAGGAAAAGAAGTTCATTTAGGGCCACCAAAGCTAATTTTTCAAATGTCTTCCTTTTGGAATTTTGATTGGCCCACAGAAAATTTTATCATAATTAACATACTCAAGCTTCAAATTTTGCTATTTACTCTGTATTAGCAACATTTTAGATGAATGATCAATTTAGGCAGATATCTTCATTATATGAGTATTTATATAAATAATTGTAAGGATTGTTTACTTCTCGAAGTACTCTCAAAGATGGGATTGTAATGCCGTTGATTTAATAAAGGATTTTCCTACTACGGGTCTTGTCCTATTCCTAAAGTTTTGTCCCTTAGACTCTGATAAACGCCTGGATCTTATTTGTGATCCTCTTTTCTTTCATTGTGGTAATGATGCTGATCTTGGAAGACTTCAGAAACAAGCAGGATCAAACGACCAGGTCAATATATCTTGGGCACATATCTTAGCAGGCCCTAGGTGTGGGAAGTATGGGGCATTTGGGGAGGAGCCAACGGAGTCATATTTATGTGGAGATTATATTCTGAAATTGGCCCACGAGCTTTAAAAACACTTAAGAGTCAGATTTACCCTTAACAAGCACTGCTTTCCCTAAATCCAGGACTCTTAAAAGTGCTATAGCAAGCGTTAGTACTGTTGTCCTTGTTTTGTACTTTTTCTGAGACATCCCTTTTCCAAGAGAAATGAAGGCAAAGTCCACTTGACTTTGGAAAGTCTTCAGTGATAAATAGAAAATTTTGTCTCCTCGTGTTTTTCCTCCCATATGGAAGTTTGAATTTGTGTAAGTTATATGCAAAGATAATGCAACTTTACTGTACTGCTTATTCTGCTAAGAAGTTAAATGACATATATATTTCAGGTTTATCAATATTTCAGGTCCCATAAATATTTCAGGTTTATCAATTTTTTTTGCAACTAATATGTTTTCAAAGGTGAAAAGGCAGCTACAACGTATCATCCTTATCAAAGACCTCTACTTCTGGCCAGGGAAGCAGACCAGGAAACAGATGATTACAAGGCAATTTGAGACATGCTTTAAGAAGGCATTGGCCCAGTGCTTAGGATCATGGATGGGCCATGAAAGCAATCTGGATGCGAGGGCATGTTGTAAACCCAAGCCCCATCATCCTCATAAGGTTCCTGTAGCAACTTTCTAAATGCTTTCCATGTTTTTGCTCCCCATCCTTGATTTTTCCTGTTCCCATCCATAGTTCCCTCACAGCCAGGACATGCACACGAGTCTGTTCAAAACTGTTTTGTGACTTTCTAACTTGTTTGGCAGGCCTAGACGTCTAGACAGTCTTACTGAATCTGGCACCTACTTCTCTACTTTTATCTCTAGCATGCTCCGCCTCATCTGCATGGAACCACCTATATCAACCCCTATGACATTCTTTGAACATGCAGTTCACAAGACTACTCAAGACTTTTGTGCTTGTTTCATATGTCTGCTGGAATTTTGTTCCCCCAATCGTCTACCGCTTACTACCGTATTTTTTCTAGACCATGGAGAAATAGAATATTTAAAGGATTTTAAAGGTTATACCATATGTAGGTGATATAATCCTCTGTCCTTCTCCAGCAACCAATCCCTTTCTTTCTTTCTTTCTTTCTTTCTTTCTTTCTTTCTTTCTTTCTTTCTTTCTTTCTTTCTTTCTTTCTTTCTTTCTTCTTCCTTCCTTCCTTCCTTCCTTTCTTTCTTTCCTTCTCTTTCATTCTTTCTTTCCTTTTTTTTTTTTTGTCTTTTTGAAACAGGCTCTTGCTATGTAGTTCAGGCTGGACTTGAGAGCCCATTTTGTAGCCCAGGCTGGTCTTGAACAACAATCCCCCTGCCTCAGCCTTCAGCATGCTAGGATGACAGGCATGGGCCACCATGCCTGGCCCAGTATTATATCTTTCCTTTAATTTTTATTTATAAAAATCCTCATTTATATACTATATAAAATCTTGGGCCAGGGATTTAACTCAGTAGTGCAGCACCTGCTTGGAAAATACAAGGTCCTGAGTTCAATTGCTGGTACAAAACAACAACAACAAAAAGTGGGGCAATTATAAGTTGTCACGTTGACTATATAAAAAAAAATCTCTTTTTTCTATTTCCCAGCCACTTACTAAAGTCCATGTGGGCAAGACTTGTTGTGTCTACTTTGGAAAAATTCCTGGCACACAATACTTAATAAATGTTTGTTGAGTAAATAACTTATTTTTCTTCCCTGGCATGGCTTCCACATATATTTACCTAATGAGTGGATAGAAATGAATGATGAGTGGATTCTCTTGGCACCAGCAGAAGCTGTTATTTCTCGATGTGCTATTTCTCTGGAATGACTTCACAGTCCTTTATTGGGACAAAAGACTTAATCACACTTGTCAGGAACCACTGGGTTCTGCCAAGAGAGTATCTAACTCACAGATGGAAATAGCCATAAGCATGTATGGTGGCAGTGGAGCACGGCACTGCTAAAGAAGATGCCATCCTGACAACAGAGCTTGGGAATAGAGAGACAGGTGTACAAGAGAACTGGGCTTGTCAAAAGAGCCTTCCTAAGGCAGAGAACGTCATTGGTAGCACTGAATTAGTTGTTAGGCTAATACTACATGTGTGTATGTAAATCTGTGCATGCTGTGTATATGCTGCAAGAGTATATGAAAGCTTTCATAAATATTTAAGAACCAAAGAATCCAAAAGACCAAGTATTTAAATACCCCAATGAACCCTGAAGTCTCAGTAGATCTCCTGAAGCACGGTGAAGAAGAAATGTTGGAAATGTTTGCAGACTTCTCTGTGTTCACTCCTAGCTCACTGAACAGGACTTTCTGCTGAGCCTGGACAAACAACAGCAAGCAATAATAACAATAACAAAAGCCCCTGCTTCCACACAGCTTATATTTTAGTACATAGAAACAAAGAGAAAAGAAATAAGTATAAATTTTAGATAGTGATTTGAGTAGTACCAAGAAAGGAAACAAAGTAAATCATGGCAGGGGAGAAGGAGTTAATAGAGTTCCATTTCAGAGATCTGAGTTGATAGTGTATTGAAGCTTGCTTGAAAGAAAGTTAAAGGACCTCAAATGCAGAGACCTGAGAAGTAGGAATTTGTTGAACTCAAGGGATATAAAAAGAAGAAATTAAGGAAGGTCAAGTTATACACACTCTTTGAGCCATGGCTGAAGTTTGGATTTTATTCTGGCTACAATAATAGACTATTGGATCCTGTTAGTATAGAGCAAATAATTAGAATTTAGAAAAAATGATGAATCAATATGAATTGATAGAGACGAAAGCCAAGTAGATGGCTATTACCACCATTCAGGCAAAAATTTATGGCAATGAGGGTTAGGCTGATGGCAGCGAGGGTCTCAGAAGTGAATGGGCACATGATGAATTGTGGAAGTAGAATCGGTAGGATTTATTGATGCATTGCATATTAGATGTGGGAAGTGAGAAACTAAGGTATCTTTTTGAGTCAAAGTACTCCATAACTTAAGAGGTTAAAATGTAAAAGGTTTATTTCTCACTGATACTTCATACTCCTTGTGTGTTGCCTGGTGATTTTGCTTTGTTTATTGTTGTCCTCATTTTGAGATATGGGATGGCAGGGTAGATACTAACTGGAAAACTGCTGACATTTAAAAGGGGAAAGGGGAAATTTACAGGTTTTTATGCTGGAAAAAATTATATGTTTGGCCTAGAAATGACACATGTCACATCTGTACAAGCCTAATTTGCCACATGGTTTTACATTTCTTAAGTGACCAAAATACAATCCTTTCCTATGCCAGAGAGACAAAGGGTCAGTACGCATTCAAACAGCAGCACCAGTGACGCCAGGACATCTTTGAGATTTGGATAACTATTGATAACCTTATCTAAGTAGGACTGTTTGAAACAAATCAGCTTAGTGGAGGTGGAATCCATGTTTCCATCTTGGCTAGGTATTCTTTAATAGCTGATTGGAGATGTCAGGAAAATGGCTGAAGGTATAAATGTGATGACAAAGGAAATCTATGGCTAGAAATGTAATAGGAATCACAGAGTATGGTTGGAAGAAAGAAGTTGGCCACAGGCAGAACTCGGGCTCTCAATAGGTAGCCGTCTTATGGAGAAGACACCTACAAAGGAAAGTGAAAGGGAGAAGATATGTTGGTAGCCAAGAAACAGAATACTTAATGGGTCCCAGAGGAGTACTTTTTGCAGAGAGAAGTGCAGTGTAAGGTCAAACGGAATGAAACTTGGAGGTAATCTCTGGTTTTGGCAAGCTATTTACCGCTCTGTAGTGTGATATCAACAGGAGAAATGGGTAGAGGAGAAAACAGACATGTGTGATGGATGGATACAGGCACAAGCTTTGGAAGAGTTTTGGTATAACCAGAGGCGGGACATGAAATCAAGAAAGTCAGAGTCCAAAATGGGAGCAGGTTTACAGGCAGATGATGACTTTGTCTTTTGAAATGTTCTTATCTAATATAAAGGTATCTGAGTGAAAAATACTTGAACATTTTTCGTTAGAGATATGAATTTGAATATAGAAAATTTAGAGCTGACATAAATAGTTTTATGAATAGTGATAACAGCTATGGGATATAGATGAGTTCTGATAGAAAAAGGGTAGAGATAAAAGAGTGAAGAGATCAGGGTTACTCCTTAGCAAATGTACCATTAATAAAGTCACAAGAAGAAAAGGTAGTTGAGAAAGGAGAGAAAATAGGTTAAGTAGATTATTTGTAATAGGTATCAGGGAAAGAATGTTTTAATCCCTCTTAATAGGTTTCTCTTTAAGTTCTATACTCTCATAAATGTGTAGTCTATATTCTGAGGACAAATTTTCAGTAAATGCTATTTTAGTTGGTTAAATACACAGTTTCAGGACTGTGGAACACTAAGGGTAATAGGCTTTTAAAATCTCAAATCAGCATGGTTTGGTACTATTTGATTTTTTTTAATTATTGCTTTCTTTTGTTATTTTAAAATTTCTCTAGTCTTTGCTTAAAGATATTGTTAGTGCCATACTAATTTTTTTCTCCTATCTCTTTCTTCTCTCTCATTACCATCTTCAGTTATTACCATCATTATCAAAATGGTCATCACCATTAGGCTTCTTTACATTGATTATATTGGCATTGTAATAATTTAATTAGAACCGGTTTCATAACTTTTCCTCTATGAGAATCATACATTTTACTATAGCAAGGCATATTTATAGCATTTTTGATTAAATACTGAGTATTTGTTGAAGGCTTACTTTAAAGACGGATGTGATTTCTGTCATAAGTTCTTTCAGTTCAGTTTTCTAGGAAAAATAACAAAGAATCAAGAGAAAAAATAAATGCCAGGAAAACAAGATACTGTATGAAGATTTCAAAGACTATTGGAATACATGATGTCACTAGAATAATTTGGCAGATGTTTCTTTCTGCTTCAAAAGAAAACCATGTGATTTCAGGGTAAAAGAGTGACTAAATATCTTAGTATAAAGTGGAATAACAAAGTCCTTTTAGTTAAGAATATTGTGGTCTCATGACACCCCTTCTGTGCAGTGTAATTTAGCTCATTTTTAGTTCTGATTGTCTATTGGATGGCACTCTCTCTTTCTTTTTCCCTGTGTTCTCTTACACTTTCTGCTGAATTTCTTGTATCAGTGACTTGACATCTACTCGTTGTGCAAGACACCTGGAAGCCATACTGTGCCCCTCCCTTCACATTCCTCCAAGGCCTCTTTGTCCCTAGAGCATGTTGACTTGACTCGTATCTGTCTACCCTATTGTCACTTAGTTCAATTGCCCATCACTCTTTTCTGGATTAGTACCAGGCCCTCCTAAAATGTATCCTGTTTCTTTTCTTTTATTTGATTTCAGTGACTCTTTCTATATGTCTGTCCTTCTACTGTCTGCTGCGTTAGTTATTGTGCTTATGAAAATTATGACTCCCTGACCACATGGAGGGCAGCAGAATGCAGGTTAGATTGAAAATAGGAAATGTTAAAGTTAGAGTAAGGACTAGTTAGAAAGTTACGTTGTACTAGTCAATATGCGACTCCATCCAGAATCCTTTTCTCCAGGCCAAATTGTCCGTTTTTATGTTGAGCATCCACTATAGCCCATGCATATGTTTCTTCTAGAATCACATCCTTATTGCATGATATCTCTTGAAGTGTAAGCTCCTTGTGATCAGGGACTGTGTCGTGTATTAGAGAACCTAACATTTAGTAAGCTTTCTACGGTAGCTTTTTGGATGAATAAATAAGAGGTAGGCCTAAACAAGACTAGTGTCAGCAGGAATGGAGTGGAGAACGTAAATGATAAAGATGTTGGGTTTGAAATTAGATGACCTTTTTGCAAGACTGTTGGCAATGAAGAGGGAAGGATCAGATGTTTCTAGGAAAAATTTGAGCTTAGATGGCCATAAGTATAAATAAAAAAGTCAGGAGGAGGAATTGATGAGTTTGCTTCCAGGCATATTACATTTGAGTTCTGCAGCTAATTTTACTTTAGGTATCTGAATCTGAAGACAATTCAGATTTGGGAACTAAGAATTTGAAGGAAGTTTTGGCCTAGATATACTCCGTGAGTGAGTGAAATTACTAACTGAAGACCATAAAACAAGGAAAGACAGCCTCCTGCATAGATGCATCAGGAAATTCTCTTTTCTAGAAATTTGGAAAGGAAGTAATGTCAGAGACAGAACATGAGTCATCAGAGAATTCCTTGAAAGCGTACAGTCATTAAGCCAGGGAAAGAGAATTTTGAGGAGGAACAGATAAACAAAAATGTCGGCTATCACACTGATACTGAATATTCTGAGAGCTGAGGCTTATTTAAATTTAAGTAGTAGGAGAGTAGTAATAGTATTTGAGAATTATTTACTCATGAATTAAATATGCTTTTTCTTATAGAGCAGCTAAGTTAAAACAGCCTTTAGATTGCTACAGAAACTAGGTAGTAAAATATTCTCCTCTGTCATCTGTGGTTAAATAAAATTCCTTTTATTAGTTTTTTCTTGGAACTGTATCCTCAAGCCATGCAGTCAAGAGAAATCTGGTGATAGAAGCCAAAGAGATAAAAGTGAAGTGTTTTGATTTATCTTGTTGTCACATTCAACTTTCTCAGTTCATTATTTGGTATCAAAACAAGCAATAGATTTTTGTTTCTTGATAGAATTCAAGTTGATACTTTGCCTTTTTCTTTGCTTCAGATCTAGGGATACTTTGGTCGAATTCTTTCTTGATGTTTTCTTTTTCTCTGTACATTTATGGATTGAATAAGAACAGCAGAGCCCTGGTAGAGCCTAGTAATCCTTCAGGGGTGACAGATCATGCTGTTAGTATTTTCTCCAAGGCATCCTGCGAGGAGGCCAGGGATGGATGGCACCATTTGCCACTTCCATCCTCAATCCTTGGATTGTGGTCAACACAGAATACGTTTACTGGTCCAGAGAAAGTTGAATCGTTATGTCAGGCTGAAAACCAAAGGGTTTTTTTTCCCCCCTCTTTCTCTTTGATAAAATAAAACTCCGATAAGTCCATGACCAATAAGTGGCCCACTAAAAATGAGAAATCCAGTGGTCATGTTTGTTTCAGTATTCTGAAAGTTCTAGGGAAGTTTGTTGGAAAACCCCGGAGCTCTAAGCTTAGTTATGTATCACGTGTTCTTTTTTTCTATGTAGGAACACTTTGTTATTCACTGTCAGTATGTGTATCTTCTTAGGAAAAAAAAGTAATGAAACTCCTGATAGTGCTTACTTCCATGCCAGCCCCAAAATAAACTCTTAACCTCAAGATCTCAGAGGTGAGGGTGCTGAGTGCTTCTGAAGTCTTCCTCTTGGGATGGTTATTGGGGAGAGACTCTCAGTCACCACTAATTTCTTCCACTTCTCAGTCCTCTTATGCTTTACTTCCAGTTTGGCTTGTTTAGATACCAGCTTGTGAGTTGGATTCCAAAGAAACTTTCTAAATACAAATAATGATACCGAGCTAAATCTTTAGCAGTATAGAAGTCTTTGGTGAGATTTGGTTTGCCACAACAGGATTCTCAAATTGGCACCCTTTGCTCAGAAATCATAGCAACAAGTGGTCAGATAAAGGTTGTTTCCAAACCGTGTTGTCCAGCATGATTGGAATACACAGGCCAACTTCATGATCTTCAGCATGTATCTTAGAATCAGACTTAAATTCAAATCCTGGCTGTGTTGCTTAACAGCTTTGTGAGTGTGGACAAGTCATTTGACTTGCTAAGCATCAGTTTTCCTATCTTTAAAATGACACCTTGAGGTCCCTAATTATGATAATTACAGGAAATTTTAAAATACAAAGAATATAGCCCAATTCTTGGCACTTAGTACTTAGGCCTAGAGGTACAAAACCTAATGTTTCTACACATCTGACCAGAACAGCGTTCCCAGAGGCCTCAGCAAATTGCAAGTCCTATACATTATGTTCTTGATATTTTCGTAGAGTAGTCTCACTTCTTCCTATTTTTTATCATTACACTATAGATTAGGGCATTACTTTCTCTTGTGTGGATATTCTCCAATGCATTATATATAGCTGCCATTGATTCTTCATAAAGTTTATTCCTGTTTTTCCTTTGCTTGAATACTTGCCCTCTGTCCTAAGTGCTCAGCTCTGTATTTAAGGCTACAATTTTGCACGGACCTATTTTATCAGCTTAGTTGCTTATATTTTTCCTTCATGCATTTATCACATATCTGTTGCCACTACCCAGCTAGTAATAATTCCTTTCATAGCACTTTCTATACTTTTGGTCTTATAAATGTCACGTTGCTCTTATTTTTCAAGTGTTTTTTTCTTGTCTACTTTTAAATCATCCCCTGAGTGGCTATCAGATCAGTCTTTCATACATGCTGACCTGTCCTCATCCCTCTCCCTTCTGAGTGGTTCTCCAGTATCTTTAGGATCAAGTTAACATATCTCGACTGAAGAGGTAAGTGAGTGTCTTACCCAGCCTCCTTTCCCATTACCGTTCTCACAGTAGCAATAGATTTCAACTATATTGATTTTTCCTCAGTCTATTAATATGCCAAGATTTTACACGCTTGTTTCCTTCAGCCATAGTATTTCTCATACCTTCCTTTACCTTTATCTCAATACATCTAACCTTAGTCCCTCATCCCTTGAAAGCCAGTTTTATTACCCCTTTCCTCTACCAATAGCTTGAATAAATAGCACAACTCTGTGTTTATGGACATTTGAAAATACTTTTAAAAATCTTTACTATGAAAAAAAAATTGTTAAATTTTGATTGTTTTCATCTTTTTATTTCTAGGAGCATGACTTTGGATAAACTGATAAAATTCACAGTGATAACGAATTTGTAAATAACTGAGTAAATGTGTCTATGTCTGTTGCCTTCAGTAGAGTAAGTTTTTGCAAGGAAGAATCACTGATTCTGTTCTCCCTTTGTATATATCACATTTGCTAGTATGGTCCTTTGTTATATAGTAATTGTTCAATAAACAGTAACAAATATTTACATGAAAGTCTGTAAACTTCAGAACATTCTAAGTTTTTTCAGAGAAAAGATCAGATCAAAAATTAGCCACCACTCAATGAAATCTACATAATTCATGCTTTGTTTAATTCTCATATTATAATTATTGCTGAAAGGTGAATTCTGGTTATGGTGAGTTATGAGTCAGGCTGTTTCTCTGTACTACAACAGCATGTTCTTGATAAAACTATAGGGTAAAAAACAGGTTTGCTAAGTTTTGCTGGTAATTTGTACTGCAGCAATTAACTGCGATCTAAAAGTAGGTTACTAATGTTGATAGATCTGGAGAATGTTTCATTCTAATTTTGTTCTTTCTCTACCTGAACATCCATGGATAACAATCTTCAAATGAGTCACTCTTTTGTCCTGGCTGGTTTTTGCAAGTAAAATTTTAGCATGACTAGGATATGAGCAGAGAGAGACCACATTAATATATTGTAATTTTTGCAAACAAATTTGTTGACTTTAAAGAATAGGGATTTGTTCTCTTACAGTACTGGAGGTCAAAAGTACAAAATAATTTTCACTGGGCTAAAATCAAGGTATTGGTGGGGTCATGTTTCTTGTGGAGGCTTTAGGAGAAAGTCTGTTGTGAGATTCCAGCATTCCTTGGCTGATGGCTGCATCCTTTCAATCTCTGCCTCTGTCTTCTTATTATCTTCTCTGTATGTCCCATCTTCCTTTACTTCCCTTGTTATCAGAATTTAGGAAATTGCATTTAGGTCAGGTCTTGAGAATATAGAATAACAATATCTTAAGATCGTTAATCATATCTGCAAAGGCACTTCTTAAAAGTCAGAGAATATTTGCAGGTTTAAGCAATTTGGGTTTGATGTGTTTGGAGACCACTATTTTGCCTAATACAGAGACAGATGTCCTTCTTGCTTGGAGACTTAAAAGCTTGATCTTCTGGGAACATGGTTTGCTTACAGACTTACCCCATGAGAACATGACTTCCAAATTGATGGGCCATTTAAAGGAAGCCAGGGGCTGCTATCAGGAAGGTTCTGATTTAGGTCAATCTAATGCCAGTGAACAGATGTGTATGGCAACCTTCCCAGTTCTCATTATGAAAATAAACCATTAATTATACTTACTGAGGAACTGAGAAGTCACTGGCAAAACTGCTCTGAGTCTGGGCAAGAAATCAGTGGCAGCCAGTTCCTACCTCTGGCTGTTGTGTGTGGAGAGTGATTCTGGTTTGGAGAACAGTTGTGTTCAGCTGGCCTGGCTGACTGTCCTGTGTCTGTTTGTAATTTTTGCCATCTGTTTCATCAGAGGATTCACAAAGGATCTATGTGATCACTGCCAGGGGCCTTGAGATGGTGTCAAGAGAGTGAATGAGCTCCTGCATGGGTCACCCAATGCAAGGGCAGGAAAGGGACTGAGCCGATTTTTAAATTAGAGAAGCACTTCAGCACCTCAAGTTGGGACAGTCAGTCACCTCCTGGCCCTCCTACCACTTTCCCATTTCTCTGTCTTACAGCCTTAATTAGGACACCAGCCTATGGAATTTCCTTCTCAGTGCTTTGACAAGCATTCCTGAGCACAGTCAGGAGAGAGACGCACATTCCTACTGAATTCTTTTGTAATTCAGCTGGCTGGGGAAGTTTGATCAAAGAAGGATTCTAAAGAATCCTCCATTTATTTTCAGTTGTAAAATAGTAATTATTGTTAAATTCACAGCCTCTGCCCCCTATCACCCCATTTTCATTTGAAATCCAAACTTAACATAAGCAACATAACCTTAGGCTGATACTAAACAAAATCAGCTTCTCAGTTTCCTCATCAGTTAAATGTAGATAATAGCGATCAACCTAAGCTATGTTCTAGGGATACTCTAAGGATGTCAGATATGCTTAATCTTCTAACCCTCACAACAACACTGTGATGTGGTATCCTATTGCTATCCTATTTTGAAGATGAGGAAACAGTTGCACGGAGTTTAGGCAACCTGTCGTGGTTACCCAGTAACAATGAACAGAACAAGGATTTGAACCAAGGTAGTCTGGCTTCAGCAAATGTGCTATGAGTCATACTTTAAGCAGCTTCTCCTGCTTGGGGTTGTTATGTTATTCAGCAAGTGTGGTATGTGGCACTGTCCACCCGTTACATCTATTGTCCAGTGAGTCACTGAGAGGACCCTCAATTTCTGTCAAAAGTAGTTTTTTGTCTTGGTTTGAAAAGTTTTCCCTTCAGAATTAAACTATTGTATGTGAAATGCTGAAAACAATAGCTGACCCATGGGAAGTTCTCTATTAAGAACTTTTTTTGTACTTCTTCTAATACTACCTCTGCCAGCATCACCACGACTCCCAACCATGTGCAGTGTAGGAACTTTACAGCTAAGGGGATTCACTCAGGTCTGCAAAAGTATGTCACAAGAGCCAATGGTCACCATTTACACACTGACAACAGACATTTTTCATTTATCCCAGAGCATCAGTCTTTCCCACATTGTGTCCTAGACCTAACCAAACTTATTTGATTAAATTTGACATATGATATTAAATATTTGCCACACTACTCTCTTTGAATTCAGTAGTTCAAGATCCCAGTGTACAGAGAATTTAAATTTAAGCTTGAAAAAATATACTTCTTCATTTATATTAAAACTTACTGGATTCCTAATAGGATACTAAATTTTGAACCTTTTCACATTATATTCCCTTTCCTCCAATAATGCTTTTTACTTCCTCTTGTTTCTACTTTTCTTTATGTAAATATTTAAAGAAACTAAATTCACAAGTTTCCTATACCCTGCCTGAAATGTAGTATATGATGATAAAAACTATTGAAATACTATAGAATTGGGCGCAATAAATAAGTCAAAGGCATGAGTCACCACAGGAATTATAGTTAGCACCTGAGATCTACGGTTTAGAAAAGTTATTTTTAAACATGATTTGTGTAACTGGTAGTGAAATTCATTTCAGGTTGGTTCTCCATGGCATAAGGGACATCTAGTGGTTATCTAGATCTCTGCAGATTTACTAAAGTTAGTATAAAGTCATAGTTGTAAGTGTTGGGGCTAAGAACCATCACCTTGAAAAGGACCCTTAAGAAAATGGGGTTCTTTTATTGCACGATTCTTTATTGTGAAGTTAACAAAGAGTAAAAAAAAAAAAAAAAAACTTCATCAGAAAAAGTTAAATTGGGTCATAGAATTTCTGTCTGTTTATTATCAGTTTGAATCCAACTCTTATTGGGTGTCTTCTGCATCCAATTGGAAGTGATTCTGTTATTAGCTGGTATATTCTTCCTATTGCTTTTTCTACCTCTTCTGTGAATTGTAGAGGGGTTCTTTGGGCCACTTTGAAAGCCATCTGATTAGAACCTTCATTAATCTTGAAGCAGAGCTGCTTAGCAGGCCAGGCATGAAATAGTTTGTTATTGCTTCTGACAGGCAGACAGACCTCCTTTGGAATTTGGTCAGGCAGCAGAAACCCGTACATCTCTGGTTCATGTGTATTTTGCTTCAACGAGTGGGCTTCACATTATCAAGGGATGACCCTGTGTAAACTTGTTTTCTCAGCCCCAGAGGTTTTTCATGGAACTTATCCACAGGCCAGCACCTCGTGGTGTAATCTGTCATTATCCATAGTTCTGAACTTACAGCTTGTGTCTTCTGGACTGCTTAGAATACTTGCTTGCCTGGTATGCTACTATTGTTTCGAGTCAGCTGAGATAGATCCCTTGAGAGGTCTGTTCTATTGGATCTTTTCTTATAATATTTTCCTCTTTGGGCCTTTCATACAACCTCTTTGTTCAAAAGTGGTTTGGCCTGCCTATTGTCTTCTTTTTTCAGTATAATTTCTGGCAGCCAGAAGTTGCTAGTTATTGCCAAAACCTTCGTTGTCAGGGACTCATTCTTGCTTTTTGACTCTGGGGGCAGAGGACAATAGCTCTGAGGCACTGTTTCAATATATCCATGCATTTTCCATGGCAAGTACAAGTTACATTGTCATATAAAATCATGTACAATAACCCCCTTGCATGCTTCAGAGTGGGAGGCAGAGTTGGTACGTACTGAACTTTGCCCGTCAGTCTCTTCGAGAACCTTGCTAAAATTTGTAATTGCATGCTATACTTCCTCTCTTAGTGTCTACCAAGACACACAGACTAATGACAGCTGCCACTCTGGGATATGCCTTCCACAAAGACAGTCTTAAAAATGCAAGCACATTTCCTAAGCATGAACACTGGGGATAACTCAACTAAATATTCAGTGGTTCCATCAAATATCTTTTAGCTGTCTGAGATACTTTGGCTTTCTACCTTTTCTCCTCATATCACTTATTGTCAGGCAAAATGAATATAGAGGTTCCTTTCTGGATTTTAGTGACTTAGAGGCAGTAGGAAAAAGTCTTTGTGATCTTTCCTCCCCTTTTTCCTCCTCACTCTTCAACTTCCTCCTACAAATGCACTTTATGACAGGTACTGGGAGACATGGAGAGCAAAAGCATATTTTAATCTATTATAGAAGATGTCAGTCTCCTGGGAGACATTGACAATTACAGCACAATTTGATAAGTACGATGATAACAGAACGTGGAGCCTGGTGACCTGAGAGGCGAAAATGAACTTTGGGTGGGTGTAGAAATGTTAGGAATATTGGAGAAGGCATCACAAAAAGGGTGATACTTAAACTATGACTCAAATGTCCAGTTGTAGTTATTTGGAGAATTCATGTGGGATTTCTCTCTGGGATGGTTAGTTGGAAGAAATGCAGAACTTGATAAGGCTGGTAACACACAGTGAAGTGGGGTCTAAATCAGAAAGGATCTTATCAATAATATGTAAAAGTCTGAATTTCATACTATATTTTGATGGAAAACCATTGAAGTGTTTTTTAAGAAAATTGAGATGATTCTAGCCCTTGAACTAAAAATAACAGTAGATCCCTAGTCATTCGGGAAGGCACCTTTTACATTTTGTCAGTTTTCTAATTAAACTGCTAAAGGTTTTTGTTCTACCCTAGTGTTATTCCATTTTCCCCAGTTTCATAATTATGCATTTTTAGAAGTTTTCATAATTAAGTGCCACCTACTCATCTGATCTCATTTCCTCTGCTTTGTGACATGTAGCATTCACTTTAGTCAGGTTGGTGCATTCATCAAGTAATTTAAGAGAGGAGGAGTTGTAAGTGTTCTCTGGAAATGCCGATTTTGCAGGGTTGGTTAATGTAAGTGTTTTCTAGTCTGATTAATACATAAGAAAGTTCAGGGTATGACAGTGTGCATATATCTAACCTATGCTTTGTGCCAGGCACTTTGCCAAACACTGGGAATGCTTTGCTTATCATGTCTGAAATACACAAGCCTCTATCTTTAAAAGACTTATTGTCTTGAAGGACCTAATAGTGCCATTCCTAGAAAGCAGAGGGGAAAATGTAATTTGAGTCAAGTTTCTCATCACAGGCTCTTATGGATTTACTGGGGTAACCAAATGCCTCATTTTAATTCTGATACAAAAATCCCCTCCATTACACATCTTCCAACCTTCTCTAAGCATTTTGGTGGTAAGTCTATTCTCATGCTCCCTTGTCCTCCACAGTGGAGACTAAAGATCTAGTGAATACTTAATAGATGTACATGGATTTGTTTTGTTTCTAAGATTTTCATGCAGCTGATAAATTTATCTGAAGTTGGATTTATGTAAAAGGAGAGACTATGTGCAATTCCTGGAACTTGGCCTTCAGATGAATTCTGATGCTCATCTGTGTTGCATGGGGACAGGAGTCAATGATGAATTCTATCACCAGGAAAGGAGGGCAGACACATCTGCCAACATGGCTCTAAGAATTTGATATGCATTTGTGACTGAGGATCAGCTGGCAACAAGAAATTTGTTTTTCACTATTCATTGACAAATCATACTTAGAAAACCTATGGCTCATACCAGTAATGGCAAGTTGGTGTCTTATTTCTCTGTCTGATCTGTTTGTGTAAAATTCTTCATTAATTAAGTAGAAATTTAGTAGATTCTGTGAAAACTGTAAAGCACAATCCCATAATGTTTACCCCTTGTGATGGACTGTTTTAGTATCCTAAATACAGGAAGTTGATGGACTGGAATTTTTTTGTTTGTTTTATAGGATGCATAGATATATTAAATTCCATTCCTGATCAGCCTTTCTAGCTGAATAAAAGTCCAGAAAGTTCACTTTCAGGAGAAAACTAAACTCCATCTCTCTGGTTGGCCTGCTTGTATGCTCAGTACAAATAAATGGCTTTATTCAAAATGAGCTAGGGACTGAGGATTTTGCTAGTTAAACATCAGCCTTCCTGGATTTTTCCTTTTACTGAGTGCATTATGTTCCTATCACCTTTCCTGCTCAAATCCTCACAAACGAGACTACAGATCAGCAGGTATGAGCTGGAGGACTTTGGTGAAACTAGGCTTGCAGATGTATTTTGTTTGACTCAGAGTTGGATCATACAAAATTTCAAAAATTCGATTACTTGTCAACATTCTACAGTGGATTTCTATCTTAGTTGCAGTTCTTGTTTGGCTTTTATTTTGAGCTCAAGAATGGAGACATTTTTTGGCTCATGTTTTGCAACTCTGACTCAATTCTCATTTGCAATTCCTGATGCTGAGTTTTTTTAACATTGGCAGATCTTGACCACTGTTAACAAAATATAAAGCATGAAAATGGTGGCAACCATGGTATGTAGCAGTTGCGACTCTGAGCTCCAGGTTGGCTGTCAGCTGCAGCTCAGCAGGCAGAGTGAGTTTATTGACCCCTGTTAGCAAGAATGTAGATGCAGATGTGGCCCTGGTCACACCAAATATTAGGTTCTTCTAACTTTGGAGGCTAAGAGGACCATCTGCTGCCACATTTGTGCTTGCAATTCATTGTTGGAGCTTGGTTAGTGGTACACTGTGCTGGAAAATGATGTTAATGATAATGAATCCTAAATCTGCAAAGCTATGGAGGGGAGAGAGAAAGAGAAGAAAAAAGAAATGGCCACTATTTGAATTATGTATATGTGACATATTGGCACACGAGTGATGTACATAGTGATAGACTACATTATGATTTTATTTTATATATATATATATAAAATTTGGAGGCTTATTAAATCCAAAGTCTGTCATTAATTTCAGCCCTTCCACTTGATCTGACAATCCTTTTAGGGCTTATCCTCAGAAAGAATCTTTCCTTTCTAATGACTCCCTGCCACAGTTTACTGTCTGTTGATTTAGTTCTTGCTTTTTCTTTCTTTTTTGCAGGAAATAACAAAATTGATAATTCTAGCTGCCATATATCAAGTGCTCATTTATTCTTGGCTACCATTATATTAAGGGCCAAGAATAGTGGTAATATCATTTAAAATCCTATAAATTAAGACTTGTTACCTACATTGTATGAAAGACCATGAGACAGGTTAAATGTTTTGCCTTATGGTACATAGTTTGTAAGGATGAATCAAGGCTCAAATCCTAATGAGAGAGATTCCCAAATCTGTGACTGTCACTTGGGGCCAATATCTAATTTAATGAAGATACAAATATTTATTAAGCATCCAATAATTAGGAGTTACTTCATGATTCTAAAAAGCATAATTTCTTGCTCATAAGGTGTTTGATGTCTGTTGAAAAGACCAAATCTTTTTTTAAACAAGCCTGGGTGGTGGAGAGAGACAGAGAGAGAGAGAGAGAGAGAGAGAGAGAGAGAGAGAGAGACAGAGAGAGAGACAGAGAGAGAGAGAGAGAGAGAGAGAGAGAGAGAGAGAGAGAGAGAGAACACCAATGGTTTAGTGGAGAGAGAAATCACATGTCATTGACTGTTTGGGGCACAGAGAGGGAATGGGAGCAGAGATGTAGTATGTGTGATTCTGTGAAGACCTCAGAGTGTGACATAATAATATGATTAGTCCAAAAAGTTTTATCTTAAAAATGCACCAACCTAAAGAGCTAAAGAGAAAAAGCTAATTTCCTCATTATTTATTGTCAGAAAATTAAATGGGTAGGGAATAAATATATCTTTGTCTTTTGGTTGTTGTGAGTAAGTAACTCCATGTATGGATGTAAAATTGAAAAGCTTTACTGGAATTTGTGGTCAAAATCACTTTTCTCAAAAGGCTTGTCAATGGCTTCTCCATTGTTCTATTTTGTCTGCTTACATAATGCAAAGAATGTTCTCCATGCTTCTTACCTTCAAACATCCTCCAGTGACCTGGAACAGCACAGCAGTGTCCAGTGGCTTAGTCATATACCTATGATTTGGTCTTAAAAGTTGATCTGATGGTTTTACTGAAATCATCATATATGTAAACCCACAAAAAATTAAAGGTGTTTTAAAAACAAGAGACAATAAAGGCCAGGCAACAAACCTCCTGTTTCTTTACAGGAAGGAAATCATGGCAAGAGGCTGCTGTAGGGCACATGTCTATATTACCCCATGCCTTCAGTTCTTTGTCACAATGCAGAGGGATGTGCCATTTATAACAGAACATCAAGATAGACCTTATCAGGAAGTTAAGCACAGAGGGATCTGGGATAAAATGGAAGAGGGAAAGAGGAAAATTCTTCTGTGAGTGGGGACTCTCTAACCTTCAGATTCATTCACAGAGACCTGGCTTATAACTCAGGTACCACAGAAGAGTTTAATGTAACAAGTGGAAAACAAGGGAAATTAAGACAAATACTTTGTACCTTACTGTCAGCTTCATCATTTTGAGGCAAGGTAAGGATTCTAATTTATCAAGTAGTGGGAATCAGTGAGGACCAGACTGCCCAGGGAAGCTCTGAAATAGGTCTCAGTGTAGGTCTGGCAGATGTATCATTTAAATAATTTGGAGAGGTGACGAAGGCACTACAGGCTAAGAAAGATGATTAACCGAGATGCAGAAGCACCAGCACCTAAGCTCAGACAGAGGTCCAAGCTGACTCGTGGTGGGCAGATACCAGTGCATCAGAGAGAGATCCTGTTAAGTGTTTGCATGTGAAGCTGGAGTTTGGTGTGGTTTTTGTACATGACTAAGGGGTTTCTGCTTTATGTATAGGCATGGACTACTGGAGGGTCTAGCATTGCCATCCAGAATTATCTGGCCCTACTGCAGTGAAAGAGACAGATGGCCCCTAATCAGCCATGTGATTTGCAAATAGACAAATACCTATCTCTGAGCTTCATGTCTGTGAAGCAGGGCTGCTGTCACCTATTTCACAAACTCATTGTGGATCAGATACGTTAGTGTTTAAAGAGCCCAACTCACAGTCTGTCCATTGATCATAACAATTTTCTTTATATTCTTCCACCACTCAGAGCTTGCCTTTACTCCTGGTTGCTCTTTTGCATTTCCATATCAAGTACTCTGGAGCAACACAACTGCATTTGTTCAGAGACTTTATCTTAGCTCTGAGGCTCTCAGCTGTTTCACTGTCTGGTTTTGTAAGCATGATGTACAAGTCCAAACAGCAATCTTTACCAACCCATGTGTGGGTAGTAAGACCGACCCATCACTCTGTGATTATGCTTCTGTACCTTCCAGTTTGTGTGATGTTTTCCCTCGTGGGGAACCATTTGTGCATTGTCTTTAATTGTTCCTTGTTGGGACAACTTGTCATCCAAGGTTACTTTCTGTCCCTTGATGCTACATCTCTTTCTAGTTCAGTTAGTTAGGGACATTCACTTAGTTGAGATCTGATTTTACCAAGGAAACTCACTGCACGAGATGCTAATTCAGCCTGAGAGGGGACTCATGGGGTGCCCTGCCCCTATGCCATGGCTCTGAAGTGCCAGCATACATCTGCATGGCCTTGGCTGTGGCTTTTCACAGAGTGGTGAGAAGGTCATGACAGTGGGGATGTCAGCAGTGAAACTTCTCAGCTGACAACCGCTTGATGACAAGATGCTCATGCCCTGTCCCTTTCTTGTTGGTAGGAGATGCTCTGGAAACCTAGTTTTAGGGCTTTCTGTTTCCAGCATAACCCAGCACTGCTGAAGAGGAGGACTTACTATTATTTTTCCTGGGTTTGCGTGCCAGACTATAATATTCTGTGATTTAGCATGCATGACATCTCATTTGTTCATAAAAACAGCCCTGAGAGGACAAAGGGGCCAGCTCACAATACTGGTCTTAAGGTTCCCACTTAGGAATGAACAAAATGGGACTCAGAAATGTTCACCAGCTGTCAGTGAGAAAGACATTCACTTTTTTCACCATAGGGGAAATTCCAAATAAATAGATAATAATGACAGGACTCGAAAGCTCACTTTCCAAGGAGCTTTGAGAGGAGTATAATTATCTTTGCCTAGCCACTCTCCGGTCTGTCTCCCCAGAATTCTGTGTGCTAATCCCGTCCACAGTAGAACTGTCTTTATGTTCTTTAGAAGGCTCTTTCATTTTCTCTTTCTGTACTCACTTCTCACAGGAATGGATGCATGTGCTGTTTTTCCGTGTATTGTTCGATGAAGCCAACCCTCCGTCCTTATGAGAAGAGCTATTATTATCAAGTAATAATTAACCTCTCCAGGGAGCTTTGGTCATAGGCATTTCACCCACATGCAGAAAGAGTATGTTTGGTTTTGGCACAGAGATCTTATGTGCTGAAGCATAATAGTGGGTTAGAAAGGAGATGTTGCCTGTCATTCATCTTCCATTGTTTTTTTTTTTTTTTTTTCTAGTTTGCTCACTTGTGTAACTGTGTAAGGGTCCTATGGGATTTCCCTTTACACATGGTCAGTCCAATAGAGCTAAAGTAAGAAATTCAACTTCTGAATTGGGAAGCTGAGCATGCATGACATTCCACAGTGTTAACACTGAACTTCACGGGTGGTGCTGGTTGGCTTAATTCCAAGTGTCCAGATTTGCTTGGCCACTTACCAGCTCTGAGCCTGAGGGCTGGCTCCCTAAGTATTCTCTATGTCTTTTTTTGCATCTGTAAAATAAGGGAATGATTATAGGCACCCCAAATGGGTGTTGTCAGAACTAATAGGATGTTATATGAGAAATCTTGACCATAGTGCCTGGTGGTAGGTGCTCAATGGATGTTAGGATCATTACTATTCTCAGTTGTGTTGACTATGGTTGGGGCCACAGTCAAGGTTACATAACAGGTGAGATATTTTCAGAGCTTTGTCATAGTTATATATCACTCTTGTAATATGTATTAAAGAGCGAAGAGTTTGGCTTGATTCTCTCATGGCAATGGAGACAGAGAAGAAAAATAGCATGTTAGCTGTTAAATGATATGCACTAAAATGATCCATCCAATTAATTTTCACAAAAATGGATTGTGACACTCATCATGGCACCTTGTTACTGGAAGGTGATACTACTGTACAGCATTCTTAGGGCTGTGGAAACAATGAGACAAGATCAACAACAAACACAACACCACTACCTAACAAGCTAGGACTCTGTGTCTTTGCTATGTGTCATTTCTAAGTGCTTTACATTAACCATTTTAGTCTTACAAAATTGTTTGCTCCCATACGTTCTTATTTTCCGAGGAGGAAAAGAACCCAGAGAAGTTACTTGGCCAAAGTTTCACAACTTGAAAGTGGAAGGTGCAAGATTTAGACCTAAAGCCAGGTCTGAACTTCACATTTGAATAAGTTAGTGTAGCAGAACTAGCTAAGTGGTTGTACGCTCAACACTCACATTTTAGTCTCTTTCTCTTCCCCTACTTATAATAGATGGATGTCACATCATTAAAACATCAGAGAAGAAAACCACCCCAGGACACTACAGCAAAATTCAGTTTTAGTAAGAATAAAATTGATTTGAAATTCTAATTTTAGGGAACCAGCTTAATCTCTGTTTTTATATGACTACAGAGATTTGGAAAGTCATAGTGGATTTTTTAAACTGGCATTTTATCTGCCTCTCTATGTGGGACCGCAAGCATGGCCGTACACTGTGGCGCTGTACCCTGGATAGGTCATGGAGACAGAATCCTTGCTGCTTATAGGGCTGCCTGGTAGCTGGCATGGTATTTGCTTGACTTCTGACTCTCATTTAAGTAAATGTTCCCAACTGAATGAACCAAGGTCTCAGGTATCTCATTCTACTACTATATTAACTACACTTTCAATGTGCATAAACCACAAGTCCTTTTCACCAACTCATGACTCTCATTTTTTAAAAGAAATACATATACATATGTGATTTTTAAAGCCAAACAATACAAGAGAATAGATGAAAAGTAAGCCTTATTTTCAACCTTTCCATATGAATCCCACAAATCTACTCTGTAGTGATGTTAAAATTCCTCATGCTTCTTTGCAAAGTTATTTTATGCTGATATGAACTTGTATACTTATAACATTCCCCATCTCCTCCCCCGCCCCACAACTTCTACACGAAGATAATGTAATGCAATTTCTAATCCTGTTACTTGCTAGCTTTACTTAACAATTTGACTTGTGGGACTTCCATGTCAAAGCCAAGAAGTAATACTTTATTTTTAAAGGCCACATAATATTCTATCATAAAGATGTGTCATACGTTAGTTATGATCATTTGGGTTATTTCTGTTGTTGTAATAAGAACTCTTTTTACATGGAAGCATAGGCTTCTATACAATGCAGTGTGTCTTGATTTTAACGTTAAGTTCATGTTGTGCAACTTTCTGACAACTCAAGAAATTGCCTAGAAAGAGAAAGACAGGGGGAGGTAATGGCAGCACACTTATTCAGAGCTGATGAATAAGCTCTTCAGATGCCTTTGCGAGTGCTGTGTCTCATGTTTCTCATGTTGTTTCAGACTATTATGCCCTGAAGTCTCTTCTTGAACTTTTTTGCTGGGTATACAGTGAGTGACGGATGGCTACTGTTTGTAAGATTAATTCATGTGACACTTCTGTTTCACTTTTGGCAGGTTGTTTATAAGAATAATGACATTCGTCTGGAGCTGTCTCGCTTGGCTCGAATTGGGGACACCAAGATGAAAATCTACGGTGAAGTTGTGTTCAAGTGTGAGAATGTGGCCACACTGGACCCCATCAACTTTGAGACCCCAGAGGCTTACATCAGCTTGCCCAAGTGGAACACGAAACGTATGGGCTCTATCTCCTTTGACTTCCGCACCACTGAGCCCAACGGCCTGATCCTCTTCACTCACGGAAAGCCCCAAGAGAGGAAAGATGCTCGGAGCCAAAAGAACACAAAAGTTGATTTCTTTGCTGTGGAACTTCTTGATGGCAATCTATACTTGCTGCTTGACATGGGTTCGGGCACCATCAAAGTGAAAGCCACTCAGAAGAAGGCTAATGATGGGGAATGGTACCATGTGGACATTCAGCGAGATGGCAGATCAGGTAAGAAGAGGCAGGAGATGTGACTGAGATTAGAGGAAGATATAGTTTTGCACTGGTATTCTTGTTGGTTTTTTGGCTGTTCTGTTTATTAGTTGTTGCATGATTGCATGTCTAGATAAAACACTTCTCTCTTGGGTAGCTTGTACTCTCCTGCTCATCTTCCCTGCCACTCACTGAACAATCATCTTCGGGACACTTCTAAGACTCTGAGCTAAGGATGATTTTACAACTAGTATTTCAACTTCCAAACTGACAGCTCTGTCACTAATAAGAAAACCCCCCTTCTTCTTCTCATCATTGCAGAAACCAATTGCAACATCACAGATGCTGTTATTATTATTATTCTGTTTGATAAGCTTCACTGTGTAAGAGTTCATGCAAAGATATACCCTTAAATAACTGACAAGAGTCATGTTGCAGGGACAAATTATGACAACAAAGGAAAAGGCAAATTGATTTTTCCTGAAGTCATGTTCAATTTAAAGCCTTCCTCTGGTGTGAGAGCCTATATTTCACTCTTGGCTCAGACCTCACTGACTCTGTCTTCCTCTTCATAACCTTTTCTATTTGGTTTAAATGACTTTGCGTGTTTTCTATAGCTGCAGATCAAACAAGCTAGCCCCAGGCAGTACATACCCACTCTGGAATGGTAGTAGAGTGTGTGTGTGTGTGTGTGTGTGTGTGTGTGTGTGTGTATGGTGATGCTGGGGCATAAATAGAGAGTCTGGGGCTTCTGAATGCCTAAACATCTGCCCAACCCTGTGGCAATGTAGGTCACATTCTCTGCTGCCAGCAAGGTTGTTTCCCAAGAAGTGGTAATGTGAACATTTGCATTTGGGCTCATTTTCTATTCCTCATTTAGGTGGTATACACTCAAGAAGGGCCTTAGGTACATGTACTATTTTGCATACATTTATTCTGCTCCTGAACATAAAAAAAGGCTTCATTTGGATATTTTTTCCTAGTTGCATTTGGCCAGTGATAGAAAGCTATAGGTCCCCAGAAGGCTGAAGCAGACATGGCTGAGCTTTGCTGGGATGGCTTTCCTGCATAATTCCAGAGCTGGAGTATGACAGACATGGGCAACACTGCCCTTAGCAAGAGCTGAATGGATTCTGTGCAGGCGCAGATTGTAGCCCTGGATATTTTATTGCTCAGTAGGAATCCCTATTGATTGTCTGAAATTTGATCAGAACCAAGAGGCTTCAAATTAAATGTGCTTGTTGAGTAAGAATGAACAGTTTGGGCTTTTTAAAGAGAAAAACATACAAAAAATTAATTTCTCTGGAGGCTAAATCAATCTCCTACCCCCACTGCAGTCTCCTTTTCCTTCCTTCTTTGCCTCTAAGTTGTTATTCAGGGACTGAGCTAGACAGCTGTCTCAGAATTATAGAAACAAACAAACAAACAAACACAAAAAAGACACTATTGTTGGTTAAGGCCATGTGTTGGGTCATGTTAAAGAGTTTTCTGTCTTAATCTAGAGTTTGACACAGCTTAATATTTATTGATCTGTGTCACACATAGGCTAGAATACATGAAATTGCCATATGTTTATTCCTGTTTATTCCCAACAATTATCGTTTTTTCTACTAGAGTAGCTATTTTGTTTAGTTTTGCTAGAATTATCAATGGGCCCATATTTGATAAATATGTTTGCATTTCAGAAGCCTGAAATTTCATACCTGCAAGCTATAACACTGGGTTTAAAGTACTGATGAGGTTGATCAAAGCCTATATAAATCTATTGTGTAAACAAATAATCATCCCAGGAAAACAGTATAACTTAGCATTTTAATATGATCCATTAAACTTCATTTTTTTAATGAGGCAAGATGCTGATATGTTGTTTTTCATTATAAACTCATGGAAATATGGATTTTTATAAAAATGAGTGTAGCATATCTAAATGTGGCATATTTTTCCTGATCATCCTGAAGGATAATGTGACTAAGAAATGATCCAGAAATTTTTAAAATCTTGCCTCAATTAGGAGAGCAAGTCTGAAAAACAATAAATACAAGCAAAAGAATATTGGTCATGCACTCATAGGACAGACCTTAGGATGTATTTAAAGATCTACTAGTATTGATTTAAAACTCCTAGATGTAAATGTCCCTTCCCATTAGTTAGGGATCACTTTATCTCTGTGGGGAGTAAAGAAGGGAAACTGTGCAAGAGAAGAGGTTACTAAGCACAGATCTCAACTTCTTCATTTGTATGAGAGAATAAAACTCCTAACTCTCAAGATTGTTTCAAGGATTGAATTTTAAAGAGACATAAATGGGCCGGGTTGGAGCTAGGTGGTAGAGTGCATGCTTACGTGTGAGGCCCACTTGGGACCATCCTTGCACCAAAACCAAGTAAGCAAGTAAGTACATAAGTATATATGCAAGAGCATCTGGCAGCCAAGACATTATTATTGTTGTGATGGATCCTGAAGCAATGAGAAACAAAAATGCAAAGCACATTTCTCTTTGAGAAAACTTCTAAGGGACAACTGGGGAAACTGAGTATCAGCTAGCACTGTCCCAGCCCAGATGTCTCTCAGTGTCCTTCTTTGTTCCTTTCTCACTCTGATTTTGTAATTTAGAGCATATTTTCAGTCTTGATCTCCTTCGATCTTTTAGCCCTTATGCTTATATCCTCTTACTGAGGGGACTGAGGCTGAGTGGGAGTGAAGGCTGACTGATGGATGACACACACAGCCTTGTTACTTTACTGCTCCTAAAGCACTTTAAGAATAATAAATACTTTAAAAAATTTTCTGGCAGTATATTTTTATATTATCCAGTAGGTGCTACGCTCTTTGCTCAGCACCTCTGTCCTCTGGATGGTGCAAGGCTGGATCCTTTTCAAAATTCCAGTCTCAGCTTAACTGTCCCTCATCTAGAGAGGCCTCCAATGACTACACACTCTTAAAAAATTAATTCTATTGGTACACTTTTGATACTCATAGTGATGACTTTCATCACAAGGACTCTGTACCTCTACAGATTATATCGTGATTTTTTCCTCATTCTCCTCCTCTCCCATCAACCCTTTTTCCCCTCCTTATTTACAAAAGATTTTTTCCATTAAAAATGTTTATACTCTTTAAAAATAAATTTATGGGTACTGTTGGTATACACAATGATTACATTCACTATAGGGAGTTTGCACACTATTCATTGGCTGCTCCTGAGCCACCCATCTTGCTCTCTTCCTGGCACCTGCTAGTTTCTCTTATTTACTGAACTTTGTAGTTGTTTGTTTGTTTTGCTGCTCTGTAACAGCAGCTCAATAAGAGGAATGATGGATATGCCTGGCAAACTCATCTCTCTGTCTAGAGCTATAGAAGATATACATGTATTAAATGAACAAAAAAAAACACATTGCAGTTAAAATGTATCAATGGTGAGGTGCAAAATATCCCCTGGCAGGGCTCTTAGCTAAGCTCCACCTGCAGGTTTTCAGAACATGGAGGGATAGTCAGGAGAGCCAGGTGCACCCTTAACTCACACTGCTGCATCCTTCTCCACCCCAGGTACCATATCAGTGAACAGCAGGCGCACGCCCTTCACCGCCAGCGGGGAAAGTGAGATCCTGGACCTGGAAGGGGACATGTACCTGGGCGGGCTGCCTGAGAACCGCGCGGGCCTCATCCTCCCCACCGAGCTCTGGACCGCCATGCTTAACTATGGCTACGTGGGCTGCATCCGCGACCTGTTCATTGACGGCCGAAGCAAGAACATTCGGCAGCTGGCCGAGATGCAGAATGCAGCGGGCGTCAAGTCCTCCTGTTCCCGCATGAGCGCCAAGCAGTGTGACAGCTACCCGTGCAAGAACAACGCCTTGTGCAAGGATGGCTGGAACCGCTTCATCTGTGACTGCACCGGCACCGGGTACTGGGGCCGAACCTGCGAGAGGGGTAAGTCCGCCGGGGCACCCCTGTTCCTCCTTGGCTGTATCTGTGCTCTTCTTCCTCCAAAAAGGACTCCTTGGATTCACTGATTTCCAGAAAGTGCCCTTCCCTATGCCTGATGCTTGGATTTGTTTGGTTGGGTTTGGGTGGCTGTCAGGGAATAAACTCTCACATGATCATAATACACTTTGATTAAGCACATTCTATTTAGAAAGGGTGACTAACCTCTTGGGGGATTCCAAGAGGGATTACCAATGAGCTGTTTCACTTATTCATTTAACGTGTGCTTCTATAGCCTTTTCTAAAAGCTTGGGTTTGGATCCAGAAAGCAAATATTGAACAAGACTTCTCTATCCCTGTCTTTATGGAGTTTGCAGGCCTAGTGGAATCCAATAAAAACTGATACTTTGTAAGAGGCTGGGTAATGAATGGCTTACAGACAAGAATTCTGGGGCCAAATGGGCGGGGTGGGGTGGGCAATTTGACCCTCATCAAGTCATGTGAATTTCAAGCCAAGTCAATGTTTCTGAGGCACAATTTCCTCGTTTGAAAAACAAAAGTAGTCAGACACCTATCTCAGCAGATCATGATGACTACCTGGTTTAATAGGTTCCTGAAACTGAGTGAGGCTTAGCCTGCATTAGTGAGTATTGTAAATGGTTATTATCAGCATCATTTAAAATAGAGAAGTAGCCTTCCAAAGAAGGCTAAGGTATTATAAAGGTTCAAGGTTTCTACAAAGAATATCTAAATTAAGACTAGAACTGGTAGCAGGAGTTAGCTTGGCAAAAAATTTTAAGGAATGCATGGGTCAATAGAAAGACCGCATGTGCTAAGGAACAGAGGTGAGAGACCATGGCAAGGTGGAGGAACTGGCCAAAGTCCACAGTGGACTGGATGTTTTGTTTTTTTCGGACAAAGTCTCTAATGGAATAGAGAGGGGGTGATATGAAGGTGACAAAAGAGATAGGGGTAACATTTTAGAACAGGCCAGAAAGTGTGTTGGAAGGGAATCCATTTTCAGTCACAATTTCCCCATCCTGTATTGAATTTACAGTTCAGGCCAAGAAGAGAGGTAAAAGTTAGCAAGGAAACAAAATCAAAGCAAGGATATCCAGACTGTGAGCCATACCTCACTGGCAGTTTGGGATAATTTTTTATATACCAATAATACAAAATTAAGTCATCTATCAAAAGGTTCTAAGCTTCTATTTTAGATGAAAGGATAGTTTATATAGTTAGCAAGTATTTGCTGAAGAACTACCTCTGAACTTTGGGATATCATATCTGTAATACATATCGTTCCTTCCATAAAGGAGCATATTTATTAGGCTGAGGTGCTGCAACATCTGCATGTGAAGAAGTCAATCAGTGATGCGAGGCAGCAGGGTAGGAGCTGCTAGGGCTAGAGTGGGAAGGCTAGCCTGAGACCAGAAGAATGCCTTGAGGGTGGACCTGCAGGGTCACATTGCTAAGGAACATCAGTGGCCAGAAGTCTAGTGAGGAGCAGTTCTTAGACAAGGCCTGGCGCTGGTGTTGGGTTACCAGTGAGAAGGTGTTTTAAAGCATGGTTTTATGGGGTCAACAGTGTTATAGCTAAGGCGCATTTCAAGATAACTGAATACCAAGAAAAGACATGGGGTATTAGAGTGAAGGAGAAAGAGAGGAGGAGAATTCCTATATCTTACAGATTTTAAATGCAGATTCACTAAATTTTCACAGCACACCAGTCAGTACATGAACTAGGATGAGGAGGCATCCACCTGGATAAAAAATAGGCCACATGAGGCTAATAAGTCTGTCAAGTGCCTGGATTCTTTCCAAATCTCTTTCCTGGGTAATCTACCTTGGTGCTGGCATGGGACAATAGAAAGGTCATTTGCCCTCTGAGATGCAGGAGACCGTTTTGACGTAAACCATGGTATTGTGGATCTTCTACTGTCTGTGACAGTAGTATAAGAACCAAAGGCCACCTCACATTTTTATGGTCTCCTCTAGCTCAGAGTCCTTGTGGTTGTTGGACAAGTGACTGTAGTGACTGTGTAAGGTGTCTGTGAGCTCATCTATTCCAAAAGCAAATCAATGGGAGCTTGTCCAAAATTTGCCAAATACAGTGAAAGTCATCACAGCTTTTACGTTGTCACTTCTGACTAGTCATTAAAAGGCAGCTGATTGGGGATATATGAGGGACAATTATTCTTGGTACAGTGCAGCCAAGAGTCATCCATTCTGGCCAGATGAGAATGAGCTTCACAAAACTAAGATATTTGATCTATACAGCGCCCAAATCCAGACTGTTCAACTGATTGTTTTGTTCCCCCACTAATTATTTTTTGCCCCTGTATTGTTCTTGACACCATGTCTGGAATGAGTCAGTGGAGTATAAAAATGATGGGTCTCCGCTCTGCTAGCAAAGAAAATGGAACTTTTCAATGACATTGTTTCTCCTCTGTTGATACTGATTCCTCCATGAAGACTCTTTGAGTATCTTTTCTTCAGTTTTCATGTTGGCCATAAACATTTATAAGCCCTTTATGTTTCAGGCACTAAATTCAATGCTAGAAATTTAAAACCATAAACAAATGTAACACAGACCCTACTTTTGATCCAGGGCTATGTGATCTTCCTGGGGTGGGGTGGGAAATATTGAACGTGTTGGTAGGTGTTATGGTGGCCTATAGGGCAAACAGCAAGAGGATCACTTTTATATGCAGGACTGATGGTGAGAGAAGGGGATCCAAGTTGTCTTGAATCCTGTTTCTAACAAAAACTATGATCTATTTCTACCTCTGCTCTTTAATATCCATTACAGCATTTTTGAAGGGTAGTAAGGGAAAAGTGTTTAGTATCCTTTTTATTCAGAAATATGATCCTCTTTGGATGAAGGAATGCTTTATCATCTACCCTAACATTAACCTGATCTCTCTACTTTCCATTCTTTGTGTAAACTGTTCATAGAATATTTAAATTTAAGTGTAGAGCTGACATTTTGTACTAAATGTGATTATCCTAAGAAAATTTTGGAAACCATATGCCTCTCCTGCGCTGAACTCTGTCCTAGAATGAGGCTTCTCTAGAAGGTGAATTTCTTGCTCCCATTGGTCCCACAGAAGATATAGTAGCTTTAGTAAGATTCAGTACATATAAAATGGAGAAAGCACGAATAGAGTGCTAAAAACTGGAATTCAGAACCGAATATGACTCAGGTCACACACATAAACCCACATGATGAAATGTGCCCAAGACCCAAATAAAAATGCTACTATGAGGGAGAAGTCTCAGGCAAAGGATTTCAACAAATGTAAGATAATAAAGCAAGGGAACTAGGGAATATATAAGTATTTGGGATGAGGTTTAATTTGCATGGTTATCTTTCCTTTACAATAAAATTGGATGGCTTTTACTCCTACCCAAGTAAGAGTGCTTCTTTTACCTATGAGAATGAGAAACTCTAAATCTTGACACCTTGAAATTGACTTGAGACTGCATTTAAATTTTCTTCACCATAATGTGGTAGTGTTCTAAGACGACATAAATGTCTTTACCAGTCCTGATTGATTAATTCTAGCCACTTTTGTGTCCTGTTCATGGTGATGTGGGGGATATCCTGTCATGTACAGTGACTGGTTGTTAGTATAGAGTGAAAGGCACATAGTGAGAAAAATATTCTATTATTGAGGTGCATCTTAATCTCTTAAGGCAAGTATTCATGCAAGGCCAGGCAGTCTCCAAGAAGTCAGATAAAAGGCCAACTTGTCAAATTCTTTGGATATAGGTGAGAAGTCTAAACTCTTGTGCAGTGCATTTTTAGAAAAATTTAGGTCATTTTCCAGAAAAAAATGTGGTTTAAATTTTATTGTTTTAATTCGTATTCTCCTATAAATTCAAATCATTTCCTGTCTTAGAACTGGGAATCCAGAAAATTACCATTATTGGGGACCACAGCAAAGAATCTAGACGTTAGATCACTGTGGTCTCCTTAGGGATTTAACTTTTAGGAGCCAGAAAAAAGTACATTAAAATAATTGCATACGTATTAAGCAATATTTCAAAGCACAGGAAAGTTACAAGTGTTAGGGGGAAAAACCACCCAGTGTTCAAACACAGCTGCTAGCCATTGATGCTGCCCTGATAATTCTTTCCCTGAATGCATAGGATTTAGTTTCTTATATACAGTTATAACCATGCTACAGTTAAAAATTGTGTGTCCAGCTAACCCCACTTAATATTATATTGCAATCTGTAATTTTTCTTCCTTGGTCTTACCTGTTGCTTGTGTACATACACATACATATGTTTATGATATAGAGTACCTATTATGTAATGTACCGACTTATAGCCATTATAGAACATGCAATGTATACATATAAATGTTATATAGGTAACATTATACACTTTTATTTAATATATAGAGTATGCAATATATATTATGATATACATTTTATCTCTACCCATTCACAATCTTACCAAAATATTCCTTTAGTCTTCTTCCATAGTTGAGTCAAAATAGGTACCCTGAAATGTAGGCCACATTATGTTATAGACTCGAAGCCAAATGAAAACCTTCACACCTTTCCATCCTGTCTGTTCTTGTGAACTTCTCCAGGTTGCTCAAAGACAGTGTTTCCTGGGATCGTGGAACCTGAATGTATTTGAGAACATTACTTACAGAACCAAGAAAATACGATAGGGCAAATTGGCTGTTCTCCCAGGTAGCTAGAGCCCATTTTTCTGATGTGTACACCAGTTGAAAACCAGAAATACAGATACTTTGATCTCTATTGTATCAACAGAAAAGGTGTGCAGGCAGTAGCTGTTCCCCCTCTCTGATTAAAGGCTCTTTTTTTAAGCGAATCTCACCTATTGCAGTTGTCTTCTGGGGTACCCAGCAGCACAGTATGCCTGGGAAGGGTGAGATCTATGCTGAGTGAAGCTGGATGGTTATTTTGATGCTACACAGATGCCACACTTGAAATTATGACACTGGAAAATATTAGTGTCAGCAGATACCATTGATGTTAGTTGTATCTAACCTTTATTTTAATTAGGTAAGGAATTAGAAAGCCTGAGAAGTTAGTATCACTTTAACTTGGGATAGCTATAGAATGATTGAAATTTATGAGCTTTGACATCTAATCTTTTTCACTTCTTATTATATTAAGCACCTTTCCTTCCCATATATATATATATATATATATTAGATTCTAAGATAATTGAAGAAAAAACTGTGCATGTCTGTTTCTGCACAGTATTTAACATTCCTCTATATACATACTCACACTATGTGCTTCTTAAATGTTGTTCTCTCTGTGTTCTCTTTGTGTCTCCTCTCTGTTTTCATACCCACCTTGGTATCATTATCACAGTTCATCTTGGGATCTCTAGCCTAGGACTCTGCTTGGTATTCCAGATTTCTATATCCTCATTTGTCTACTTGATATCTTTGTATATCGAAAGGTATCTTAATCATCAGTGAAAAACAAATCTTGGGTTTATCTTTCTTGTGCCAAACTTATTTTTTACTTTTAGTTTTTCTCATTTCAGTAAATGGCATCACCAGTGCCCTTGGACATTTTCTTTGATTTTTCTCTTACAATATTCAATTTGTGTCACCCAGCGTAACTCCATCTTGATTCTGTTTATTTCTTACTTAGTATCATCAACATAGATGAAACCACACTGTTTTCTTATTTGGATATTTAGAAAGTAGGCAATACACCCACAAAGAACTCAAATTTGTTTTTTGTCTTTGTTAGACTGTTAAAGGAGTATAAAATTTCTGCCTACTTAACATATTTTTACCTTAAGTCAGTTTATTTTCTGTAGGTTTTGTATCTAAAGAACTATGGGAAATGAAACTATGATGCTCCTTTGGAATTCCACCATTGACACAAGGATTTTATTAACAGGTCTGTAACTCAGGTTGGAGAGGACTCCAGTTTGTACAGCATGTGTTTCTTACCTTCCATAGTCCAGCACAGAGGAGAGATAGACACATAACCTTCAAACCGTACTGTCATTTGCCAAGGACAGTGATTTAAAGAATAATCAGAGAAGAAACAGAAGAAATAACTACTAGAAAATGAGATGTGAGCAACATGGCATACCGCTTTGTAACCTTTCTGGATCCACTGGGTTCTGCTTAGTCTAACTGATTGGTATAGGAATAAAACTTCTAGACTACAAGGGCAAATATAATAATATAGGTTGTAATGTCACTGACTTATGATTGTTCTTCAGTCCCCCAGAGATCTCTAAAAATCTTTATTGAGATGCATGACCTTGAGATCATTATTTTGATTCTCTGGCCTCTGTTCTGAAAGAATAAAATGAAGCAATTGAGTTTCATGCTCTCTCAGGGCCTTTCAACTCTGAAACTCTTAGATTCTCAAATGTCATCAGCTTGGCAGTCTTCACTTTTCCCAAGTAAAGGGATAAAGGTGACAGAAGGGCAAAATAGGAATGAGAGTTCTTCTTTCTTGCAATCTGTAGAACTGTCTGGATCAGGACACTGGGTTTAGTTATCTCAGCGGTATAATGAACTATTCCCCTCTTTGATTCATATGCCTAAGGAAATGAACACTTTGGTACACTAAGTAATTTTCAGACCTATAGTGCAAAAGATTTAATTGATGGACTAATGGGTACAACCTTTGATTTCTTCAGAGCCTTACATGCTTTCTATTTTTAGCCCATTGTTTACCCCTTCTGATGAATAATAACTTGTATTTGAAGACAAGGCTTCCCAAGAAATATACACTTCATGGACATCAATTGTACAATCTCTAATTTTTCTTATCTGTTATTACTTTAATCATACAAATGTATCTGTAGTGACAACCACAGTGGTAGGTTTTAACCTCTTACCGTTTCCCAAGTTATGCAAGTTTCCCTTTCCACAGCCCTAATATTATATGATCCCAGGAAAATGTGCTGCAGTACATGAGTTGTTCCAAGAGTTTTTCTACCCAGTCAGGGTTTTAAATACTGCAGTCATAACTTCCTCTATTACTCCAAGAATAGAAAAGCATGTTCTAGTTACTCTAGAATCTTTAAGCTTTAAGGGTTTCGGGATTACAGACTGGAGACTTAGGAGATGTTTGAAAGATCTACCCCTGTGCCTGCATTCAGCCTGAGAATGGGGTCACCAGTTTGGTGCAAGGCATGACCATTTTTTATGAACCAGGTATGTCTGCTACCAGTTATGGTGCTATCAAATGCAGGACACGTTGCCCATTTACATAACTGCTCAATACCTTTATGACTGTCTTTGCTAGAAGCAGCTTAACTACCAGCAAACATCTGCCCATTAAAATAATAAATTTAAAAATTTAAAATTTAAAATTAAAAATGCAATAAATTGAGAGCTGCTAATTTATGAGAAACCAATGCTTTGAAATGCAACACAAGGGGATCTTTGCAGGCTCTTGTAGTATCTCTGTCTTTGTTTTGTTTTGTTTGTTTTTTCACAGCTAAATAAATCTTCCTTTGCCCCAGTTTGGATTAAGAGACCAAGAAAGTTAGAAAATCTAGTATTTGTTGCAAGAACTTATGCACATATTTTGTGTTAGTTTCTTAAAATACACTGGGGTATTTCACCTTCACATCCACTCTATAGGCTGCATTTTATTATCCTCTCTTTCTAAATGAAGAAATTAAGGGTTCAATTAGTTTCAAAGTACTGACTGTTATATACCTGGAATTGTGTTGAGTACTCAGGATACAAAGGCATTCTAATGTCCAACGAAGGTGTGGCATAGGATGCCGGGAGAAAATGTGGAAAGAATCAGATTGAGTGAGATCATAACAGCTGTAAGAGACCTTTTTTATTTTTTAAAGAGAATAAAAGCACATAAAAGTTAAAAATAATCAAAGGAAAAACCCAACAAAAGCCAAATGACAACAACAACAACAGAAGAGCACTAGTGATACAGGATTTCAAAACAAGATGATGGAAATTTAACGATGGTTGTTATATGGTGTTATCCTCAAAATAGTTGCTCAGGTTGGCAGAAACAGGCATGCAAAACTCATCAAACAATGCTGTTTCCCTTTGAGCAGTTTTTTTCCCTTTCATTGTATCTATTGTAACTTTTGGATCTTACTTACTTTCAGTTTCTTACACCAACGACACAATATGGTGTTCACTCATGGAAGTCTGATTTATTTCACTTATGAGTATAGTCTGTAGTACATCCATTTACCTATAAAAGTATCTAGTTTATCCTTCTTTATAGCTGAGTAGTAGTCCATGATATAAAAATACTACTGCTTTTTAAAAAGCGATTCCTCAGTGGATGGGCTTTTGGGTTGTTTCCAAAATCTGGATATTACAAATAGTGCAGCTATAAACAGGGAGCACATATATCATTGTGGTGTGATATTTTCAGTTCTTCTGGGAAAATACCCAGAAGAGGAATAGCTGGATCTAATCTTAGTCTTTTGAGGAATCTCCACACTAATTTCCACAGTGGTTTTATCAGTTTGCCTTCCTACCAAGAATGTAGAAGGATCTTACTTTCGGTTTCTTACACCAATGAGACAATATGGTGTTCACTCATGGAAGTCTGATTTATTTCACTTATGAGTATAGTCTGTAGTACATCCATTTACCTATAAAAGTATCTAGTTTATCCTTATTTATAGCTGAGTAGTAGTCCATGATATAAAAATACTACTCCTTTTTAAAAAATCTATTCCTCAGTGGATGGGCTTTTTTCCCTGCGGCCCCTCCAGCATTTGTTACATGTTGATTTCTTGATGTTACCTATTCTTTGGGAAGTGAGATAGTATTTCGGTGTTGTTTTAATTTGCATTTGTCGAATGACCAATGATGTTGAACATTTTTTTATATATTCATTTGCCACTTGAATTTATTCATCTAACAACTGTGTATTCATCTCAGCTGCCCAGCTTTTGATTAGGTCCTTGGATTTTGGAGGCCTGATTTTTTTTCAGTTCTTTATATGTTCTAGATAGAAGTCCTTTGTTAGACTAACAATTGGCAAGAATCTTTTTCCAGTCTGTGGATTTTCTTTTCCCTCCGTTGTTGATTTATTTAGATGTTGATCCATTTGTTGATTCTTTGAGGTATTTCCTGTGCAGTTTGGTTTTCGTTCATGAACTCTCTGCCTACCCCTATGTCCTTGAGATTTCTACCTAATTTGTCTTGCAGTAAATTTAGTGTGTCTGTCTTAATACTTAGATCTTTGATCCATTTTAACTTTAATTTCATGCGTGGTGATAGGCATGATTCCTAAGCATTTCATTTTTTGTATGTTATTGTGAAGGGTGTAATTTCTCTAATTTCTTTCTCAGTGAGATTGTTGTTGGTGTACAACTATGCTATTGACTTTTGACTGTTGATTTTGTAGCCAGCTATGCTGCTGAATTTGCTTATATAATCTAGAAGTCTGTTGGAGTTTTTGAGGTCGTCTATGTAGAGTATAATGTCATCTGGGAATAATGATAGTTTAACTTTTTGCTTTTCTACTTTTATTCCTTTTATTTCTCTTTCTTGTCTAATTGCTCTGGCTAATGTTTCCAAACTATATTGAATAGGAGTGGTGATAGTGGGCATCCTTGTCTTGTTCTGATTTTAGACTAAAAGTTTTCAGTTTTTGATCATTTAGTATGATGCTGGTTGTTGGTTTGTCATCGATGGCTTTTATCAGATTGAGGTAAAGACCATCTATTTCAATTTTCTCTAGGGTTTTTTTTTTTCGTGAGTGAGTGTTGGATTTTATCAAAATCTTTTTCTGTATGTATGGAGATGATCATGTATTTTTTGTCTTTGGCATTGATAATTGATGTATTACTTTTATTGATTTGCATACGTCAAACCATCCCTGCATTCCTAGGGTCAATACCACTTGGTCATGGTGTACAATACTCTTGATTTGCTGCATTCTATTTGCTAGTATTTTTTGAGGACTTTTTAATCTATGTTCATTATGGAGTTTAGCTTGTAGTTCTCTTTTTTGGTTGGGTATTTCTCTGGTTTTGTATCAGGGTGATACTTGTCTCCAGGAATGATTTAGGGAGAATTATCTCCCTTTAAATCTTCTCTAAGTTTCTTGTAGAATTCAGCTGTGAAGCCATCAGGATCTGGGCTTTTTTCATAAATTTTTAATTACATTTTCAATTTCTTTAACTGATATTGAGTTATTCATAATTTTACATCTTCTTGCTCTAGTTTTAGTAACTCATATGTTTCCAGGAATATGTCCATTTCTTCTGTGCTTCCCATTCTATGAGAGTATAGATTTTGAAAATAAGTATTGATCTTCTGAATTTCATGAGGATCTGTAGTGATTTCTCCCTTTTCATTTCTCATTGCATGGATTTGAGTTTTTTCTTTCTTCTTGTTGATAAAGTTGGCAAGCAATTTGTTAATTTTATTTATTCTTACAAAAAACTGTTCAATTCATTAATTCTTTGTATTGTTTTCTTAGTCTCAATTTCACTAATTTCTGCTCTTATCTTTATAGTTTCCTCCCCTATTTGGGCTTTGGGTTTGACTTGTTCTTTTTCCAGATATTTGAGGTGTAGCATTAGATTCTTTATTTGTGTTTGTTACATTTTCCTGATACGAAAATTCACCACTATAAATTTTGTTCTGAGGACTACTTTGTATCCCACAGATTCTCATAAATTTTATTTGCATTTTCATTCAATTATAGATATTGTATAATTTCTTTGTTAATTTCTTCTGTGACCCTTTGGTTGTTCAGGAAAATTTTATTTAATTTCCATGTGTTTATGGAGTTTTGTTGTTTTGTCATTAATTTCCAATTTTATTGCACAATGATCAGATAATACGTATGGGATAATTTTAATTCTTTTGCATTTACTTAAGCATGTTCTGCAGTCTATTGTGTATATATGGTCTATTTTAGAGAATGACCCATGTGCAGCTGAGAAGGACATGTATTGTGATATTTTTGGGTGGAACACTCTGTAAATATCCATTATGTCTGTTTGTTCACATGTTTCATTCAGTTATGTTATTTATTTGCTGACTTTTTGTCTAGTTGATCTTTTTTTTTGTGACAATGTGGTATTAAGCCCTCCCATTTTAATTGTGTGACTGCACATTTGCTTTTTCCTGTTTACTGATATTTGTCTTGTATAGTTAAGTGCTCCCATATTTGGTGCATATATATTTATTATTGTTAGCTCTTCCTCTCACAAACCTCATGCTTGCCAGGCAGGTGCATATGCCACTGAACTAAATCCCCAGCCTGATCATTCTTGGTTTGAAGTTCACATTATCTGCAAACAGAATTGCTACCCCTGCTTTTTTCTGGGTTCCTGTCACATGGAGTATTGTTTTCCATCCTTTGACTTTCAGTCTATGAATTTTCTTTTGGGAAATGTGTTTCTTGTATCTAGCATATTGTTAGATTTGTTTCTTAATCCACTGTGCTAGTCTTTTTCTTTTGATTGGTGAATCGAGGCCATTTACATTGATGGTTATAACTGATATGTACTGACTTATCTTTGTCATTTTATCTTCATGCTGTTGGTTCTCCACTTTTTGTCTCCATTTAAGAGTTTTCCCTGATTGGTAGTTTCTTTCTGTTGTTGCTTTTAGAATCATGATCATCTTAATTTCTTCCTAAAGTATTTTTCAGTACTCTGTGTAGTGTTGGTTTGGGGGTCATGAATTTCTTCCATCATTCTTTTTCATGGACGTATCTTATTTCTCCATTATTTTGAAAGATAATTTTGCAGGGTACATCAATCTGGGTAGGAAGATATTTACTTTCAGAACTTTAAATCACTACACTAAAAATCACTACAGATTTTTCTTGACTTGAAGATTTGTGTTGAGAAGTCTGCCATGATTCTGGTGGACTTTCCTTTATAGGTGGCCTGCTTCTTTTCTCTGATAGTTTTTCATATTCTGTTCTTGTATCAAATTTCTGTGATCTTAATTATTATATGTCTGGCTAAAGATTTAATTTGGTTATGGCTAATTGGAGTTCTCTGTATCTCACTTATCTGTATGCCAGAATCTTTTCCAATGCTTGGAAATTTTTCTGCTATTATTTCTTCAAATAATCCATTTATGTCTTTTGTGTTGACTCTTGCTTTTTTCACTGACACCTGCCAGTCTTATGTAGTTTTTCTTTGCATTGTCTTGAACAACCTATTGAATTTTTATTTCCTGATTTCTTGTTATTTTTAAGAGATCTTTCCTTTCATCATCTTTAGCTTCCATCCTATCTTCAAGGTATGAGTGTCTATCTTCAGCTTCATCCACATGGTTTTTCCAGTTTATAATGGAATTTTTATTTTCCTGAATATCTGTTTGAATCTGTTTTATGCATTATAATTCTTTCATGTATTGTTCATTCAAGATTTCCATCATTTTCTTATGTTCTTCTGTTTTTAACCTATGTCTTCTTTAGGTAAACTCAACATTTCCTTCAAAATGATTGTCATTTATTTTTTTTTAACCAGGGATATTATTTCTGATCTGATTTCCTCTATTGTCTCATGGAGCTGTTTCTTTACTTCAGTTGCTATCATGTCAGAAATTTGGTTGTGTGATTTCCAGTGTCTTCCATGTCAGTGTCTCCTGGGCTTGTTCTCAATGAGCTGGAGGTCTGAGACTGCATTTTGCTCTTTGGTTTCATCATTTTCTTAGGTTCTTACAGACAAGCTGATTAAATCAAAGGTGCTTATTATGCTGACTGTCTATCAGTGTAAAGGGTTGGGCCAGGAACCTAGATTCCTCTGAACAGAGGTTCTTGGGGTGATAGAATATTAACAGGTGGGGCTTCAGCCCTTGTTTGGCTCACTAGTGCTCCCTCCCCATGGTGAAGGGCTTCTGAGAAGACTTGTTTTTTTTTTCCCTACTGGGGTGCTCCACCAATGAAACCTGGGTACTGTGCTGGTCAGGGTTCAGTTCCTGTAATACCTATGAGGTAGGGTGGGGTGCTCCACTGATGGATGGCCCTGGATATTATGCTGGGTTGGGCAGAGGTCAAATCCTTCAAGACCTGTGAAGCTAGCTGAGATGCACCCCTGAAGTATGGCACCAGCATCTTGCACTGGGCTTGGTAGGGCAGGGTATCTCTGTGACCTGTGTTGCTGACAAATTGCTTCCCTGATGGATTGCACTGGGACACCAGACTTGGCAGAGATCAGATGCTCTGGGACTTGCATAACTAGCTGCAGTACACCCCTGAAGTAAGCTGCTGGTGCCTTGTGCTTGGCTGGGTGGAGCTCAGAACCCCTGGACCCAAATGGTTAGCTGGAGTGCACCCCTGAAGTATCTAACAGACCATCTTTAACATAAATTCTTCAACATGTTGGAACTACAGCAGTCAAATCTGGATTCCATGCCCAAACCACTGGAAGTAGAATCTATCCTCTTGGCTGAGGATGCAGGAAAAGTAATCCAAGCAGATGGGAAATAAAGGCAGAGAACCAGTTACAGCAACTTTAGTTCAGGAATAGGAGATAAAAGCCCTAACTGAAGTAGGTAGGTGAAGAAGTAGGTGAACTTGGGCACATATCTAATAGATACAGAAGGAACAATGTCAGTAGGGCATAGTTACCAGCTATACACAGCTATGGTCAACACTTGGGCAAAACAAAGGCTTGGCCATTAAATCATATTGTTTCACTCAACTGTCTTGGACCAGTGATGATTCCTGGCAGGATTGAGGTAATCATAAAGCATGTGCACCAAAGAGTAAAATCTATACCTAATTTGGTGCCACTAGGAAAATGAATTAGCATTTTTTATGCTCAGTTTCCATATTCACCAGTGAAATAAGGATAGTTGCTACTTTATTGGCTTGTTGGGAAGTTTTGTTTATAGTTGAGGTGCATAGCATGCACATAGAAGCATTGAGGTCACTGTGTCCCTTACTTCATCTGGAATTCATTGATTTAAGAATGAAGGAAAATGTTGGTAATTTTTTGCATCTTATGATCTGCCTTAGAAATGACCCACATGCAATTTCTATGTTTCAGCATGTGATTTGGACTACAGTTTAAGGCAGTAAGGACATCACGGAGTATGATTTTCTGGATTGGGTGTGGAATCTAGACTTGACTGCTACTGTCCCAAATTCTGAAGAATTTGAGTTTTAATGGTTTCAACCAGGTTTTGGCATATATTTTGCGGGAAGATGAGTCAAAGCTTGTCCCCCTTTTTTCTTGCAAAAGTGCTAGATTTGAGATTAAACTAACAGATCCATTTCTTGGAGATTGGAAAATGATATTTTGAATTTTGCCCTATTCTGGTCTCTCCTATGGGCTTTATAGCATTGGTAGCAATACTGAAGTGTGTGTGTGTGTGTGTGTGTGTGTGTGTGTGTGTGTGTATCTATGTGTGTGTCTATAGAAATATATAATATTATATATATATATATATATATATATATATATATATATATATATAATTTCCTCTTCCAAATTATGGGACATTTATCTACTTTTAGTAAAGGTTCTGTTTTAATCCAATCTTGGGTTACAGAAGATGAGAAGCAGCAGATATGTCATAATTATGAATAGACTACTCCAAATAAGAAAACATAAAACTGGCTTAACACAAAGAAGACTATGCAGAGTATAAAGGGTCACAGAATTAGTTACCTTGCTAGTCAGAGATAAATGTCCATAAAAAGCTCCAGGGAAGAAAGAATGATTTTATTTTTAGCTCCTTGTTTTGGTTCTTTGGCATTTTTTCTAAGAAACATCAATATCTGTGCATATTTTGTGAAGATACGGGTTTATGCCTCTGTGATTTACTAAGTAGTGGAATAATGGCATTATAGTTAATGGCACCTAATAAATCTCCAGTAATTGGTAAATTTTACTTGAAATGTTGACATATGATTTAGAGAAAAGGCATATGAAGGGAAGAGACATGTATACATTTTTTCTCCCTTGTTCTTTCATCACCTGTCCCATTTTGCCCAAAAATAAACCCGGTCGAGCAGAGACAATTTGGGAGTGACGATTGCATAGGGATAGAATCTTGGGTATAAAGGATTCTTGAAAGGCTCCCTTCTGTGGGCTATTGGATAGCTATTTCCCTGCAAAGTAGATACAATCTTTCATGGAGAAGATCATTTCATGCTTCTTAGCATGTTTAACCTTTACAGCAAAGCGTTCTCATCAAAATGACAAACCCCAACAGAGGCTTCTAAGAGGCCAGTAAATCAGAAACCTTATGAAATCTACTGGATTAACATGCTCCTCTTCTTTATTTCCCCAGGGAAAGAAAGTCCTATGCCTTTCAGATTTTAATCTCCAAAGGGCCCTTTGCTGAAGCTTCCTATGGTGGCATGCTGGTATTTGAATATTGTTTCCTTACAGTTGCCCAGGGCCACATACTGACATTAGCTTCTGTCTTCCTCAGTGACAGTTGTACAAAATGATAACTTCTCTGATGTTTATTTAGTTGGATTCTTTCTCCCCTTGAAGACTAATTTTTGGCCCTGAAAGTAGTGACTGATTCTGAATGTCTATGTGCCCATAGTGGCAGGCAGGCTGATTCTCAAAGAGACCACATCTCTTTGGTGTTCCCTTTGTTCTATTGCTAAGTGTGCATTAAAATTTCCTTCACAAGCAACTCAGAATCTCAGCTACTATGGAACCTCTTCCCATGTAAATCTGCAAAGCAAGACTTTGTTGAGAATAGAGGTAGATGGAAAAAAGATTGGCATATTGCATTTCTGACAGCTGTATAAGTGATGAAAAGCATTTACAGCTCTTGTTGTAAGGACAACTCTTGTATCAGTTACAGACTCATATTTCTACTTTGGAAAGGGTCTCCAGAGCCTCATGTCCCATGTGTGCACAGCTCTTTGACACAATTCATAAATTGCTTTGTGGGTTCTTGTACATTTATTTTGTTTCCATATGGTGTTCTAAATAATTAGAAGTGGTGAACTTAATTATTGAAATAACTTCAATAATTAAGATCAGTGTTGTTTTCATTATTAATTTATATATTAGGGATATGGATCTGGGGCAGGTCCCAGGTTCATCCAGCTGGAAAGTGGTTGAGATGCCTTCTGGATCTTTCACTCCTGATGCTGGTCTTTTGTGATCAGTATTAGTTTCTCTTAGTGACAAGGGAGGTCACTTCATGAAGCAGCCCTTCTCTTTCACCATATTCAATGGATCCTGTATCCTTTTGGTCTTGGATCAGGCTTTGAAAGCCACATAGAATTTACTCTGTATGCATTGTCTAGATGTTTCCTGTGGTGTGAACACTGTTGATACACAAACAGATAAACCTTACACTCTCTTCTACAATCAACCTTCAGTTACACAATGACAACTATTATTTTACCATTGAAAGGTCAGTCATTCTCAGGATAAATAATATTTTTTTTTCAATCAGTCTTCACCTGCTGTGGTTTTTGAGTTCCTTAATAATCTAGCAGTCATTGGAGGAACATGGAAAAAGACTGTGCATTTGCATAGGAAAGTGACTTCCAGTTTGGGAATATTTGTAAAGAAAGCCATGCATGTTTAAGTAGTAGGCATGCATTCTTAAGGCAATAATGCTGATGATTATAAGACATTATAGCATATAGATTACATGTTTGTGTGGTCAGTAGGATTCACTGGCATATTTTTGGGGAGAGAGTGCGTTTGCTAATTTCTTATTCTAACTATACGCCTTGAGCCCATTGTAGGTAACATCATATTATTTACTACCTTATTCTATTATTTCTCATCTCAAAATAGTTCTAAATTGAGTATGGATAAATCATGTATCGCAAGTCAAATCTGAATGATGGGACCATAGGATCACCTGAAGATATCACTAGATCAGAAAATGATGGTCTTGCCAATTATCAGCTGATACAGAATTATTGAATCCTGAGTTAGTCAGAGCCTAACTCTGACTAACAGAGTAATTTACAAAGAGAGAACTGAATAATTTACAAAGAGAGAACTCAATTCAAAGTGTTTTTATAACTTGCCCAAAGCCACACATATGGTAAGCAGCCACAGTGGGACTTATAACTCAGCATTCTGAATCCTAGACCAGAGCTCTCTATCCTAAAGCAAGGCAGGGTATATTATAGCTCTATGCCTTTGAGCTGTTTTTTCCTGTGAAGCTGATAGTGAGATGTTGGATAGCACTGTTCAGAATTCTTTGAACAAGCTCAGTGGGTCCTTGAGATTTTTCACATGTAATAGTTCCTTTATTTATTGCAAATAAGCTAAGCAATTAATTCACAGTTAGCAACTTATGGCCTGGAAAATCTCATTATCCAAACCTTACATTATCAACACATCTGTTTAAAAAGAGATACTTAAAGGAGTGGTATGAACGTCATAGATTCCTGATCGAAAGACAGAACCACTGAATAGCAAACCTGGTGAGTGTTTGTAGGCTTGCACTGAGGGCATCAAAGCCACTGAAATTTACACCCAAGAGAATTCACACTTATTGTGTGGATACTATGTGCTGGGTATAAACTGGCCCTGAAGTTAAGAAGCATGAACTTGGGGGCAGACAGAACTAAACTTGACTTTCAATTCCATCAGTTATTATTAAGTGATTTTGGTATGTTTATAACCCCTCTGAGCCTCAGTTTTCCGCTCTATGAAGTTAGTCTCTCTGGGATTGTTGTGTGGCTTAAATAAGGTGATTATGTAAAAACCTATTGCCTATAGCTTTGTAAATATTTAATACACGGAGAATGTTATTCTCTTTAGTTTTTCAAACAAGTTTAGAAAGCTTGTGATATAAATCATATTTTTAGATAGTTAAACCAAGAATGAGGAAGGTTAAATAACTTACTATACTCACAAGGTTAAGAAATACCAGGGGTAGGATTTTTAAATCTGTTTTATCAGATTTCCTGCTATATGTTGCCATTGCTTAAAATGGAAGGCCTTGGAAATGGAATCAGGTGCATTAGGGGGAAAAAGAGATATGAAAATTAGAGCTGGTCCTTTTGATTGTGCAAACCTATTTATTTTCTGGTTTAGGGCATTTACAGGGTAAATATGAGGAATAAGCAGACCTGCTCATTTGGAGTAAATTCACGATTTAGAGAAGCAATCAAGATCTTCCCCACGGTCTTGTCTATAGTCAGTTTCTAGTAGAAGAGATGAGCTGTGAGATTCCATAGGATTTGGGGAGAAAGAAATATGAAACTGGTACAGATTGGGATGGAGAAACATATTTCCCCTAGCGCAGTTTGTCCAGAGATACAGTAAACCTTAATTCATGCCCATGACCACACATACACACACACACACACACACACACACACACACACACACACACACACCCCAGTCATAAACCAGGACCTAAGTATTCCACTTGTCTGTCTCCTCTGAATTTGTGAACCAGCAAAAATGCATCCCTGATTGTCAAAGACAGGAATGGAGCTCAAATTGTGTGTTAAAAAAATAATAAAAGGATTAGTAAAAGCCTAAATTAATGGGGATAATTTTAAAAATTTTCTGTGCTTAAGTAAGAATTCTGGCTCGTTATCTGACATATTTAGAGAAATTCGGTGCCTGAACCATACCCCACTGACCCCCAGAAATAGATTAAGATTCTCTGGTGAACAGAAGTGTGGATGTGCCTAGAAAACCCAACAGCAAGGAACTCTGCCTTAGGCTGGAACCTGGCCTTGATCCTGTAGAAACTGCAGAGAGGTAAAATTCTGTGTCATTTACAGGAAAGGGGTAGAAAGGTGTGGGGAGGCGGATGCTCAGACAGAGGGAGACGCAGGCTTCTGTGTTCAGGGCAGAGAACTGCTACCATTTGAAGGCATGGGGTGACCTTGAGCTCTCCTTACTGAGGAGATACCCTATTGTTTCTGTCCACTCTTTTTTCCTTTGCCCCTTGCTTGTAATCTGTAGCTTTCCCTTTTTTTCCTATTCTCTCTCTCTTTTTTACATTTTTTTCCCAGATTAAGCCCCTGTGGTCCTTTTTTCCTTTTGTATTCATCTTCTAGGCCTGTAGAACCAATAATCATTGTCTTTAAATGGACTTTTTCCTCCAAGAGTAATGAAACTGACTTTGGTTTATTCAGAATGTTTGGCATGGGAGCTGAAGGCCCCAAACTGAAGCTGGCTGGAGCCTAGCAGTTGGCTATTTAAGTGACATCTAGTAAAGGAAGAGGTCAGGGCCCCAGGGTCTCTGTAGGCCTTCATCTTGGGGCTGTCTCATTATTATTATTATTATTATCATTATTTTGGTACTAAGAATTGAGCTCACGACCTCGTGCTTGCCAGGCGGGCGCTAAATCCCCAGCGAGGGCCATCTCCTTTTGCGCTATCATCACTAGGAGTTGGTTTGGTCATAGGAAATAATGACTCTAAACCAGATGGTCAAAATATACCTGAGGAATGCAGAGCAGTGCAGTGGAATGACAGCTCCTACCTGAGGAGATGACCTGGCAGCTGCAAAGGAGCCATTCTACCTAATGTAGGGTTTGAACCCTTGGACTTTCTTTAAACAGAGAGCAGTGATGATGGTGTGATGGTCACGGGATGTGTTTTCAGGACCATGCTGAGTGGATTTATTGCTTTGTGCATGTTCCTTTCCATTCTTTTTTCGTTTCAAGCCTTTCACATCTTCCTCACCATTCTTTCACCTTCCTTCTTTTCTTGCCCATGATCCCTTCAAAAACTCAGTTTATTTCCTCTGTGAGAACTTGTTTGGCTCTGCAGTGATTTTTTACTGGCGTGGAATTCCTGAGGGCTTTAGTGGAGCATTTGATATAATGAATCTTGACTTTGGTTGGATTGTTATTTTATTTCCATCAAGTGCTATTCAATAAACCAATCTCTAGATTATAGCTTTGTTAGGAATGTTTGCCTCCATTGGGAGAAATGTCAGAAAAAATTGTCATTCGTAGGTTATTAGCAACATTATAGGACATGGTTCTCCAATTTTTAGAAAATAAACATTTATTTTCATGATTATTAAATCAATATATCTGCACTGTCAAAAATTTTGGATAAAAGAAAAATTATCAATTTATCTGTTTTTTACCCAACATTAGTCAAACACTTATTTCATAGCGGACAAAGATAAGTAAATATAGTTGAGTCTTATTATGCTTACTAGAAATTGCCATTATTAATGGATTGGTATGCTTTATTCTATTCCCTTGAGCAGTAAATATACATGTAAGTATATTTTAATATTGTTTTGTGAGTAATTTTTGATCCTGAGTTTTCCAATTCCTGGGCTTTTTATCCAAAAATTATCTTACAATTGCATAATTACCACATAATCCAAATTTAGCATTAAATGACCTTTGTTTCATATCAGAAAGAAAATCTCCAAAAGTATGATTTTTAATGACTTCACAGTAGTTATGTTTACCAGCTGTTGCCTAAGTAATGTTAACAAGCCTCTTGGAACTTAGTGGCTTGTAACAAACAGTATTTGAATTTTATACTCAGAGATCTGTGGATAGGTTGGAGTGGATCAGTTCCAGGATGTGAAATGGCTGGATAAATCTAAAATCTTCAAGTTAAAATCAGGGCTGTTCCAGGGTTTTCACAGTCTCCTTTGCTAGTGAGTGTCATTCTCTTGAGAATTGGTGGGGGGAGGGGGAAGAAAACGGAAACATTTAATAATCTCCTGAGAACTTAGTTCACTTTTGTTCATATCCCCTTGGTAATGGTAAGCCAATGTCTGGGGGGTTGTAACACTGTAACTACTCTAGTGGAAGGTACAACAAAGTCACATGCAGAGGGTACCAATACATAATTAAAAAGCAGGGAAGGTGTGAGGAATTTGGAACAATGATTCAGTCTCTTTTACTAGAGTGCCTGATATTTTTGACACTAATGACCATACATTGATCAAAAAGACCAGTTATTGATCTTCTATGTTAACCTTGAATGTTTCCCTATATAAATAGATACCACAAGACTTCCAACCACATAGATTGCAGAGAACACTGGAGCTTTTTTCGTTTTGTTGTTCAAATGTCTTTCTATGGATGCCTCAGCTCATTATATAGGTAGTTTGATTTTGTTTCAAAGACAGCTAAGAACTGTTAGAAATTAGCTTTAATGTCAGTGCAGAGAATGATCATGATCATTGTTTTAGAAGGTTTTCAGATGCATCCTGAGGCCTAAACGATCATCAGTGTCAGCATCTAGAGATGAGATGGGAAAATTTCATGGTGAGTTGGAGGAGCCTGAGAAATAGTAGAGGAAAGGTAGCAAAGGCCAGTCAGATAAAATGTTTAGATACTTGGATTCTACAGGAGCAGTAGGGAATGACCAAATCCAGTTTTTATTTATTTTTGTTTTTAAAAATCTTTTTAATCACTGAAATCTACTCTCATAATCTGTACAGATTTACTTTACTCTTTTGCTCCCTAAGATTATATCAAGGCTTTGTGCATAACTTAAGTTTCTTCTTTTTAGGTTGCATTTATTTTTGTTTCTATTCTTAACATATGAGATTTGATTATCTACTGATGGACATTTTAATTTTGTTTCTTTTATGTCTGTACCTTTGCTTTTTCACTTGGTATTTTTTAAAGTATATGTTCCAAACCAGATGACATAGTCTAAGAATGATATGGTCATGCCTTTTCCACTAATTTCTGCCTAATGCCTGACACATGGAATGTTGTCAACATATGTTTTTGATGGTGAAAGGTACACAGAAAAATTTTTTTTTCATCAAATGATTTGTCAATTTTTTAATTTAACCCACATATTCTCCTCTTTCACTATCTGTTTTTTCCATTCTTATAGTTCATATATGGCCAAAAATTTCCAGTGAGAAATCTGCTTTTTATATTCATTTTGAAGATAATTTTCTAAGGAAACAATGTTGCCATGTAGTCAGAGTTTGCTTCTTTCAAGGCATTGATCAGTGCTAGAGAAGCCAATTTAGAATAGTTCAGAAGTACCGAAGAGACTAATTAAATTGATTGGGTTTAGTAACCTTTACTTTCTCTTACAGAGAAAATTTCTTCATCTAAAAATTTTTGTTGCCCTGAGTCAATTATATTGCAAAAGAACTTGATAAATGCATGTATATGAAAAGAGAAATTGGTGAGGGAGGTTTGGGGTTGGAAGCTAGTACCATGGCTAATATTCTGGAATGTTAGCAGAAAACCATCTATTCTCACATTTGACTAACATTTATTGAGATCCTATCATGTAATGGGCACTATGATTACATCAAAGGAAGGAAGAGTGAAATATGACTTTCATTTTTAGGGAGGTCAGGGTTACCCTAAAAATAATAGTGACTGTCCACAGGAAGATGGTTTGGACATGAAATTCATTCAACCAAGATCTGAATCTTACTGCTGTATGAGTGACCTTGTTTAAGACGCAAGGTTGTTTGGAAGTGGAAGAGGAGAGGAGAGAAAGAGGGCAGTCCTAAACCTTAAACAGGACAGAACTTCAGTTTTCCAAAATAGAATTTCAACTTCCCAGAAACAATGGAGGTAGGAAGAGTATTCTTAAAGACACAGAGACACTGTTGCTAGGATCAGGTCAGCGTCTTAGTATAAAAGAAAGTTCAGGTTTAAAAGGCCAAAAGCATATACCAGAATCTACATCTGAAAAGAAACATACAACACACACATGTAAACACATATACCAGCTTATTATCCTGTTATCTACTGTTACTTTACTGAAATCATCATGGTTTAAGATGCAGGATCACAATAGCCATTGTATCCTGCAACTTTTCAAAGGCATACAGAAGAAAGTTTTATTTATAACACTATTCTTCACATTATCATTTAAAATAATAGAAACTCGGGTGCTGATTCATACTGACTATATGCCAGATACTGCTTTAGACCCCAGTGAGTGCAGTGGTGGGGAAAAATGGACCTTACCTTCACCTCATAGAGTTTAAATTGTAGTGGCAGGAGAAGTACATATACTAAATTAGAGCCATCTAAATACGCAATTTTGAGCTTCATTAAGAAGTATGGAGAACCATCCCTAGTTAGAGAATTAGAATGACATTTCAGAAGGAAGAAGGCTTGAACTGAGGTTAGAAGCCAGGGAGGATGATGCAGGCCGAAGATTGCTGCAAAGTCACAAAAGGTTGGAGGAGTATGACACCTCAGAGCCCCAAGAACCAAAGGTGGCTCAGTGAGGTGGAGCCCAGAGGGAGTGTGGAATGAGGGGCAGGAGGAGGGAGACCCCTGTTGGTGGAATACTGTGCTGATTTAGGACTCATCCTGAGGGTAATGCCAAACTGTTAAACAGTTATAAGCTAGAGTGTGAGGTGGCTGGATTTGTTCTTATAAAGATTATTGTAGCTATAAGATGAAGAAGGAACTGAAAGAGTTAATAATCAATGCTAAATATTCACTGTTATGGCTTTTATCTAGATGTTTCCTGACAGCCTCATGTGCTTGTGAGTGGGGCTTTTAGAGTGACTAGATCATGATTGTGCAGTACTCAACCATGGGTATGTGATACTGAATTAGTCCACTGGTTGGTTGGCACATTTCTGGGTGTGAATGACAGATTTACTGAGAAGGAAGCCCCACCATTGGTGTGGGTGACACCAACTTGTAGGATTGTATCCTGGGTGGAATAAATAGGGAAGGAAACAGAATGGCTCACTGTCTTCTTCCTGCCATGCCACAGACTGTTTCTCCTCCACCGTGCCATTCTCCCCTGCTGCCCAGCCTTAGAGCTGGGACCTCTACCAACTAGGTGCTAAGATAAACCTTTCTTCCTTTAACCTGTGGTGTTGGGTATTTCATCTCAGCAATTAAAATGTAACTAAGATACTCACTCAAGCCCAAGAGAGAGTTAGTAGTGGACTAGATTTGGACTAGCACAGTGACTGTGGATGTGTAAGTGACTTTGAGATACATTTAGAAGGTCCTATGGTTGTAATATTTGAGGTGTCACATAAAAATATGAATTTGCTGAATACTTTTATTCAAAAAGATTTTTAGGAGGGAGGTAAAGGCAAAACTGTGACAAGAAGAATGTGACAATAAGATTTACAAGCATCCAAGAAAATCAAATAGTATAAAGGTTTTGCTTTATTGTGTGAAGGAGACTAGCAGAAGTAACCAAAAGTGGATGATCAGGGAAGTTGACAGGTAGAAGAAAGTAATAATTGGTGTCTGACAGGCAGAGTCTCATGTGGTTGGCAGATTCCCAGGAGAACTTGGTAAGAGAAGCTCATTCCACTTTGCTGTGCTCAGGCTTGAGGCAAGTGAGTTCAGGGCCTTGTAGGATTGACGAAAGTATGATCAAGACAAGGAGGATAAGAAACAAGCATTGTGAATATGTGATTATAAAGCATAATTCACCTTGACCCTGAAAGAGACTTCACAGGGCAAACAGGGGAGAATCATTTAATACATCTGTGAATCCGTGCACTTTTCCTTTAGTGCAGTGATGGCAACCCTGTTAGATCTTTCAAACAGCTCACTGTAGTATGCAATGCCATAGATTCACCATCACTGTTCCAGTGTAGGATTGATATCTTTACCACATACTAAGGCTCTGTTTTAGAGATTGAAAAGTTTTCTCACACTGTCTGGTTCATTTGGCCCCATCACATTTTGAGAGGTCTATTAGAGTTGGAAGAAATTTTCAGTTACATTTCCAGGGCCATTTTCATTTATGGATGAGGAAAATAAAGTTTAGAAAGGGACTTGAGTTATCCAAGGCATCACAGATAGATGGCAGGAAACTATGACCAGAACCCTGGGCTTCCACCATCCACTCTGGGACTGGTTCACCTTTATATGGCTGTTTCCAATCTGAATGGTCTCATGGTGCTCACAGCCCTGCAGAGTCCTTCTTCTGTTGCTCCCCCAGAGCCACCAAAGTGCCTTCCATCCCTCATCCTCTGTATCTTGTTACTCAGCTACGTACCCTGCAGTTCCCTTCCCTGTGTATCTTATGATAAGTAAATTTGAAAGACATAAATTCAAAATTTGACCTAATCATTTCCTTGAATTTTGGCTCCCATCATCCTGCTTAGTGTGGTCATCATGGTATTATGATGCGTAGCAGATAGGCTACGGGTTTGGGGGCAGGTGGGATGGGGTTGGAAGCAAACATCTGCATTTCTTTCACTGTACCATTTAGACCATGTTATTTAGATTCTCTAAACCTTGTTTTTCTCACTCCTGGGGTTGAATAATGATAATTGTCACTCATTTCTTTCAGTATTAGATAGGGCTATAATAATATTAACTGTCATCTTATCAGGAATGTGCTGTGTACCAGGCATTGTGCAAAGTACTTTACTGGCATTATCTCTTGATCCTATTGCCACACCTCAGCGAGCACAATGCAAGAGAGTTCCAACCCTAACAACCCTAATCCAGTACAGTTGATGTAGGAAATGATTTAGGACCTCTCAATGACATAAAGGAAATATCGCTTTTAACCTGCTAGATGTCTGATACATCAAGTTCATGTTTCCCAAAAATGAAGACCGATTTTCAAGGAACAAAAGAGGTTAAAATTAGGACATATTTTCTGAAGGGGAGAGATACAGCTCCTGAAAGCCAGGAGGGGTCCCGATGGTTTGCCAAAGACCCTGCTACTCAGAGGTTTTTTTATAGAACACAATCATGTGAGTACAATGTGGGTTAAAGCTATGCTCAACCAATAAGATTATAAGTATAGGTGCTTTGGGCTGGGGATTTAGCTCAGTGGTGTAGGCGCCTCCCTGGCAAGTGTGAGGTTGTGAGTTTGATCCCTAATACCAAAAAAAAAAAAAAAAAAAAAAAAAAAAAAGTAAGTATAGGTGCTTCGATAATATTGATCATGTAGGGAAGCAAGTCACGTAGCAAGTGTACATGGAAGTAACAAAGGACTTTTCAGGAAGGGATGAGCCGAGGGTCTTGGTCACCCACTAAGGTGATTGATGTCTATATTTTTATTAGTTCAGGAATTATCACATATCTTAGACCTGGTCATTTTGTCTTTACCTGGAGGCCTGGCCTCCAACAGATGGGCGTCCAGCCACAGTTGTAAAGAGTTTTCATCTTTGCACTGACTCTCTTGAGAGCCCAGAGATTGGCTCTTTGACTGCCTGGACTATTTCTACCTAGCTCAGCCGTCTATAATAGTGTGGCTGCCATTCTTCATGTACTCATGTGTTTCTTCATTCACTTATTACTTTTCAGCACCTACCATGTTCCAGCCATTTTACTAGGCAACAGAGGCACAAATGATAAAAAAGACAAAGTTGGCTTTTCCCTTGCAGCCTAGGGGGTAAAAATAGAAAATATGCAGAAAACATTTTTTAAAAACATAGATAGATGAGAGCTAGCTAGATATAGATAGATACATACAGAATGCTAGATAAACACTCTAGAGAAAAGAAAGCCAGAGAAACAAGATGGGGAAGCGTGCGGCATTGCTGTGTGTTGTGCCTGTGGAGGGTGTGGGTGTGCCTGTTGATTGCACATTCCAGGAACCACTGGTGGCTGGTAGACTGCAGGGCCCATTCACTTCACACTCTAGCATTAAGTTTTCTGGCTGATAGTTCCCTCCTTTTCTTCCTTTGGCCCCCTCTGCTTCCTTCTTCCCTTCATTCATGAAGTATACATGACAGTGCTTTTTGTTGAGGATGGAAAGATGAATATTTCGCTTATCCATTTCCCTGCTGCCCTAGTACCTACTTAATCTCCAATTCATTCCACAAAGTATTAGGATGCATAAAAAATTAGGAAGTGGTGCTGGTCCTGATTTTTAATTCTTTTATACAGGTTGCTCAGATATGCTGGAGGGATTTGGGATCTGAAAGCTGAAGAGCTCTATTGGTACCCTGGGGTCAAAGCACAGTTCACCCATGCATTGTAGGGCATCCTGATAGACTTGGCTCTATGGCACCCCTGGAATAAGTCTTCAACGTCAGCGCAGCCAAGTGAGGTGCCTCACAACAGTGCTGCCTAGCCTGTGTTCTTTGCTGAGCATATTGATGAGAGCCTTTGCTTCCATTAGAGATAGTGGCTGGAGACAGAGTGACAGCTGGATCCAAAGAGTTTGTTGCCTAAGCCTTCCTCACACCTCCAGGCAGAGGAGGAAAGGAATTTACCAGGGAACAGCAGATAAAGGGGAGCAGGAATAGGAACAGTTTCAACTTAATTTCAGCAATCCAGCCTTAGCTATAAATGATGGTTACAGGTTTAATCACTGAAGCTTTCCATTCAGAAGAAGCATGTGTCCCTTGAGGAAGGGGGGCATTATCAAGCAGTTAAGTCTTTGGAAGCTGCTTAGGGGCTGTTGTGCATTCTGTAGGGAAAGGAGGGGATGCATGGTTTATAGCAGTGACCTGGGAGTGGCATGCACCTGCTCCCACCCTCTCCCCAACACTCTCTGAGGATCACTCTGACCTGTGTACACCTGTAAGGGAGTGGGAGGTAACATCCTACACTACGGAAACTAACATGGCCAAGGACAGTCATGAATCAGCAATCACCTGAAGTTGCTAATGGTCTTCTTGATTTTTAAGGTGTGAGGATTTGCTGGGGGGGGGTTTCCTTTTCCATCTATTACCACTAGCACCAGCACAATAGTGAGGACAGTAACACCTACATCCTCAACACATGCCAAAACTATAATAGTTTGTGCAGCACTTGCTGGCTCCCCAGACAGACAGACTTCCATTCACTCATAATTTATTGAGCATCTGTTATGTGCTGTGCAACATGATAATCCCTGGGAAATAAGGCAAAAGCTACCAGAAGTTAAGTGCCTCCCTAAATGGAAGTGAGAGTCAAGTGAGAAAGATGAAATGGAGGATCTGATGAACCCAAATCAGTGCTCCAAAATATTAGCTCACATGTGGAAGAAAGAGCTGGATGTCTGCCCCGTCACTCTTAGCCTAGATGGGGATGTCAGGTGCAGTGGAAATTCATGCTTTTCTCCTCCCAGCCACCTCTCCCACTCCAGCCTTACAAAAGTGGTGTCTCTCCTTGGCTTCTTTCAGGTGTTGCAGCCCATCCCTCCCGAGGGAATGCAGCACCTGCCAAGGAGCTTTGAGCCATCAAAGCTTTCTTCCATTTTGTTTGCTGCCCTGTCCGATTTTAGGGAAGAGCCCAGAGCACAGGAAGGGAGACTGGAAAGACACAGACCTAAAGAAGTACTCCCGCCTCATTCTTTCTCTTTTCTTATGCTTGTCTCCTGCTTTGTCCATCTTTTTATCTATTATACTTTATTTTTATTTTGACAATGTGAATGAATTTTTAAACCAGAGCTAGAGCTAGATTCTCCTATCAGAGAATAACGAGAAGGCAGATGCAGGAAGGAGCTGAGAGTGAACTCAAACACAGGGTGGAATCCGTGTTGGCCTTGCAGCACGCATGGGGCTCATGGAAGAAACGAGAAGGTTGTAGCCATAAAGGGCTGACGCTGTTGCCTGTGAATACGGACTAAAGTGGATAGACTTTCAATGGACACGGCCATGGCTGTGATGTGCTTATTGAACTTTCTCCAGCCCACTGCCTGACCTACCTCCGCCCTGTAAAGTTGCTCTTACTGCCCCAGGCCCCACTCCCAGTTAGAAATTCTCTATTCCACATTCTCTCGCCTTCCATTAATCTAGGTTAACATAGTAGGTCTTGTTCTTCTTCATTTGTTTCTCTCTATCATGACCTTTTCCTTCTCTGCTTTCCTCTGTGTCAGATAGGAGTGCCACCCACTGAAAGCAGTACAAATATTACCCCTAATGCTGCAGTACTCTTCCCCATGTCTCTGTGTCCTTCATATAAAGCTCCTGGGGAAAATTTCTGTTAGCCCCTAGTGCCTTCTTCATGGATAATGAAGGCCTAAGAATAACCCAGCTTTTCTTTGCCCAGCAACTTTCAAGAAATAGAGTTGAAATTTATAGCTCCAACTTTCTAGCTCCTATCCCCTTATCATCTGTGACAATTTTTTTCTTCAGGAATATTTTACATTGCAATTTATATTTGTCTGTCTTATGAATGTTTTGGTTAATTCTAACATTTGATTTTATATATTTTTGATAGTCATGTAAAGTCTTTCATTTATTAGAGTATGTGTTTAAATGATATAATTCGTTCTTATTTTACATAGGAGCATATTGAGGAAACTCAGAAGTTAAGACTGCAGGGACAAAGACAGCTCTTGTCAGGTGGCCACTCTGGCTAACTGGCCAGTGTGTTCTTCAGCTTAGAGCCATGGTGGTGAGCATATGGCATGTGTGTACAACAGCAGCCTGTTTGTTGTCATTGAAAGCTCTAAAAGGTTTACCCTACGTGGCTCTTCATCATTATAACAAAATATTGGGTGGTTAATTTTATACAGAGAAAATATTCATGAATCTCACAGTGTTGGAGTCAAAAGTATGGCTCCAGCTTCTTCTGAAGATGTGGCAAGTGGCAGGTAAAATTTGAAGCATGTATCAGAGGGAGTGATCATATCTCCAGCTAGATGCAGAGAAGATGGAAGAGGTCTGCTTGCTCTTTTTATAACAATTCTCTCATAAGACCTCTGGAGATCACAAGAACTACCAAGGGCTCAGGGACCTAAGGGCCTCCTACTGGGTTCTACCTTTCAAAGATTTGATCACCTCCCAGCAGTGTCACAGTGGGGCTAAACCTTTAATACCAATGGATCCTTGCTGAATGTTCTATAGAAAAGCCATGAGAATTCTTATCCCTCACTGGCTTGGAGATCACTGTTAGCACTTAGCATTGTAGGGTTCATGGTAAGAATAGCAGAAGGCAGTGACCTCCGAGGATGAGTTGCTCCCAGAACAACCAAGAATCCACACTGTATCCATGTGGAGAAATTTTAGGGTAGAATTATTCTAACTAGCCTCATGCTTCTCTGTCCCAGTCTACTCAACAACAAAAATGAAGATAAGGAAACAAAGAAAGGAGTGACAGCTTCAGCTCAATGAGAAGGTGTTGGTAATTTGTTTTCTTTTGGTTTGTCAACCAGAGAAACAAAGAATGAAAAGCCAACACAAGTGAATGACAGAAATAAATATTTTACAAAGTGTTATGGCTTCCCCATAAGTCTTTTCTTCTTTTATTTAGACCACTTTATTGAGGCATGATTAACACATGAAAGCTATGTACTATATATTAAAAATATAAGTTGAACAAAAATTTGGAGGTAATTAGACATCCTGCAGACCATCATGGTCATCTATCATCTTCAAAAATTTACCCTTACCTTATTATTAATTTTCTCTTGAGCAGTGGAGCAGTTAATTTTGTATAAACTCTGAGCCCGTTATCTCATGAAGTCAAAGAATAAAATTGAGAACAAAAGGCGAGATCTAGGAAACTTTATTGAAAATAGTAATAAGAAAAAAGCTCTATATACTATCACTGATTCTGGAAGTGGGATTGCCTATGTGCTTTCTTTGTTTTGGTCTTTTACAGACAAGCAGAGCATGGAGAACTTTGTAGATACCCCACCACCACCATACACCGGGAATCAAATTCAGGATCTCATGCTTGCAAGGCAGGCACTTATGCTGCTGAGCTAAATCCCTGGCCTGTGAGCTAAATCTCCAACCCTCTATTTTCTACTGACCTTACTTTTACGCTAACTAAATTAGGTCTATTACTCCACTGCACTTTATAACAGTAAGGATATGTAACTTAAGACCTCTTCCGTTAGCAAAGTTTTAAGTATCAAACACAGCACTGTTGACTATGGCACTATGCTATGCAGTACAGTAGACCTCTAAGACTTACTTATTTTGTACCACTGAAACTTTGTACCTTTTGATTAAGATGCATTTTCTGAAAAATAATTTAGATGCAAATTTGTCTAATGTAGTCACAGAGGTTCTCGCTAATGTAAGGAATTTGATCTCCCCATAGTCTTTCTGCCCAGTCTAGTAATCATATTGTAGAAATCTTTGTAAATCAGGATATCTAGGTGTCTTGGAACTTTGAGCCATGATAGCACAGGTGGCCCCTGGGCGTGTTGCAACTTACTTCATTTCAGCAAATTAAGTTGTCAATGGGGCTAATTGTTTCCTCCTGTTGTTTCCTGAAAGAATTTTCTCTTCTAGGTGGCTTCTCATAGGAACTGATAGCATCTGGGTGGCTGTTTACTTCCAAGACTTCATCTAGAATGGTGTAGAAGCATAAAATTTTTGGAAACACAGTTCCATAGGGAAACACACACACACACACACACACACACACACACACACACACACACACAAACTCGTGTGCTTTATTTAGAACCTGGCCCTGAAGATGGTCAGACACCAGTTATGATATCAGCCAATAAATTGTCTTGTCTCAGATTTTGGCAATTTTACTGTTTTCCCCCAAAAGTTTACATCGAGCACTAAATCATAATAGTGGATAAAATCAATTAAGAATTATTTAAAGTAAGATCTATGAAAAAGAAATAATCTATATCACATATATGTATGCTATATAAAATTGTTTAGCTTAAACATTAGTTAAGCACATTAAATTTAAAGGATCTTTCTGTTAGCTACAGGAACATAATTTGTGACATGAAGTACTGTTAAAACTTTGACAAGAATTTTTTATCTGTGATAAGAGAAAGTCTGGGCAGAGTGTGGCTGATGTATTGATCACAAATTTCTAGTCTCTGACAAGAGTGGCATTATGACCAACATGAAAGCCTGTCTTTAACTATGTAATGTTATTCTTACTCCATGTTGGATGTAATAAAAGTTTAAGCTCCTTTTTATAATAATTTATCACAGCAATTGCCTAAATTAGGCTCATAGATTCTGAGAGTGTGAGTACTTTTCTGTAAATATTGTTCCTTAACAAGTCTCTACTTCTTGCAAACAGACAGCTTAATTAAATAAACTCAAATGACCATCATTATCAAATTCATTATTTAATTCATTATTTATCAATGGTAATCACATCTTTAATTGAATTAAACTTTATTGCTCACATTATGGTCTGATAGGAAAAGAAAAATCTTATGTTGTCTGGTTTATGCTAGGCAATGAGTTTTATGACCAGAAACATCATTCAAAGATATTTTAATGTAAATATCAGCTTGTGAATTTAGATATTTTGATCACTTTTTACAAATGATTATATCCTTTCAAAGCCCGATTTTCTCTTTCTGAAAAAATATGTTGGATGCTAATTTACCTACTCTTTTTATAACAGATTTCATGAACCGGGAAGAAATCTTCCCACAGTCATTTATCATGTCTAGTGTTTAAATTATAGACTTTTTCATGAATTGGTTAAAATAGTTTAATGTCATTAGATGCTGGGTGTTTAATCACCTTTCTGCCACCAGTATGTTACACCTGCTATCCACATTTCCTTCCCGGTGACCCCTCCACTTGGATGAGGTCCACTTCTGTCTCTGCCTAGCTACCAATTCTCTTCCTATATCCTGGAATTTCTATAGAAAATTTTAGTCCTATAGCCTTGTATACATACTGTTAACTGTTTATTTGACATTTATAGTTAGATAATTCATAGTCATTCAAAATTACATGCCCTAAAAGGAGCCTTCTCACATTAAGACATTATGGGAACCCTTCTCAGTTGAATATAGTTAAAAGCACAAAGTGTGTGTACCAAGGAGGGATTGGAGATAAAAGTGAGCAAGAAAGTAACAGTTTGAATATTATGTCAGAATTACAAATCTTTATTTGCAATAGACAATAGAGGGATTCCTAAATGGAAGGCTTCTTAGGAATGGTATAACATGGTCAAGGGGTGGGGATATAGCTCAGTGGTACAGCCCCTGCCTGGCAAATGCAAGGTCCTAAGACTTTGAGTTTGGTTCCTGACAAAACAAAACAAACAAACAAACAAACAAGGTATAACATGGTTATATATAAGTCTTATTTAAATTATTCTGAGTTCCATAAAGGGATAGATTAGAGAGAACATTACTGGATTCAAGCAAAGAACTCCTGACACTGGAAGAGAACACTACATTCTTGACAGTGAACCCTAGTTGCTTAGAGTTAAAACTTCAAAACTGGGAGGGATCTCTGTAAAACTTGACAAAACTTTCCTTTACAACAAAGTAACAGATGCTCCCAAAGTAGCTCAGTTTGCCCAGGGTCACTCAGCTGGCAGATGGCATCCTACAGTTCTGAGATACAGTTCTGGTGACTTTGCCTTAGATAAAAAGAGAATTTCAATTGTCCTTATTTCATCCATTCTTATGTGGCAGCTTTGCTAAAACAGAGCACATCTTGAAGGGCTTTAATCTGCACCATTGTTTTCTCTATTGTACAGATGTAGATTTTCAGGCCTGCAGAGGCTATGACTTTTATAAAGCTATGCAGTTCATTAGTGGTAAAGCATTGGCTAATGTGCTTGGTCTCTTAACGCCAACTCATGCACTGATTCTGTGACACCAGGTAAATGAATCCTTTCTCCAGGGTAGTTTCTGCGTTCATAGGCTGTTGTGATTGCACAGAGCCATGCAGTTTGAATGGCAATACACACAGCACCAAGTCGGAAAAGACAATGGGGGAATACTGTGTAGGCTGTCCTTGGTAACCTTACCATGACAACTTCATCATGCCTTCAGCCTGGCCAGCATTCTTGTGGTATCAGAACCTTGATTCTAATTAGCAGTCTTGATCCGCACATCAAATGGCTTCACCTCTCAGCTCTGGACTCGGTGTTGGTCCAGTTCCAAGATACTATGTATAAGATCATGATGCCCATTTACAAATGTATGATAAGAAATAAAATGTCAGGAGACATGAGCTCTTCTGTCTGTATGATGCACACTTCAATTGTCCTTGTCTTTTTCTGCAGAAAGGCTGAATTATAAATTGAAAAGTTGTGCTAGGCAGATGTAAATCAAGAAAAAGAAGTATATGTCATCTCGAACAGCTGTCCTCAGATGTGATGGCTTGTTACTGCTTTATACAAAATCTTGTCAATACCACTGGAGTCCTGCATCTTCTGGTCAAGGTACTGACCCCTGCAGCAAAGACCCCTGCTGATTCCCCTCCATCTCCTCTGTTTGCAATTTGTATTGCTGATCATTCTCTTTCTGACCCACACATCATTTCTTTAGATACATTAATAACCTCTATTATAATATCAAAAAGTTTACAAAACTGAGAAACATTTTGGTTTTTTAAAAATCTACATTGTCTTTCTCTGCATTGAGACTTTGTGTATTAATTTGTTATATTCTCATAATATACTTATTTCCCTTCTATCTGTTTTTTTTTTTTTTTAGAGATTTGTGGTTTTAGTTCTTTCAGATTTACATAGCTTATAGTGTCAGGCATAGTTTGTTTATGTGCTGAGAGTATAAATTGTTTCAACTTTATTTTCAATGGTTAGTACCATTCAGTATGAGAGGGACATGTGGTGGCACTTTTTTTTTTAACATTTCAACAATTGGTGTATAGTAAAATGTATCTATTTTCCAAAAATGTGTGTATTGGGGTGAAAACAACAAGAGTTGAGTCAGGCATAACTGGATTCAAATCATAGTTCCAAGGTTTCCTTTATTTCTTTAGACTGTGTCCTTTCTCTGTGAAGTTAGGATAAGTGTGTTCACCTTGTGGGGATTGTAAGGCTTAAGCCAGATTAAATACACTAATTTATTTAATGTGCATAATAAGAGCTCAAGAAATCTTAGTTTATCCCTACTTAAACTAGGATAGTGATTTATAAAAGCAAGATTAAATATGTCCTGGAAAAGGCCTGGTATTTATTGAATTGGCTTCTGACAGCTTAAATCACTGGCGTGTTAAGAGAAAAAGGATGCCCAAGGCTCATGAGATTTAAAAGACTGCTAACATCATTGAGACCGTAAACAGATTTTTGCCCACATTTTAGTTTCTAATCAGGTCAGAAATGACATAGATTGGTGTCATCTTCCCCAGGCCGTAGTTTTCTCAGGAGACAGAGTGATATCATATTGGGTTGCTCTCAATGAGAGCAGAGACCTTTATAAATTTCACAAAGACTGTGATCTTTGCCTGCAGCTTGTAAGTGTGTGTTGACCTTTAGTAGGATAGTTCTTACAATAGAGCTCCTCTGGGGACAAAACCTCGGTATTTTGTTAGCTTTAGGATGACAGCAGGTTTCTGACTTTACAGGACCACTCTGGATGTCTTCATGTGTCAAGGCATGAGTCCCCTAACACAGAAGAAATTTGTAACACCCTGAGCGATTACACCAGATGCTCTTATCTGAGAAGTGAACAGGGGGGTCCTCTTCATCCAGGGACAGTGAGAGATGTGAGCTAAGCAGGATTCTCTACAGCAGACAGGGTGATGCCTGGCTGCGCACAGATGCCTTTGCCGTTGCTTGTGCTGAGCTTGCCCAGCCCCCATCCTCTTGCTCTTGTTTAGTACCTTAGCTTGGAAGGGAAATGGCAGCAAAGCTCTTTGACACGGTTTCCATGGAAGTGTTGATATGATTGTTATTAACATGATGAAAAGGACACTGAAGAAGGGTGGTGAAAGCCAGGAATTCAAATATGTGGAGCTGGGACATGTTATGATTCTTGAATGTTAAAGTCTGGTTGTGCTTCTGCCTGTGAGTTAAGTGGCTAGTGCATATCAACAGCACCATCTTGGAGAGGAAGGACACTGGTGCCAGGATCTTAACTTAGTTACCAAGATCCCTAAACACTTCAGTGGTAGAGCCAGGACCAAGACGTGCAATTCCCACGCTCCACACTGCACACCGACTCTCTGACTAGTGTGATGTGTGTGCTTTAGGGCCCATAGACTGTCTCTCACATCCTTATGTGAGTGTACGTCAGTTTCTTCACCTGTCTAAGTCTTAGTGTTCTCAACTATGATGTGGGTTCAGAGCTGTAACAGTGTTTTATATGTGGGTGAGATGAAGTAATATATTCAAGTGGAATGGTTGGGGATTATTAGTTTCTTTGCTTTTCCCTTTTTCTCAGGCAGGAAACTGAGGACCAGTGTGCTTTAGTGATCTGTAAAATAAGGTTTTGAAGTCTATCTTGTGTCTGTGAAGCCCAGCATGGTAGCATATGCCCATGATTCCAGTACTTGCGAGGCAGAGGCAGGATGACTGCAAGTTCAACTCCTGACTTAGCAACTTGGAGGGACACTGTCTTACAGTTAAAACGTGAAAGTGAAGAGAGGGCTAGTGATGTAGCTCAGTGTGGAGGGCTTGAGTTCAGTCCTTAATTCCACAAAGAAATAGAGCGAGCAAGTGAGAGAGAGACAGAGAGAGACAGAGAGAGACAGAGAGAGACAGAGACAGAGAGAGACAAAGAGAGACAGAGAGAGACAAAGAGAGACAGAGAGAGACAGAGAGAGACAGAGAGAGAGACAAAGAGAGACAGAGAGAGAGAGAGAGAGAGAGAGAGAGAGAGAGAGAGAGACAGACAAAGAGACACACAGAGAGAGTGTTTGGAAGCTATTTTCTAAGTGTAATTATCTTATACATAATCCACCTTTGACACATAATCAGCCTCTCCTAACTTGCAGATTCTCTGTTCTTGTTTCTTAAAGATCTTTTCTGCCTGCTCAGTTCCTCCTTGTCTATGGCTCTCTCTTTCTCCTTGTGCTTTGCTCTGAAGCTACTGTTCCTGTGGGACTTTCTCTTAGCCCATTTTGGAGTCAGTCACTTATCCATGATAACTGTACTTACTGAAGCTTTTCATTTCTGTTTTACAGAGGAAGAAAGGCCCTGGGTTCTGAGGATGTGATTGTGCTTTAGCACGTGCTCAATCTTGTTTTCCACTTTTTTTCTCATTTCCTATGTAATTCCATATGATAAATATTTGCTGAATACTCAGGCTTAGGGGATATGTAACTGTAAGACAGAGCTCCTCTGTACAGAGCATACCATATCATTGAGAAGTGCAGGTCTTCAGCACAGGCCAATCTATATGTAATCTGAGAAATGAAGGTTAGGTATAGGAGAATTCAGGGCAAAGAAAGTAGCATCTTCCAAGATTCAAACCTTAGTAAGAACATGGTACATTTTGAAAACTATGGCCAGAAGATACCGATCAGAGGAGAAAGGGAGAGAGATGTGTTAGGTAAGAAAAGTGGGCAAGGACGTGCTACAGAAGCTAGAGACTTCATCCTAAAGATAAAGAGAGAAGTTATCAGAAGGTGGAGACAAACCATTGGTGTGACATGGAATCTTTTTAAGTGATTCTTGTGGTTACAACATCCAGGTAGCATAAGAGACAGACAACTAGAGGAACAAAACACATGGTCAGGGAGCCAACTTAGACTCACATACTAGTGGAAGAAATAGAAATAATAACAGATTACAAAAATTTGTGGTTAGAAATACAGGACATGCTGATGATTCAGCTACATAGGGTGAAGAAAGAGAAGAATCAAGCATCTACATGTGCAGAACTCTGTGAGAGTTGATCTAATCAAGTGCTTTGTGCTGTGGTATGAAGACACAAAAGCTGTATCTGAGGCAAGCTTAACTAGTCACTAAGAACAGCCCTTTCCACCTTCACCCCAAGCAATGACTATGCTGATCTCATAGTAGAGCCACCCCCAGGAAATGAGCAGAGCCTCTTCAGTGCTCAGTTTTTTACTTTACTCACCGAAAAGGCATTGTGCAAAACATACCCAGCTCAGACATGCCCTTTCTCTGGCAGAGAGTCAGATGTTCTTTTCTCACAAAGAAGTGAATCTGGCCACATTCTGTTGATTTGCTTTAGAAACATAGAGAGGGGAAGACCAATCATTTCCTGAGGAAGTCAACCAATTAATTGTCAACTAGGCTGAGCAGGACTTCTTCCTTGCTCTACTGTGGGACTCCTGATGGATGAGCGTGGGCCCTGTGGTAAAGAGATGGCTCCACAAATGCACAGAGATTATTGATTCCAGATTGACAAATGAGAAACACATCCAATGTAACCAGCCAATCAGAACTCATCATTTTGCCCCAAATAATGCTCATCGATTGTCCAGAACTATTATTAAGAAAAGCTTTTAGGGTTGTTTCACCTTCAATGCCCTTCATCCAAGGCCTGTGATTTCTCTTAGTTTTCAGTGAAACTTTGATTCATTCAAATGAATTGGTCGCCTTAGCTGATTATTTAGAACCCTGTTAGTTTCATTTGTTTGTATGAGTTATGAGTTTTTGCAGTTCAAAAAATATAAAAGAGAGATTATTTTAATAACAATTTTGATTATGTAAGTGTAAATGTTTGAGAAATACAAGAGTCAGTGATTATCTCACTTACTTATTTATAGTCCCAGGGGCCTGTCTCTTTATCCTCTGGGAAGGCAGAGATGGTTTGGGAGAGATTCACTGGACAAAGAGGCAGGCACATTCAAGGTCCATCCCTCTGGGGATACTCTTCCTCCAACTTGCTGTTTCTTTAGCCCCAGAAGCTGATCCAGAAACTGATAAAAATACACCTGCACATTACACAGCTCCTGCACGTTCATTTTCTAATGAATGCTGAAAGGTGCTATTTCTGAGATTCTCTTGTATTACCAAGAAAATTCTCTGGAGGTGTGACACTATCAAGCAGATTTCTTTGCCCAGAGACTGACTGAATTACTGATCTGTAGTCACTGTGGAATCCAAATTTCCTATCTGATTGTTGTTTCTACAGTCTTTGTTGAAGAGCACCATCTCTGTAAATGGGTCAGGGAGAGTCCTTGTCCAGAGTGTCAAGGGAGCTTCCAGAAGTCCCATTCCTGAGCCAGTCACCCAGGCTTCATGGCTCATGCCCATCAGTTGGTCCAAATATTTTCCAAAAACTGATTTCAGCTAATACTGAAAACTGATTTCTCTTTGGTAAAATTGGGATTTCTTCCCAATTGTTCTAAATTTTTCCTTCTGCTTGTCCCTCTGTGTAGACTGAAGAGTACGTGGAACCATGTTCTGGGACTCGTGTGCATTTATCAGTCACCATTGGTACCCAAGGTTGCTTTGTGTTCTGTAATGTGTCTGGCTTTTTCAATGTGTCTGCCTTTTTCAGTGGTCCGAAAGAAAGAGTTCTTTCTCTCTGAATGACACCCATTAGCTCTCAAAATTTACAGAGCAGATACAGCTAATACACCGTGGATCTGCAAATGAACAAACCTTTCTTTATGCTGAGAAAAGCCAATCACAGAAACCTCCAGCCTGGAGAATTCTCAAATGTATGGGTGTAGGTGATCTTGGTTTTGCTTAACGACTGGTACGATCCTGCAAGAAAGACAGCCAAACTAGGAGGATGAGGTGAAATAGGATGTGACATTCCCATATTTTTGAAAGTTAATGTGCTGAACTGATATTATTAAAGCTCAGATGATAGATCAATGAGGGAGCTACATGGAAACAAGGTCTTGAGATACTTACTTAATAATCCCCTTTCTCAGCATCCTTCCCCTAACCAAGAACATGGACCCCAGCCCTGAACTCACAGTCTGACAGTAGAACCTGGTTAACCATACTGACGCAAATCATCAGGACATTTGGGTGGGCCTAGATTTCAGAGTTCACTTACTGTATTTTCATGTGTGGTCACATTGATCAAGATCAGAGATCTAGAAGTTTGGAGTCCTCAGGTTCTCTGAGGGTAGTTGCCAGAAGTAAGGAAACTGGCACTTGCTTGTCTTGTAGTTGGTGTTGATAGACTGTTACTAAAAGACTCCAGAGGAGTAGTTTCCATGAGTCCAAACCTGACAGTTCTACAGTGTTGAAAATGTACTAACCTGACATGAATGACAGGTATAATTTCTACAGGGGTTGGGCAGTTTTGTCATGCAGCTTAGCTCCAGGAAAGACTGAAAGAGCTATTGGCTCTCTGAAACCTTTAAAAAAAGCAAACCAGAAATTCTCATCTTTGTGTATAAGACCAGTTATGCTCAAGGCTTTTCTTGTTTAATTTTTCCCTACATTGTCCACAATTTTACAGTTAATGCTTACAATAGTTTTCAGAGAATGCTTGAGTTAATCTGCAGTCTCCGGTGAGTGAAGGAATTCAGCTTGCTGTATCACACTACCTGTATTCAGATGAGAAGAACAAGAGCACTTTCTTACATGAAGATAAATTCCCTTTATATAAAATTAATTATATCATGGCTCCAGCCTGATGTACGTATTTGGTGGTATACTAACTCAGGAAAGAGTTTCAGTTGAGATTCTGCTTTCTCTCCCTCCCTGTCTCTCTTGGAGCCTTCATCCTCCTCACTCCCTTGTAGGCTGTGTCTTCCTGCTTCTGTTTTTCCAGCCAGTGCTAATCTGCAAATCACAGTTATTAGTACACAGTGTGCTCCAAAAGTGGGGGATGTAGCCATGAGTGTCATTAAATCCTGGATACACATAGTCCTGCCACCCCACCTAATTAAGGAATTGCCCCATCTTCAGCCACTGTTGACTGCTTCTGAGACAGACAGACAGACAGACAGACAGTCAGACAGACAGACAGAGTGGCAGAGAACCTGACTTGAAGGTGTGGGAGTGAGAAGTGCCTGAGGAGAGCAAGAGTGAAGTGGCTTCATGAATGGGGACCTTGCACCTTGTGGCCCCAGAACAACAAACTCTATTGGAAACTTGTTAGAAATGCACACTCTGGGCCCCATCCACCTATTCAATTCCATTTTGTTGCTCAGCACAACTGCCCTGTGACTCATACATATTACAGTTGGAGGAGAACTGGGCCAGAGAATATGTGGTTGCGTGAATCACAGGACTCAAACTAGGAGATTCCCATTTGTTAGAAAAATTGTGAAAGAAAAATTCATGTCTGCAGGAACTAAAGTCACTAATGCAAACCATGAGGGAGTATTTGTGACACACTTTGAAATTGTGTTGATGTGTATCACACAAGTTTTGCCTTTAAAAGAGCTCTTTGCAGGAGTTAAAGGAGAATAGTAATGTGACTAGACAGATATGCAGAACTTCTGTATGCTAAGCATTAGGGCTAGAGCCACATCAAACACGGTACCTGCTGCAGCAATTTACAGAGAAGGTACACACTGAATAAATTCTGCTGCTCAGAGCTCTGTGGGGATTCTTAAACGTCAGGCTCACCTTTTGCAAGATATTGCGCTGATACTTAAAATACAAGCAAACACAGATTTAGGAAGGGAGTTCTAGGCAGTGAAAACAATAGATAGAGGCTTAGAGACCAGAGAAACCCAGGTTTCAGGCCAGTCTGGAATATGGGGCTCCATCAGAGAGCAGTGGAAGGTGGATAAGGGAACATGCAGTCACTTCCTACAGGAGTTGTAAGCCTAGTCAGCTATTCTTAGGACACTGCAGAGCCTTTGAGGGGCTTTAAATGGAGAATTTGAACAGGAAGTATGCAGAGACAGAATGTCCTGCCTGTCGTCCATGGTCAGACTGCATTGATTCAGGCTGGAGGCAGAGATGTCTGCTCCCTGCTGCTTCCGCAGTGACAGTGTCCTCTCAATTATGCCTTTAGGGACAGAACCCCAGACATCAATTCAGAAACCACATACTCACACATTACTCTCTCCTTAAAGGACAGGAGACTCAAGAGAGTTAAGAGCCTTGAGTTTGGTTGGCAGGGGTAAAGTGAAGCACCCCCAGTCGAATTGACCATGATGACACTGACAGACACTCCTTCCCAGTCAGCAAGCAGTGAGGAGTCCAGGCACTCGGTCAGGTGTGTGGACACGATAGAGAGCAAAGTGGGAGATTATTTCTGCAGCTCACCTTGGGGTTAGAGGTTGAGAGACTTGCATTGATTTCCACCTTCATGTTCTTAATTGCACGGACACTGATACTGCATGAGTTTGGGCTATTTAGAGAGTCTGCTGTCTTCCTGTGTGGCTTAAGCTGTTGTCACCTTTACCATAAAAAATGTTACCTGAAAAGGATTTTAAAAAAATAAATCTATTTTTTCCTGTGGGTGTGGAATAAATTCGCCCTTGTCCAATAGCATTTTTTGGATGCTTATTCTATGTCAGCCAGTAGTCCAAGTATTGCTTGTTATTAATTCAATCCTCACAAATCTTGTTAGACAGGAATTATCAGCACTTTGAGGAAGCTTCTAAGAGTGTGTGCCTTACTCAGGCTATACCAGGCAGAGCTGAGAGCCAAGTAAGAGAAGCTTATCCTCATGGGTGTGCAGACCCACGCAAATTTGCTGTACACTGCTTCTCTCAATAGAGAAGGACAGCACAACTTTCTAAGGAATGACCGCTGGTGGTATCACGTTCATTGCTTACTAAGAATGACATCTAACCCTGTCTCTTCTATTGCTTATTGCCCTACTTTGGCTTCCCAAGACTTAAAAGTTAACATATAGGAATGCTTAAAAGGTAAGCTCAGGCATGTTAAAATTGCAAGGAGTTTATTTGGATATTCAGTGATTGAAGAATCTGATAGCGATAGATTGCCAGTATTTCAGGAACTCTTTCTTCTCTCTCTTTATTCTCTCTCTCTCTCTGTCTTTCTCTGTCTCTGTCTCTTTCTGTTTCCTAGTGAGAATTGAACCTATAGCCTTCACAGTAAATTATATCCCTAGTCCCCATTTTTTTGGTTCTTATTTTCATTTTTTAAGTTTTGAGACAGAGTCACGCTAATTTGCCAAGTTGCTCAGGTACCCTTCCCAGCTCAGCCTCCTAGATTTATAAGCTGGATTTATAAGCATGCCCGGGTCAGGAAAACTTTTATAAGGTGTTTGTGGAACCAAGATTAAGAATATATTTGGTTGGCTAATGTGGAAAATTCATTGTTAAAAGTTAGTTGGTGACTTTCTGATTGGTTATTCTTATATTTAGTTTTCCTAGATTATGATCATTCAGTTGGAGTTGGGTTTTGTTTTGTTTACAGTATGAATCCAAGGACTTGCTCACACAGCTCCACACAGGTGGCTCCTATTTCTCTGCTCAGTCCCACCTCTGGGGACTCCTATCCCATGCCATTCTGTTTTTTTGTATTCTTATTTCACTTCCTAGCTCTTGTTTCATTCATTCCATTTTCAATACTGACAGTGTTACCTGTCTTCTCTTATAAAACTTAAGATCTCAGGTCAAAGTTTATTTGCTCTGAAAAGCTGACCCTAACTTTCCCTAAGTAGAGTTCATCCAAGGTTTACACATTCTTTTATTTCCACATACCTCTCCATTTGCAATGCTTCAGAAAATTGTAACTTCATACTGGCTATTGTGGTGGTTTTCAGACTGTGATTGCTCTCAG